>NW_026782060.1:0-684805 GCF_031769215.1 Ylistrum balloti | reverse complement strand
CCTACACATCAACACAGGGTCAACTTAACCTACACTTCAACACAGGGTCAAATAAACCTACACATCAACATATGGTCAAGTAAACCTACACATCAACACAGGGTCAACTTCAGTCTTGTAATACACATAAACACAGTGTCAGTCTTTTAATACACATAAACACAGTGTCAGTCTTGTAATACACATAAACACAGTGTCAGTCATGCAATACACATAAACACAGTGTCAGTTTTGCAATACACATAAACACAGTGTCAGTCTTGTAATACACATAAACACAGTGTCAGTCTTGCAATACACATAAACACAGTGTCAGTCTTGTAATACACATAAACATTGTCAGTCTTGTAATACACATAAACACAGTGTCAGTCTTGTAATACACATAAACACAGTGTCAGTGTTGTAATACACATAAACACATTGTCAGTCTTGTTATACACATAAACACAGTGTCAGTCTTGTAATACACATAAACACAGAACACACACAGTAAACATATAAACACAGTGTCAGTCTTGTAATACACATTAACACAGTGTCAGTCTTGTAATACACATAAACACAGTGTCAGTCTTGTAATACACATAACACAGTGTCAGTCTTGTTATACACATAAACACAGTGTCAGTCTTGTAATACACATAAACACAGTGTCAGTCTTGTAATACACATAAATTTGCATTTACACAGTGTCAGTCTTGTAATACACATAAACATAATACACATAAACATAGTGTCAGTCTTGTAATACACATAAACAGTGTCAGTCTTGTAATACACATAAACAGTGTCAGTCTTGTAATACACATAAACACAGTGTCAGTCTTGTAATACACATAAACACAGTGTCAGTCTTGTAATACACATAAACACAGTGTCAGTCTTAAACACAGTGTCAGTCTTGTAATACACATAAACACAGTGTCAGTCTTGTTATACACATATACACAGTGTCAGTCTTGTAATACACATAAACACAGTGTCAGTCTTGTAATACACATCAACACAGTGTCAGTCTTGTAATACACATAAACACAGTGTCAGTCTTGTAATACACATAAACACAGTGTCAGTCTTGTAATACACATAAACACAGTGTCAGTCTTGTAATACACATAAACAATGGCAGTCTTGTAATACATATAAACACAGTGTCAGTCTTGTAATACACATAAACACAGTGTCAGTCTTGTAATAAACATTTACACAGTGTCAGTCTTGTAATACACATAAACACAGTGTCAGTCTTGTAATACACATAAACACAGTGTCAGTCTTAAACACAGTGTCAGTCTTGTAATACACATAAACAATGTCAGTCTTGTAATACACATAAACACAGTGTCAGTCTTGTAATACACATAAACACAGTGTCAGTCTTGTAATACACATAAACACAGTGTCAGTCTTGTAATACACATAAACACAGTGTCGGTCTTGTAATGCACATAAACACAGTGTCAGTCTTGTAATACACATAAACACAGCAGTCTTGTAATACACATAAACACAGTGTCAGTCTTGTAATACACAAAAACACAGTGTCAGTCTTGTAATACACATAAACACAGTGTCAGTCTTGTAATACACATAAACAGTGTCAGTCTTGAAATACACATAAACAGTGTCAGTCTTGTAATACACAAAAACACAGTGTCAGTCTTGCAATACACATAAACACAGGCTCAAATAAACCTACACTTCAACACAGGGTCAACTTAACCCACACATCAACATAGGGTCAAATAAACCTACACATCAACACAAGGTCAAATAAACCTACACATCAACGCCGGGTCAAATAAACCTACACATCAACACCGGGTCAAATAAACCTACACATCAACACAGGGTCAACTTAACCTACATATAAACACAAGGTCAACTTAACCCACACATCAACATAGGGTCAAATAAACCTACACATCAACATATGGTCAAGTAAACCTACGCTTCAACACAGGGTCAACTTAACCTACACATCAACATATGGTCAAATAAACCTACACATCAACACAGGGTCAACTTAACCTACACTTCAACACAGGGTCAACTTAACCTACTGGTAAACACAGGCTCAAATAAACCTACACTTCAACACAGGGTCAAGTAAACCTACACATCAACACAGGGCCAACTTAACCTACACTTCAACACAGGGTCAACTTAACCTACATATAAACACAAGGTCAACTTAACCCACACATCAACATAGGGTCAAATAAACCTACACATCAACACAGGGTCAACTTAACCTACACTTCAACACAGGGTCAACTTAACCTACTAGTAAACACAGGCTCAAATAAACCTACACTTCAACACAGGGTCAAGTAAACCTACACATCAACACAGGGTCAACTTAACCTACACTTCAACACAGGGTCAACTTAACCTACTAGTAAACACAGGCTCAAATAAACCTACACTTCAACACAGGCTCAAATAAACCTAAACATCAATACCGGGTCAACTTAACCTACACTTCAACACAGGGTCAACTTAACCTACATATAAACACAAGGTCAACTTAACCCACACATCAACATAGGGTCAAATAAACCTACACATCAACATATGGTCAAATAAACCTACACTTCAACACAGGGTCAACTTAACCTACACATCAACATATGGTCAAGTAAACCTACTAGTAAACACGGGCTCAAATAAACCTACACATCAACACAGGGTCAACTCTACCTACACTTCAACACAGGGTCAACTTAACCTACACTTCAACACAGGGTCAACTTAACCTACTAGTAAACACAGGCTCAAATAAACCTACACTTCAACACAGGGTCAAGTAAACCTACACATCAACACAGGGTCAACTTAACCTACACTTCAACACAGGGTCAACTTAACCTACTAGTAAACACAGGCTCAAATAAACCTACACTTCAACACAGGGTCAAGTAAACCTACACATCAATACAGGGTCAACTTAACCTACACTTCAACAAAGGGTCAACTTAACCTACACTTCAACACAGGGTCAACTTAACCTACTAGTAAACACAAGCTCAAATAAACCTACACATCAACACAGGGCCAAATAAACCTACGCTTCAACACAGGGTCAACTTAACCTACACATCATCAAGTAAACACCTACAAGAAAAAAAACAAGGTTAAATATCCCTACACATAAATACAAGGCCAGGTATACCTACACATATTCCTACACTTTAATACAAGGCCAGGTATACCTACACATATTCCTACACATAAATACAAGGCCAGGTATACCTACACATATTCCTACACATAAATACAAGGCCAGGTAAACCTAGTCCTACACATTAATACAAGGCCAGATATAAGTAAACAGTCAAAGAGCAACAGTTAAACATTCACATCAATTTAGTTTCAAATAATCTTATACTGAAAGACAAGGACAAGTTTTTTTTCTAATATTTTCAAAATGTTTTCATTTTTCAGTCTCCAAATTCCCCAAGCATAAGAGGTTTTTGCAGACATATGCTGCTGAATTTGATAAAGCTGTAATTCTACAGCAGTCACTTGTGACCAAATTAGGCGAGGTTGATGGACCATATGAAACAATAAAAAGGTGAGTGATTTGTGTATTGTCAAATTTTTTTAATTGTCACTTAGACTGAGACAATATGTCACATTTAGCAACAAAAAGTCAAAAGAATGTCACAAAGATTCATAGCAACAAAAAGTCAAAAGAATGTCAGAAAAATTTGATCTAAAGATTCATTATGTGATCAGTGGTGACCTATTGCCATCATGATTTGTCTTGCCTCGTGCGACGTGCGTCGTGCATCATTAACTTTTCACATATTCAACTTCTTCTCAAGAACGACTGAATGGATTTTGATCAAACTTGGCACAAAGAATTCCCATGGGAAGGCGCTTCAAGTTTGCGAAGAAAAAGGGCGTGGCACAAATAGGGGCCCCAAGAGGGGGGAAAAGGGGGTAAAATTTGGTAAATCTTTAAAAATCTTCTTAGCATGAACCAACAGTCAGATTTTCCTAAAATTCAAAATTAATGATTCTTCGAGCAAGGTCTACAAAGTTTGCGAATTAGAAAAAAATTGGGTCATAAACAGGCCTTCCAGGGGGCACTAAAAAGGGTCAAAATTCAAAGTTAATGGGTTTCAACCAAATTTAGTATAAAGGGTCCCCTAGTGAAGAACATGTGACTTTGAGTTGAAAAAAGTGTCTGAGGGGTTCTTGGGCCTCATGGGGGGAAAAAGGGGTCAATTAGACATTTTTTGAAAACTGGTTCTAATGGCATTGACCATGTTTTGGGGTTACAACCACACTAAGCACAAAGCATCTGTGTAATAAGACACATTTAGTTTGGGGGGAAAAAGTAATGGCTGCAATAATCGCCCCAGGTGGGGATAAAAAAGGAATAAAATTAGGTAAAGTAAGCTTCTTTAAGTTTACAATAGAAAAAGGTGTGGCCTCAATGGAGGCATATTTAAGGGGCAGAAAGGGGTAGAATTTGTTAAATCTTAGCAAATCTTGTTGTCCTGAACCAAAAGTGTAACTTCATATAGATGATCTTTAGGCAAAGGACTGCAAAGTTTGTGAGAATAAAAATAACTGGTCCAAAACTAGTCCTGGTATTTGTTGCATATTAATCTTTAATAAAGACATGTTGCATGTTTATGACAACCATATAGGCGAGTAAAAATGTGTGGCCAGATCTTTCATCAAACCCGGATCTTATTACTTGCCGAACCTTCTATGTTCTGAGCTACATGTATAATATGGTTCAATACCTGTGGTAACACTACATTTCTCAGCCTTAATACATAAATATTCCTGTCTCTGAAGTACCACAAGATTTTTTCACATTGTTTTATTTGAGTTCTTTTAGTTGGATGCCTTATTGTATTAGGCAAGGAAAAGATTGTGGATAGACTTGAAATTGATCTGATTTTTTGTATACTTTAGCTATCCATGTATCTACTAAGTTTTATTTCAACCTGTAAATGAAAACATGATTTGCTTTATATAAATGTGCAACCCTGGCCTCTGTTTGGCTAAGACATTTTGGACTTCCTCTCAAGAACCACTGGGTGGATCATGTTCAAACTTGGTACAGATGTTTTACACACGGTCCTGCACAAGTGTTGTTACATTTTTGCAACATTTTAAAATCCCCAGATTATTGACATATATTCCCCAGGTGACCGTTAAGGCCCCTTGGGCCTCTTGTCTTGTCTTAAAGTGGAATATTTTTTATCATTTCTCTGCAGGTCATCTGAATTGATATTTACTTTTATATAAGCTGTTTCTTCTTCTGTTACAATAAGCTTGAAAAGACCAAAAATAAGCCAGTCAGATACATTATTCTGTAGTATCTGTCTGTTCATTAAATTGTTTACCAATATTGCTTCCTTGTCAAGTAATGAGCCCACTCACAACATACAGTAAGATGTAAATGTACTGCTGCCACACTGAAAAGATCTACCTAACACTTTAAGTTAATCCTGGAACATTTAATAAAATTGTTAGTGTTGAAGTTCATCAGCAAGTTCTCATTGAGTTGAATACAGTAACAAGTTCTAAAACTGCATTAATCTCAATTTACAGTTAATTTTTACAGTTTAACAAAAATCTTTAATACCATTTGATCAATTCTAAACATTTGTAATTGTTGAAATACCTTTGGGTATAATTGGACACAGTCCTGTCAGCAATACACGTAATATCAACTTTTTCTGATAGATGGTTGGAATTGCCTGCCACCAAATCTCAGCCAGAAGATTGGAAAAAGCTATATGTCAGCCTTCGTGAAGAACATGGAAAGAAAGTCACACAGCTTATAAAAGAGAAAGAGGTAGGGAGAGAGAGATAGAGAAAAAGAATCTTTCTCCAATTAGGATGAGACTTGAGTAAATTACTTGTCAATTTAATCTTTTTGTGCACACTAAGAAACATTTTGTGAGCTTGTTACATCAATAAGCTTTGACTTTCTCTGTTATTTGTAGGTTTTTCAATCTCTGTGTTGAGGTTAACTTCAGTTATAGACCAATACTGAGATCTGGCATGTTTCACTAATTAATGGTGTACAATGGCTTTAAGGAATGCATGGTCACTCAGATTCTAACAACTTACATCTCATACTGTGTGAACATTTCATATAAAGTATAGCAAAGATATCATTTTAAAATATTTAGGTACTGAAAAATACAATTCAGCAACTAGAACAGTGCAGGAAGAAATTGAGTGATCTTCAGACCAATATCAATATTGAATTGGAGATGGCCGTAAGTGTATCTGCAAAACAGATGAAGGCAAAGAAAGCTCTGAAAGGGCTGAAGAAAGAGTTGATCAGTCGGCGTGACAAGTCTAAAGAACTGTATAAAGTCTTAATGGAAGAGGAATATGAAATTCGTGGAAGACTTGTAAAGGTAAAATTGAGATTAATTGGTACTTTGATTTAACGTGCATTGACTCTGCTTTCTTTTGATAGTTTATTGATGATGTTGGCAACTTTTTAAAAATTATCCACCAAAATTAATATTTGTCTATTATTCTACTTCATGATTTCAGATATTCACAAAAAATGTTCCTTTCATACCACCAAAGTGAATGCAAAATGTTATTTTCGGGAGCATTATTAAACAACTTTCATAAATATAGGTATCAAAGATTATTAGGTCACCTTTAATGTTTTCTATGTAACTTTTACCTTGACCTTCATTTGATGACTTAAATCAAAATTTATAACATCATAATGTAATTGTGTACGAAAAAGGCAACATCTCTAAGGATACATCTTGACACATTTATTGCAATATTGCACAATTCATGAACTGCTAATTGCTCTCTTCATCAATGGCCCAATTTATCAATAAATTTTGTATTAAAAGAGGCACATTTTCATATTAATTTATATATAGCTACATTATCTACTGTAATATTGGACAAGAATTTGGATGGAACATTGAATATAGATCTATATCATAATCAAATACTTGAGACCAGTGGTTCTTAAGTAGAAGACACAAAAAGATTTTTTTTATTATTTAGCTGACTTTTCACTCATTGATTTGGACACACTATAAAGGCCTCAAGAATCTCAAACGTTTTGCCCTCATGTTCTGTGACCATGGTAGAAATGTTGTCCATTGCATTTTGAAAAAAAATACATGAGACATATATGGACATATCAGTAGATGGCTGTTCCAGGAGCTACTCTAGAAATTTATAAATTAGTAATTTGGGAAAGGAACCTTTTCAGAAATTAGGACAATATCTATGATTAGCTTTCCTGAAATTGGAGTTGGGGTTGGAGTAACCCTAAGATAATAATGCAGACACTTGCAGTGCTAAAATAAACTGATAAAGAGGTTTGATGTATTACCGGTATGTATCCTACATTCTCCCTCCTACTTGGTTAAGGGAGGTAATCACTTTGTCTGGGGTTGTATCCATTGTACATCTATCTGTGTGTTCATAGTGTGCAAAACTTGTATGAAAGGTGCCTTATGAACGGAACCTGTTTATATTCATGCCATATTATCACACCATGAAGTTCAACACAAGATTAGAATTTGGTGGTCATCAAACCAATGTGAAAGGTCAAATGTCAAATTTGGTGGTGAAAGGTTGAAAGTCAAACTTGACAACATTTGAATTAGAAAGCTTGTATACAAGATAAATCATGATGATGAACCCATAACAATTAAAGTTTCTATTTACGTTGTGACATCACACCACTAACTTAAATGCCTGATCAAACTTTGGTGGTTGAAGGTCAGAAGTCAAAGGTCACAATTGACCACATTTGAATTAAAGGACATGTGTACAATAGTCCTTGATTCCTATGACAGATTTATATATAAAAACCAAAAAGTTCAGGAGAATGGGGAATATGTTTATGCGAGTCCTTTCTTACTTTGTTTTTATTTGTTTCATTACAGGATACAACAAAGATTTCTGAGGAGTTGGAAGCCTTCAATGTAGAGCGAATTGGAGTTATCAATAGAACTCTTGCTCGGTTTTCCTTGATCCTGAACAAACAGGAAACTAACAGGTATTGTCCCAAGTTAGCAGTAATATGTCATCAGTAAAAATCTCCATGGATCTTGTACCAACAGTATACATGCAATGGGTGTGTTTTACCCATGTTACTGAAATGTCTCCTTTGTTCATTAAATCTTTGACCTTAATACATATCTGCAGGTGTTATAAAATTTGTGTTTCAGGAGGGAACTAAAAGAGGCAACATTTGATCTGGTAGCAGCAGCTTCAACCAAATTTCAGAAATCACCGGAAAGAACACTGATGGAGCAAAACAAGAACTGCTGCAACTACAAATTCCCAAACTTCGCTGTAAGTGAGAATTTCAAACTTCCCATACAAAACAATCCATTGGAATATGATCAAACCTCACATTATTCCATTAAAATGACTTACAAACTACTTGTATACTTTGGTTTTTTTCTCAAATTAACACCAAACAACACCATGTTGATAATGTAATAGCTATTCAGGTATAAATGCTCTACCAACTGAACTATTGCATCCCCCAGGTAGGATAACAAAATGGTCAAAATTTTATCCTACTGCAAGGATCAAGTTTTGGTTATCTAAATTGAAATGTAGAGATCTGATGACACAATCTTCACACATTTTAGGAACATCTGAAAGAAATGTTACCAGAGAATACATTAGCCCAGGAGGCAGATTCTCAGCCTGGCACAGGCTCTGATGACACCACAAAAACTTCTTCAACTGAGGACTGTGAGCAGAGCTTGACAAAGCCTTCATTAGCTAAAAATGTAGACCAATGTTCAATGAAGGCATCCTCTTCCAAAGATACAGAGTACAGCTCACTGAAGCCTTCCCCCTCCAAAGGTAAAGAGAACAGCTCTGAGAAACCTGGCTCCTCTAAGGATACTGAGTACAGTTCACTGAAGCTCTCCTTCGATAAAGATTACCACCAGCCAAACTCTTCCCCATCCAAAGATTCAGATGGTAAAGTAAAGAAACAAACAGCCAGGGATGAGGATGAATCCAAACGGGTAAAAAAGGTCAAGAAAGCTGCAAAGCAGGATGTAAGCCCTACAAAAAAAGTATCAAGTAGGAAAGTTGCACCTAAATCTGCTGAAAGTGAAGATCAACCAGAAAGAAACTTGCCAAACCCAACCCAACAAAATGAGGGGAAAAAACCAAAGAGAAAACTTCCTCCTCCACCCCAGCAAGATGAGGATCAACCAGAGCATAACTTTCCTAACGGACCTGAGCAAAACGAGGAAAAACCAAAGAGAAAACTTCCTCCTCCACCCCAGCAAAATGAGGAAAAACCAAAGAGAAAACTTCCTCCTCCACCCCAGCAAAATGAGGAAAAACCATCCCCAAACCAGGACGAGGATGCACATGATAACCCTGAAAAGCCACCTCAAATGCCTAGAAATGATTGGGCAAGCAGTGATGAGGATGAGGATTTTCCTGTTGGAGATTATCAACAGCCGGATCATATTGTGTTTGAATTGGATGTAGTTCCTCCTTCTGGCCGAGGTGAAGCCCTTGAAAAATTTCGCCCGCTGAAAGCACTTTTGTCTCACAGAGCTACAGACAGTGCTTTCCTCAGCTTCAAGAAAGGTAAATAACCTTGTTATCAGATTGTAGGATCAATTTTAGATTCTTGGATATATAAGTAAATTTGGAATAAAATCCTTGCCACGCTTAAAAATACTTCTGTCTTACAGAGCTATAGGCAGCTCTTCTCTCAGCTTTAGAGTGAATGCAAAGTATGCAAATATTTAAAATACATCGATATACAAGTTGAAAACAATGGTCAATTCAGAATCAAGTTTAGAAGATCATGTATATTGAAATGAGGGTATTTTATGCATGGTGAAGACAGAATCGGTGGTTGGGAGGCATGTGGAATTGCCCATGTCTGTCCTGTTGCAGCACATTGTGTCTCACATAATTTGGTCAAACTTGATATAAATGTCAATTATGAGTTTGCTTTGAACATAACTGTATTTTAGGGGCTCAAGAGCACCCTTGCTATATATTAAAAACTGATTCAATTTAAACACTTAGCAACTTCCTTCTTTCATGGAATTTGGCCAAATTTTATGCAAGGTTGGTTTACTATCTGCAAGTTCTCGATGGTTTCTTATGTATAATTTCTATCATATATTCATATTCCCAGGCCAAAAGTTGATGCAGACCCATGTAGCTACAGAGGAAGGCGTTGCCTATGGTTACACAAGAAAACACAGCTACAGCAAGGTCAAATATGGATACTTCAATGTACGAGAGATGAGAACATGGAAGTCTACCCCAAAGAACATCCTCAAGAACTTCTTCATTTAAGAACTTATACAAAAAAAAAAAAAAAAAATGCAAATTGGAAAAAATCTTCAAAACAAAACAAAAAAAATAGCAAAATAGAGAGAAAAAGAAAGTAAAAAAAATGTGCAAAACTACAAGACTAGCACAATACTGTGTCCTAGAGACACTTGGATAGCACCACCAATAAGAAAAAGTTGGATTCCATAGATTTTATGTAATTGTCAAAACCTTATGTTGAAAACATGTAATTCACATTAAGGGAAATCAAGGGGCTCTTTGATTTTGTAGTTTTGGCTGTCATGGACTATCTAAAGGGATGATAAACTACAAGAATGGTGTGGTGGATATATCTGTCAAACAGAAGTACCGATGATTTGGCAGTTATAAGGGTTATACTTCATGTGGTAGAACTCAACGGCATGATGACTCCATAGTCATGTGAATCAGTTGATCACAATGGATGAATACTAGTCCTTTTGAATGAAAGGAAAAAGAAAAAGCAATGAAAAGAGAGAGGGAACATTTTTTTTTTTTTTTTGAAAACAGAAAAAAAGAAACATGCTGAAAATCAAACGTAATGCATTGTGTCTAAGTTTGAGCCATCAGTTTCATTTAGTAACATTCTAAAATTTCTAAAAAAAAAATTTGTCAATTGATTTAACACGTTTATCAGCTATTAACATTTTCTTTCAAAATTGTATAAGATGTAATGCATTAATGTGTAATTTTTAACTTCATTATGCATAGAATCTGTTCTTGATAAGTAGAACTTCAGGTATCGATTATGTACCATCAATGTAGCTTTTTTGTGTATAGGTGAGAAATAACATATATTTACACAAGTAAAAGAGTCAATTGTGGAATAATTTCTGTCCAGTTAGTATATTTAATTATGTTGCTTGTTACTATTTATAGACCACTCTGGTATCATGTTTTCACCAAGATAACTTTGATAAAATTTTTATGAATTTGTTTTATTGTGTTAACAAAATTATGATATGAAAGGATCAAATTCACCACATGATTTGCTATATTTTTTGTTTGCAAGATTTTAAAGTTCCTCAAATAATGAAGAGCAATTGTCAATTTTTAGATATATTTGAAGTACCTTGATATAAATATTTCAAATTCCTTTGATATTGCCACATACAAATTATTACTGTTGGATGTTGTTACTGTTAATAAACATAAGTGTATTATTGTGTTATATTCAAATGTGCAATAACCACATATTTTTCTGTGATAAAGTCCGATTAATTTTACCACAAGGTTACATCAGTGTTTAACAATAACAATCAACATGAAAGATCAAGGGGCTCTTTGATCTTAAATTTCCAGCTGATAATGATCATCTAGGGATCATAGATTAAAAAGAGTTTGATAAGAATCACTCTGTCATTTACTTCTATAAGGTCAAAGTTTACATCTAGAAGGTCAAAGTATACTTCTATAAGGTCAAAGTATACTAATGTAAGGCCAAAGTATACTTCTATCAAGTCATAGTATATTTCATGTGATAGAACACAACAGCATGATGGTTTATTCATAGTCATATGAATCCATTGATCAAAATAGATGAATATCAATTAATCAATAAAAATTTAAAAAAAAAAAAAAAAAACAGTAAAAAAGAGAAAAAATGTATATATATATATATATGTAATAAAAACAAGGAAACAGAAAATGAAACACTCAGACACACTGCAATATTTCTCAGTTTCAGCCATTGATGTAACATATTCTAAAATTTCCTGAAAAAAGTTTTTAATCAATATCATATTATTACATTTGTAATGCATTTGGTCAAAATGATAATGATTCTTTATCTTCATTTACTTTCCATTTTGTTAAAATTTTATATGAGCAATAATTTTGAATTTTACGTTCAAAATGCTACTATACGAAACTATTTTTGATTTGTTAGTAGTAGAACTTCAGTTATCAATCGGGGATCACTTATGAATATTTTTTAAAATGTAGATTATAATTTCATAAAATTTTTGGAAAAAAAATAGTACATTGCTCTCTTATTATTTTTCCTATATTTACTAAATTATATAAAAGGATCAGATTTACCACATGATTTACTATCTTTTTGTCTCAAGACATTTCAGTTTGTGAAATAATGAAAACCAATTTTCAATTATAAGGTAAATTTATAGCACTGTGATAGTAATGTTAAGTATTTTGCCTTTGATGAAACCATATCAATGTATACATTGTATTTAATTACTGGATTTTTCTACTGTTTTAAGTAAAAGTTCAATGTATTGTTATTATTGTGTGATATTCAAACGTGCAATAACCATATACTTTTTTCTGTGATAAGTAAAGTAAATTTTTCCACACAAGGCTACATACAGATTGATCTTTTCCTGTTTTCATATTGTTAATTTATTAAACGGTGAATGAAAGAAGTCTATTGCACAATTTTAATTTGGCTTCATATTGTAAATTACTAACGATTTTGATGAGTTTAATAAAATTTGAAAATAGCGAATTTGGTAGTCAGCATGTTTATTTTTATTCAACTGTGGTCTGCTAAGATTAACCATGTAGCCTTATTTAAAATGCTTGTAATTTACACTGTATACCATCCTCAATTCTTCAAAAGTTTCGATCACATTCGCTCTCTTCATCATTGGAACATTGGAGCCATTACAGTATACGGTTATGCAACCTCAAGATTCATTTGGATCAAACAAGTCTTTTCGTCTTGTCCATAAGGTGTGGCACATAGAACCTTCATTTTTGCCAAGACATTTTCCCGGGATGCAGAGAGCGAAAGTGATTGTGACACATGGAATATCGACGATATTAAGGGCCTTTCAGGAGTTAAACGATATCTAATGTGTAATTAAAGAAAAGTTTACGAAAAAAAATCTTTACAAGAAATACATGGCATATAATCCATCACGGATATTCATGCTTTATACAGGAAGAAGAAGGAAAAAACATGAATTACTACTCTGGAAAAGTATGAACATACTATTCTCATATTTTGTGATTTCTCTAAGGCTTTTGACAGAGTATGACATAAAGGTCTTATTCATAAACTGAACAATTATTGTATATCTGGTCAATTTCTGCGATGGATGAATGAATATTTAACCAACAGGAAGCAAGCAGTTTTCATCAATGATTCCCTGTCTTCTTTCAAACTATAAATGCAGGTGTCCGCAAGGTTCTGTCCTCGGTCCCTTATTTTTTCTTGTTTACATAAAAAAAACATTTCTTGTAATCTTGCTTCTCTATCTAGACGTTTAGCTGAGGATACTTCCCTGTCTCACTCATCCTATGACTTCAACATTATTGAAAATGAAGCAAAATCTGATTCGATAAAACTCTGGTTGGTGTCATTTAATCCCGATAAAACCGAGGCTCCAGTCGTAACAAATCGTCATCAACACTACACTTATCCATCACTTACGTTTAACAACACTCTAATCCATATTACTAATCATTATAAACACTTAGGATTCATCCTTACTAACGACTGTAAGTGGAATAGTCATGTTGAGAACATCGTTAGCAGAGTAACTAAATATGTTGCTACCTTTCGTAAACTTAACTCATCTTAAAAAGGAAAAATCTAGAAAAAAATGTATCTTACCTATATCAGACCTTTGCTTGAATATGCGTTTGAAGTATGGGACAACTGCGAGACAACAAATTTTTGATATTAGAACATATTTAGTTAAATGCTGCAAGAATAGTCACAGGGCTGCCAATATTCACAAACACTGTATCATTGTATCGAGAAACTGGTTCGTTGCCACTTTCAAAAACGACGTAAAGCTCCCAAGCTTTCGTTATTTTATTTCATAGTTCACAATTTTTAACGTAAAGTTTTGAACTATCACGTAACTTTTTTCCCCTTCAACAAAACTTTGGAATGATCTGGATGACACTTTTAGAAGCTCCTCATCTATGTAGCTTTCATTTAGTATCTTATGGACCTAGACAAATTAATATCCTGCCTTGTCGTGTTAGAAACCGCGCTAGTTGCTTAACTATGACATGTTTAGAGCAAACATCATTGACTCTGCCTAGTGTCAATGTGGGCATCCCTGTGAAGACTGTTACCACTTTTTTTATTATTTGCCCTTTGTACGCTAATCTACGTGCAATCTTTTATACAATACGATAATAATGTGGATATTCACTGTGAAGGAGATTAAAATATATCGTCCATTGATAACACGAGAATCTGCACATAATTTCCTGGGAGGGTCGGGTAGATTTGCCTGATATTCAATATTACTTCTTCACTCTTTCAAACTTTCATATGTATTGTTATACTTACATTATTTATTTCTACTTTTACGTCAATTGACATATGTTCTTGAGCATTCTTTCAATCTCTGATGTCCTAGTTTCTCTCTCTCTCTCTCTCTCTCTCTCTCTCTCTCTCTCAGTGTGTGGATCAAACATGAAAATACAGCAAGAAAGATATCATAGCTTTCATTTATTAAATCTAATTTTTGATATTAGTTACTTAACAAGAACAAAACTAATAATATTCCAGCAAAGTATTCATCTCAGCATTGCTATATTGATATGAATTCTGTGAAATTCATTGACGAGACGCCAAACTTTCTGGAACACCTCGCCTCAATCCCCATCGCATTCGGTAATTTGAGTTTTAGTTCAATCCCCAGTTATTACGAGTCAATGTTCCTGGCCTACAGATTACGAAATGACCCTTATTTTCCGAATGACATATATACAATATATATCTGGGTCACAACCTTTTAGATAAGGTTATCAGCAATATTGCCAGGTTAATGACTACTATGAATCCACTGATTTTCGTTCTCGTTACAGGTAAGCCTGTTGCTTATTTGCATATGACTTGAAAATTGAAAATGAATTGGTATCATACATAAATTGCTCTCACACTGAACAAATTTTTTCTCATGGTGTCTGCTTATAGATTGTTACATTGTACAATATCTTCTTACAAGCAATGCCACGTTATTGTTTTGAAAGACAGGGAGAGGGGTTGGGGGGATTAGTAACTAAGACCAATAAACGATGGTGTGAGTAAATTACCGCTTTAATCTGTGGAGACAAAATGCCATTCTAAACAGTTAAATCACTTAGCATGTTACTCTATTCTGTTCGTGTACTTTGACATCCTCAGCTTGTTAGTGATTCCACAAACGGTGTGATTGTTGCCAGAATGATAACTCTGAACAAATGTCATAACCCTCTGTAAAGAGCCTCCAAAGAATGGTAAATTCAAGAGTCGCGTTTGTTTTGAAAGATGAATATACCTGATATTCGTGAGCTTACTTTTGAGTATGTCAACTAAAACAGATAAACACAACACAACATACAGACCATGAATCTTTTAACGTTCCCACTCAAATTTAATGGATAGCGATTGGGCAAACGCAAACAAAACGGTTTTATGGAACATCAGTTAGAGACAGTCTATATAAAACATGACACTACCGAGAGGATATCATCTGCATGGTGACCCAAAGTCTATAAATCTGGGACAAAATATTCACAATAGATTATGAACATCCACGCCCTCTGACAGTGCACTATTAATGACTGCTCTCCTGTTGTCTAAATTAAATAATATCATTAGCAAAACAGTTCAAAGGTCATTTAAGCAATCACAGTGTGTAGTAATATATACAGCTGCACCTGGCTATATAGGTCATCTTATGGGGTAAGTAAAATTATACTTATGTAGGGTTTTATTACTGCTTTTTGTATTACTTTTGGACCTTCATGTAAAACTAATTATAGTTATAAAAAGGTATTTGTGTTAGCATGGTAACCCAGCTCAGAGACTGCAGCTTGTTATTTGTTGTACATGTCTTATAAACAAAAAACAACAGGGAAAAGAAATGTTGTCAAATGGCCATTTATTAAATGACAGGAACATTTCAAATACAACCATAATATCAATCACTGTTGTTATATAATATATAGATCTGAATGACATTAACTTCAGTCTATATGTACAACAAAAAGATGGGGTACAAATTATCGGCACCGATGAGGGGCGCAAGATACATATGCATGGAGGGATACATGATATGTAGAAAAATGCACCTTATCACCCCATCCATAGGTGACGTTTTTAGGCAGGTCATGAATAAGCTGCTATAAACTGATTTATATGATAAACAACAAATTTATTTTATTTTTCAGCCGTCTTCGGACAAATTGGCCATGGCAACGGAAACAATTTGATCAGTACCCGTGACGTCACTTTACCTGACCAGGAGTTGACGGCAAATCCTGATGGTATACTTTGTCCGTACATTCTTTCCTTAGACTGTCATGACCAACGCAGTGAAATGTGTGGGTCGGATGGTATTACATATACAAACGAGTAAGTCGAACTTTTTTATCTTATTAATTCTTCTAAGTTATAAACGTCTTAATGGTTTTATATGAAGAATGCTCTTCGAAGAGTTTATAATTTGTATGCAAAATATTAGACTAACTTTGTGTTTTATGTTCGGTGTATATGATATAAGAACATGTTCTGGCATGTTTCACCCCCCCCCCCCCCCCCCCCCAAAAAAAAAAAAAAAAACAAAGTGAAAGGCAAGAGATGATGAATTGTTCACAAAAAATGTTATTAACGAAGTATAGTTTTTATTGTTAATTAAATTTTGATGTATTGATTTCTAATGATTTCATACGATCCCGGAATAAGGATAAAAATGAACAAAGGAAAAAAACACTATACACTTTGCATTATGCCACGAATACAAGATTAATGTATCAACAAACATTATCATTATTTACATTTCCAATGAGACACTCTGAGATAAAACATTCAACGGATTTGAACTGAAGATTTTCCACAGAGGAACTCTGGCTTTAACAGTAATCATAAAATGACCTCAAATTATAGAGGGACTTCAGAAACGACTTTCAATCGTTGATTGGCTCGTCTTCAGGAAATGATATATATTACTTTAGAAACACAACAAACGTTATTTTCTCTAAGGAGATTGATAAAGTTGATACATTCCTGAGAATCATTTCAATGTCCATTGTGGCTTATATTTTATGGAATTGTGTTATAAAATCGTTTCGTAATACTGTAAAATCGCAATTTTTGTGAGACTGAAATTTCGTGGTTTAACAGTTTTAGAATACTAATCCGTTGGCACTAATTTTCATGGTTTCATGTCCTCTCAAAAGTCAATTGTAATGTTTATTTATGTTTATTTTTTTTTATTGTTCATCAATTCGTGAACAGAAATAACTTGCTGATCAAGCTTACGAATGAAGTCAACGCGAAAGAAACTCGTTACGAATATCGATACTTTTTAGCACCTTACAGAAAGTTCGATACTGCACCTAGCTATATTCGGATCTTTGTTTTATAGCTGTCACTTTCTCCAGAAGTCTTGTGTAGCCATGGATTTAGAAGTAGCTCACCTTGGCGTATGTGGCACCAACACCAATGAAGACGATAGAGCTGTGATTCCGAGTGCACCCAGCCCTACCGGTACCATGACCAAAAGTACTACACTGCAAGCCTTGATGTCTGGCACGAGTACGGTGCGACCCTTAACAGGCGGTTTAGATATGAATAATTTGAGCACAATAGACAGTACTCGAAATGACACAACAACTGGAATTATGACAACCATGATGTTAAGTACCACCCAGTCTACTGTCACAACAACCCAGTCCATTGCGCAGATCATCAAGTCGGTTTTCTGTGACCACAAAGACGAGATCACATGTGATCAATTACTTGATTTTCAGTGTGGATCTAACGGTAGAGTCTATCCTAACAAGTAAGTATACACAAGTCCATATATAGGGATAAAGGAATATCACAAATCAGAAGTTGTGAGAAAAATGTGACAAAGGTTAGTGTAATTAATATATATATATAGAAATCAATTACTGTAAACACGTGCAATATATGGATATGATTTTTGTTTTTTGTTGGTTGGGCTGGACTTTTTTTTTTTTTTTTTTAAATTTTATATACAAACATTCATTTTTTTCTTTTAATTCTTAAACACTGTATTGTAAATATAACGGTTATCGGTCGTCTTTATGACTTATGCATTTCTTAAGTGATTAAAATTGATAAAAAATGCTTCTCTACAGGTGCGAATTTTACAAAGCTGTTTGTGACGACGCAACTCTAATCCTGGCGGATCCATCCAGGTGTGCGACGTAGTGTCAATGTTTGGCTAAATCTGACCTGCTATCAACATAGGAGTTAATAAAGAGCTAATTAAGCAACTGCAGCAAGATTTCACAGAGTTATATTTAGGTAATCCACCATTCCTTTCTAATACATACTACATCTATTGTTTATTGAATTTACTTTTCCTCAAAAGATTTTTTCTTTTACTCCTCAACGGAACTTCTAATAGTTGAAAGGAACAACATGATTGGTTAACAGTAAATGAACATTGTCATAAGTCAGATTTTGATTTTTGCTGAATTTCTCATGGTGCAATGTCTACATCAAGTTAATATTCGTTTCTTGTTAAAACCAAGATTCATGATCTTATCATCAAAATATGCATATATACAGTAAAACAATAAATAAAAGTACACCATACAGCTGATACTAGGGGCCTAAAATGTTGATATCAATGAGGCGAGTCGATCAAAACTGAATGGAAAATCTTAACATATAGATGGAAAGGTGTCCTAAATATAAAGATTGTAATTTTCAATATCGGATATTTCCAAAAGATAAATAAATAAATAAATAAATAAAAAAGATAAGTGTATACTTTGAACTGTGCCGCAATCCATGGGAATTAAAACATATATCAGTGAGTGTTTTGAAGCATGTATTAACAACATGTCAACAGATTGTCATGTGTTTGTGGTTGGCTTACTGTTCTTGCAAATTACGGGAGTAAGAGTTGTGTCCCTTTGTTCGAAAACTTTTTCGTAATGTTGCATTGTTTTTCAAGTCTGTCTTGTTATTGTGGATTTTTTAATAACTTACTGAAATGTAACTTTTCTAAACATCATCATCAGAGCAATTTTTTACCTCTCAGATGAGTACATCCTTTACCAGTTGCAATACTCAACTTTTAAAAGGAGTTCAGCGCGAATATTATAACGAGCACGAAGTTTTGAATAGTACTTCTGATTATAACAATAAAAAGAAATCATTAGTATTTTCATGGTTAACTTACCGCAGTTACTTGCTCATTTTATATAACCTAAAATCACCAGACATTATTACATCACTCCTTGTAAATAATAAGGATCTATAATGCGTTGAGTACTTTATTCTTAAAAAAATCCAGTTTTATCATTGTTTTATAATAAAAGTGTAAAAACATTAAATAAAATCGACAGAGAAAGTATTTTTTCAAGGAGACAATTAAATAGCGTAAATATTTGATCTAACAGCGGACAACCAGCCACTTTAAATGCAGAACGCTGGGCAGTGGGCATCAAGTGCAAAAAAAAACCCCAAACAATGCATTTTCAGTCATCAATATAAGAGACAAATACTTTTGTTTCTAATATTACCACTGCTTTAGTATCTCAAAACCAACAAAGTCACTCCAAACCGCAACGGAAGTAAAACGGATACGGCGCGTTATATACACGAGGCACTTTGTACTATATCCACACACTATACAGGCCGGCCCGAGGATGTCTTATTTATAGCGCGTGCTATATAGACACAGTCAAATTCGTTTCCATGGTATTGTGAGTTATGCCTATAAAGTACATTCGGCTATGTATTGGTCACATTAAATATCACAACGGTTTATAGACAATTATTTTTTGTAAAATGAATTTAAAGATTTTACAAACGACAAACAAGTCGATAGCCACTTTATTGCTAGACAAGATGAAGATGATTTAAGTAATGACGTATCGCCTACAAAGAGACGAGACGTCGATTAAAAATATCTGCTTTGTCATTATTTAAAATGAGAAAAGTGGCCTGAGAATATTGCCCTGCGGAACTACTTTCTCAGTGAGCCCTTCGGAAGAATTTGAACAGATTAAAAATTCCGTTCCATACACAACAGAGGCCATGCCGAGCTTTAATATCTGTAGAACATCGCATATTTCAGTCGAATTTAATCTAATTGAACTAATTTGTTTGACAGTTTTTAGAATAAAAGATATCGTTCGCTGTTCCATGACATATAAAAGAATTATTTATTGTAAAATGTGAAACCCAAGCATGAAGCAGAATAGCAAATTGGTATCCTGAATTTCATAAATAAATTGTCATGTAAACAAAGGAAGCAAAGTCATATGAAGTTATGATAAGACCCAACACGAAGGAAACGGCACGGTGACACAGTTCTACGACCTTGATCGTGTGGTGACTATGAATACATTTGGCATAAACTATGAAACTATATAAAGTATTATGAAAGCCTAGAAAGGTCACATTTCGAAGGAAAAAAATATAAAAATGCCTTATTACGCGAATAAAAGCGTAATGACGCCTTTCAAAAGTCGTAATAACGCGAAAAAGTCGTAATAACGCGAAAAAAGTCGTAATAACGCGAAAAAGTCGTAATAACACGAAAAAAGTCGTAGTAACGCGAAAAAGTCGTAATAACACGAAAAAGTCGTAATAACACGAAAAAAGTCGTAATAACACGAAAAAGTCGTAGTAACACGAAAAAGTCGTAATAACGCGAAAAAGTCGTAATAACACGAAAAAAGAATAATGCCTTTTTAAAAGTCGTAATAACGCGAATTAAGTCGTAATAACGCGAAAAAGTCGTAATAACACGAAAAAAGAATAATGCCTTTTCAAAAGTCGTAATAACGCGAATTAAGTCGTAATAACGCATTTAAAAAGTCGTAATAACACCTTTCAAAAGATGTAATAACGCCTTTCAAATATCGGAATTACGCCTTCCAAAGGCTTTCGTAAAGGACTGAACAGAAACAAAGACAATTGTATTCTTACCTGTAACAGTCATTATAACTTTTTCGCGTTATTTCGACTTTTAAAAAGGCGTTATTACGCTTTTATTCACGTAATAACGCGACTTTATATATTTTCCCCTTCGAAATTTGACCTTTCTAGGCTTTCGTAAACTATAACATGTATGAAGGTATAAATAAATAATTTATAATCCATACACATTAGACACTAGTAAGATTTGCCCATAATTTACATCTGACCATAACGAAAAACCCGAAAAATGCATGGGTTTGCATCTTATCCTACTGGGGCGTGTCGATAAATACAACTACATGAATACACATAATACGTTTTAATCGTAAATATGGAACAAAAAAAAGAGAGATAAGAAAGTAGGGCAAGCCAATAATAAAACAAGAGTACCGAGATGGGCTAGCTTGGAAAGGCAAAGTGACTACGGACGGACGGCGAGACGGACAAGCACTACTACCATAACATGATACGGCCCGTTATACGACGGGCTTATAAAATGAACTAAAATCTGTATATATGTGATAATAGTGGCAGACTTTCACTGGTGATAGTATCCCCCACTCAGTTGGCACAGGTAGCAATGCTATATAGGCACTTATATTCTTTCAACTCATCTTGTATCATCACTCCCGTGCCTTGGTAGTCTGTCACGTGCCTTTCCGCGACTGAGAAGCGTAACTGTTATTATGTTTGCTTTTACACTTTTTCACTTGCCATATATTTTCAGTATACAAATATGCACAATAATTCCAATTAAACAAAATTTTCAATTGTATCATTCCTTTCATATTAAGGTTGTTCTCCAGTCTTTTAAAAACAAGACGAAGAGAAGAATTTTACACAAGGGCATGACATATGTAAGTAAAGCTTAAGAAGAAATTCGATTATCTTATCAAGCACTTACTTGCTTTCAAATATATACACGTTATCTTTAAGGCTTCAATATCAAACAATCTATTGGAACTGCTGATCAGTCAAAGATCTTGGACAGGTCAACCAGAACTACTGAATGGTCAAGGATATTGGACAGGTTAACCAGAACTGCTGAACAGTCAAAGTCTTGGACAGGTTAATCAGAACTGCTGAACAGTCAAAGATCTTGGACAGGTCAACCAGAACTGCTGAACATCAAATATCTTGGACAGGTTAACCAGAACTGCTGAACAATCAAATATCTTGGAGAGTTTAACCAGAACTGCTGAACAATCAAATATCTTGGACAGGTTAACCAGAACTGCCCGGTATATGTGGATAATTGTTTATAACAATGGCCAGTGTTTCCAAACCGTTGAAGATCGCAGTAGGACACGCTGTCATGCGTAACTGATCTTGAAAGCTGCTACTGAGAATTAATAAAAAGAAGGTTTTAAAAATTTTGTTCACCTGTTCATATAATGAGGGCAAAATAAAGACAAACCTTAAGTTACCTTTCTCCAATTTGTCAAGATTATTTTTTTATCCTGAGCATTTTTTCAGAACATGACGGGAATAAGAAATATCAGCAAAGTCAACAGTGAAAAAAGGAGTTAGGGCAGACGTGCAAAAAGAAAATCTAAAACGAGAAACAAAATAACACAGACGAGCATGCTCATATGAAAGCTCTTCCTCATCCGGGATAAATTGGACCACTGTCAATTTAAATGGATGCGAGGTATATTTCAAGAATCCTGGGATATTTTCACAGTCACCTGATACTAACAGGAAACTATTCTGGAAGATAAGAGGAATTTGTGCCTCATTTTGGTCTTCCGTGTCAATTACATACATATTGTAGACCATCTGAACAAATAGGTCTTTATCTCTTTATCAAATGGAATCCAGCGTCACATTAAGCACACCATTTTGACAACAATGAATTTAGGAACTGTTCTGTCAGCGGCAGGTGGAATTATCGGGCATCACTGTTTAGAAAGTCCTGTTCAAAGAAATATTATTATCATTATTATTACAGACTTAACGGCCCA
This sequence comes from Ylistrum balloti, assembly GCF_031769215.1. Classification (NCBI taxonomy): domain Eukaryota; kingdom Metazoa; phylum Mollusca; class Bivalvia; order Pectinida; family Pectinidae; genus Ylistrum; species Ylistrum balloti. Next base: position 661,621 of record NW_026782060.1, on the reverse strand, counting down.
TCAACACATGAAATGCCATTAAGGCCATCAACTGGTGACAGACACAGCGCCCCAAAGGAAATAACATAAAAAAACTAAAAGATTAAAGACAAATGCTAAAATTTAAATCTTGTATTATCACAAAAAATCAAAATGGTAAGTCACAGTGTATAATATAGACCAACATCTTTCAGATAACCTAGAATTTCATAAATCTCAACAATATCAAAAAAGTCTTTAGACTTTTAACGTTACAATAAAAAATACTCGAGTAGACGGCAGGTCAATGCAGTCCAATAAAACATGTCTAACGGTGAATGGCTCAACACATCCCATGCACCAAGGATTATCTTCGCCCTTCAACATATATGAATGTGTGAGGTATGTATGGCCCATCCGAAGACGGACAAGGACAACTTCGTCTCGGTGGTTGTCTCTATAGCATGGAGACTATTCACCGATAATAGGTTTTACGGAATGCAATTTATTATCGGTATATTGATTCCATTCCTCCTACCATTGAGCTGTTAAGATTATCTGATAAATCGTTTAAAATCAGTAAAATGAAGTTTTAAAACAACAAGTATCAGCGATAAAGCCTCCTTTGCGGCACGATCTGCCTCTTCATAGCAAAAAGCTATACGAAAGTTAAAGGTTAAAGTCATAAAACAAAGGTTAAAGTCACAAAGCAATGGTCAAAGTCACAAAACAATGGTCAAAGTCACAAAACAATGGTCAAAGTCACAAAGCAATGGTCAAAGTCACAAAACAAAGGTCAAAGTCACAAAACAATGGTCAAAGTCACAAAGCAATGGTCAAAGTCACAAAACAATGGTCAAAGTCACAAAACAATGGTCAAAGTCATAAAACAATGGTCAAAGTCACAAAACAATGGTCAAAGTCATAAAACAATGGTCAAAGTCACAAAAATCAATGGTCAAAGTCACAAAACAATGGTCAAAGTCACAAAACAATGGTCAAAGTCACAAAGCAATGGTCAAAGTCACAAAACAATGGTCAAAGTCACAAAGCAATGGTCAAAGTAACAAAACAATGGTCAAAGTCACAAAACAATGGTTAAAGTAACAAAACAATGGTCAAAGTCACAAAACAATGGTCAAAGTCACAAAGCAATGGTCAAAGTCACAAAGCAATGGTCAAAGTCACAAAACAATGGTCAAAGTCACAAAACAATGGTCAAAGTCACAAAACAATGGTCAAAGTCACAAAACAATGGTCAAAGTCACAAAACAATGGTCAAAGTCACAAAACAATGGTCAAAGTCACAAAACAATGGTCAAAGTGGTCACAAAACAATGGTCAAAGTCACAAAACAATGGTCAAAGTCACAAAACAATGGTTAAAGTCACAAAGCAATGGTCAAAGTCACAAAACAATGGTCAAAGTCACAAAACAATGGTCAAAGTCACAAAACAATGGTCAAAGTCACAAAGCAATGGTTAAAGTACAAAAAACAATGGTTGAAGTCACAAAACAATGGTTAAAGTCACAAAACAATGGTCAAAGTCACAAAACAATGGTCAAAGTCACAAAGCAATGGTCAAAGTCACAAAGCAATGGTCAAAGTCACAAAACAATGGTCAAAGTCACAAAACAATGGTTAAAGTCACAAAGCAATGGTTAAAGTCACAAAACAATGGTTAAAGTCATAAAACAATGGTCAAAGTCACAAAACAATGGTCAAAGTAACAAAACAATGGTCAAAGTCACAAAACAATGGTCAAAGTCACAAAACAATGGTCAAAGTCACAAAGCAATGGTAAGCAATGGTCAAAGTCACAAAGCAATGGTCAAAGTCACAAAACAATGGTCAAAGTCACAAAACAATGGTCAAAGTCACAAAGCAATGGTCAAAGTCACAAAACAATGGTCAAAGTAACAAAACAATGGTCAAAGTCACAAAACAATGGTCAAAGTCACAAAACAATGGTCAAAGTCACAAAGCAATGGTCAAAGTCACAAAACAATGGTCAAAGTCACAAAACAATGGTTAAAGTCACAAAACAATGGTCAAAGTCACAAAACAATGGTTAAAGTCACAAAACAATGGTCAAAGTCATGAATCAATGGTTAAAGTCATAAAACAATGGTCAAAGTCATAAAACAATGGTTAAAGTCACAAAACAATGGTCAAAGTCACAAAACAATGGTCCAAATAGAATTCAAATTTTGCTGTGAGTTATCTTTTTGACTGATTGTACGGATCACAGATGGCGTCTCTCCATGGCAACCCAGCCGGGCAACCAATCGGATTGCAGGAGATCTAGAAAAAGTGAAATTTACAGTATGGAAAATTAACCGGACAAATAACATTACACATCAATTCACACATCATTTTAAGCGAGTTTAACCTGTTCACTCACTCGAACGAATCATGACAGCATGAAATCTCGTAGACGTCATGTCAGTTAGGGCGGGTTAAGAGTGACTATTACAGATATTCTACAACCCTCAGTTAGATCCGATTGTCAAGCACACAAGTACAGTGAGGAATAAGAAAAAATATCTACGTCATTTATTGCGTGTCACATTTTCGACAAACAAACAAGTTCGCTGAGTGCTGACAGAATGGCGTGACTGAGAAACATATCTGTATGCTGTGACTGACACAAAAATAACATTGTAATATACTTACCTGTAGAATATTACAAATTGTGATTGACACACAAAACTACAACATATGGCTAACAAACAAATCTAAATGTTTTGACTGACACACAAAACTACAATATATGGCTGACAAACAAACCTACAAATCTGTGACTGACATACAAAACTACAATATATGGCTGACAAACAAACCTACAAATCTGTGACTGACATACAAAACTACAATATATGGCTGACAAACAAACCTACAAATCTGTGACTGACATACAAAACTACAATATATGGCTGACAAACAAACCTACAAATCTGTTACTGACATACAAATCTACAATATATGGCTGACAAGCAAACCTACAAATCTGTGACTGACATACAAATCTACAATATATGGCTGACAAGCAAACCTACAAATCTGTTACTGACATACAAAGCTGCAGTGTATGGCTGTCAAAAAAGCTACATGCTGTGTCAGCCACGCAAAACTTAAACATATGACTGACAAACAAATCTACATGTTTTGGCTGACACACTTGCGCATTAATTCCCGTCTTTATCATCGTAACAAAATATGACGGTGACGTGCACTTTTGCCTGGGAGAGACACAAGAAAGGCGGTCTACGCAAGTATGTATTGATCTACTGTAACATCGTCGCTATGGTGTGGTAACCTCGAAAACTCTGGAATTTAAACCCCACGAAAATGTAGTATTCTACAGATTCTATCATATCTCCGCTAATTTTTTTTTTTTACTCTAAATCGTATTTTTATCTGAATTCTGTAATATTCTGTACAAAATCAATGAGATAAACAAAAGAACGTAATAATTTGCAGTTTATTATGCTACATGTGTGATATCGATTCTTATCAGTAACTTCAAATTTGAAAGACAAGAGTACCTGGTCAAGGGTATCGTCAAACCACACAAGACTTAATAGGGCCTATATATTGGACAAAATATAACACGAACCTAAGGACACGTCAGCATGATATATTGTTTGATATCAGCAGTGCAAATGCTGCCGAGGGTAGGAAATGGCATGTAAGGTCACTTTATCGACAAAATGTCATGTCACGTTGGAGCGTATACAGACTGCTGACAGGTGTACCTGACGTAATTCAGCAACGCTTAAACTGCAACCCTAGCAGAAATTTTAGTGAACAGCTAGTGACGCTAGCAAAAGTTTAAAAAGGTTGTTACAATGAGTTGTTGAAAGGTTCAGAACTGCCAGGAAGAAAGAGGTTTGGCTTGTAACCGCCTTAAATGTGACCATCAATGAAACTGAAAAAATTCTATTTGGATGAATTCGGCAAGGTAATATCATTGAGATATATCAAAATATCAATTACTAGAATTTTTTTTTCAAAGATCGTCGAAGTTGCCACCTGAAGCTCCATGCACTAAAACATTAGGTTTTCCCCAGTTTCAAATGCAATTTTGATGCACAGCGCACACATGTACCAAATTTTTGGCAACTGACCCAAATCCAGTGTGATCAGATGTAACTTAAATCCTGTCCTCGGAAATTAATACAAATGTGCGCTGATACTGAAAAATTGAAAAATCAGATCGGACCGAAAAAGCTAAACGATTATGCTTTCAATAATAAATTTACGAAGGAAATTTCGATGAGTTTTACGTCAGTGGCCATACCACAAATGATAAGACATTGCTTCCACGTTAGTCGAAATTTCATGAGGTCATATTTTTGGAAACAGTTACTGAAGTCATACTATTTTTGTTTATCAATACACATCTACGATAAACTATTTCTAGTGACGAGTGTCCTTTAACTTTGATTATCCATAGGCAAATGAATGGCGGCAGGTACAGACCAACATATCTTTGGTGATGAATGCAATCGATTAGGTACATGTTAGCGCTAGTGACATAGAGTCCTACTGGATGATGTTAGGGACATTGTAGAATGTTATCACAATGTTCCATCTAACTATAGATATTTAAAGATAGTATCTTCGAATGCACTTCATACTGAGTTTTGTGAAGCGCAATCTCTTCGGCAAATTGATCGGAATATTCCTTAAACACTGCATCTATGTTGAATCGCGTTCATGACATGTAAAGATGCTTTTGGAGCTAATTTATAGGGCCTCAGTGTCTGATCACGCTACCAGATGTCTGTCTGACTAACTAAACTTTCTACAAAATATGTTTGGTGAAGTATATTTAGAGAGAGATTTTTTGAATGATTTAGTGACAATCACAAGTTTCTCGCTTAGCAGAAGTACTTGTTTACCTGAAATATACATATGTAGATTGAGTGTACAGACGAGTCCTTAGGCTATAGCATAATATGACTCACTTAACTGTCATCCAGAATACAGATCAAAGCATTAATACCATCGATACAAAAAAGAAATCCTATTTTAATTATCGCAATAATTTTTATGAAATATATACCACCATACGAGAGCACATGTGTTTATAAATAACGTATATGTAGTGCGCGTGTCGTCGACTCAATTCATAAAGAAGTACATGGAAGTAAACAAGATTATCAATAGTGTTAATTTTCTTGTACAAGATCACACACGGTGTGCTATTTTCATCAGACGCAATACCTGCCGTGACGATGATGTCAAATTGTAATGTTTTATATGAGAAAATAAAAAGCACTCGACAAAATTTAATATCATTTATTTATGTTGATCTCAAATTTTAAGATAAATACATACATTACATTGTAGTCATACATATTTCTCTGAAAACATGTAATTTTACTATATATAAAGTCTTTATAGAAGTGTATAAGATCGGAGTATTAATGGAGATCTCACGCACAGACATTTTTGTAATTTGAAGGTTCCGTCGCCCATGTTATCGACACAAATAAACACAGGACACTGACGCATCGACCTCAACAACCGGCACTTAGTGAAGTACAGGCTGACAATATCCAGTACGGACATCTAGGTCATTTTATGTATCTCATTTTATTTCTGATCTTATTACTTAAGTGACGACTTGGAAATTTTAGACAAAACGGTATTTTTGTGTGTTTTTCCCATCACGGATAATCAGAACAATTTCCTTAGTAAATCTATTAGTCAAAAAATATCCAATGAGAAGACGTCATGTGACCAAGAAAGTCAAATGGGATATATAAGGAGTCTCTAATAAGAGAAATTCTCTCTTTATAACCAATACCAGGCAGAGACGCACACTCCAGGTCAACATGTTTACTTGTATTGCCTCATATCATTGTTGTATCATCACAACGTTAATTGCAGTCAGTGTTGCAATACCTACATTCACGGAGACGATCCATCTAGAGAAATTGTCTACGGTTTACCTGCCTTACAGATACGAGAACGATGTCGGACAGTTCATGTATCCTTCAGGTGCCGCAGAACAGACGGCGTACGATCCCGCCTCACAGTTCATTTATATTGTCGGTGAGTGAATATTAAATGTTACATTTTTGCTCTCATACAAATCATTATTTTACACTCATATTCACAAAACACATTCAGATGTATTGCTCAATATAACTAGACTAACATTTAGATTGTAGGAGATCATGAGATTGAGCGCTCTATTTCCCTCGAAAAGTACGTTGGTAAAGATTAATGTCTTTCAGTCTCCGCAGTATGAAGTTATTCAGCCATTTGAAAGACACAGATGTAAACGGAAGATAGTAAAAAAATCATGATATAAAAAGTGACAGTTTGTTGAGTATGAGGAATCAAATACGCACAAAATATTTAACTTTAGGCTGAAACAAATTTAATGACACGTTAGAAGTGTTTAATCACTGTAATAGAATCGGTTCCTTTCTTTGATTATTTTATTCATTTATCTATTTATTTATTTATTTATTTTGTACATTTTTCACACAAATATTTCGTTTATCAATTATCCAGTCTATTCGTGAAGTATGGATGGAAGGGCACACAAGAGTGAAGTGTATCGCTGCTGATTTTATCAGTGTTATATGTACCTAACCGGATGATAGTCTTTCACGGTTCACACAAAAATGCAATAAAATGTACACATTATAAAGTACAACCACTTTGACATTTAACACTGATCGTAAGGAAAATATGAAAACCGTCGAGGTCAGACATTCCACTCCAATTGCAGCCATGTTGCACTGACGGAGTATTCGCCGTTGGATTATTTATAGATGATTTGGGACAAGGTCACGAATTTACAAATGTCCATAATGAAAATAAGTTCATTTACAGTATAACATACATTTTGTATGTAGCTCTGTTTGACAATAATGACATGAAAGTGTTCAGATTATGCTAGAGACCTGTGTGAATTCTGACTTTCAAAATGTAACCCTATAATTCATATATATATATATATATATATATATATATATGCTGTATATCGGCTCGAGAGACACAAACATTTTTTTTTATTACTTTACCAAATATACGCCCGCTCCGAATTGCACACTTGAACATACCTTTGTATACAAGTAAAATAGCCTGGCATGAACACTTGTATTTCTATCATGAAAAATATATCCAGATTTTTTTGATGACGATGATATTTTTCAGTCTCTATCTTACATGACTGATTAGAATTAACATGCGAAAAGAATAAAACTTATCAAAATACAAATGGATCAGTGATACCATTTACTTAAAATTCAAACTAAGTTAAGAAAGTTTTTACTATTATATACAGTAACCAAAAACCTCTGTACAGTATGCTTACCGGAATTATAGCTGATGGAAATGTTGTAAATGATTAAATATCGAAAGATAAATAAAATTTATTTGATGATATAATACTTAATTGTATTGCGGGAAAATGAAATTGAAAAAAAAAAAATCCTAAAAATGAAAAAAAAAAAACCCTCCCTAAACTTAGACTCCCAGGTGTGCAGCAGAATGTCATCAAGGATACCATGTAAAGATATAGGACATAGCTGACATGCAACAAATGCAATAAAATGTGCACATTACAAAGTACAACCACGTTGACATCTAACACCGATCGTAAGGTAAATATGGAAACCGTCGAGGTCAGACGTGCAGGTAGACAAAAGAAGGTTATTATTCCGCTCCAATTGCAGCCATGTTGCACTGACGGAGTATTCGCCGTTGGATTGTTTATAGATGATTTGGGACAAGGTCACGAATTTACAAATGTCCATAATGAAAATAAGTTCATTTACAGTATAGCATACATTTTGTATGTAGCTCTGTTTGACAATAATGGCAAGAAAGTGTTCAGATTATGCTAGAGACCTGTGTGAATTCTGACTTTCAAAATGTAAGCCTATAATTCAAATGTAACCCTATAATTCATATATATATAGGCTGTATATCGGCTCGAGAGACACAAACATTTTTTTTATTACTTTACCAAATATACGCCCGCTCCGAATTGCACACTTGAACATACCTTTGTATACAAGTAAAATAGCCTGGCATGAACACTTGTATTTCTATCATGAAAAATATATCCAGATTTTTTTGATGACGATGATATTTTTCAGTCTCTATCTTACATGACTGATTAGAATTAACATGCGAAAAGAATAAAACTTATCAAAATACAAATGGATCAGTGATACCATTTACTTAAAATTCAAACTAAGTTAAGAAAGTTTTTACTATTATCGGTGTTTGTACAGTAATCAAAAACCTTTGTACAGTATGCTTACCGGAATTATAGCTGATGGAAATGTTGTAAATGATTAAATATCGAAAGATAAATAAAATTTATTTGATGATATAATACTTAATTGTATTGCGGGAAAATGAAATTGAAAAAAAAAAAATCTTAAAAATGAAAAAAAAAAAAACCCTCCCTAAACTTAGACTCCCAGGTGTGCAGCAGAATGTCATCAAGGATACCATGTAAAGATATAGGACATAGCTGACATGCAAAAAATGCAATAAAATGTGCACATTACAAAGTACAACCACGTTGACATCTAACACCGATCGTAAGGTAAATATGGAAACCGTCGAGGTCAGACGTGCAGGTAGACAAAAGAAGGTTATTATTCCGCTCCAATTGCAGCCATGTTGCACTGACGGAGTATTCGCCGTTGGATTGTTTATAGATGATTTGGGACAAGGTCACGAATTTACAAATGTCCATAATGAAAATAAGTTCATTTACAGTATAGCATACATTTTGTATGTAGCTCTGTTTGACAATAATGGCAAGAAAGTGTTCAGATTATGCTAGAGACCTGTGTGAATTCTGACTTTCAAAATGTAACCCTATAATTCATATATATATATATATATATATATATATATATATATATATATAGGCTGTATATCGGCTCGAGAGACACAAACATTTTTTTTATTACTTTACCAAATATACGCCCGCTCCGAATTGCACACTTGAACATACCTTTGTATACAAGTAAAATAGCCTGGCATGAACACTTGTATTTCTATCATGAAAAAAATATCCAGATTTTTTTGAAGATATAGGACATAGCTGACATGCAAGTAAAAAAGCCGGTTACGTGATATAAGCCTGATATGTCAGAATGTGGTAAGTCTCTAGCCTAATGATTGTGAATCTGCTGATAATGGCTACCAGTGTTGTTAAGTACATAGATGTTCACTGATGACTAATGTATGGTCCACACTGAAACTATCCACGTGCGATCATCTACAGATCAAATCGTATTAAAAAATATAAATTATTTGTAAATCTGAGGTGTGATATTTATTGCTGACATGTTTAAATAAGTTTGTCGGGTATACAGATTAATGATTTTACATGTAAATTGGAAATCACTTCAGTCGGATTTTTTTTCTCTACTGTGTGCACGACATATTCATAATATTCATAGTTTACAATAATTTCTTATCTAACCGCTTTGACACGCATCTCGCCTGGATATTTAACACACAAATGCTTGTGAACGGTCGTATTTGTGTAGAGTTTACCCTTGAGATCTGCCATCTCAGGTAGCAATTTGTACACGAAGGCATGACAAAGTATTGTTACAATGCAAAAAAGCTTTTCCATTTTCAAATATTTAGGATTAACATGCAATTTTTGTAACAGAATACCTCACTAACCACGACAAGAATGTTTCAGTAGAGGTTTGCTGAATATAACAAAATTTGGGGTTACAACGTATAAAAACCTGTTTTTGAGTGATGTGGTAAGGCATGTGTATTATGAACACAAATACCTTATCTGTATGGATATCATATACTGAACTATCCAGTTTCTTCCAGCAACTTATTGTGACGATACAAAAGAAATGCGTTTTAAAAAGCATGTGAATTGTACACGAAGAAAGATGTAATGCTCTGTTTCTTCAAAGTGTCGGCCTGCTATCTGGTAAATTCGCAAATGTAATGGTTTTTTGCTTTTGTAACCAGCCGTTATCATTGGCTGTATCAGGCATTAGTCTAAATAAAGATCATAATGTCGTAAAAGGAATACGGACAAAGAATTTATCTCTGTAACGTGAACCGATCGAAATTACTCGACTACTGACCATTAAAACGTAAGCCACACCCGTAATACACAACAACAACTACCATTTATTTACAATACACCATAATTTTAATATACAATATATACATATAACATTAATAAATCCACATTCGAACTGATTCTCTCCCCCCCCCCTCTCTCTCTCTCTCTCTCTCTCTCTCTCTCTCTCTCTCTCTCTCTCTCTCGCACGCATTAATATGAAATACAATAAATCTAAAACCAAAATATGAGTTAATATAACATTAATCAACACTAACACACAGGATATCTAAGCGTCTATGTCTTATACTTAACACAGCAAATAAAACGATGTTTTTTGTGTAATCAAAACCACTTATTTATCATTATACAATGACATGTGATAACACTAAGAATTAAAACTGCTACAGCCACTCGCTATCTTGTACCAGTTAAGGAATCGTCTTTACAAGATGGCGGAGGGAGATGGCCACGAAAAATAGGTGCTCCCTTTAAGCCAAAAAAAAAAAAAGCTCTCGTTTATGAATACAATCCGACCAAGAAATGTACTACGCCAAACTTAGAAATGCTCATTACATTAAAATAATTGAGTGTTGCTAATAAATTCATAAATAATTGTGAGCTCTTCGCAAAGTTGAGAGAGCTGCCGAGGCTCATATCGAAACATTCAGGGAAACACTCCAATGACATCCACTTTTCAGTAAGACATTTCCAATGCTCATCATCTGATAATACTTACAGAAAACTAGGGAAAACAATCTTGTTTACGTTACGGACTGGTCCGTGGAAATATATGGCAATTCGACTAAGGAATGGTCCTAAATAACATGATATATTTGTATTGTTTCCACATCAGAACTCAATATCATACACAATGTAATGCACGTTTTCCTTTTCCTTACATATATTCGGTTTCGTGGTATTCCATTGCTATTATTACAAAGTTGGAGATGCTTTTCGAGGGTAATCATGTGTGTTTAGCATATTTCCAAATAATTTAACGTCAAACTCTTGGCAGTAACAAGAAACTAATTCTTAATGAAACTGTGTCGTATACGATGGCCATAATGCTAAGGACGCTTTGCTGTCAGTAGAGGAATTGAAAGAATCTATGTTCAGCTTTCCACTCACTTCAGACAGGGATATCCCACGTAATACCCCATCCTAGATTTTTCTATCTCACCCGATCTGTGCACACGTCTGAGATACCCCGAACTCGCTCAGTTACAGCTAACAGATTTTATTAATCAACGGATGATGTTCAGATCGAGTCCATACAGTAAGGTACGAAAACGTGGGCTTCATTTAAGAAAGACACCTAGGTTCTAGATTGGCTGGAAGAGCTTTTAATGTGTTTAATTAATGTCAATATTTAAAAAATATGTTTATTTACCGGCAACTGTCAATTTTAAGACTTATCATACAAAATTCAGTGATTAATTCAAACGTCATGTGGTGTTATCAAGGAACATACAATGCACTTTTCAAGTGTAACTTGTACTGTCAATTTGTCAGAACAAATATCCAACTTCGGGATATTCGAGGTTTTGAGCACAATGTTTTCTAAATGAGCCACAGAACATTTTAATTTTTAACAGGCTATGAGACCTAACGAGGTTTAACTGTCATCCCAACCAAACGATTTGAAACAAAAATTGAAGTTAAGGAGTACAAACCTTTTGGTCTTTTGGTATTTCCGCTTCATTCTAAATCCTATTGAAGTCAATTCTTGGTACCAATTCCTAACTGAAATGCATCTGTTTTCGTTGGAACCACTCCATAATTATTTCAATAGGAGTTTTATAAAGTGTATTTCTGAGATTAAGTCCGTAAAGTTAACAAGATTGTTTTCGATAAGAGCAAAAACTCATGGCGAATTCTGCCTCGATGCCAAATTCAACAGTTCTCTCAACATGGCGATGGACACACAATTTTTTGTATGAATATTTAAGGCCAGATTGTATTCATGAACCAATGATATGTAGTGTAAGAGAGCACTTACAGGTAGCTTTTGCAGCAGTCTTTCTCTGACATCTTGAGAAGAACATTTCTTTTGACCAAACCACTGTTGTGTGCTAGATACTGTAAAACACTTATATTTCGTGTGGTAGCTATTTTCGCAAGGACACGCGAGGAGAGACAATCGAGAATTAAGATCTTTCGCGATTATTTGTACAAATCTATTGACGAAGTCCATGTTATTCTGTCGTTAACTTGCTTTTACATTTGTTTACACTTCCGATGAGTATATATATATACGTAACCATAACAACACAAAGAAATATACTAGATATCTATATATATATATATATACGCTTTTCAATTTCAAACTTTTTTAGAACTCTGTACTTTTAAACGACATCTACGTATTGTGGACTGTAGAACTGCACAAAATGGCGTCATTCAGATGTACTGTCACTCAGAACTCCTCGGGTGTGCTTCACAACACAATACCTCGGATGGAATAGGTGTAAGGATATGAAGTGAATTCAAACATTTTATTAGCCGGAAAGCATTGCGACACCCACAAATTTTGATATGGATTTAGAATACGCCAAATTAAGATTAGGGATTACGTTTGATCTGAAAGAAAAGCAAGTGCTTACATTAAGATCATTGTATGAGGGTAAAGATACCCTGGCAGTATTGCCAACTGGCTAGAGAAAGAGCGCGATTTTCCAGTTACTTCCATTTTTACTGCAAAAAAGTTGGCTGCAGTCACACCAATGATAGTTTTGATCGTAACCCCACTTAATTCAATTATGCAAGACCAAGTTCAACATTTGGCCGAGAGTGGAATTCCTTCATGTTTCCTCAATATTGAAGGGACTGGGGCTTCTACCTACAAGACAGATACTGTTCGGTTGGCAATTTTTCATCACTGAATGTGCATGTGAATTTATCTGTTTGCCAGTCTAATAAACTTTTTTTTAAAAAGAATGTCCGGCCTGTTAAAATACATATTCATGCATTCGATCGTTCTCTTTTATCTGCTCTCTTTGGATTTTTCAGAGTCAGACACATGGTTTGAAGACAAAACTAAAATTTCAGATTTTATTGTTCTCTCTGACACGCATTGCGTGTAACAAGAGGTCATTGTACAAAGTAGACACGATACATGGCTGACAGAGTAATTGGATATACAATGTACATATATTTATACATACATACATACATACATCTGATGATAATTAAAAAAAAAGTGCATATGGAATGCACTAACTTCTTTTCTGATACAGGAAACCAACGTTTTTGGTCTTTGTCGTCAACTTTTATATACAACACATTTGCATGTTTTGGAAGTTATATCATTGATTAAATTCATTTAAAAATAGAGAAAAATACAGTTTAGTTTTGTACGACAGAAACCCAAATTGATTTCTCAATATTAATATATATATATATATATATATATAAGCCCATGCTAATACGAATTTAGCATGTTTTTTTTTTTTAATACATTCGCATACAAAATTGTCCTGTTTTGAATGACAAGTATTTAGGATATAGTGATAAATCACTTAACCATAATATAAACTAAACTTTTCTTTTCTAGATATTTACATGCAATTACATCGTATGCTAATGAAAAAAGTACATGTTATATACATATGACGTCAATGGAAAAATTGTCTTGTACTGTAATACATATAAGCAACGACAGATCACTTGAGAATTACTTGAAGCTTTTCTAGAAATTTACATACATTGTCTATCAGGCGCTTGTGAAAAAATAGAAAACATTTCTTTCATTTTGAATTTACTTGGATACTTTCAATGATACTCGGGGATGAACTTATTTCTAAGGTGAACTATCTGTACATTATTACATTTGTAAAGATAGTGATAGTCGTCACCAGTTTCATTAAGACAGAAAGTACAAACTCGATCTTCACGCGGAATACCTCTCCAGCGTCCTGTTTCAATAGGAAATTTCATATTCGAAGTTCGAAATTTACTTAATATCATTCTGTTTTTTATCAGTTAATTCACACAAATATTTTTCAAAGAAAAATTAACTTTTAAAATCTTATAAAATTGTCCACAAGAAGAATTCTCCATATCACTGAACCATTTCTGTACATATTAATCTTGTAGACATTTTCTAATGCTTGATTTTAGCCAACTCTTATCTGCTGAACAAGTTTCTTGAAAATTCCATATAAATCCCATTCTAGTATTGTTAAATATAGATTTTACACACTTAAACCACTTAAACTGACTATTTTCCCTTTCATCTAACTTATATAGCATTCTATATATATTACTTGATAATTTCGTTTAAATCTACACACCGACGCAATATATGTTTCATAGTTTTCTAAGGCTTCCGCCTTGAAGCTAACAGCAGATGAGCATTTTTTAGCACATGAAAACAGACGGAATGAGGTGCTCCTCGAGCTGTACATCCAGAAACCTTTCTAAATTTCAACGATATTTATCTTGAATTGCCTTATAAAGAGAAAGAGAATGTAACCTTTTTAATCGATGAACAACATAAGTGGCAGCATTGATGAATTGACGGTTTTTGGGGTGTACCGTCTGCTGCACTGCTGTGCGCCATGTTGTTTATGAAAGTAGCCTCCTAGTTCCAATATGGAAGTTTTCGTATCACGTCCGAGGTCATGAAGCGTTAGTCACATTCGAGGAGTTCCAAGTGGATGTACTGTACAGGTTTTAGGTCATAGGTCAACATGTGTGTCACATTAGATAAAATTGTAAATCCCCCATACTATTTATGTTTGGAAAGGTGCTTAAATATTTACAATAACACAGTTTCTGACATACGCAATATCTATTTTATTGAATTACAAAATAAACAATAGGAAAACGACCAAAGTCGTTACTGCTTAGACGGCTATGGTATAATCAATATAAACACGTTAGGAAGCTTAACGTTAAACATTGTATAATATGTCTGGTCAATTGAAGTCTTATCATCTTGTCCTTAAATACTTGCTTTGTTGCGTTTATATTTCTGTTTGGAATGATATAAAGTTTACATTAATCATATGACTGAATCACTCTTCAAGTATAGTCGGATGGCTCTCATAAGCAAATTGGCGGTCAACAAGGAGCTATCGATTGCCGATATAGGACTTTGCCCTGGTCTATGTCTCTAATAGCTCATCAATTGCGAATATAAAGTCATTTTTAGGTCAACTTTCGCCAAATAATACATTAATGATTTACAGTGCTGTATAGTGCATGTGTGCGCACGATGTATGCACGCGGTTTTAGGTGATGTCATTGCGTTATCATGACTGTATTTCTTTTGTTCACAATCTGACCTCACTTTCTCTATTTTTGATTAGAATTGCAACATTATTCAGCAATTCGTTATACAATACACATTGTTATGGTATCCTGACTCTACACAAATGACTTATTATTTCACGTTTTATTTTGTAAATATGTACAGTAGTGAATAAGATATTTCCCCTTAAATCATTGGGGTATATACGTGTATAGTGTATCCTTCCGATATTCTATTACGTTGTGTTTGACAAACTTGGTGCAAAAAAAAAAAAAAAAAAAATAGTCAAGAAAATACCGACATGGCAACCTTATCATAATCCAAACTCAAGGGCAATAAAACAAGGACAAAGTATGAACAAAAGAATGATGTACACGGAGACTCCTGACAAATACAAGGGCAATAAGACCAGATGTTCCGGAAGAGTAAGAAGTGACCTTCACCGTGGCCTAAATTATAGTCATGATCACAATTCCGTTATAATAATTTTGCATGCTATCATTTTCTAAACGATCACGTTTTCGTCCGTTCTCTTATTACGCCTAATTCGTTATGAACCTTTGGTTTGGATATTATGTCCCAGGTTTGTCAGTTGTAACTTAAGTAATTTTTTCTGTTACACAGGAGGTGACGTTCTACATGTCCTGGATATCACCGACGTGTCCAACCCAACCGTGATCTACTGGCAGCAGTTTATTAACGTCGATCTAACAGATGTGGAATTCTGTGGGGATCATCTGTTTGTGGCTGTTGACAACAATAGCAATAAAGAAAATGGGTTTATCAACGTTTATAGAAAATATAACACAACCACTGGAACACTTGATTTGATGCACAGAATAACAGGTAATTAATCGACTTCATACAACTAATTACTTTTTCTTTAAGTTTGATTCTGATGATAATAGTAATAAAACAATGTCCGAGACATACTCAGAGGTATTTGTGAGCTTGAATCCATATCTATAGAGTCAAGTATGCTGTATCTCTTACGAAGTTTTTATTATCATTATTATTTGGAAGGGGATGTATTTTTCATTTTACGTTTCATTAAAACTCGGACACACCTAAAAAATAAAAATCTTGTATACAATAGTAATTCTTTTTGAAATCGGTACAGGTCTCTGTAGGGTCTAAAACATGAAGCAATGAAAGCCGAATTATACATTGTTTTATAGGCAATATTTCCTTGGTCGCAGTTCGTTGTCTTCTATCTGGCTGCCTATATTGTTTTCACGGAAACTGTTTAAATTTTGTCCAACAAAACGACAAAACGAATAGAAAATGCGGATGCTATAGTTTCTGAGAATGATCGTCTCAAATTGTAGTTTTTACGTCTTTGTTAATTGTTCAATGAGCATGTGTAGTCGTATGCATTGTAAAGAAAAAAATCCTTTACATTTGATATCACAGTGGTTGTACACAGCAAACAACACCTTTCATTGCAAATTTAGAATTAGCTGCAATATGATCAAATTATGAATTAAACATTCAATTTAATCATACAGCTATTTTTGCATTCTATGATTCCTCAGTCATGCTAGGAGCTTAATATAGTTAAGTCTACGATGCGATCGATGAAAATAAAATGGATCAAACGAAAAATCTGACAGGGGGTTGAATATTATTTGTAATTAAAACAAATCGTAAATGACAATATTGCATAATTCAAAAGACCTCTGTTATATCTGTATATCTTGAACCGTGTCAATATTTGAATGATTTAAGTCATGATCTGCCGGTTACGGCAAACCTTGGAGTATGAAGTCCACCAGAAAAAAACATTCAATTTATCTCGTCACGCATTTATTGTGCAGCGTGATACAATTGAAGGGAAACAACTTGTATAGAGTTATCAATGGCATTTGGAAATCAGCTGAGATCCAACCCTTATCAAATTATTTATGACATAAATAACACATAACATACAAACAGTCTCTTGAAGCTCTTCACGTCAATATGAAATTCTCATTCATTTATAGCTGTGCAGACCAATTTCTAAATCTATAACTTAATATTCGATTTGACTTGTTTAACTTTGCGATTAAAAATTGTGGTAGAATTGCGTTAAAGCCGAGTTGTAAGCTGTTATGATATCCTTTCTGTTTCAGTTGGTTCACTTCCCGACATGATATATCCTACATCTGACTGTCTAACAGTCGTCGTGGCTGTAGAGGCAGAAGCCTATCACAACGGCTCTCACTTCGTCGATCCAGAAGGTGGTGTTGGCATCATTAAATTCACCACAAACGCCGGCGTAAATGGGGCGTATCAGTACAGGAAACTCGACTTCAGGAAGTTTAACAATAAGTAAGTCGATAATTCGAGTTTTCTGTAGAATTATACTGAATATATCATACTTATTTCGAAAAAAAATTAATAAATAGTAAATAGTAGTATAAACAAGTTAAAAAAGATAATGGTACTGAATTTCATTTCTTATGAAGTATGCTATGGTTTCGTTAGGCAATGGAACCTTTACTGATCAGGGTGAATAGATAGAATGCAAAATACCAGTATATAAATACAGTTGTATTGTAACCCAAAATCATTGAAATGATGACAAAATATGTACATTGGAAATACAGTTTAAAGTTTAAGAAGCACATGCAGCAGATGACATGATGTTTGATATGGATACACTTGAGTTCCTGTTGTCTCAAACGACGACCTGTGATTAAACCTGTAGTCAAAAACTAAGTAATGTAAGGCTCTTAAATATGTACCGGGGCAAAGGACATCAAAACCATCCATTCCACACCACTATAAACCGTAAAATGTTTCTAAATACGATCATTTAATCAACATTTTGTAACACAGTGGAAAAATGATCCCGTATCACAGTTAAGTAGTAAGATATTAATTTCGTTATGTGAAGATTCGAGTGAGCAGATGGTATTTAAGAGTCTATAATATATCTTATTCAAGTACTGTAATTGCATCTACCATTCTACAAATAATCCTTCTAAGGTTTACTGTAGAATACTTAATTTTCATTTATTTCGTGGGCATTCTTAATAAATTCAAGTGTTCATGGTCTTATGAGATAAGTAAAAATAGATTAAGTCAAAAATTTACCAAATTATGTGTCCACGAAATGGTGTTTTGCTTTTGCAAAACCATGAAAATATATAATTTTACAGTAATAAATATCAGATCAATTAATTTGTATATGCATTAATTTATCTCCGATAGTCTGCCATGTGTTTTTGCATGAATATTCATAACAATTTCAAACGTAAATGTTAATGGTATTTTGATAGTTAAAGACATGCGATGAAAGTGTCGGAAATAAAATTGTTAAAAGTACGAAATATAAGAGACAAAATTCCAGTTGCATGTATCTTTAAAAACAAATGTTACACTATATAGTAATTGAAATATTTAATTGTCTTTGTGGTGAACATTCTTTGTGTTAAGGTGGCAGGACTTGGTATCCCGTGGGGCCCGGTTTATCTACAGAGAGAACAACAACACGTTCTCCAATGATTTGGAACCGGAGTATATCACATTTAACAAGGATGAGAGCATCGCATACCTATCACTACAGGTTGTATATAAGCTAAGAGATATGTTCACTACAGGTTGTATATAAGCCAAGACATATGTTTGAAATAATTCCTGAAAGTAATCAATCTCAAGCAGGAAATCCGAAATATACTTACACAAATGTAAATAATGTATGTTCCACTTTATAAAATAATATTAGATTAACAAGTCAAGCTCCACAGATTAATTTTTCTCACAAAAATGAAAAAGAGAACGAGAAAAAAGTCAGAGAAAAGAAGAAGAAAACAACAAAAATGGACATGGACGATTGGGAAAAAACATTAAAAAATATAGAACAGAAATAAAATGTTACTTCGATGTGAATTTGACGTTTTCTATTTTTACAGGAGAACAATGCAATTGCAGAGGTTGACGTGAGAACACAGAACATTACCAACATTCATCCTCTTGGTTTTAAAAACTGGACTAATTCTGAACTAGATTCAAGCGATAGAGATCAAAGTAAGTTTATCTGACCTTTTGATACTAGCATAGCAGTGCCCCAGGAAGCCAAGGACTGACATACACTTGACTTATGATGACCGAGTTTTGACGGGAAGGATGTGGTCCATTCACTTGACTGGATCAGTTTGATTCAAACTCAACGTTACAAAGATAATTAACGTCCATATACTCGATACAAAATGACAAGCTAAAAGCTTACTGCATGATTTTCCAATAAGTAGCTTGCACCAAATCGACCGATTCTAATATTGCGACATATGCATGTATGACTCTTGATGTCGTGTCTTCTATCAAATCCTTGGGTGTATAGATTATCTAGTACATAGCTACTGGTAACAAATATCATAAAAAACACACAAGTCATGGTTGATTTATTTCTATTGATATACAGTATCTTACGTGAGTTTCCTCACCAGACAAGCTTTACAAAACGAGTCTAAGGATGTTAGTAGGATGGACATAGTAAAATGACATTTGAAAAGCTTTTCCGAATCTGAAATCAAATAGAAGCGAATGCAATGTTTCAAAAACAAAATCAAACAAACATAGGGGGAAAAAATGAAGACAGATATTCATTAGGCTGATACTATATCTTTATTGTTGATATTCTATTTATTCAATTCTAACGTCAAATGCAATTAAGAATTTGAAGTTATTCATGACGTACTAATTAAAACAATGTGGATCTAAATCTATAATCATAGCTCCGCTCGGTGTTATAACCCGTGTGGTCATAACAAAACTAACGCAAGGGAAAGAATAGAAGTTCTTATAACACGATCAGTAGAATGACATACAGAATAGAAATTCTTATAACACAACCAGTAGAATAACATAAGGAACAGAAGTTCTTATAACACAACCAGTAGAAGATTTGAGAGTGACGTTTTAATGACTAGACGGTCACCTTTATCTTATAACACAACCAGTAGAAGATTTGAGAGTGACGTTTTAATGACTAGACGGTCACCTTTATCTTATAACACAACCAGTAGAAGATTTGAGAGTGATGTTTTAATGACTACACGGTCAGGCAAATGATCAGTGTGGAGCGTACTAGCACTGACTTGAAGGAAAGGAATTGATCTTTTGAATCGATTGAACGTTTTCGGCTGTACCTGTATTCCTATGTACATTTGCATAGAAAATAGTGTGACGGTATGGTAAAAATATAGGAAAAAAGTACACAAGATGGCATCAATGTCCTGTAATCGATTCGGCTATTTCAAATTTCGAATTCCTTCACTACATGAACTTGGTATAAATCTGTTTTGTATTCATAATGAGGGTTATCAGTCGTATCGACCTGGCGTAAAATTAAAATTGTATCACTTGATTATTGTAGAAATCAACATCCGTCCTTGGCCAGTGATGGGCATGTATCAGCCTGACTCCATCAAAGCAATACATATAAAAGGGAAAAGTTATCTTGTGACAGCCAACGAAGGAGACTCCAAAGATTATTCGGGTATACCAGGATCTGGTGGTTTCAATGAGGAATCAAGGGTTTCAGACCTTAACATAAGTGGTAAGCAAAGCATGGCTAAAATAATTGTCTTACGTTTGTATTACTTCTATATGACGTTATCAAAGTTTATCACAAGCAGAATAGAGATACTGATTTGGATGTTGACTTATTGCAAATGTGTTTTCATTATTAAGTATCTGTTGATAAAGTTAATGCTTGATATCAGCATTGATCTATCTTAATACTATAAATGACAACACTAGATAAGTAAACTCAATCTCAATACGCACTGTGACAATTTTTCGTATCAGCTTCATATAATCTCACTGACTTTTTTTAAAATGATGTTTATTTTCATGATAATTGTAGCCTCTTCAATAATCACGCGTTGGGCCAACCTGAATGGATTCAGTGGCACTCTGGATGAGGACGAAAATCTAGGTGAGTGAAATCGATTAAACACTGATTAAATATATAATGCATATTGATGCAGCATAAACGTGAGATTTTCCAAGCGAAGTCTATAATAAAGTGCTGTTTGTCTAAGCAGAACCTCTATGTTGTTTTAGGGCGGTTGAAGGTTTCTAAATTAGATGGACAATCAGGTGACACATACGACACATTGTACGCTTACGGAGCCAGGAGTATCTCAATAATTGACCTCGATACATTTGAACGAGTGTACGACAGCGGGGGCGAAATGGAAAGAAAGGTTGCTGAATATGAAAATGCGTTGTTTAATGGAGATGGATTAGCTGAAATTGTTTCTACGACGAAAGATTCCCGGTCTGACGACAAGGTAGAGTGACCTCATTGACAGTTTATATGTAATTGGTGGTGAAATAATACTTGTAATAACACTATTGTATACTGAAAGGATAAAGAAACGCAGGGTAATATTTATTCCGATATTTTGAAAACGCGTTCTCCAAATAAAGTGAAACTTTGTGAATTGAGTAATTAGGTCATATTACACCTTGTCATGTATCGAAAATTTAGTCACGGTACAGTGCGCAGCTCTGGTAAATGGAGGAAAGAAAAAACAATAATCTCGTGCACCGTGTTGTTCTGGTCTCATGCAGCGTTGGTCAAGACACTCTTCGTTAGTCTTTATACAGACCAACTGCTTCCCTAGAATTAATTGAGAATTTGATTCGTTTTAAGAATGGCACGACTCACAGAAGTTCAGAGGGGTCCGGCCATTCAGATGCTGATGCAATGACAACTGCAAAATCAGGTTGCTAGGCACTTTGGTGTAAATGTTTCCACCATAGAACTCTTGTAAGAAGTCTTCGGGAAACTGGGCGATTGGCCGATCGACCTAGGTCAGGACGTCTGCGCGTAACGTCACGAAGTCAGGATCGCTATTTCGTCGTCTCTCATGTGCGTAATCGGCGCCTTACTGCCGTTGAGAGTGCACTTAATGTTCGTGGAAATCATGGGCGTCCTATAAGTTCGAAAACTGTAAGGAATCGATTACGAGAACTTGGTGTAAAAGCACGTCGCCCATACGTAGGTCCATAATTTACCCATGCTCGACGTCAGCGTCGTATGGCCTGGGTCGCTGCACATGCTCCACGACGGTTTCCACTGAGGCAGTGGAGACAAGTTTTCTTCACGGACGAGTCTCGATTCTGTCTTTATCGATCTGACGGCCGTCAACATGTCTACCGACGTCGTGGCGAACGTTTTACGGACGCTTGCGTTGTAGAAAGGGATAGGTTTGGGGGCGGTTCAGTAATGGTGTGGGGAGGAATCTCACACGGGTTAAAATCACAATTGGTTGTCATTGATGGCAGTTTAACAGCAGCTAAGTATAGCGATGAGATCCTCCGACCCCATGTTATCCCTTTCTTACATTAACATAATCTAACTCACCAGCAGGATAATGTGAGGCCCCACGTAGCAAGAATTTGCCATGTCTTTCTGGCCAACAACAACATTCAACCACTAGATTGGCCGCCATATAGCCCTGATTTGTCCCCGATCGAGCATCTTTGGGACCAGTTGGATAGACAGGTTCGAAAGCGCCAGCCACCCCCTGCTACTCGAGAGCAGTTGACCAGAGCTCTGATTGAAGAGTGGGACAACATCCCCATAAGACGGATTAACGATCTCATGAACTCTATGACCAGAAGAATAAGGGCCGTGACCACAGCAAACGGCGGACACACAAGATATTGACTCAGTTCAATTTCAATTTCAAAATCCTATGGGTCCATTCAATTTAACCGTTAGTACCTCTAAACCAATTGTCAGATGCATAATACAGACTTTGGAAATTTTTAAGCTTTAATTTATCTGTAAGTATACAAAATTTCGTTTTAAATGAAGCCCGATATCATACTCAATTTCTGGTTTAAAGTTCACCCTGCGTTTCTTTATCTTTTTAGTATATATACTTTCTTAATGAAATGCTCTTATAGGTGATGCAATTTCAGCGTAATGTGTCCAGTACACAGTATAAATGCTCCAATATCGCATTATATTATAGAGAAGAACAAAAATCAAAACATCGCATTATAATCATACTTTTTTCATTGTGTTGTACAGGGGCCTGAGGTAGAGGACTTGGCTGTTGGTGAAATCGGAGATTTGATGTTGTTATTCGTCGGCTTGGAAAGACCTGGCTTCATTGCAATATATTCCATACCAGACGGTATCAATTCTATACAGTTCGAGAGCATTTACACCGGTATTCCCATAACAAATGACACGTTTGAAGATCTGTACAACCAGCGACAAATCAGTGAAATTGATCCCGAGGATATCAGGTGAAGAGGGAATGTTATATCTTATGTAATGGTAGCGGTTTTTATATTACTATGGCAAACAGTTATATGTTTTACAATTATTTGTCGGTGTTATTTTGTTACATTAAACCACGCTTAATCGTAACAGCAATCTTGATTGCACACGAAACAATATGGTTGGATTCATTATTAATTTTAAAGTTTGGGTGGTTGGGTGGCGACGTGGTTACGCACTCACCTTTAACCTAGCCGTCCGTAGTTCAATTCCCGGAATGGATGTGAAAAGGTATGGGGTTATCTGCCCGACCACGTGGGTTTTCCCCGGGTATTCCGGTTTCCGCCTACAATAAGACCCCTTGCGCGCTTCCGTCCGGGCTAACACGAGTGATTTATATAAGTTAGTTAACTTGTTTAATAATTATTTTTTAAATGAATAAAAGTTCATATTTCATATTTAAAATTGAGTACAGTACTTGTAAATAGTTTTATTTTGTACACAAGTCTGTGCATGCGGACATGGGTTTGTCTGCGTCCATCATTAGCAAAAATTGATAGATCTCGGAAATGCTCGAGATAATTCATATTTACATTAAATAAGTGTAGCTTCTTTTCCTAATGAGATTATACTATAGTAGTTGAGGCTTAAGGTTAGACTGACAAAGTTTACACTTAAACCCTCTGAAAATAATAAGCTTATAGATGGCTGTGTAGAAGATATTTCGTGTGACTTCTTCAATAGAGAAGTTCATTTCAACACCATTGTATAGAAAAGTATAGTTCTACATCTGAATGACTTGATGGTTAAGTCACCCCAGTGCGATATCTCAGCAACCTTTAATTGGCTCAGTGTCTGCAGAAACCATGATTGTAATATGAATGTAGCATAGGTCCTAAACCATCAACTCGATGTAGGTAATTTTGGAAGTTGTGTTCACTCTTTGGTGTAGCCAGTTCCAGTTGAACTACGAAATGATTATACAAACATAATCGCTCACGCATCACTCATACTATGGAATAATGGTCATACATTATTACGGATAATTGTTACGTTTAAAATCACACACTTTAAAACTTAGTACAAATATATAGAATACTTTCCAGGAACATCCGAAGTAAGAGTAATAGGTGGGTCATGCTCGTATATTACCATCGAGAGACAGTGTAAGGGTGAAGTGGGGAGACGGCGGTGCCGGGGGTATGGATGGGTGGTCCATGCTGCACGAGCACGTACATACAAACACACCTACATACATTCATTACTAACACTAGCGTTACGTGCGATCATTTGAATGATTAACCATAACTGTATTTGTACACCTGATTATATGAATTCAAATGTTATAGTTTGGTTGTCAAAGATCCATATTACTGTGTAACGATTTCCTAATATAACGGGGATAAGTTATCTATAAAATGTACAATCACGCTTTTCAAACATTTCGTTACTTACAAAATTAACTATGTTTTTTTAAGAATTCTATTTCAAAGATGCTGTGATAATTGTGCTGATGAAATTATAAGGGAAATGTAAGATTCCAACCCAGTTTACTTATCGTACTCTTCATTGTTTAAATACTTGGTATTAGCTCCTCGATAAAGATACTTGACTAGGTTATTCTCTCCTAATGCCTTATAACATGGTTATACTATTCAATAGAACCCATCTTTATAAGAGAAGAGTGGATTAATTAATTGTTTTTTAATGATATATGTACTAATTTTACTATCTGTTCACAGGTTCATCAGTGCGCAGGATAGTCCAAACAAGAAACATATACTGTGTAGCGCAGGGGCACTCAGTGGTACTCTATCAATTTTTGAGATAAAAGGATTAAACAACGATGTCACTAGCAGTGGAGTCCGCGCTGTTGACCATGTTGGAGTTTCCTTTATGGGGTGTATACTAATTATAGGTACACTGATCTCATCAATCTTTGGATGATCGTGATCGACTGGGGCCTTTGGAATTTGCACAGTATATTAGAGTGTTGGTAATCATGTAGAATGTTTATCTTGGCTGATTGTTAATACAACAATTCTTGAATGAATTGATGAAAACACATTTTGTTGTAAAACATTGAGTGATGTTACCACCAATTCACTCAATGACAACGACGTCATCGTCATCGAATTATTCATGAACGAATTGGTCCATCGATTTATTAATTAGGGGACTGATTCACCATTTTGTTTTTGTTTTGTTTTTTTTTTTTTTTTTTTTTGTTTTTTTTTTTTTTTTTTTTTTTTTTTTTTTTTTTTTTTTTTTTTTTTTTTTTTTTTTTATATATTTATTTCAAAGTTTATTTCAATTATTACCAAAATATTGTTCTATATTTCTAACGATATTGTCTAAACAATGTATATGGCTGCTGTGTGTATGTATAGAAAGCTGTATATTGGTCCTCATTTCATAACGCTAAACGAGTTGCAATGGCTACTCCATAACTTGATATAGTGTTTTGTTTGTACGTCAGTGTTCAGTACCTTTCATGCAAAAGCGTGCTACAAATGTATAAATTTTGCATTCATAAGAATGGACCGATGGACTGTAGGATTCCTTTTCAATGCTGCTGTAAATGTAATTTACAACGTCATCTAAACGCATAATATATAACCCTAGCTAAAGCTGATAAACGATGTAGTCGACAACGGAATGATTTAAATACATAATTAAAACATTGAAATATCGGAAATAATTATCGAAAGATAGTGATCTATGCAAAAACGTCAATAAACACGTTCATTTACGATTAACACACATAAATTACAGTAAGAGTGCGGCAAACGTTCCACATCCTCAATATTATTGATAGATCTGTTCATAAAGGCCGTATCAACTGTTCCTGGGACATTGTGTTATTGAGAGTTTTGCTAACTTATGCTGAGTTAATTTTTTTTCTGGATAGGCTGTATACAGTGTTCCTTTATCATTGCGTGTTTTACTCGCTTACACTGTATCATGTTGTCCTGGGTCATTGTGTTATTGCGTGTTTTGTTCACGCACACTGTATCATGTGGTCCTGGGTCTTTGTTATTGGATGTTTTGCTCGCTCACAGTGAATCAATGGTCCAGGGTCATTTCCTTATTTGGTGTTTTGCTCACTTAGACTGTGTCATATTTTCTTCGGCCATTACAACGTCGGGTGTTGACGTGTTTAACTTGATAGGTATGACTTGGGTTTGTTCATTTTTCTTCACTCCACACAATCCGATTACGATCAGGACGCCCAATTCGACAATTTCTGCCAGGGTTAGTACGGACATGCCTATCCAGAGTCCAAGTTGTCCTCCGATGTCACTGACAAAATTCTCTGTCTGTTTGATAATGTCAAAATAGAAACTGTCAGTTGCTATATATAAACACTCCGAATGAGAAGTTACGTAAGTGTACAAAAAACTAATGGCATGCATTTATGAGCTGTTATATGTGGTATGATTTCTTGTTATGGAGTTGTATCGAGGAGAGCAATTCTATATTCAAAGTGAAAGCATGCTAAATGTTTTAATCTGATTCTTGCGACAAATAAGCTTATGGTAGGAAAGCAATAAAGGCATAGAATAGGGTAAAACTTTTGAATATACAAACATTTTTGTTGTGAACATATCAACAGTAAGCAATATAGAATGTCGTGAAAGCTTATGCTGAATTACAAATTACATATTTGTTTTAGTGAACTTCCATTGGCATATATCTCTACCTCAGAATAGTCGCTGTAGTAATGCAGGCAAACGCTATATGTGATCATCTGTATACTGATTTCGATTCTCGAAATCCTTACTGTGTAGAGAATATGCCTACAGTACACAGGCAAGCTTTTACCCAGGGTGATTTCATTCTCGCATAAAACCATTTATATTCACCCATGTTGTATTTCACATTGAACAATAAACTTATATTTTATATATATTTACTGTTATTTTCTCCCATAGGCAAAATAGCAAAATAGCAAAATTTAAACAATATTCGTCAGAATGAAATTTTCCTTGCTATGCATACCGTGTACGCCTCTTCCTCATTGAACGCCTGGACAGTGAGTGAGGAAAAATACACCCGAACCAACATGACGTTATCACTGAAACAAAACACAAGCAATTAATGTTATGGTTAAAAGACAATCATTACACAACACAAATAAATTCTTTATATCCATGAGTTTCAGGCTTATGTGGTATAAGGTCTAGACAATGATATTATATCAATGAACCCACCCCCTCCTCAATGCTGCCAGAATTTATACAGTTTATTTTAAGTTTTCAAGATAAAGATTTCCCCTATTGTATTAAGGTTATAAAACATGCTATTTTTTGCTTTGGGTTAGAAGTAAGTATCGAATTAGTTAGGTATCAAATCTGATAATTAAAATTGTACGTGCAGATTTACAGTCTTAAATGGAAGCAAACGCATATCGCGAAGGTCAAACAATTGTGTTAAGGAAAATATTTCCACAAACAAGATCAGATAAGGGCATGACTGTGTAAGCAAATGCTCCAATGGTAAAATCTGCCAGTACGATCTTTGGAAATGTCTCGTATGATAGAACATGATGTGAACAATGATAAATGGATTTTAATTAAAACCGAATGAAACTTTGGTTGCCGTTATTTAAAACAATATATGTTTTTAAGTGTTGGGTAAAGAATTTTATTACCTTTTACACTATTCTATATACTGATAATTTGGGAAATTAATTTGGATTAAAGGGTAAGATTGACAGTTTACCTCAGTGATGTTTCCTTTCTGTTTTTATCACGGAGTATTTTACGAATCACCGGCTCGGTTGATCGGGACGGCCATTTTGTCATGGTAATCAGTTGTTCGAATTTTTTCTCGCTAAAGATAAAAATGAACAAGAAATAAATGTTTAAAGAAATATATTTCCCTATAATCTCCTACTTTAACAAAATGTTTCCAAAAAACTTAAAGTACACAAGTATAAGGTTAATGTCATTTATAAATAAATTAAACGATGACCTTTTTATGTCGGGTAAGCAGATGCATGACAAATTTGAGTAATACTTGTAGTTAGGTAAAATAAAATCCTTTCTGAGAAATACATAAAGTTTGACATCAAATATCTAGTTTCATACATGATTTAGACTATTACGATCAACACGTGTTAATTTTACAGTGAATTTCTATGTAAGAAAGTAAAATATTTGGCGATATGCTCTGATGATAAAAGAATGTAAAATTATAACATAAGCAAATAAACATGTAGTTAGATAGTAAAATGCAATTGTTTTCAAAAACTGCTTATTTTGTCTAATATGTCGTAATCAGCGAAATAAATTCAATAAGTGTGTCATTTCAAACGTAACATTATTCAATTATTTAGATATATATATATTCAATATGTTTACATTCATATCGTTTATTTTACTCTTGAATATCAATGCTGATTAATTCAGTTTTCTATATTTTATATTTCTATATATCTATATTACATGATTAATTCATTTTCTTTTTTTGTATTTATGTTATAAAAAATGTCCATGTATGTCCTTCAATATCTGACATTTTTATTGTAAAAAGTATTTTTTGTTTCATTGATTTTCATTGATTGCATTTGTAGTAAAACATACATTACAAATAAAAAGTGGTAATAAAATAAAGCCAGTAATGATTTCAACTGCTTCACTCAACTGTTTCGTCCTTCGAGGACTCATCAGTAATTCATAATGCTTAAATGAAACATGTTATGCTAGGTAAAGTGCTTTTTAAAGTGTTTTTATAAAATTTAATGATACATTTTTTTAATCATGAAGACGTATTGCTTTTTTATATTGAAACATTCTGTTCAATAATTTCGATGTACGTTGTAATTCGTAAATGCAGCGAGCGTATATGAAGCAACCATAGTCAGCAATCAGCAAACGGCATATATTGGCTCACAAGATATCAAGATGTCAAAACATTCATAATTTAAACTCAAATTCCATAAAACGAGGGTAAATATGAACGAAAGCAAGATTTACACGATAATCCTTGAAATGACTTCCGGAAGAACAAGCGTCTTCTGCTTCATCGGAAACTCCTATCGTGTAAATCTTGGTTTATCCAAGTAAATAATGTTAGGTTCTCAAATGATAACAAGGTATACAACAACGCAACCAACTTGCAAACTAACAAGCAAACAACACAGAGTTGGTGCATGGTTTACTTACTTGCATGGTTGTTTGCAGTTAGGACATTGAGAATGGATGGATTTCTGCATGAGTCTCTTACATTCCAAAACTACAACGAAAGGAAACGGATTATTAGTATAATGCTGTAAGAGACATAAGAGATATACAGAGACCATTCTGACCAGGTATATCATTGTTTCATGCCATATTTATTTTACTGTGGCAGAAGTCTGTGATACAAAATATGTGACTGTGGTATCTAAGCACAAAGAGTTCCTGAGTAACAGTTAAGGGCAGAAAGTCTCAACATTGTTGGGTTCAAGGCCAGAGCGTATCAATGTATTACAGAAAAAAATGACTGTTTTTTTTTGTTTTTTGTTTTTTGTTTTTGTTTTGTTTTTGTTTTTGCAATGCTTTTTCTGAGTGATTCCACATTTGCGGCAATAAATGTACTTGCGGATATATTACATGATTTATTGTCCCCTTCTAAATCTTCATCCGATCCACTTCTACACTTTTCCTCGGCCAAAATGTTCAAGCAATCTTCAAGACATGCCTGCAAAAATATAATCCCACTAACATCAGTGACTATGTATATAACATAAATAAAAGATAGATATATATAATTGGCAAAGTTTTCTTTTGTTATCTTTGTTTTCTTTAGATTCTCTAGAACGGTGTCTGATGAAGAGATGTAAATAGAGAAAACTGGTTACTTGTTTATATATATAATGAAAATAATAGCACGGTTCAGAATATGCAGGGCTCTAGCTATAGCAACCTAACATCTAAATTTGGACTTTTATTTCGATCACTTTGGATTTTCCTCGGTCATCACATAGGTTTCAAATTTTAGACCCTTAGCATCAATGACGAATTCTATAAGGCAGAAAAAGATGGATGTTTCAGATTTATTCATTATTTGGCTCTACTTTTTCTATTAACTATACATTTGCATTTAAGGGTGTCTTTTGTACCACAGTGTATCTTGAAATTAAATAATAACATTAAAGGGAGTAACATGCAATAACCATGATAAAGTAAACTGAATTTCTAGGTCGTGGAAAACGATATGAGTGATTTTATCATAAAAGATAGCTAGGCTATAGACACGTACCAATAAGTTTGGGAATTTATTTGAACTGTCACATCTCCCACTGGGACCCGCTTTTCTGTTGTATTCTGTCTGCATAAAGGAAACAAACGACACAATATTATGCTTAACGTTGAACGCAACTGTATATAAATTGGAGTTTAATTGCTTAAACTTATTGATGCTTATAACCAGTTTCTTGCATAAATCTAACTTCAATAATAGAAAATATCAAGCTAATGTAAAAATGAATCAATAAATTATTGACGATGAAATAAAACACGTTACAATCAGGATTGAAATTCAGTTCAACTTGCAAAAGCACTGACCAATGAAACGGCTATGTTTATTTCAAATCCCGCCGACAATTTGACGCCATCTGTGCTTTCCAACAGCAAAGAATTCGTGTTTTCACTATCATATATACGCGTGTTGATACCAATTGCCTCAGCAATAAACGGGACGAATTCATCGTGGTTCAAAGAGATCATCAATTCTAATCCTAAACAGAATAAAGAAAACAAGAATCACATCATATTAGGAATCCAGCTTCTGATTTTAAAGTAAAGAATAAAGCGTATATAGCGTATGTACGGGAGATATTTGCGCTGTACAACGTTTTGCGAAAAATCCCCAATATGTACCTTTTGCAATTTTTGCGTATTTAAATTTTTGTCATTTCTTTGTCCAGAAATTTGAGGTATATCATGCTATGCGCATTATATCTTAATTATTTAACATCAGTCACGGCAACAAGTTATCCCAACCAAGAGAAGTGTAATTGTTTTAATGGAACTTACAAGAGTCGCCATGAAAGTCTTGAAATAGTTGATAACTTTGCCTGTTCAGTCTTTATATGGATGGTTGAATTGACTGTTTGACATAGTTCCTTCTACAATCTAAATATACTAGCTCACCTTGTTCTGGTCCAGCGGTATAAATAGGGACATTTACAGCTTTAATCTCAAAACAAGTGCCGTACAGGAAATCTCCCTGTGCGACGTTGGTCAATTTCCTGAAAAATATTACACAAAAGTATAATTTCGATGTTGTTCAATGTAATCAAATCACATGATTTTCAGTTGAAGATAAGTTTTATATACAATTTTCATATCATCGAAATGAAAAAAAAACCATTTCAGCTTCATATACTGAAAATGTCGAGAGTAAAACGACATTTATTGTTTGAAGCTTTGGCTAAATAACGATTTTTTCACCACTACAAAAACTGTTGGAGTATTGACTAGGGATCGTTTATTGAAACCACATTATCAGATAATATGTTGTTATAACGGAATCATATAATTGCATTGTTTTATAATTCGTATGTCATTAAGCTGTTTGCTATTAATTTATTTATAAGGCATGCTGTAGTTTAGCGTTATTGGGCAATGTGAAATTGAAATATGAAAGGTATCGTTCAGACACACACATTTTGCATTATCCTTCATAGCTAGATACGATTTATTGTCATAGATAGTCTACATCATTTGTCAGGATAAAAACATGAAAACTGATTATGAACAGATGCATGGTATCTGTGACCTAATGATTAAGTGTGACTTCAAATAGAAAGAAATCACGACATCACTCATAAAGCATTGACAAAATACGATACACTTACGTTTCTTCGTCGCAGTCGATACCTCGGAACGTACACTGGAGTAAGATATCGAGAGACCTGTAGGAATATGGATTATGTGTGTATGGATGGTCTAAACTGTAATCTGATTTTACGGTGCTGAGGGTCCTCCCAAACACATCTCTTGCTTCTGTGAGGGTTCCTACAAGACAATCAACTCACAACATCATAAGGAGGAGTTGAATGCTGCATATGACTTACAATGTACTGCAAGGAATCTTTTGAACCATAGGATTCTTTTAGATGCTTTTGTGTTAATATCAATATCAGATACACACGCTCTTGATTTAAACAGCGGAGAAAATTACATGGACACAACATCAACATACACTTAAGTGTATACTATATATTTTTAAACAATAGCAAATCATTTTTATACCAGTTATGAAATTAATTAAATTTAAGTTAAACTTAAAAGACCTTGACATAAGAACCACAACGGAACCACCAGAGCCTCAAACACGTTCAACTGCATATCGACAAAAAAAATTGAATGTATCACAATGAGATCACTATGCCGGCAATATCTGAAGCCCTTATCGGTAACAATACATTGTGCAACGTAATTGAGCAGCCGTTTAATCGATGTAAGATTTGACATTGACCTAATAGCAACATCTTAAGGAGATTGTTTTTCTACGGAGAAAGTATTTTTTACGGAGATATGATTTTTTCTTCCATAATTCTGATCAGTAAAACAAGGCGGGTCGCTTACTTTACTAAATTTAAATAGTAATAGGAGTAATACAGAACATATATAGGAACTGAAAAAGAGATGAAAAAAGATAAAGCCATTAATATTGTTAAAACATTCAAAAATTAACTGTTATATGTAAATATAAAATATATCTATACGACCAGCATTACTAGCTTAAAATATATGGATTGAAATATTGAATAATGTTATTAAATAGAGGACGTTTTAACCTTCTGAATTCAAAGTTAGTCTATGAGCCTGATTTGGAGTTGTTTTAAAGTCCAAAATCAGCGAGAAAAATTGAATGAAAAGTATATTCTTAAACTGCCTAACGTAAATGCGTAATTTTATCAAATTTGACAGATCCATTAAAAATGGTTCATGACTTTGTACAAAAATGTTGTTGTACTTTAACCGATTCCTGAACAGGTATTATAACCATATTATGGCTACTTTGATTAAGTTTAATTGACATGAAATTGACAGTTCACGTTAGGATAAAAGATATAATATCTGAAATCGTATAAAGAGTGCTATGTGTTTTCATACGAAATGGAAATCTGAAAACAAATGAAGGAAATAATGTTTGTAGTAAAATTTCATTACCAGATCGTGGATTCATTTGCGAAATTAGCTGAGCAGTAAATGCATAACTGATGAACGAAACAGGTACACAAATGAATGTAATGTTTTATGCATTTGTATGTTCATTTGTAAACTTTAAATTGGATAATGTATATTTTGACTTACAGCACCATTTGCTTGATTTAATGTATGATTTTGTTTTGATATTTGGATTTGTCATTGGTAATGTATGGAAATTAGATAGAATGTCCCTTTTTGATATCTTAGGCGTCAAATTATATTGATTTAGAAATTTTACATAAATTTACTTTCAAATGCGAGAAAATATCATCAAGTTAAATATGCTTCTTATACCACTTTGTTATTAAATGTTTAATTTTTCATATAAGTGAATCTATGGTTGAGTTCTCAATTTTTAAACCAAGTGTTACACAAGAGGTAAATATTGCATGCGAAATGTGATTAAATTTGCAATTTCCGATATCTTAGTGGTAACAATCATGTCTCAAAAAGAAAGAAATAATAATATAGACGTCCATCACACACACACACCCACATCCACACCCACACCCACACCCACACAAAACCACACCCGCACACCCACCCCCACCCCCACCATCAACCCCCCCCCCCACCCCACCCCCCCCCCCCCCGCCACACACAAAGTATAAAATAAGAAATAAAAATGTTGAAATAAATAAATAAACTCTGTTGCAGCTACAAGATTTGGGTTGTTGTTAATATATTGACTGAAATAAAGTGTCATACATATACTATGATCATAGCATGTTATCACACATCATGACCATATTAAACACAGCGATAACATTGGTTTAAAACTACAACTATAACGTCAATTAGAAGAAAATATTGGAACACAGATGACAAACAATGTAAACTGGTAATCACGGAAAGATTACTTACTAATTTTATATGCTGTCGCTGCGCTCTTAACTGCCTCAGTTATCTTTAATGTATGAACACATATTATACTTTGAAGTGCTGAAATTTGTTCAAAATACATTTAGATAGAAATAAAACACAAAATTAACCACTTATCTAGATAGAAAATAATATATTCTATATAAAAAGAGTCATTTAAGTTATATCCGGGTAGTAAAGCAGACAAATGCCCTGTATATCTAGTTACTTTTATGGCTCGAAATCTTAGCAATTTGCTTTAATTTGATCAAATGAAAATATTGCGATATGGACATAAAAGGACATCGAATAAGCATGTGTCTCATTATTTCACGAATTAAATTTTCGCTATCACGTTCATGTACAGCAAAAATGACCTGCTATAAAGTTACTGATAACTGTTAACTTCAAACAGTGTAAATAGTACATACAACAGTGGTCTCCCCAGTCTTATCGAAGTCCGATAGATTCACTCCAAGCGTTTGTTGTGTTGCATACAAAATAGCCATAAGTTGTGTGTTGTTTTTCACAGCGGAATATGGAGCTGGATTTAGACTGCAGAAACGGAACACTGGAAACGTAAGATTGTCCGGACGTACTTCTAAAGATGTTGTCAGATGGCCTCTGAAAAACATTATAAAAATACCACTATGTCACCATAAACTAAAATTTAATAAAACCAGTTTAAAACATGCATGAAAAAGTACATAGAGAGTAAGACTAAGTGTTCCAGAAGAACATCGACGACACCTGCCATATAATCCTTGGTCAACCCTAGTAAGTAATATCACGTTCTTAAATGAAAACAAGGTATACAACAACGGAACCAACAAAGAAACCAACGAGCATCAAAGACGTCCAGCTTCATATCGGAAGAAAGAATAGAATAGAGAGATTCAATCAAAGTGCATTTTTTCTAATTTCGGATCGATATATATAAGTAAATATAGATAAAATTCATACGGTTGTAACTGACCTATTAATAGATTTCTGCTTCACATAAGTTGCCACATCTGCTTTCAGTTGTATTATTTTTAGCTCTAAAGAGCCCGTAATCAAAACAGCAAGCACGGGTTCTCAAACAGCAGTATGATGTTGTTTACTTCATTATTTGACTCCACTGTATGGCGCATTAGATCTAATGAACTTAGAAGTCGAGAGCGGAGAGTTTACCTATGTCCTACTGTTCTGTTACACATGATGAAGTGAAACTCCTCTCCTATTGTATTACATGATGCTTTAATGAGGAAATTAAGAAATAAAGAATTAATTCGTTAGTGTTTTTACGAATATGCGTTAAATTTCATAAGACAGATAGCCTGTATTACACTGCAAGATGACGTTTTCAGTATGTGTTTTACATTTTCTATGAATTGCATGTAATCGTTGCAAAAGCTCATCCTAGGATTTAACAATGATAACTGGTTAGTCACATATCATATCGCGTTGCGATGATGACAAATTATAGAAAGTACATGTATAGTGATGTTTACCATTTAATTCAATGCAATGAATAAAATCAACCTATTGAGAGGTTTTTATCGTTAACATAATCAACTATGCAGCAGTAAGCATGGCTGACGAGTACTGTAGTGATTAGCCCGAAGACGAGAGTACTTCAGGCTTTCATTACTGGTACGATATATACTTTCCCAAGTAAAACCTGTACTCGAATTTTCTCAAAAATGATCCTGGTCTGTTCTGATGGTGCTGTAGTAGCTCAAAACGTGTAAGTGTTGATGTAAATAGTAGTAGATTAAACAATTTCATTTCGCTCAAGAAAGATATATTTTTTTATAGCAGAACGTTTGAAATTCTAGGCTGAAGAAACAAGTTGTGTGGACTCTGGGTTTACTTTGCCGTCTATTTTTAGGCAGATATAAATGGGATATGATTCAACATGCGACATAGTAAAGGAAGATTCGTTGAAAAAAAAAAGTTCTTTCCTTACATTTCATATATCTTATTGCTTCATATTTTGAATAATATTAAGTTGAAGATATTGGGATATGACGAGTACATTTAGCTTAGTATTCACAGTTTCACTTTATACATGTTTATTAAGTTTATATAGATTATCAATTCCCTTTAGATCACTTTTATTATGCTCCTGGTTCGGAAGATCGGGGGCATATTGTTTTTGTGCTGTCTGTTGTCAACTTTAACCTTGCTCATAACTATTGTAACGTAAGAGGTAAGAAATTCGTATTTGGCATGTGTGTTCATTGTGACAAGACCATTCCGGTGGTGCCAAAAGTTTTGACCGTAACTTTCGGCCTACATTTGAAAAACTTAAAGATTTGCCTTAACTAATGCGAAATGAAGACATACTGGCTCACAAAGTGTGCATGCAATAATGATATGCCTTACACGGTACAGTTTTAATGTTTCACTTCCGAATCTTATTGCATAGTGTTTCATAAACACATTTTGTTTGTTTTTATAAACAGTATGCAGATACTATAGCCATAAACTTCTAATAGCAAATCAATATAGGAACATCGTCTTGTTAGTCACCCTTACACCTTAACCCTGCTAAAGCTCAGTCGATTAGAGCGTACGTCCGATGAAGATCCAAGCTGTATGGTCCCGACGCACCTGTGCCGGTTCAAGTTTTGCAGGAAGTTTTAAAAACCGCCCTGTCTGTGCTAACATGGTTGTGTCCAAAACCAAAATACCTTATTCTAATTGTTCTGAATGACATGCTATGGACCTGACACATGTTGTTTTGTTAGGTAGCTACCAGGTATTTCATTGTATGAGGATATTCCGCCTGAAAATGATTGTCACCCGACGATGAATCAAGCTACCAAACTCCAATTCCTCCCATCTGCAACCCTCTCCACTCTTTTTGTTTTCTTTAACGCCATCAAATCTTTTGTGCGTGAAATTATCCTTCTATGCTAGATTACATCGATTTATAGGCATTTAATGGGGTAGGGTTGTGTTCATGGCCTTTGGGGAATATCCAAATCAGGCTCATCACTTACATTATCAATAAATATTACACGTTTCACTATGTGTCCCAGAGATGGCGCTTTTCTCGTGAATAAGTAATGGCACTATTTTCAGTATCTATCTTCAATTTACAACTCAAATGAACCAACATGCATGTATTATTGATGACTGCCAGCATTTGGGATCACAACACGGCAATGTGACACAATCGTGTCGACAGTATCCCCAAAGCTTATCTACAAAAAGATTTTATCAAAGCAATAACACTTAAGGATCGGAAAATGTTTTTGACAAAGAACATACTTTTACAAAATTTTAAGGCATTTCCGCTATCCTAAGGGAGTATATTCCCCAGCAAAAAATATCAATGGTAGCTCTACAATATTTATACATTGGGATATGTTTTCAGGTTATTGCTACTGGAAGAAAAAGAGGAAAGAAACTTATGATTTGGTAAACAGAAATGGAACCTGATTAAAAGAAAAAAACAGAAAACATATTACAATGTATGCAATACATATAAAACCAACATCTATAATTGTACAAATGAGGTCCACCTATTTATATCACAGATGATATAAAACCCATTTTGTTCATTATGTTATTGAGAAGTTGACACAATTCAACATAAATTGTGGAAACATTTAAAAATTAAAGATTTTTTATAAAAAATATTATCTTTTATTTTTATTTTTTTTATAAAAATATCATTTTGATAAATGTTTTGCTGATACCGTTTAGATTCAATACAGAACTATTACGGTTTGTAAATTAGAATGATGAAAGAATAAATATTGAAATTGACAACGAAATCGATATCATTCAATGAAATTAATGGGTGTATTTGTAATTGTAGTTGAACTCAAACACCGCTGTTGCAGCGTTTGATAATGATAGTGAGTTTTGATTATTTCAAATGGAAATTTAAAACGTATGCCCCAAAATGTCAAGATCGTATACAAATTACATTTATGGAAAACATTTCCTCCTCTTTGGGTCCATGGGTCTTATAATGCACAATTTGGTAAAGCATTTGAAGATCTTTCCATAATGAAATATTTTTATTCTACCTGTCTTGAGAATATCTGTCAGTTTGACTAATTTTGGCACAACTCTTCAGGCCCCTGTGGGTAAGACAGCGTCAATATGTGTATACCATTGAAGTACAATGACACACTATTAATTCTTTTTAAGGCAGTAAACTTTTAACAAGCCAAATTTCGCAAGATTAAGTTAAGGGGTTTCTGAGAAGAAGTGAAAATGCAAATTGTTTACGGTAGGAAGGCGACGGACAAAAGGTAAGTCCCAGGAACAAAATTATTCTCTACAGGAATAAGTAAATTTTCTGAAGAACATCATTATGGCAACTTGCATCCTTCAAAGTGTAATCAATCAGCTGACATCGATCACGAAACAGACAGAGTTCATTCAACTTAACGCTTCATTTTATAAGAGCGAGATAAGCTAAAACGGATACATAATTATATGAAGCATGCTGTCTTCAATCCGCATCCTTGTCATCAGATGAGATCAGTCTTTTAACCAAAGTAACATGACCATATAATTCACTGGATCAATATATTTTTTATAGGACAATGCAAAACATCTGTAAATGTACCATATCGATGAACACCTAGACAGAAACATTAAGGAAACAAGTCATATGTTTAGCAACACCATAGCACGATATAGATATCAGAAACGCTTTTCATGTTAATTGTACACCCTAAAATGGCAAATCCTTTGCCAGGATTAAATGAACCACATATAATGTATACATACAAATCCGTACATTTTGATAATAACTTAAACCACCATTGGTCAAACTATAGAGATAATCAATACTGAACCCGGGCTACATTTGATCATAGCGATGACTCGAAGTATAATAGATATTAGAAATAAGTCATGCGTACACTTATTGCCGGTAACAATTAGATGTAACACTTTATATATCCTTTGAATTCCAAGAGTGTTTTAGTGCATGGTCACAAGGGAAATGCCTTTTTTATTGAGACGTTTAACTAATTGTTTTACAGAGACGTTGAAAAGATCACTTTCCGTACAGGGAACAAAAATTATTCGCTTTTCCATTCACAAATGCATTATTTTCCGATTCATCACTTATTAAGAATAAGCAATATTAAGATCGGATTGTGATTGGTTCTTTTTTTTTACAATCTCCGAACGATAATGAATTAGTGTTGGGTTGTTCATATCTTATTTTGATGTTTTGGCATTATTGATATAGTAGTTATGCAAACTTTAAAATATAATAATTTACAGAAAATACACATTTTTAAACAGATAATTAAATGTTATAACGTTTTTAAGAGTTATAAATGAATATCCAACCATTTAGCCACTTTACCGTCCAAGATACCAAAACATTATGTATGTATCAATTAATCATTTTAACAGTTGTAATAACAAACATTTATAACACACGTCATACAGACTGTTAATGCATTTTGATTGGTTGATCTATGACTGGATGTGTATTTTACGCACTAACGGATTTTAAAACGGGCAATAAGTAATTCAATGTCTCTTTCAATAATTTGATTTTATATGGTTTTCTATCAATGTTTGACTGAAAACATAGCACAATTATTTACTTATTATAATGTGTAATTAATTATATCAGGTTTGTTTATTTGTTATTTGTTATATAAGCAATTATCGACATATTGTTTAAGGTCATATCATAATGCCCCAGCTAACATCAAAAACTAAACAAACATGGGTACAGGACAGGCCAATTCTTTCTTAATTATTTTTAAAGTTGAACACACTCGCCTAACGTCGTGTCTTTTAATGTTTGAAATAAATCTAACTAGAGTGAAATATCATACACAGCAAGTACTCGGCGTGTAATCTATATTTCTAGTATAATCTTTGTGGTGATAAAACAAACCTAAGGCATCAATTAATTACTACAACTGTTGTATAAAGAAAATCATCTACAATACATGGTGTACATTGTAAACACGTTTTAATTACTTCACACTGTAAACTGTGATCGGCAGAGAGTTTCATGCAAACAAAGAAGTTAAAAAGGCGCATTAAACTGTTTCCTTTTTTTTCAGTTTTCGACTCGTGCTGTTTAAATTGAGACTTTCGAGACGAGTTTCATGAAATTTCATGTGGAATGAAAACAAGTACAACATATTTTTTTATCTTAATTTTCTTTTTTTATAAATTTTCTTTTACAAGTCCAGATGTTGAGGACAAAATCAAAATGGGGCAGCCATTTTGGTGCGCCATTTTCAATTGATGAAGTAAAGTACTCAAGAATATATAACACTTTTGACATATAGGCAAAAATATTACGAGGGCGAATTCATTGGATTGAAAGCGAATTATGTGATAAATTACTGTGCCATTTATGCTGAGCAAAAGATAGCATGTGCCATTTTCGCTGACAAAAAGAAACGCGTGACGAACGTGTACTAAAATATGTGCAACTCACGCCAGATACTGCTGATGAAGTCTGGATATCTGATAGAAGGTGAATACCATGCA
This sequence comes from Ylistrum balloti, assembly GCF_031769215.1. Lineage (NCBI taxonomy): Eukaryota > Metazoa > Mollusca > Bivalvia > Pectinida > Pectinidae > Ylistrum > Ylistrum balloti. The sequence goes on along the minus strand of NW_026782060.1, from coordinate 620,530 downwards.
GCCAAGGGTGGACAAACACCAGAATATCCTTTGTATTATATACTTGGAATCTCCACACCGGCCACACCCGTGTATGGTCGTGTAACCGAGGAATTCCTTGATCGCTTCCAAGACAATCATGACTTTATAGCATCAGTTCACAATTCATCCAAAGTCTATCATGCAAGGGAAACAACAGTTGCGGGTTAGACTATTAGTCAAAAATATATGACTAGCTAGGGTTTTTTCAAAGAAAATTGTTGCACATTGTTATGATTGTTCGTTCGCCCTTAGCTCTGACCGATAAAACCAATCCTAAGATTTAAACTGGCTGTACTGTCACGTATTACCTAAAGTACCGTCTATCAATAACATGATACCATCAGCTGTACTGCAGTCTAATCATCGACCTATGTATCAGTATCTATTACTCACATCAATTTATAAAAGTTAATGTCATCCAGTCGACCAATCAGAGTTGACGAACGCATTCTCCTGTGTCAAAGCAAGGATGTCGTTCTGATTAATAAACAGAGTCTCTTGGAACATGTTGAAGTGTTGTTTTTCCCCTTGGCGACATGCGAGTACATTGTAAAAGGTTTATGGAAAGTTTTGTTCAACACATATCGGGTTTTTTTTTTTTTATTTAAAAAAAGGAACTTTCTTGTAGAAAGGATGATTTCAAGAATATTTTATGATTCACAGACAACACACACAACATATATCCTGAGAAAGTCAACTAAAGAAATAAAGAATTATACAAAAAGAGGAATTCACTAGACACACAAAAGAGTACCGAACTTTTAATACGCCGCGAGAAATATAATGTTTTCCGATTTGATCATGGTAATGACCATTAGTTTACCCAAAAGTCTTATTCAATAAGCATAAATTTCATAGCACCATGTGTTGTGATTTTTTTTCAGTCACAGAAGTCGTCATAATTGGACCAATCCATTGAAAAACGAGTCAACAACGAATTTTAACTTAATTCAAACTTCTAACTAGACTAACGAAGCAGTACTCATAATAGCGAACTCGAAGCTATCACAGTTATCATACACCCAAATGGGAACCTGTCCCTGCTGGTTGCAAAGTTGGAAACCCACAAGACTGTGAGCTGTCGTTTGATTCAAACTGTTTGGTGAATTTCCGACGATATGCTGGTTGCGTCTTATGTAAAGATCAAGGTAAGCGAGAATAACGACAAAGTCAATCAATTTCTTTTGCTTTTTTCGGATTTCTTCTGAATTGACATTACATTTTTTCTTCTGCTGGAGTAGATACTATGACAATAATACTGAAATCCTGATTCAATGGTAATTCTCTTGGATAATGGTTTGACGGAAAACTCGATGAGATTCTATGTGAAAAGATTTTCCTACATCACAGCTTGAAAATGGATTTGATGTTACGGTGACATCTGTGCATCAAGTGTATACACGAACCCAGCGAAGAAAAAAAACGACATGTCTTGATTCAAACACAAATGGAACAAGGAGAAAATATAGACAAAGACAAATTGATACAGAGACTCCCGAGGAAGTACAAGGAGATTAGGAGCAGGTGTTCTGGAAAGGTAAGCGTCTTCTACTTCATAGACGGCACCTGTTGTGTAAATATTGGTCAAGCCAAATAAGTCAAGTTCTCAAATGAGAAAGGAGGTAAACAACAAGAGAATCAAACTATTGAGCTTCAAACATGTCCAGCATAATATGTCTTACGTGATCACTATGACAACCGTAAAACATGCGTAATGGATGATCATCAAATCATTTAATCTACATTGAGGTTTAAAAAAGTCCTGATAGCAGTATCCCAAAGATATAGATAAACAACGTATATAATGACCCATGAAAATCGATTCGGCTACGCATCATAAAACTTGTCACGGATGTTACTTTTTTTGTTTTGTTTATTTGCATCTTGAAAAATTTACAACGGTGCGCCCTTTTTTCGGAACAAATCGATATTTTGAATGCTTCTGCTTCATGGTACAGACACTCAGCACAATACAAAAATAAGTGACGTGTGCATCAAGGCAGTAAACAAACAATGTCTCATCAGGTTATCATTTATTATTAAATATCATAACCCAAAGTAGCATTTATAGCCATTAGCTCCTACTCCGTTTTAAAAATTCATGTGAATAAGTTAGTACTAAAACCTTCTTGTATAAACTTGTTAGGTTTTTTTTGAAAAAGTACTCTAAACTTACGTTAGTCAATAAATGTGTATTTGGTATATTTTTTCTGCTTCAGGTAAATGAATCGTCCAAAATCTGTTTGGTTGTGTTAAATTTTCCATGGAATCTTATCTCACCCATTCATAGACCTAGACAAACATTTCGTTACATTGTATATCCAGTGACACTTAATGTTTTTTAGAGAAATGTTGGTGAAGAACGGAATTATTCTAAATATTTGTTAGTATCTAAAAAGGTAGATGAAAAATAACAGAAATGATGTCACACATAGATAACTATACGTAATTTCATGTGCGTGTGCCTTCTTTAAATATTTTAGCAAAATGGACAATATTTTACCCTTGAACTATATCAACAAAGATAAAAAAAAAATCAAGTAGTCTATAATTGTTTTCTAATCTGCCATACCTCATTACAAATTAAAACAAACACTTTCATTCTCTGTTCATGAGAGATCAGAGGTCCCCCACCTTAAATTAGTGATTAGGTGATACAAATACATGGCTGTTACCAACTACATGGAAGCCTATCTGATAAAATATTGGTATAAAGCCAAAATGAAACTTGTTGTATATGATCAAATATCAATATGATGAATATTGAATATGACTATAATCGACTTTTTCATTGATAATCTCGTGGATGTTGGCGGTACGATCTTCAAACAGACTTCTAGCATTTCCGTGGAAATTTACCCCTCCTCTCTTGGCTAACTGAAGTTTGTTTTCATACCAGGCTAAATATGTCGAAGAGAACATCAACGACCTTGCAACCAAAGACCATTAGAATCATTTAGGTGCGTTAATCTCTTTGTCTTGAAATCAGAAAAGTATTCACATTTTAGGACTTGCTCACTTTACAGCAAAGTATCTGAAAAATAGTGACACAACTATCTTGAAATCTATGACGAAATCTAAAAAAAATCTATACGATGCAGTTAAACTCATTGTTTGACTTTACTGTATCTAACTCTAGATTATGAAAATGTGCTGTTCACTTGAATGTCTTTTGTACTGATGGACTTTTAAGTCCTCGAGGTTTGCCGTAACCTGCATGCCACGTTTTAATTCAATTGAATAGTTGAACGGTGCAGAATATACACATGTACTTGAAGCTGTTGTAAAATTATCTGATAAATGAAAATTACGGAATTGGTTACATTATGGGATTACTGTACCTCCATGTCTGTTTGCGGAAGAGATGTAAATAGCGCAATGTATATAGAAATAGTTGCATTTGTATATATTTATATATATTGTGTATTGAAATTGTGGAGAATTCTCAGTGCCCAGTAAATATTGAAAAAAAGTTAAAACACTGGAGAACACATGTAAAACATAAGCGTAAAACATATGTATATATGAAGTTAGAATTTGAATGGTAGCACGGTTCGAAATATACACATGTGCTTTACACTTTTCGACATATATTGAATTATTGGGCTCTAGTAACTGAACATCTAGATTTTGACTTTTTTTCGATCGCTTTGGATTTCCTCAGTCATCTCCTAGGCTTCAAAATTTAGGGCCGTTGCATCATTGACGAGTTCTAGAAGGACGAAACAGCTGTTTGATGAAGTATAGTACATTGTCTGGCTCTACTCTAACTCTAAACTGTGAAAAGGTGCCCTTCATTTGTGCGTTTATTTTATCGATTCTGAGTTACAGATGTAAGCATCTAAAACAATTCATACCTAAACCTAATAAAATACCACAAAATAATACAGAAATACCAATTGCATCACTGATAAAAGTCAATAAGGAGTAAACAATATTCGTCTTCAATTAATTTTATTCTTTGTATATGCAACTAAGCATTATCATAAACTCTATATTTCTAGTACATCCAACGACAATACGTTCTTTCCCATGTGGAACAAACACTGTGATAAAAGTACAGGACACAGATAACAATATATGAATTAGTATTTGATACCCATGGGTTTTTATGAAATATTAAAACAAATTATCTTTGAAACAGCGGAGAGCACAACAACCATAATGCACGGAAAGCGATTTTTTGCGACAACAAAATGTTTCCGAGAGCTAATTAATAAATAATATTCGATTATTTTGACACAGATAAATGTTATCATTGACTTTGGTTAGCTTTATGCAACATTATGAAATGAAATTGCAACTTTAGGTTAGAATAGTATATCGAAATAGACAACGGGAGGATTTCGTTCTGCTGTATTCATCAAACGTAAACAATACATGTACATGTAGCACATCTACATGCAAGTTCATTACTTCAATAGACGTCAGTGATAATTTCATACCAACTGAATCTTTAACTTTTGGAAATGAAAAATGAAATATCAGATTATGTTTATCGTTAACCAACATACTTTTTTCAAACATAGCAAAAAAGTATACCGGTTATATAAAACCTTTAAAATTGCAGTTCCACTTTAATCATTTTTCTTACGTTCAAAGTTACTATTTGCTATGACTTTACAAGATTTTTCCTGATGTGTGACTAGCAAGTAACACTTGCATGCAGACACCACTCATACGAGTTATGAATCTCGTCTTGGCATAAACGTTTATGTAGATATAAACGTAATTAAGTTACTACCATATATGTCACATAGTAAAGTAAGTTAAGGTTTTATACAGATGTCACCAATGTGCATCTATATATACATTTGATTGAAAATATTCGATGCAATATACCTAACAAACGTGATATTGAATTTTCATTAGTGATTGTATAAATATCGGTCCTGAAAGAGAGTAACACCATCAGAACATTAAAATTCAATGTCACTATGGTTTCACGTTATATATCTAGGCATTGAGAAATCAAAATAACAATTATCTCTAAATCTAGCAAAACTATATATCATATACATATAGATGGAACTAGCTACACATTGTTTTGGAAACTCGATATTTTTCTCTTGTTAAGTCAAAGTCCACTACAATAATTCATTTGTTTCTGCTCGTTATAAATCATCTTTTTCAACTTTTTGTACTAAAAGCTCCTTTTCCGATGCAATTTTGCGTGGGTGTACATTTAGATGTCAGGGATAAGGAAATATTCGAATGATATTGGAAAAGTCCACCAACGCTATCCCCCTCTCGCCTGCATGTAGGATGTTCCCCCTGCCATTATAGTCCCCAAGACTGGCCGTCTTGACGGGCTTTCCGTTCGACGTCAACACCGTAAGCTGTCTTTCAGCATCACCTATGTAAGAATATAACAGACCTGCTTTACTGGTAAGACCACGAGCTGTTCCGGGTGTCTGATATAACCACAATGGTTTCCCATCCAGTGTAAAAGACGCGACAAAGTTATTACCTGCCATGTCTGTGAGTCGTGAGACAATCCGATCGTCTGCAGGAATAGTGAAAGACTCAAAATCAGGAAACAGTTTAGTGCCATGTAATTTTTCATAGTCTGAATCCACCAGACTCAAAACTTGTAACAGCTGACCGTCATGTTGTATCAGATGGATACTTGTGTTCATGGCGAGGGCGGATTTGTCTTCGTCAGAAGTCACAGAAATTATATCTGCAGGTGCGGCGATAGTTGATGCAACCAAGCGCGTTTCGTCAACCTCTCTAATGACATAGTATGAAAATTCTACACGTACTGTCCTGATGATTTTTAGACCGGTATTGGTACTCAAACGTGTGAGCGACTTGTCGTTAGGTTGGGTAACTATGACGTCATCAGTTTGTTGTAGAGCGGTCAGACCATGGGGACCAGTAATGCGAACCCAGTCAATCATTTCCTGGGCTAGATTGAATCTCTTTACCTTTAACCTTTGTCGATCAACTACGAGTACTGTGTTAGATATCAAAACCACATCACTGAAGGAACACGATTCATGTTTCCATGAATTTCCAGATTTAGCGTGAATCTTGCAAAACGGGACTATATTCGTATTTTCGAGTTCTGCAACTTGAATTCCGAAGCAGATGTGATTCTTGCTATCATTGAGTTTCAACTCTTCTGTTGCAATTCCCTTGAGAGATGTTATATTGAGAGAGTCTGGGTCACATTCCACGAGTGAACGGCACATTGAGACAAACTCTTTTCTTGCTACGAGGTGCAATGCGTTGCATTCCTCTGCAAAAAGAAGCTCGGGCAGAGATGCCTCATATTTATGATAATTTTTTCGTAATGTTTCGTATTGCTTCAGAAGACTCTCTATACTACATTTCTCGGGACAATTTGACAGTTGTGTGAAACGCATAATATCATTATCCATTTCTTTTTTTAGTTGCAATGCATGTTGAGAGCACGTATGAGCTGACCTGCTGGAGACATCTCTTTTCAGTTTCTGGAGCGTGTCTTTCATTTTCTTTGTTGCAGATTCGAACAAAATTTCAATGCCCTCGATACTTTGAGACGTCTGTTTGCTTGACATCAGAAATAATTCCTCTTCTTGTTTCCGCTGCTGGATTACATCATCAACACGTGGTACGAGATTTTGGATCTGCGTGACAAGTACCGCAATGCACTTGGCTAAGGAGGAGGTTGACAACTTTGCAAATCTGGGGAAGGAGAACATGAGTACATTGCCAACTAGTAATATAATTTATCAAATATAAATTAATAACAACGGAAATATTTAAAGGTGAAGTTTATAGCTAAAGCTATCATTGACTACTAGAGTAAAAAGTGTGCTTAGTCCTATTATTTCTTTTTTTCAGGAAAATGCTAGTCACGCCCGTTTCCCGACTCTTCCCTAGTACATTCCTAAACTACAACAAGACTATTCAACTATACAAATTGTGCGCCACATTTATCATTCTTCAGATATCAGTGAATCCATATTTAAGTATGCTACATGTATTTTTCATGACAAGTCCATTACGAGTCATTTATCCACTGAATTGTGTTATCAAAGATCAATAAAATTACTCTACAAAGACATTTGTGTGTCGCCGAGACCTTTTAATATTTAAGGGGCTCTTATCCTTGTGTCCTGTGTTATAACGCCATATTTTACCCCACGAAAGTTTTTAAGAGATTTCACACCATTCATTCTTGAACACTGTTGCTATTTCATTAAACATGTGATACACTCTTAAAATGCCGATCGTTCCGGTGTTTATCTTCCATGCGTTTACGTATTACAGCATACTCCAGACGTAAGAAATCAAACAGAAAATAGTAAATCATATCACCTCATTCAAAAAGTTGACCTGTTACAGTTATCAGTCCCATTGACACAAAGATCATACAAACTTCCTAGTGTGATTCATACATACCTGTCCTCTTGGATAGGATTTGAGCATGCGGGGTGCTCCTGCACACATATCTTGCAGATGACGCGATTGCAGCCATGACAGACCACATTCAAAGCTGTTCCCGGATGTGATGTACAGCTGATATCCATGGCTCTGTGCCTTCCTTTAGAATCAAATTTATACATGAATAATGTAAATATATGCAGATTGTAAAGTACAAATGTCAGTTTTATAGGTAGATAATGTACAGACTTGTATATGAATCTATGGACTCATTGTGTGCAAGAATTATAGCTTGGAGTAAACCATAGGGCAAATCGACCTGTATCGCTCTACTGTAGTTCAAGAAGAGAAAATTTCTTTGGTAGTATATATTCACGAAACTCTGTTATCCTGTTTTTAATGATGATCCCAAGTCACCAACCAGCGCTCATTTGTTTATCCAGTCTTCATTTAATATAAATATCATTTGATTTAACTGACTTGGGTGAACTTTTATGTAGGTCAATGTCATCTACATGAACAAACTTAATAATCATTCTTATTAACATGCTATTTTAGCAGTATTAACACTTCAGAAATCACTTACACATTTGTTAAATGGTTTTTGACTTATATGATTTTCATTCAAAGCAAATCTACCCTAACTTGCTAATGGTACCTTGACTATTAAAAAGCTTAAACACACAGTTTTGAATTTGATGGTAGGTCAAGGTCATGTCTTTGAACACACTGACAAAAAAGTCCTTCATCCTATAATGCTACAAACCCAATATCATGACCCTTGACCCCTTGGTTCTAGAATAGATGTCGTTCAAAGATTTAATATGACTTCAGTAACCTTGAAAATAGCCAAGGTCAGTTATCTGAACGAACTTGTTAATCCTACATAGTATCAGGCTATTTTCTAAACTACATGACTTTGGTTTTAAAGCATTGCCCTTACTCCTCTCTATACACGCCACCCAGTCTTAACCATTTCTGAAACAGGCTAGCTACATCAATCAAATTATTCTTCACTTCCACAAAGGACTCTATTGATTTACAAACCTCAACTCCAAACAGACATATGATATTGCTTACAACGTACTTTTTCTTTATTTGTTTATTTATTTTTTCTTTGTTTGTTTTCACCAAGAAGTAATCTGAGTTAGGATATTACCATTTCAGTTATAGGAAAAACACAGGAGTGCCCTTCCGACAGGAAACTTGTAGCAGTAAGGTTAGCGTCAACGCCATTTAATTAAAACTTTTTATAGAAAATAGGACGTCTTTTCTAACCGAAAGAAGTGTGATAACAGAAGATGATGACCTTGCGCAAAAACGAAAATTCATTTGTTTTAATGTAAAATGTGTTTTAGACCAAAGTTTGTTTATACATTCACAAAAACCTCTATACGAGAGCTGATCTTGGAAGTATATCAAATAATTCCGCCAGCAACACGTAAGATTTTCGTGCCATACCTTCTATGCTGGTGTTTCTTTCTTCATATTTTCAATAAATTGCAAATGTGAAAAAATAAATATCGGCTAAAAAATCATGAAATATAACACGAAAATGTCAAGTTTTCAGAGTTAAATCATTCTGTCTCTACAAGTAGACATTTTTCTCCCAACCCTAGTGCAACTCATTTACCCTTACATTTTTGTAATACCGATGTACTGGGCCATGGGTTTGCCTTATTTTTACAAATCTTACCCTATAGGGCATATTGTGTATTACTGTAAATTTCTACCAGAGTAAATAAGTATTATTTCTAAGCTCGTTTTCCCATCCCGTAAGTGTCATATGTATGAGTGGCATTGTTGAAGATTGAATAAAAACATTGTTTACCCTAACTAAAATTCATGTCTATTCATTACGTATTCTTAAACACGGAAAGAACAAAGTACGAATACACTGCGTGTTACGACATGACGACAGATAACGACGATGCACTGGTGCAAGACGGGATGCATATAATTTTGAATTTTTTTCATTTATCTGTTTATAAGCTACATGATCGATGCCTTGTGATACTTAGTTATGACTCACAGTCCAACGACACAACTATTGGAGATTTGATAACAAATCACACTTCAACGTGCGTAAAGATTTAAATGTACAATGACGCAACCCGGAAGTGAATCTGTTTCAATCAGAACAAATATATATGTATAATGTAGCCTACCATATTGTGCCGCGTGAAACCATTAGAATCTAGCAGGTTCCTTTTTGCTATAAAACCATAACGTACATTGAGAGATATAAGTAATAGTGTACAATACTTACAGAGGGATCTACAACAGGTGTATGGCGGGCGTCACTGTGTCAGTATTTACTTATCGTGCTGAAGCGTACCCAGCGATACGGTAACTTGATACGGCAGTACAAAGGACGTTGTAACACAGGAACTTGTGAACCAGGAACCATGTGCTTTCGACCGACTTATAAATAGGACACAAACACACGTCTTTGATCTGAAGTCTTAAAGTTACTTTAAGATATTAAGAATCTGTATGATAACGCAGTACATAGTTTACAGGTAAAAACTTAATTGATACAGAGGTGAGCTCACGGTAACCTCAATACAGGTCAGTCTCAATTCCGAATACCGAGCCAATTTTGTGTCCGAAATGACTGAAATATATTGAAAATCACTCTTGCAAACCGGCCATACCTGAACGATCAAGACCCAAGTCTCGACCAGTGGACCGTGCAATCAACGATTGGTACCGGCAACAGTTATAAGCTACGCCCCCGTCATGTAAAACTGTCAAAGGGAGGCTTTGTACACCATACCTACCCTGATCTGGATGATTATTATTATCATCATTTATCATATCATTACCTCCGATGACAAATTGAAACCATCGCTTCCATGAAGCGAGAAACGGCAACTGTACAGAAAATGTCAAAGTAAGTATTGGTGCAGAGTTAGAAAGCCGCACTCTCGCATCCAAATCGTGTTTAATTGAATAATATTATTTCAACACACACAAAATGGATGTATTAATCGAGTGTTGTTTCAGAAGATAAGTATTTTTATACTTATCAACAAACACCTTTTCATCAGATATACGGTAACACTTGTAGATAAGCCGACTATCTGACCGCGGTTACGTATGTAAGATTACTTCCGGGATCGTCGGGCAATGGGACGATTTCTTTTTGACTGAAGTCGACGTCGCATATAGTATACACTTTTCCCCCACCTTTCTGAAATATTTTTTTCTATAATCTTTTTTTTTTTTTTTTAATTGGAAATGTGCAGTGTAAATGTTGAAAGCGAACAGAATGTTAATGTAATGTGCAGAACGGAATCTGATAAATTATATCCGAAGTCCGGACAGGACAACTTCCTACACTTCTACAAACCGAACCCTCCCTAAACCGGCCAAATATTCATGTCCCCGTCCATGGTCGATTAGGAGAAGTTCCATGGTATTGTTTATAAATGAATCGCACGTGTGTTAATGGTTTTAATTACGCCATGAAATATATCTAGATAATCGAATACAATAGAGACTTGAAGAGGACATGAATTTCCATCCACGGTTCATATATATATAATCCATATGAATCGTGAGTTGGGAATTCATGCCAAGTCCCTTTGTCAAATACATGCGTATGACGTTCTCAGTGCCCGGTGTTCCAATCCACTGATTATTGGGGAAAAAATAAGAAAAAGAAACCCACAATTAAATACACACGTAATAAATACACACATACGTTAATCTGATCTTTGTCATGCAATATCTGATCAGTCTATTTGTGCCCGCTGTGACCTCATCTTTGTGGACATAGAAATGTAGCTCTGAGTACGTATTATATTGTTTCTCTGTAAAGTTATGTCATTTATAGCGATATTAGATGTCTTAACAAGACAGTTCAGTTATTAAATGACCAATGTTCAATAACATTTAAACACGCACTGTTTAGTCATGGTCGAAATCATTAAATTAGTTTATGATTTAGAAATGTCTTTATTTAGCATTTAATGGATACGAGTATATGTTTTTCTATCAATTATATTACATACTGCATATCATTTTCACACGACGATAAATGGAAATATACCGAGACAATGTCTATGACGTCACAATATCTTACTTCGCTGATGACGTTCGCTTTACACCATATGAGCATAAAGTCAGATTAAGATGAAGTAATTGTGTGTTGTAATTGGTGACATTACAACACGTGGATGTTTATTTAATCACGGATACAAGATGTTATTTATATGTATAGACAAAGAATATAATTTTGCCCGTTACATATGTGTCCGTTTATTTCACGTTCTTTCTCCCTATTTCAAAACACATTCTAATCAGATTTTAATTTAAAACCTAAGACTGACAATATAATTCTTTTTGTATATTCACTAACATACTTCATGGTTTTGAGTTTTGATTTAAGAAATTATTCTTGCTATCCTTGTCAGAAGATTGACATCATTCCTGACAGCGAACAAGTACATCAACACCTCTGTCCAGAAGGGAGGAGTTCCCGGTTTCTCCGGTTGTGTAGAGCACACTAGCGTCATCTCCCAGCTCGTGCGCGAGGCGAAGGCAGGGAAGAAGGACATCACAGTAGTCTGACTCGATCTTGTCAACGCTTACGGTTCCATTCCCCACAAGCTTGTCTACACAGACCTCCATCACTATCATGTCCCCATCATCACCAACTATCTAGACGGGATCAGGCTCCGGTTCTCTGTTGGTAACCAGTTAACGGGCTGGCAGAAGTTAGAGAAAGGAATTGTCACAGGATGCACAATCTCCGTGGTACTCTTTGTCATGGGAATGAATCTGATGATCAACGCTGCCCCCAGAGAGACCCTTGGACCATAGGCGGATTCAGGGATACATTGACCCTTAGCAACCTTCCTTGGAAGTTCAAAGCCTGGCTATACCAGCACGCCCTACTACCAAGGCTAATCTGGCCAATGATGCTGTACAAGGTACCCAGCTCGACTGTAGAAGCTCTAGAGAGGATCACCAGCCGTCACCTGAGAAAATGGCTAGGATTTCCACCTAGTTTCTCCGGTGTAGGCCTGTATGGAGAGAGCAACCAGCTTCAACTCCCACTATCCTCGCTGGTCCTCATCCTGAGAGATTCCCCTGATGAGCAAATCCGTGAAGCAGGGATTGTTACCTGTACAGGCAAGAAGTGGTCAGCGACAGAAACTGTTAGCCAGGCGGAGAGCGTTCTCATGCACAAGGACATTGTGGGAATGACCGCTGTCGGACAAGGGATTGGTGAAACTAAGACACTTCTATGGAGCCGGGCAGCACAAGACGAGAGACGAGCCATGATACAGTCAGAAGTCAAGAGAACAGAAGAAAACAGAAGGCAGGCTAGAACGGTGGAGATGGGAGCACAACGAGCATGGACCACATGGGATACCATTAACAGAAAGTCGATCTGGGAGGACATCTGGAAGTACGAACCGTTGATGCTGTCCTTCTTCCTCGGGTCAGTCCACGATCTCCTACCATCCCCAGCTAACCTCTGCCTTTGGGGGCTGACAACAGACCCATCGTGCAAGCTCTGTAGCCGCCCTGGAACTCTAGAACATGTTCTGTCTTCCTGTTCCACATCACTGACACAAGGACGATACAGATGGCGTCATGATTAAAGTGCTCAGAGAGGTGGCTGACTGGCTGGAAGTAGAAAGGAAAAAGGAGCGGAAGAGTAACCCCAAACAGCATCACATCAACTTTGCGAAGCCGGCTGAAACCGCTAATTCACAGCCAAAACAGACGTCATCGATCCTAGATGACACCACAGGTTGGAACATGGAGGTGGACCTTGGAAAGAAGCATAGTGTGCTGCCCGTAAATCACTAATCCCGATCATTTAAATGAATTACGTAACATGGTATATTAAATATCTCATTCTCATTCACGTGAATAATTTTAGTATTATAACAATGATAAGTGTTTAGCACCATTCAACATTCGTCAAAATTTTCAAAAAAAAAAAAAAAAAAAAAATAAGAGCGCATGAGTGGCCTCTCGGTACAATTCATCATGTAAATATGTGCCTCTAGATAAGTTGCGTATGGTGTGGCCTTTTAATAGTTTTATATGATAAATGTGTGGCCTTATGAGACGTTTTTATGGGAAATGTGTCCTCTAGATAGATTTATTTCATAAATGTGTCCTCTAGATAGATTTATACCATAAATGTGTCGCATCAAAATAGATTTATACCATAAACGTGTGGCCTTTATCTAAAGATTAATACTGTAAATGTGTGGCCTCTGGATATATTTATAACATAAATGTGTGGCATCAAAATAGATTCATACTATAAACGTGTGGCCTTTATCTAAAGATTTATGCTGTAAATGTGTGGCATCTAGATACAAATTTATATGGCAAATGTGTGGCCTCTAGCTACAGATTTATACTGGAAATGTGTGGCCTCTAGATTTATACTGTAAATGTGTGGCCTCTAGCTACAGATTTATACTGTAAATGTGTGGCCTCTAGCTACAGATTTATACTGTAAATGTGTGGCCTCTAGCTAGATTTATATTGTAAATGTGTGGCCTCTAGATAGATTTATACTGTAAATGTGTGGCCTCTAGATACAGATTTATATTGTAAATGTGTGGCCTCTAGCTAGATTTATATTGTAAATGTGTGGCCTCTAGATACAGATCTATACTGTAAATGTGAGGCCTCTAGATAGATTTATACCTAAATGTGTGGCCTCTAGCTAGATTTATACCATAAATGTGTGTCCTCTAGCTATATTTATACTGTAAATGCGTGGCCTCCAGCTACAGATTTATACTGTAAATGCGTGGCCTCTAGCTACAGATTTATACTGTAAATGTGTGGCCTCTAGATACAGATTTTATACTGTAAATGTGTGGCCTCTAGATACAGATTTATATTGTAAATGTGTGGCCTCTAGCTAGATTTATATTGTAAATGTGTGGCCTCTAGATACAGATTTATACTGTAAATGTGAGGCCTCTAGATAGATTTATACCTAAATGTGTGGCCTCTAGATACAGATTTATACTGTAAATGTGTGGCCTCTAGATACAGATTTATACTGTAAATGTGTGGCCTCTAGCTACAGCTTTATACTGTAAATGTGTGGCCTCTAGATACAGATTAATACTGTAAATGTGTGGCCTCTAGATACAGATTTATACTGTAAATGTGTGGCCTCTAGATACAGATTTATACTGTAAATGTGTAGCCTCTAGATACAGATTTTTACTGTAAATGTGTGACCTCTAGATACAGATTTATGCTGTTAATGTGTGGCCTCTAGATACAGTTTTATACACTAAATGTGTGACAACTAGTTAGTCATATTCTGTTAATTTGTGGCCTCTAGATTAGCTTTGTATCACAAATGTGTGGCCTCTAGATAGTTTTATACAGTATTTTTTTGGCCTCATGAGACAGTTAACCTTAATGTATGGAAGTAATATGATTTTACACCTAATTGAATGGCATCAAGATTGAGCTCCTAGTGTATATGTATAACCATATAGACACTGATCACACTGTGTCCAAACTGACCAGTCCAAAGGGATATGTCAGGCTGTATAACAATCAGCATCACTAAAGTGATAGGTCAGTATACTGTTACCACATCAACAGATTTAGAACCAAAAATGTTGACCCTACATTTCTTGAAAATTATCTTCATATACATGTACACTATATATATCTTGTTAATTGGTTTTAAAAAAACCACTGAAATCAAACAATAGCCTTAATTTATAAACAAACAGGAATTTATTTACTAAACATTATGTGTACAACATTTCAATGGAACAAGAAAGTCTTTTTTATCTTATTGAAGATTCTTTACCAATCACTTTATTGAAATTGAAGACTTGGAATCTCCTCCATCTTCTCTACATCTTTTAAATGTATGAGTTGTATCATGACAAAAGTGAGGCTTTTTGGTGGATCATATATGTACTTAGTCAACAAACCTATAACTTGTTTAAACAGTGAATCCCATTTTTGTGGCCTCACTGATACAAATAAAGGGAATTACATTAAGGTACATATAAAGACATAAAGTGTATATATGTATTAATTGGTATGCAGCACTTTCAGTGGCAAGACATCAGCCATGCATTTGGTCAGTTCATTTTGTCAGGAACCAAAAAATTGGGGCACATCAAAAATATCAGTTTTGTCTTGACATGTTCTGATAGGAACTCTTTAATATGCACATGCAGGCAACATTATCTCTCTGTCAATCAATTACATTGTATGCATGACATAATGCTTTTATCTGAGTTTTTCCACCAATTTCTCATAGATATAACAATGAGAAGGTAAGAAGGAAAAGTTACATTTCAAAAAGCAAGAATCAATTTCTTTATATACAAAAAAACCCACTTTTAATTAGAAATTCTCTAAACATCACATTTAATTGATTGTATGAAAAATATTTCTTTTCAAACATATGAATTTTATAGACCCTATTTATATGTGAATCATTTGATATCAAATCTGAATCTTACAAATTTATGTTGGTCAAATGACCATATTTGTATCAATCACCAAAAAAATTAATACTACAGTAGAGTTCACCTTTACAAACATGCTTTCATCAACAAAAAATATTTCTTTGTTATGGAGAATTTAAAACGTAGCTGAAATGTTTATATTTCAAACAGCTACTTTAATTTAGACCTTTCACATAAACAGCTTACTATCTACATGTAAGTATTTTCAATCAAAGCTCTCAGCTCAGTTACATACACTGTAATACATATACAATCACATCTGGCACAAACATGGCCTAATAAAGATTTGTTTTCAAAACTCTTATGCACAAAAAAAAAAAAAAAAAAATTAAAAAAAATTCTGTAGCCATAATACATGTACATGTAGAAATGAATAAATAAATAAATATGCTTGCAATGATTATTTATAATAATCAGTGATGAGTGAGAAAAAAAAGGAAAAAATGCATACATTATGCCTATACCATCTTTCATATCCACATTTCTGTATAATTTTGCATCACTGCATCCAACCTTGCATTCAAATTTTAAAATAGAGAGTACAGTGCTCCAACAAACTAAAGTAACACCATAATAAATAACATGAACCAGGAGTGTAACGTAACTGAGACACATATCACAGTAACTAGCTAGTAAGATATAAATATATTACATAGCACCATGCTGCAGCGTAACACAGATGGGATTATACAATCTGTGCGTTTGATGACAAGAGATATTACAGACCAGCACATCCCTCCTGTCTGATCAGGAATATTGTAGTGGTGTATCTTACACAATCCCATCTTTATAACTTTAAACAACAATAAATTATCGACAGGTCCACTAGCATAATCTCATTATCGACACACAACTGTATCGCTCCTCTTGTCCATATCTGTATACAGTATAGATCTAACATCCATCCTCCATCTCATGAGACCTGCAGTCATATCACTATAGACATCCAATCACAGGACTGAAAGGAACACAGGAAGTTTAATTACATGAAATATTCAACAAGGAAGATCAATTAAACATATAAGTATGTGAGGAGTAAACTGATTCACCCTGTGAATCAAATAAATCTGCCAGTAATCACTGTACAAAAAATCGAAAAAAATTTATATCAAAGACAAAATATTATGCTCTTTAATTATCAAGGAACAATTTGAGTAGTTTTCACAAACAAAAGATAATAAAATTCTTGTTCTATACATGTACATCAGAATGGTATTCAGTTAATTTTAAACATTTAGCAATTTCAGTTGTCATATTATAAACTTAAACATCCAAACAATATCCTTTCAATCTCAAGCCATTTTGGGGAGATAAAAGTTTGGCATTGCTCTGTGTATAATTAACCGCCTCTATACAGGTTTCCATGCTACTGGGTTAGCAGACATGGCCCCAACAAGTTTGGGATGCTTCAGTGGAGGCGTGTGATGTTTACCGACGAGTCTAGATTCTGTCTGTATCACTCCAACAGAAGAAAAGGGTATAGTGCAAACATGGTGAGCATTTCATTGACGCATGTGTGGCTGAATGTGATAGATTCAGCGGGGCTTCTGTAATGGTTTAGGGAGGCATCTCCCATGGAGTGAAATTCCCTTTTAGTGGTCCTGGATCAAAACCTCAATGCCATTTGATACAGAGACCAGATAATACAACCACGTGTCTTTCCACTACTCAGACGTCATAACCTAATTTTCCAGCAAGACCATGCTCAATCGCATGCTGCCAGGGTATGATGTGACTTTCTCATGGCAAACAATGTTCAGCCTCAGGAATGACCCTCATATAGCCCTGTCATGTCTCCCATTGAGCATCTGTGGGATGAACGGGACTGGCCTTTTAAGAGACATCAAAACCCTCCAACCAACATGCCCAGTTGATCGTAGCATTAACACAAGAATGGAACAACATTCCCTGAAGGTGAATTAATGTTCTCATGAATTCAATGCATAAGAGAATCTGTGCAGGGATTCGTGCTAGAAGTGACCTTACCGGATATCCCACTGTGATTAATTACTGACAACACTAGTGACATCACACAAACTTTTCTTCTACAGTATTGTAAGGAGTAGATTTGTCTCTTCACATTGATATAAAATTTTGTACAAATTTCCTAAAATATCAAAGGTTACTGATTGCATAATTTAATTGTGCATTTTATTTTTTTGTTGAATATACTTATTCACCTTGCATGACATGAGCAGGTTCTGAGTGCCGAGATCCTGTACAACTGCAAAGATTGCCTGACCCTCACAAACTGCTGTGTGACCTGTCATTCCCTCCTCTAACAGGTGCTTCACATGTGCCAAAGTTAGACAGTCTTCCTACCAAAAGAATGAAAAAAAATTGTAAAATTGTCTATATCCAACCAGTACAGGAACACGGACTGACCAATCTCTAAAGTTGTAACATCAGAACATAAGGGCTTGGATCTATGGTTCACAGGATAACTTTGATTGAAATTAAAAACTTAACAGAAAAGTGATGTGTTGTACACTTAAGTAATATTGTCAATGTTTGTTTTTTAATGAATTTACCTCTGTATTTACTCTCATTCCACACCGACAAAATATCACAGATTTGTTGATCAATAAAGGACTCCTGTAAAGAATATAATAAAAAGTGCATTCATATATCACTATAACAAATTCCTAAAAAAACCGACATTTCCTTATATTATAAACATTTTCTGAACAATGTGTACCCATTACTGGTGTGTATGAGATACTGTTTTGCTACATATAGTACAGTTTTTACATAGTCAGCACAGTTGACCCACTATAGTCCAAGTGTTTACAAATATGGAGAAGGGATTTTTCAGATCAGGAGAAACATAATACTAATGTGACTAATTTAACTAGAACTGTCATCCGGGGGCTATCTCTTGACACCACTCATCGCCCACCCCCCACCTTTCCACCCCCACTCCCCCAACTACCAGCTGCCAACAGAGTGATTGGTAAAATAATAAAATATATGGTATTCAATTTTGGTGACATGGGATATGGATTCTATGCAAATAGAACCTTGATGCCAGATGTAGATGTTTCTACAAATATTCAGAGAGTCAATACACATGTATTGTGGGTCACAATCACTGCAATGAACCATTTGATTTGACAGACTTTCCAAAATTCATTGGTAACATGGTAGTAAGTAAGTGTTGAAAATATTTTGTATATATATTGTAGTGTCAATGTTTATAGAAGGTATACTTCTGACAAACAGGACATATCACTTCATCTGTACACAGCTCTTCAATAGCACTACACAAAAAGGCCTCTTCTTCCTTCAAACTGGATTCATATCTTTCAAATTCTTCAATCAATTTCAGCTCTGAAAATAAAAACAGCAGAAAATAAACGGCATGCTGGATGAACCTGCAAATATCAAAAAAAATAATCACGTACCATCAAAAAAAAGATTTTATAGAGTGTGACTTATGATCTGAAGTAAAAGTTTTAGGAAATATCAGATTCAGAAATATTCTTAGGAGAGCTGGCAAAGAAATAAAAGTCAATGAGAAACAACATATAAAAAGTAAGCAGATGGCTAAGTTATAATTCTGAGTACTGTAAATATTATACAAAAAAATATCCTTAAAATAAATACTTATAAATACGATTGAAGGGACACACACGGGGGTAAGACTAATAAAATCTAAGTATCATTGAATATCAAAAATATTGGATGATAAAGTTAGCAACCTCATTTAGGGATGTATTTCTAAACATATTAAAGTCTGAGATAGAACACAAGCTTCAGACAGGTATAAATCTACCGTGATTCTAAATTGATTGAATAAATTGAATACAGGTGGACTTTATAAATCCAGCATACTCATCACTTGTCAACTTTCTTAAGGAGACTAATTACTGTTGATACCTTCTATTTTGAGCTCTGCTTGTATGTCTTCAAACAAGGACAGCACATCATCAATGTCTGTAGCCAGGTCTCCCATGTCAAAGTCGTCAACCTACAATAGTGATCTTACAAAGATAGCATTTATTATCATCATAGTTTATAAAGTGTACACCAACAAAACTTTCCTCTAGATCTCTCAACTTTAAATCTTTGAGACATACACTTTAGTACTACAGTTTTAGCTACAGCATCATCAGTCAAAGAAATGTTTCATTTATTTACTGACAATCAAAATAATAACTATCAAGTTATTAATTTAACGAGGCTGGGATCTTGATGCCCACCAACCGTAGTTGTTATTCAAAACTTGGATATTTTACTTTCCTTTCTATCTCTTTTCCCTGATTTTTGCTCCTACTTATGCTCTCTGATCAGTAAAAAGATAAAAAGGGCACAACTAGGGATCATTTGGAACCTACATACAAAATTTAGCAAAATATCCAAGTTTTAAATAACATTTAGTATTTCTCAAGAAATTACAACAACAATAATTGTTAACAGATAGACAGACGGACGGACGGACCACTAATAAAGGGCAATTTGAATAACCCACCACCTGATAATGGTGGTAAAAATAATTGCTAAGACAGAACCATGCATTTACTTGTCTTCTGTGCTAGCAAGTTTCAACTATAGCTTGTAGCTCTGATTATGTTATTCTCTACCAATTTATGGAAATTCCAGTTAAGCCAAACCAAAGTCTTCAGTTTTGTTAATTCATTTAAATGGACACACATATGTTTGCCCGTCCAATGCTTAAGTATATTGTAAAGCAAGATACTACAGTGAGCACAGTATGTGTATTTTCTTTGAATTGATGCATTTTAAAATGAGTGAAGTTGCAACATCAACTTGTTGTAAGGACAAAACACACATGAGGTTGTCATTAAGTTTGACATGTTACAGCTAAATGGTCCATAGATATTGTAATATGCAACACCTAATCCTTGCCTCAGCTGATTTACATGCAGGCTGCTTCAACGACTCTTTCAGGCCTTGTAGTTCCTCTTTCATCAGATCACTGATAAACGTGTCATCTTCAACTTTGTCCGAGTCTACATCCCCTAACTTTCTAAATTTGGCCTGTAGTTTTTCTCGACTTTGTCTCAACCTGTCCAGGCACCTCTGTAATCATCAGACAGTACATGTTTATTCATCTTTAATGTTATAAACAAGAAGATTTCTTTATCAAAGTTAAATTCTGTAATGAGATAAGCAATGTATCTTACAATTAATTATTAAGTCAGTACAACAAGCTAATAAGTCAACAAAAATAAAAGAGAACAAAACACAAAACCTGGAAGTCCACAGTAAGCTACATTATTCTTGCTGAGAATGAACGAACTGAGACGGGTTATCTCACAGTATTTTCAGTATAGAAGTATGGTTTATATATATACTATTAACACATAAAGTGTATCTTAGATACATGTACAACCATATGTATGTAGCCAGGATGTTATAGTTATCCATAAGAAAACTAAATGATTCATCATATACATGCATGACACAAAAGTTAAAGATTATTACAAACAAAATATTCAACTTTTGTACTAAGTCACATAAAAAGTGAATCAATATTTTGGAACATTTTCTTAGGGTTTTTAATGTTATTAGAATAGAAGTTATTATAATAGAAGAATTGAGTGTTTCGATGACTACAAGGTCACCATCATCAGACAAATGATCAGCGTGGAATGTACTAGCACTGACATATGTAGTGTACAAGATGGTAAGGAATCTACCAAATTTCCATCTGTACTACATATATGATGTACACTCAGGTAGAAAATAAGCGTGATGAAATGCTAAACAGATTACCGACCGCAAAATACACAAAATGGTAGCAATATACTGTAGTAAATTCAGCAATATGTATACTCTTTGTTTAACATGTTGTCATACATGTGCAAAATTGTGGTAACACACCTGTCTGTACTTTTCCTTCCATGGAGGGGTTTTAGCTTTGTACATTTCACGATGATTTCTGGAAACCTTCTGTGCTGGGCTCGACATTATCAACTGTACTTGAAAATCTGTATTGAGAAGCAAAACATTACAAGTCATTCAGTTAATTTATCATGGATATGACTACAGGTTTAAATATATGTGGATAGAATTTTTCTTCTTTTAGTGGTTTTACCATTTTAGGTGTGCAAATATTAAGATAAATGAAACAAAATAAAATTAAATGACAAATATCAATCCAATCTAATTTTTGGGCAAAAATACCATAAATTTTTTAAATAGTGGGAGCGGCTGGGGGATGGGGGAGGGGATTTCTCTCCAGTGATCAAAGTCATCAAGATTGAGTGAATTTGTCACTGGTGGTGTTTGTTACTAATGTGTTATCATTAAAGTGATTATAAGAGATGTAACAAAATAATTTATTTTAGTATTTAATTATTTAGATAAAATCCTATGCTTCAAAACTCCTGGGAACAACTTCAATAAACTCTGTGGGTGTTTTGTGTGAAATATTGATATTAAATGGAATGCTAGACTCTTCTTTTATTTATGTAAATTATTGTGAATGGATACTTGTTTGGGCTGTTTAAAGTGACATCACTGTGATTATTATTCTTTTATATCATTACATATATATTTATCAAGTGTTATGAGTTTTTTTTTCTGAAACATGCACATTTTAATTAATAATTATAAAATGGTAATTTCTCGTAGTTGATATACAGAGAGGTCATGTCAAATTTTGTATCATACATTCTGTATATGATACTACATGCACAAGGTACACATCACCTGTAAACAAAATGTCCCACAAGATAAAAGTCGTGATCGAGAAAGGTTAAAGCATCAGTCATAAAGCAAAAGATGACCAAAAGGGCAAACAATAGCCCCAGAATTTTGCTAGGGGAGCATTATGGCACATGTGAACTGTTTAAACAAGCAAAATATTGCCCAGCTGTGTATATTCTTTTGGATTGCTGATGTGTTAACCATCAAAATATAGTTATTTTGTTATCACTAAGGCTTTTTTGGCATGTTATGCATCTATCTGTTAAATTATGTTTTTTAATATACTGAAGACTGTGTTAATGCTAATGGTGTGTACAACATACAAAGGAGAGGGATGGGAGGATATCAAGCAGAAGTTAGGAGGTTGGATTTGAGATTTTCAGAGGATTAGATGTGACAAGATCTAGATCTAGTGAAAGTTTGTTACATTTAATATCTGGGATACATATTGTTCTAAGGAAAGAGTATTCATGGCAGTCATGCAATTTTAAAATAGATGGACAGACATATAGATATGTTAATGTACACATTGAATCAAATGTTGGATTTCCTTAGTCATAATCTAAGGATTGATAATAACACCAAAGGAAATGTATGCAAGGCTCTTGTCAGATCAAGTCTTGAATATTGTGCCACAGTAAGGTCACTATATACAGTGGAAAACCAGGACAAATTAGAACGAATACAGAAAAGAGCAGTTTGCTACATTACCTACAGACACCCATAATATCTAGCAGGGCTCTCGATCTGCTGCCAGATTTGGGGCTGATATTCAGCCCCATTCCCAATGCAAAATAGTATCTTTTTTTTTCCCAATTTAGAGCCCAAGTTTTCCCAATTCTAAGGAAAACACCCATTATTTTTCCCAGTTCTAAGGGCCCCAGGCCCCAGTCCCAAAATGGGGTGTGAGAGCCCTGTCTAGAGTGTGGCCGATGCTACTGTTATAACATCCAAACCTTGAATCCCTCAAAAAAACGTAAAAATAGCATGAGACTAATTGTTATTCATGCAATTCAGTTGCAATAATCCACTTTCTATGATGTCTTATGATCAAGTCACCTCAACTGGTTCTACCTATCCCTGTCAATACCAACATTTCCAAACTAAAGCAGATTACTATAAATACAGCTTCTTTTCATTTACAATATCACCTTGGAATTCTATCCCACCAGACATGGTATCTTCAGAGTCCCTAAACAGATTCAAGCATAAACTTAGGGACTCCACAAAAGTCTGTTAATGAACAACCTTTGTTTTAACTCTGTGTCTTTTTATTTCTTTGTATCAACCTTTTAAACACCTATTTTATTTTATACTGATTAGTGTATTAACACATCAATTTTGATGAACACAACATAAATGTAGATGTCCAGCAGCTTTTGTTGGGTTCAGGTTCAGGAGTAATTTTCTAACTCTGTCTTTTGTTGTGTGGTTACTAAGGATGGAATAATAATTGTGTCACATTAAATTCCTGATATAATTGTTCTCGAGTGATTGTGGTAGCTTTTGAAAAGACAGATTGGAAGTGTCTGTTTTGCACTACAGATATGGACAGTCACTTACTAGTACCATTCAGTTTTCCAGTAGTAAAAATTAAAAATAATATATGCCATAGGCGATGACCACTGTTTTGTTTTGTTTTTGTTTTGTGGGTGGGGGCGGGCTTTTTTGTTTCAATTTTATTAAGAGGGGAAGGTAGGTAACATTTCCTTCAATATTATCAACTTCCAGTTGACGTATTTGTTTTTGGAATGGATGTTTTAGTTTGGATTCCGAGATCTGGGCGACCTGGCCGAGCCTGGGATTTCCCGGAAAACTTATCCTTAGTGGTCACGCTGAGCATTGAAAATATTAATTATTAATGAATGGCAAAACCGCCCACTTGTTGAAGATTGTCATTATCTATAGAAGTATAATATCGAGGTATAGTATACATAATGTAGAAACATAACTTGAAGTGAAGGCACGTACAATCAATAACAATTAAATGTTTTTACATAGATGTTGCTTACATTTTACAAATAAAAGCAGGGGTATATCTTCAGTCAGTCTATTATACTACTAAAAAGGCAGGAATAATATAAATATATAATATACACACTTTATTCACTCCACGTTTCCTTACCTGTCACAATTTAGACCCGAACTCTTTCGCGCGTTCCTTGCGACAGCATTGTATTCTCGGTCAGCAAGACTCTTCCTTTCAACGCACAAGTAAGATTACAACGTGATAAAGCATCTTGTTGAGCCAGACTATAGCTCATCGAGAAAACAATCAGAGTTATTTCCCTTATGCTCCACAAAAATTTCGACGTATTACACAAAGCTTAAGTCACATTGGCCGGTGACATGTTTACCATCGTAAGACATGTGGGCAGTAAATGCCACAATTGTCACATCGGTAGGTTGTTTAATTATCGACGTATGCTTAGTTAGAGGTTTTGTCGATCCATACTCCTTTACGTGCGTTTATGCGTTCAGATGAACGGTATGTCGGATAATGTCCTAACGTTGTGCCGGTAGTCCGCCTAAGAAAAGCCTCTCAAACGTACATGTATCATATACAACATTAATTAATGCCATGATGCAATTAGTAAATAATTCACAAAGTAACACTGGACATATGTTATAAATAAACAACAGGAAGCCACATATTTTTATTGGCAAGAATTGAAGACGAGACATGTTAACAAACCTTGATATCTAACACTGCATTATATAATTCTTTATCACTCGCATACATTGGTACAAATAAACCTTGGTGCGAAAATATATATTTATCAGTTGCATCAAAGATAGTCACAGAACCCTTCAGACTAACTGACACGTGTATGAATTTGACACAAGTTAGTGATTTTTCTTGACTTGCTTATTTCAAAGGTGTCCTTGTGATCTGACCCTAGTTTCTCAGGTTCATCTGGAAATAGACATGTTCTATTTTATTGTGAAATAATGATAATTCTTAGAAGTACTGAAGACTGGATATCAGAGGGATTTACATAAAAAGCAGCAGTCTCTGAGTCTATAGTATTCTGGCTTATAGTCTGCTACTAGTAACCCAAAGGGGAGGGGGTAAAGTTTTCCTCTGTCTGTCCATTCCTGCATCTGTAAACGTTTGTCAATGTTCTAGTGTTTTCGATTCATTCCTCGATTGATTCAAACTCTCTACACACTTGTAAAGAGTCACAATATCATCAGACTTGTTTAGGTTTCAGGGTTTTTCGGTCAAGGTCATTGTTACTATATTTGGAAGATCAATGTCAGTGCTGTAGCATCCTCCTTCTAGCTTTAGGGATTCTATCAACTTTAATGCTCTTGTAAAGCATCAGTTATCTTGGACAAGTTAAAGTTTCTGGATTGTTGAGTCAAGGTCAAGATCGCTGTTACTATTTCCAGAAAATTTGTTTATCATTACATTGTAATAGTGAGGGCTGGTAGGGGACAGGTATTGTTTAAACAATACTCGGTATGCTTTGTTTTTTATTTTTTCATACAACACTGACAACTTTTGATGCTAGTTATTTTGCATCTACAATTCTTCCAAAAAAAACCCACACATGAACAAATATATCCTTCAAATGTCATTAATTTTTTATTAAATCTCGAATAGATATTATAATATAAAAACAACAATTTAAGCAGCTGTTATTGGTATACATAAATCTTGATACAATGTTGTTATTCATGTTGATTCGTAGAGTTTACTTCAGATGGTACTTGTGAACATGCAAAAATAAGGCCAAACAAAAAATATTTCCTGTTTCTGTTAAGGATGTACTCTTCTGATGTTTTGACCGGAAAAAAAAAATTCACTATAAAATGAATTCCAACATGATGTCTTGAATTTTTTTTAATAGCGTCAACAATATCAACATTTTATGGATGCTAAGGTATTTCTCTTGAGTTTAACTATGGAAATCTTGGGTATATTTTAATTAAAATTAACATGAATTATCACCACAAATCACTTATTTCAAATTTGTGAATTCTGAGTTGGTGATTCACTTTCCCAGAAATCTCAAGAAAAGTTTGATACTATTTTATACTACTTTTTGGTTGCTATGCAGTTTAAAGTTCATTAAGCAAATGAAAACAATGCATTTTTTGCATAATTTTTTATTTAATACCAAGTATCCAAGTATCATACCCATATCTTGTAATGAAAGACAAAATTTTATTTGAAAAATGGTGAAAGAATGACATGTGAAAATGAATTATTTCCTGTTATACACATTTTAATGCTTGTGCTGGAAAAAGTTGTGCAGCAACATAGTGATTTTTTACTTTTCAGCTACCTTCTAAGATCAACCATTTGATAAAATCATCAAGGAAAAAGTTTAATACTGGATTTTTATTACTTCTTAGAGGAGTACATAATTAATGCTGCCTCCCTTATATTTTGATATGCCTACACAAAATAATTGAAGACAATATTCAAAGAAGCACTACCAAAATCAAGCTCATTCACCTAAATAAATCATTACAGATACATTTTTAAGATAAAAAATTTTGCCTTCCCATCTTCCCTCAAAGTGTTACAGGAAACATGTATTTTTTTTTTTGTTTGGCCTTGCCCTGCAACCTGCATAAGGCTCAGGATGTTTATTTGATTTAGTCTGATAATGTCAAGTTACTAAATTCATAATTTGATGTCTGTTTAAAATATGTCAACAAAATTATATATTCAATAAAAACACATTATTTAGATGTAATTCATTTCAGAGGATTTACGATATTCATTTCATGTTTGAAATAATTTCAGAAATTATTGGTGGCCTCCAGATGACTCAGATGGCTGCTTATAAAAATCTCATTCTACCAAAACCAAAAGGTATGATCCTACTATGTTAAATATTAATTGCTATGTTAGTGGTCAATGAACTTTTAGTGATAGATAATTATGTCAGAGAAACATGTAAGATAAAAATGTGTTTATTTGGTTAGTAGTATTTCGTCGCTTCTACACAGTTGAGTTCCTGAATATCAGTAGGTGAAATGATAAACTATTATTTTTCATCAAAGAGATATATTGGTTCTGTCACGGATGGTCAAAGTCTGTGGTTCTATGATGTTATGTATTGATTATAAGTTTACATTGATAATCAGATGATTTCTCTTGCCAGACTAGCAGTTATCTTCAGGTTGTTTTTTTTAAGTTGAATGTTGTCCAAAATGTACTACAATGTTCCAATAAGGTAGTGAACTCCAATTACTGTGAATAGATTCCATTTCTTACCAAGAACTTAATATATTACATGTCGTTTATGAGTTTTGAATAAAAAACGTTAAGTCAGCTTGTCTGGCCATTCAGAGTCCATCCATTGTTCTGTTAATTTTTCCATGCTATATCCTTGTGTAGGTGTATCATAAATTGTTCCATCGGCCTCAGTCGCTACTACTATTATATTAACCTTTATATACAGATAACTGATACTATAAGGCCCATAGGCCTCTTATTATAAGGGGTGATGATGAGAGTTCTTCGTTTTGTGTATGTGTATTGAGCTTGAAGAATATGAAGAGGTGAAAATGGACAGCTTGTTTTTCTTTTCATCTGCTTAGCTCCATGGTTAACATAATATATCATCATTTCGTACATTTTTTTCCTTTAGAAATTGATTTGCCAGAAAATCCTAAACTTCGTCGTTTGGGAATGCTGGATAAGACCCCACAATTTGTCCAAGATAATGTGCAAGTTGGTGCTTTCAAAATCCGGAGGCCATCAAAAGACCTGTCGTTGATACGAGGGCCCGAACTTGTCCATAACAAATTGCAGTATGGACATATAGGAATTCAGGTAAGATTGCAGTTTCTAGATAAGGAGCATATACCAAAGTACTATAAGTCAATATGATATTATCATTGATGCATTTGTTATATAATTTATTTCTTTTAATAAAATATGTATTTTTCTGAAATATTTTTATTTATCTTATTTGAAGGTCAGAATTGGAATGTAGTAGGAAAAATAAGAGATTTTCTATGAAACTGAAGATCAATTGAAATTTACTTCAACAAAATTTTTCCTCATTTTGATTACAAAAGTATACAATAAATATCACCATGGCATTCAAAAAATAGATACATGTATATCATAAACTAAAATCGCACATTTATTGATAAAAGTTGCTAACATTGTCAAGGTTATTAGCAAATGGAATTAAAAAACATGTTAATCTATGAATCTGCATGATCTTATTGGGGAGTCATACAGAAGGAACTTGAGCTTTCCTAAATGCAGTAGTGATTTTTTTTCACTTATCTATTATTTAGAGTTGTCAGTGGAGTGTCAACATGTTTTATGAACAGTTTTGTTTCTTTTTTTTTTTTTTTTTTGTCGATATATCATTACATTTGTTTTTTTTTTTTTTTTTAAATTTTTTTATTTTTGTGTTTTTTTGAACAAAATCAATAGATTTAGACAATGATCTAGGGATATTTTTGGAAAATAAAAAGAAGACATTTCGTACACATGAAAGTCACATGCAAATTTCTTAATATTGTTTGAATTATCTCCCTTGGCATGTGTTTGTCAGAAACCCCACTAGCATGCACCTCTCACCAATAATTGTAAAAGACCCTTATACATTGTATGTGAAATGCCCTGTTGGATGCATGAATATCAATTTATGTAATAGAAGTTCTGACTCTAGATTTTAATGTTTTACTCTTTAAATAGGAGATGGATCACAAAATATTAAATATTGCTATTCAATGTAAATTCTGTGTTGATTTATCCCCCACCCATCTCCCCCCATCCCACCTCCTCTCTTAAAAGGACTACAGTAACTATTAGCTGTTAGGGTACTGCAAATTCTTCCAAAATAATAAATATAAGTGTGTAGTCAGGTCTTCTGTTAGAAGTAGTCTGAATTAATCTGACATTTGTCTGTTGCTCCAACACTTGATGACCAATATCCATGTACAAAGTCAATAGAACATCTTTTTAATTTTAGTTGTCTGTAACTCTTATGCTCATTTATGATGACAGAGATAATGTGTATAAAATACTGATATGTATCAAATAAATAATATTTATCTTGCTGATGGTTATATTAAGCTTTGTGTTTTTTGCAGGCTCTTCATGGAGGTTACCTTGTTTACAATCACATGAACAGCATACGAATCATATTGAATCGTCATATTGATGATAAAAAGATGTTTGCAATATGGAGGGTGGAATTTCCATGGCGACCAATCACAAAAAAGGCTGCAAGCGTCCGTATGGGAGCTGGAAAAGGTGCCATTAAAGACTTTTCCTCCCCTATCAAGGCAAACAGAATATTGTTTGAGATTGGTGGAGATATTGAGTTACCAAAAATCAGACGTATCCTCAAACAACTTTCTACACAGACGCCAATGAAGTCACGTGTTGTAACTGCTGAGATGCTAGAAAGAGAGGCAGAACAGGAGGAGAAACTCGAAAGAACTAATGTTAACCCTTTCAGTTTTAGTGATTGTGCTAGAAAAAATTATATGGGTATAAAAAAGGAAATGAGTCCTTATGATTTTGTCTGGCATGGCAAGTATAAGTAGTGAGTGTATGTCTACACTTACTGGTCATGGCTGAGTGTGTATTAAATGTACTTTAGTGTAACTGTTTATGTAAATGAAATTAAAGACTTGTTGACTAAATAGTTATCAAGATTACTTGTTATTACAATGTGTTATTCTTTTTTAGTCCACCATCATCAGATTGGTTACCATTATTCCTTGTGAACTACTCTATAGATCGTTCTCTATTTTCTTGTACAGGTTCCTTTAGATCTCTTGTTTTGCCTGTTTGAGTTTTGGACTGATCAGAAACAACAAAATGGCCCACAAGTGGCCATCTTGGATTTTGACTTTGAAAGTTTGTTATCACTATTTCGTGAGAAGCACAAGATAGATCTTTCTAAAATTTCACTCGTAGGTTTCCCTTGGTCCCCAGTTGTGCCAGTTTTATTTTGAAACTGATCAGAAAATCAAAAGGCCAACAGACAGCCATTTTGGATTTTGACTTTGAAAGTTGTTATTGCTAGTTCTTGAGTATTACAGCATAGGTCTTTTTTCAAATTTCATGTGTATGCTTTCCTTTATCACTAGTTGTGCCTGTTTGATTTTGATACTGATCAGAAAAAAACAAAATGGCCCACAAGCAGACATCTTGGATTTTGACTTTGAAAGTTTGTTACCATTAATTTCTTGAAAACTGCTCTATAGATCTTTATCAAATTTCTTGTATAGGTTCCTTGAGATCTCTAGTTGTGCCTGTTTGAGTTTGGGACTGATCAGAAAAAACAAAATAGCCAAAAGGCAGCCATCTTGGATTTTGCCGAGTAAAGATTGTTATTGCTATTTCTTAAGAAGTACTGAATGGGTATCTCTCAAATTTCATATGTATGTTCCCTTTGGTCTCTCCTTTTGCTTGTTTGATTTTGGGACTGATCTGAAGAAACAAAATGTCTTTCAGACGGCCAGTTTGGACTTGGCAGGTTAAGATTATCATTGCTGTTTCTGCAAAGGAATGTTTGAATGTCTTATTATTAAGAGCAAAACAGAGAAGGGAAAAGATCCAATATTCAAAGAGCATATAAAGATCAAGTAATGGTGGACGCAAGGTCCATCTGGGATCTCTTGTATCACATTACCTAAGACAAAGCCTCACATTGACCTGCTGCTATTGTCTTTTGTACGCAGTATTATGCATCCATAAACTCCTAATATTTTAAAACTAGTTCTCAATAATCCCTGAACTGATTTCAAGGAATTTTGGCAGAAACTTCCCCTGATGAAAGATGAATAAAAATTGTGAACTGAATTTTCTCCACCCACAAGAAGCTTGAGAGGCAGGGCCAGAAGGGGTCATATCAAATCATAGTTCAAAAATCTTTTTCACAATGCCCAAATATTTTAGAATCAAATGCTTTTCATGAATGGAATAATATTAAGTTGCTTTACTGAAATTCGGAGTTCTTTAACCCCAGGGTCTCACATTTCTCCCTAGGGAGGAGGGAAATTTTACTATCAATTATATAGGAAAATTACTTTTTTTGAGCATTTATCGTTTCATTTCTATTGGAAATATTTCAAACTTGATAAGAAGTATTAGCGTAGGATGACTGCCTGTTGATATGTACACATTGATCCTGGGTGACCCCCAGGGGATGACAGGTAGGGTCAAAAGGGGTCTTATTGACTCAAATATGAAAATAAATACCAGGTATGGTAGAATCAAATGCTCCTCATTGATGGAAGTGTCTTATGGTGCTTTACCAAGATTGTAAATTGTATGACCCTAGTAGTGTCACACAATTTTCCTGGGGATGGGTGGGGGAGTAAATTTAATGCCAGGGTTTTTTTAGAGGGGGATTACAATTTTGAGCATGATTTTCATAAGTAAATGATGACAGCTTGATTGATGCATACAATGATTTCTCTGACCTGCATTGGCTGATGGATGGGAAATTGGCTGAAATTTCAAAAAATCATCTTTTGCCCTTGGTGAAAATAAAACCCAAATATGAAACAGTCAAATGATCTTTATAGATGAGTGGGTCATTAGGTGCTTTACCAAAATTGTGAATCCTTAGATTGCCTTTGGCAGGGAGTGAAGTTTACTGTCAGCTTATGTAGGAAACAGCATTACCTTTCTTATGTTTCATATTGTTACATAAAACAATGTTACAAACATAGGTATCACAATTTATTGCATAACACTAGAAAAATACTTAACACAGCATTCTTTAAATTCAATTTTGCTTTCATCGCATGACTGTCAGGGATGATAGGCCTCTAGGTTTACTTCATTCTAACAATGAATTTTGATGGTAACAAACAGTGGTATAAATAGCTATTCCATTAGTGATGCTATGTACAGCAACCATGTCTAAACTATTGACTCAAAATTAAAAACAGTGTTCAGTTATTGTGTAGTTGATTGGTTCCCTGTATTGAAGACTGTTTCCTGACATTTAATTACAATGTTATAGACAGGTTGTTTACCTTTAGTTACACTGTTATAGACAGGTTCTTTGCCTTTAGTTACACTATTCTAGACAGGTTCTTTGCCTTTAGTTACACTGTTATAGACAGGTTCTTCGCCTTTAGTTACACTATTCTAGACAGGTTCTTTGCCTTTAGTTACACTGTTATGGACATGTTCTTTGTCTTTAGTTACACTGTTATAGACAGGTTTTTTGTCTTTATTTACACTGTTATAGACAGGTTCTTTGCCTTTAGTTACACTGTTATAGACATGTTCTTTGCCTTTAGTTACACTGTTATAGACAGGTTCTTTGCCTGTAGTTACACTGTTATAGACATGCTCTTTGCCTTTATTTACACTGTTATAGACAGGTTCTTTGCCTTTAGTTACACTGTTATAGACAGGTTCTTTGCCTTTAGTTACACTGTTATAGACAGGTTCTTTGCCTTTAGTTACACTGTTCTAGACAGGTTCTTTGCCTTTATTTACACTGTTATAGACAGGTTCTTTGTCTTTAGTTACACTGTTATAGACAGGTTCTTTGCCTTTAGTTACACTGTTATAGACAGGTTCTTTACCTTTAGTTACACTGTTATAGGCAGGTTTTTTGTCTTTATTTACACTGTTATAGACAGGTTCTTTGCCTTTAGTTACACTGTTATAGACATGTTCTTTGCCTTTAGTTACACTGTTATAGACAGGTTCTTTGCCTGTAGTTACACTGTTATAGACATGCTCTTTGCCTTTATTTACACTGTTATAGACAGGTTCTTTGCCTTTAGTTACACTGTTATAGACAGGTTCTTTGCCTTTAGTTACACTGTTATAGACATGTTCTTTACCTTTAGTTACACTGTTATAGACATGTTCTTTGCCTTTAGTTACACTGTTATAGACAGGTTCTTTGCCTTTAGTTACACTGTTATAGACAGGTTCTTTGCCTTTAGTTACACTGTTCTAGACAGGTTCTTTGCCTTTATTTACACTGTTATAGACAGGTTTTTTGTCTTTAGTTACACTGTTATAGACAGGTTCTTTGCCTTTAGTTACACTGTTATAGACAGGTTCTTTGCCTGTAGTTACACTGTTATAGACAGGTTCTTTGCCTTTAGTTACACTGTTATAGACAGGTTCTTTGCCTTAAGTTACACTGTTATAGACAGGTTCTTTGTCTTTAGTTACACTGTTATAGACAGGTTCCTTGCCTGTAGTTACACTGTTATAGACAGGTTCTTTGTCTTTAGTTACACTGTTATAGACAGGTTCTTTGCCTTTAGTTACACTGTTATAGACAGGTTCTTTGCCTTTAGTTACACTGTTATAGACAGGTTCTTTGCCTTTAGTTACACTGTTCTAGACAGGTTCTTTGCCTTTAGTTACACTGTTATAGACATGTTCTTTACTTTTAGTTACACTGATAGACATGTTCTTTACTTTAGTTACACTGTTATAGTTTTTTAGCCTTTACACTGTTATAGACAGGTTCTTTGCCTTTAGTTACACTGTTATAGACAGGTTCTTTACCTTTAGTTACACTGTTATAGACAGGTTCTTTGCCTTTTACACTGTTATAGACAGGTTCTTTGCCTTTAGTTACAATGTTATAGACAGGTTCTTTGCCTTTAGTTACACTTTTATAGACAGGTGCTTTGCCTTTAGCTACACTGTTATAGACAGGTTCTTTGCCTTTAGTTACACTGTCATAGACAGGTTCTTTGCCTTTAGTTACACTGTTATAGACAGGTTCTTTACCTTTAGTTACACTGTTATAGACAGGTTCTTTGCCCTAAGTTACACTGTCATAGACAGGTTCTTTGCCTTTAGTTACACTGTTATAGACAGGTTCTTTGCCTTTAGTTACACTGTTATAGACAGGTTCTTTGCCTTTAGTTACAGACAGGTTCTGCCTTTATTACACTGTTACAGGTTCTTTGCCTTTAGTTACACTGTTATAGACAGGTTCTTTGCCTTTAGTTACACTGTTATAGACAGGTTCTTTGCCTTTAGTTACACTGTTATAGACAGGTTCTTTGCCTTTAGTTACACTGTTATAGACAGGTTCTTTGCCTTTAGTTACACTGTTATAGACAGGTTCTTTGCCTTTAGTTACACTGTTATAGACAGGTTCTTTGCCTTTAGTTACACTGTTATAGACAGGTTCTTTGCCTTTAGTTACACTGTTATATTCTTTTGCCTTTAGTTACACTGTTATAGACAGGTTCTTTGCCTTTAGTTACACTGTTCTAGACAGGTTCTTTGCCTTTAGTTACACTGTTATAGACAGGTTCTTTGCCTTTAGTTACACTGTTATAGACAGGTTCTTTGCCTTAAGTTACACTGTTATAGACAGGTTCTTTGTCTTTAGTTACACTGTTATAGACAGGTTCTTTGCCTTTAGTTACACTGTTATAGACAGGTTCTTTGCCTTTAGTTACACTGTTATAGACAGGTTCTTTGCCTTTAGTTACAATGTTATAGACTGGTTCTTTATAGACGGTTTTGCCTTTAGTTACACTGTTATAGACAGGTTCTTTGCCTTTAGTTACACTGTTATATGACAGGTTATTTTGCCTTTAGTTACACTGTTATAGACTGGTTTTTGCCTTTAGTTACACTGTTATAGACTGTTTTTGCCTTAGTTACACTAATAGACTAATTTCCTGCCTTAGTTACACTTTTGTAGACTGATAACCTGCCTTTAGTTACACTGTTGTAGACTAATTTCCTGCCTTAGTTACACTTTTGTAGACTGATTTTCTGCCTTTAGTTACACTTTTGTAGACTGATTTCCTGCCTTTAGTTACACTGTTGTCGACTGATTTCCTGCCTGAGTTACACTATTGTAGACTGATTTCCTGCCTTTAGTTACACTGTTGTAGACTGATTTCCTGCCTTGAATTACACTATTGTAGACTAATTTCCTGCCTTAGTTACACTGTTGTAGACTAATTTCCTGCCTTAGTTACACTGTTGTAGATTGATTTCCGTCCTTTAGTTACACTGTTGTAGACTGATTTCCTGCCTTTAGTTACACTGTTGTAGACTGATTTCCTGCCTTTAGTTACACTGTTGTAGACTGATTTCCTGCCTTTAGTTACACTGTTTTAGGCTGATTTCCAGCCTAAGTTACACTGTTGTAGACTGATTTCCTGCCTTTAGTTACACTGTTGTAGACCGATTTCCTGCCTTTAGTTACACTGTTGTAGACTGATTTCCTGCCTTTAGTTACACTGTTGTAGACTGATTTCCTGCCTTTAGTTACACTGTTGTAGACTGATTTCCTGCCTTTAGTTACACTGTTGTAGACTGATTTCCAGCCTTTAGTTACACTGTTGAAGACTAATTTCCTGCCTTTAGTTACACTATTGTAGACTAATTTTCTGCCTTTAGTTACACTGTTGAAGACTAATTTCCTGCCTTGAATTACGCTATTGTAGGCTAATTTCCTGCCTTAGTTACACTGTTGTAGACTAATTTCCTGCCTTAGTTACACTGTTGTAGATTGATTTCCTGCCTTTAGCCCTGCCTTTAGTTACACTGTTGTAGACTAATTTCCTGCCTTAGTTACACTGTTGTAGACTGATTTCCTGCCTTTAGTTACACTGTTGTAGACTGATTTCCTGTCTTGAATTACACTGTTGTAGACTGATTTCCTGCCTTTAGTTACACTGTTGTAGACTGATTTCCTGCCTTTAGTTACACTGTTGTAGACTGATTTCCTGCCTTTAGTTACACTGTTGTAGACTGATTTCCTGCCTTTAGTTACACTGTTGTAGACTGATTTCCTGCCTTTAGTTACACTGTTGTAGACTGATTTCCTGCCTTTAGTTACACTGTTGTAGACTGATTTCCTGCCTTTAGTTACACTGTTGTAGACTGATTTCCTGCCTTTAGTTACACTTTTGTAGTTACACTGTTGTAGACTGATTTCCTGCCTTTAGTTACACTGTTGTAGATTTCTTTAGTTATTTCCTGCCTTTAGTTACACTGTTGTAGACTGATTTCCTGCCTTTAGTTACACTGTTGTAGACTGATTTCCTGCCTTTAGTTACACTGTTGTAGACTGATTTCCTGCCTGTAGTTACACTGTTGTAGACTGATTTCCTGGCTTTAGTTACACTGTATTTTCCTGCCTTTAGTTACACTGTTGTAGACTGATTTCCTGCCTTTAGTTACACTGTTGTAGACTAATTTCTTGCCTTAGTTACACTGTTGTAGACTGATTTTCTGCCTTTAGTTAAACTTTTGTAGACTGATTTCCTGCCTTTAGTTACACTGTTGTAGACTGATTTCCAGCCTTTAGTTACACTATTGTAGACTGATTTCCTGCCTTTAGTTACACTGTTGTAGACTCATTTCCTGCCTTTAGTTACACTGTTGTAGACTGATTTCCTGCCTTTAGTTACACTGTTGTAGACTGATTTCCTGCCTTTAGTTACACTGTTGTAGACTGATTTCCTGCCTTTAGTTACACTGTTGTAGACTGATTTCCTGCCTTAGTTACACTTTTGTAGACTGATTTCCTGCCTTTAGTTACACTGTTGTAGACTAATTTCCTGCCTGAGTTACACTTTTGTAGACTGATTTCCTGCCTTTAGTTACACTGTTGTAGACTGATTTCCAGCCTTTAGTTACACTATTGTAGACTGATTTCCTGCCTTTAGTTACACTGTTGTAGACTGATAACCTGCCTTTAGTTACACTGTTGTAGACTGATTTCCTGCCTTTAGTTACACTGTTGTAGACTGATTTCCTGCCTTTAGTTACACTGTTGTAGACTGATTTCCTGCCTTTAGTTACACTGTTGTAGACTGATTTCCTGCCTTTAGTTACACTATTGGACTGATTTCCTGCCTTTAGTTACACTGTTGTAGACTGATTTCCTGCCTTTAGTTACACTGTTGTAGACTGATTTCCAGCCTTTAGTTACACTATTGTAGACTGATTTCCTGCCTTTAGTTACACTGTTGTAGACTAATTTCCTGCCTTAGTTACACTTTTGTAGACTGATTTTCTGCCTTTAGTTACACTGTTGTAGACTGATTTCCAGCCTTTAGTTACACTATTGTAGACTGATTTCCTGCCTTTAGTTACACTGTTGTAGACTGATTTCCTGCCTTTAGTTACACTATTGTAGACTGATTTCCTGCCTTAGTTACACTTTTGTAGACTGATTTCCTGCCTTTAGTTACACTATTGTAGACTGATTTCCTGCCTTTAGTTACACTGTTGTAGTAGAGTTACACTGTTGTAGACTGATTTCCTGCCTTTAGTTACACTGTTGTAGACTGATTTCCTGCCTTTAGTTACACTGTTGTAGACTGATTTCCTGCCTTTAGTTACACTGTTGTAGACTGATTTCCTGCCTTTAGTTACACTGTTGTAGACTGATTTCCTGCCTTTAGTTACACTGATGTAGACTGATTTCCTGCCTTTAGTTACACTGTTGTAGACTGATTTCCAGCCTTTAGTTACACTATTGTAGACTGATTTCCTGCCTTTAGTTACACTGTTGTAGACTAATTTCCTGCCTGAGTTACACTTTTGTAGACTGATTTCCTGCCTTTAGTTACACTGTTGTAGACTGATTTCCAGCCTTTAGTTACACTATTGTAGACTGATTTCCTGCCTTTAGTTACACTGTTGTAGACTGATTTCCTGCCTTTAGTTACACTGTTGTAGACTGATTTCCAGCCTTTAGTTACACTGTTGTAGACTGATTTCCTGCCTTTATTTACACTATTGTAGACTGATAACCTGCCTTTAGTTACACTGTTGTAGACTAATTTCCTGCCTTAGTTACACTGTTGTAGACTGATTTCCTGCCTTTAGTTACACTGTTGTAGACTGATTTCCTGCCTTTAGTTACACTGTTGTAGACTGATTTCCTGCCTTTAGTTACACTGTTGTACTGCCTTTAGTTACACTGTTGTAGACTGATTTCCTGCCTTTAGTTACACTGTTGTACACTGTTGTAGACTGATTTCCTGCCTTTAGTTACACTGTTGTAGACTGATTTCCTGCCTTTAGTTACACTGTTGTAGACTGATTTCCTGCCTTTAGTTACACTGTTGTAGACTAATTTTCTGCCTTAGTTACACTGTTGTAGACTGATTTCCTGCCTTTAGTTACACTGTTGTAGACTGATTTCCTGCCTTTAGTTACACTGTTGTAGACTGATTTCCTGCCTTTAGTTACACTGTTTTAGACTGATAACCTGCCTTAATTACACTGTTGTAGACTGATTTCCTGCCTTTAGTTACACTGTTGTAGACTGATTTCCTGCCTTTAGTTACACTGTTGTAGACTGATTTCCTGCCTTTAGTTACACTGTTGTAGACTGATTTCCTGCCTTTAGTTACACTGTTTTAGACTGATTTCCTGCCTTAGTTACACTGTTGTAGACTGATTTCCAGCCTTTAGTTACACTGTTGTAGACTGATTTCCTGCCTTTAGTTACACTATTGTAGACTGATTTTCAGCCTTAGTTATATTGTTGTAGACTGATTTCCTGCTATAAGTTACACTGTTGAAGACTAATTTCCAGTCTTACTTACACTGTTGTAGACCGCAAGCTTGAGAACATGGCTAGTACAAAATCAGCTCATCACCATATTGAAATAAAACACTCGAGACGTATTCATGAACAGATCAGGAAGGAACAACAATATACAACAAGGTATTTTTACTTCCGCTATGCTACTGGGGCATTCAGTATTTTGTTAACGCTCTAGAAATCGTCTCTTTGAGTTTAAAAAGGTCACAAAAACCGTGCAAGTAACTTCAACAAAAATATTTGGTGTAGTAGAAAGTATCCGGAGGATTTTCTAATAATATCACACTCACATGAGTTTGAAGTTCTTTGATTTGCCGATGTAGTGGCAGATCATAAAACATGTGGTTATTGAGACCGGCATTATACGGGTATCTTACGGGTATGGACGCTGATGCTGGAGGTGTCCTCCATCTCAATTGTCTCTAACTATAGAGGTTAAGGTTTCGACGACACGATTAGCTTGTCAAATCGTTATACAAACTTACCATTTCACAATGTCCCGTTTTTGACGAATGATAAAATCTTATGTACTAGAGTAGATCACACTCACATTTATTCAGCTGGTACATCCCTAACCCTATTCAATAATATTCTATATATTTTCATGGCTTAATCATTGGTTTTAATTATTGTGCATTGATTCTCATCCGAGGGGAAACTTGAGTCTTGATGGGACAAATAACTCGTGTGATCCGATTCATATGTAGCGCATTTATCATATTGTAGTTGAAAGGCCATCGAAATGTATCACTTATCTCGTTACTGTCTACCATGTTGTACCAACGAGCAACAAATTTGTAATTGGGTATAATTTTCAAATCACCCTGAGAAAACGCGACTATTATCAGTTCAATGCTTTCAGGACCGGGTTATGAATTTAACGTTTTATTTTCTCAGAGGTCCATATTCAATAACGGTAACGACCGATACATATTTGTAGTGGTAGATGACATAGTATAGGGAATTGAGTTTTGGTACAATAACTCAACAGCAGTGCCAGTAGGGATAACGGGATATCCAACTGACAGTTTTCTACTGGAAACCATTTGTTTATCGTTACTACCACTGCTATATCGTCAGTGGCAAGCCAGCTCAGCATTTACTCTTCATGCAATATCGATCCTTAGTTTCACCAAGTTATGTAATATATCTTATATAAAAATGAGATATTTTGGCTATCTTGTATCCCACAAATTCCATATAATATATATGATGAACATACATACAAATTTGATATCCTATTTATGAAATAATTAAGTTAGAAATTAAATAAGATATCTTTGATAAACATACATGTATGTGATATCTTGCCAGACTCTGGCAAAATAATATGAAATAAAAAACAGTGTAAGATTCTGTTTATTATGCAGCCTTATCAATTTGTTGTAAAAGGCTTTTCATTAAATCTTAAATAACAGAATAGCGTAGATAGAAATCAAATAAGTTATCTTTAATAAGTATATATGATAACTTAATAGATTCTGGCGAAGTTATATGACATGAAAAACAAATGTAATACTCTCTTTATCATGCAACATTGTCATTTTGTTTAAAAAAAAATGTGAAAAAGCATTTCATTAGACTGAAAAATCTAAAATATATATACTCTCAACACATATCGCTTTCTTTTGTGACGTCACAATGCAGTGTCATCATTCTCCGACATCTCAACGTAAATGTGAACCATCAGCCAATCACAGATTTGGTAAGTCATATTGCACGTGTGTCATAACAATTAACCATACAACGGGAGTTGCTCTGTTAACCAGATAATTCCGTTTGTATGTGACAAATATATGACTAGTGTAGTGGACCGGAAAGCGATGCTTCAATTACTCCCTTTAGATTTTTAGTAGAAATATTTAATGACATAATCATGACATGAAGACAATAAACGCCATGTTTACCAGACAATAGCAACCAATGTTTACTTGTTGAATGAAATTGAAATCAACCGACTATCAAAAATGATATGACAGGTCACTTTACAAGGGTTTCTAGAGATGATGAGCAATATTTAGAAGAACAATGAGCCACGTATACCCATGATAATTTAAAACTTTATCTCTAAGTAAGCGAATCGGATTCTGCAACCGACGATAATTATAGAAGATGAGCAAGGACTGATGTTTTTCACATAGCTGACACACGTTGTAACTGGACTAGTAATGAACGTGAAGAAGGCTCTACCAATGTTGTCAGACTCCACATGAAGACACGAGGGAGAGACCAGAGCTGACCCGGACTATCGGCAATAGTTGGCAGGCCGGAAATTAATTTGCAGGTTTAATATTTCATGGACATAACGTGGTAATTCTCATCTAGGGACAGTCTGTACTTCACCACAGACATGACAGTTATCACTCCCTAGATAAAACGGAGAAATAGAGAGCTTGTTGACATTTGACATAGAAAACGACTTTGTTAATTTCAAAAGTGGTGTCAACGTCTCTGGAGCCTTGTTGACGGTCGCTGTATCCATCATCATTCAAAATATCGTAGACGGGATTGGGAAGGTTTGCTTGATACATAAGTTGACGTAACGCAAGGTTTTGTAGTTGATATTAGATAGAATTCCTGGAAGTGACGGAGAAAAAGCTATTCAAAGGCACGTTTTTAGGGTTTTACGATAAATAGAAGAAACCCGTCGCGGTTAGATATCAGTTTGCACAACAGACAGACGTTCATTGTCAATAAAAATGATATCAATATGCATTTTTCTAAAAAGAGAATAAAATCACCTGTATACGTAAAAACGAGTAACCATCATTCCAAAGACCATAATTTAGGTAAGATAATAATTCTTGCTGCAGAAACGTGTCTTCTCGAAAACGACCACGTTTTTTGTAAAGAAACAAGTACATTAAACTATTTTTCCGACACCGACTTTGAGTAATCTGTATGACGGATGTCACTGATTTATAGCTTCAAGCAACAAATGGTTACATGATACTCCCTTGTCAACCTAGATAGTCGTCATCTTTCTTACGGAGATATCTTGATGAATTTCTGGCATTCGGATTGTGTCTGAACGTAAAGCAGTGAAACCATAATACATTAGATGCTCTTTTTGCGATGTAACAAAGATGAAAACATGTTTCTAGTTTCCTGTCTCGTGAATTCAAATAAGATAAAGATATATGCATTGAAGGAGAGTCGCAATATCAGAATTCAGCATAATTACCGAAATTTATCATTTATTCGTCGTTACCGTTTATGTCTATCTGTTGCTTAGTAATTAAACAACTAGAATATATATTTCTATCTTGCAACTGGAACTGCCATTGTCAGAATACCCTTGCCACATATAATTTTGCTACATACGGCAAAAAAAAAACAAAAAAACAAAAAACAAAACTGTATTAAGCGGTTGAAAAGGGCGATTTTACATGATGTAATTAACTAGTTGATTTATGAAAAATAACCATTAAATCGCAGTTATATTCGATTAAGTTTGGAATTATGTTTTCGTGCGCAGCAATTATCTTGGCGTACGTTATCAGGCAAAATTCAGCTAACGTCAACGTCAGGTAAACAAAGATAGGACGACAAAAGTAATAAAATTTTGATTGTCTGATTTTCAATCAATGTTAAGGATAAATAGAATACATGGTCAGTGTCTTAATATATAAGCTGTATTTTGGCTCAGGACCGAAAAACAAAATTGGCTCTCCTTATGTCTTTCTTCACCCTCTCCAAAACGCAGCACACATATTAAGATACTCATCATATATTCTCTATAAATACATAAATACAATTCAGTATCTACTTTGGTCGTAAACGTTTTGAACAACAAATCTTTTTGTTTCAATAGTTTGATTTTCAATCAATGGTTAGGTTAAATAGAAGACATGGCCAATGTCTTAATATATAAGCTGTATGTTGGCTCGTGACAGAAAGACAAAACTGTGTCGCTTTTGTCTTTCTTCATCCTCTCAAAAGTACAGCTTATATATTTAGACAATGACCCTGTATTCTCTATAATACACTTCCATATCTTCTTTGCACGTAAACTTTGTTTTCAGGGAAACCGTTCTTAATTACTAGTATTTTATTGTCATAAAACGCTTGACTACAAAAAAAATCCCAGAGGGATGGTCTTAAGCACCGTTTCCCACTGCAGAGTACTTTAAATAGCAAATGTTTAAAATACACACTTCTATAATAATACAAACTGTGTTGTTAGGAATTTGTGTTAGGTCCGTATCCGTTCTGTAGCTAAATGTAGACATCTGGGTTTATGTGGGACAAACAAAGGCCGGATTGAGTTGTTGAGTTGTTACTGTTGAACTCTATACTTAGCAGTATAGAACTGTCGCCTTCTAATATCAGATGAATTTAATATTGAATTTCTTTACTATACACCATCATAATGCAGAAAACAGCAAAGAACGACACGTACAACATGTATACTTTTTATCATAAATTGTAAATGTATGTCTTCATCTGAATACTCGATGAACATGGGAACATTCATTTTCGTTCTCAAAATTTGTTTCGAGACAAGCCAAACAACAAAGTCCAGCACTATATTTGGCCCCATTATTTCTGTGAAAAGGGCAATTTTTTGTGTGTATATGAAATTGTTTTGAAGTTTTCAAGGCATGGAATGGTGGAGGAGGTCTAATTTCAACCTCAAATCTGGACCCTTATTCTAAACACTCCTCAAATCTGGACCCTTATTCTAAACACTCTTCAAATCTGGACCCTTATTCTAAACACTCCTCAAATCTGGACCCTTATTCTAAACACTCCTCAAATCTGGACCCTTATTCTAAACACTCCTAGAATCTGGACCCTTATTCTAAACACTAACGCACTACAAGCATCATGCACGATTACCCAATTACTGATGTTCTATGGATTTTGTGAGAAGAGAGGATTCAAACAAAAGTTTCCTCATTTACCTTAGCTAGTGCACCAAATTTACTTTTATTGCATCAAGACTGGCTTTCGGATAAACTATATATTTAGGTCACGGACTTTG
Organism: Ylistrum balloti; assembly: GCF_031769215.1. NCBI lineage: Eukaryota > Metazoa > Mollusca > Bivalvia > Pectinida > Pectinidae > Ylistrum > Ylistrum balloti. The sequence goes on along the minus strand of NW_026782060.1, from coordinate 576,452 downwards.
GGCAAGCGGCAGAAATAATGGAGACGCCAAATATCAATAATGAAATATACTTTTATTCACTGTACTTTGTATAATTCAATGCTACTTTTAATATACTTTGTTGATTATCATTGACTTAATTCTTTTTCCGAAGTGATGTTGGTAGATCCTTCATTTGCAACAAAATATTAATCAATAGTTGCACATATCTCATAATATCACAGTTTGATTACAATTCATCGATGGTGTGCAATTGTTAGATTTCATTGTCCTGTCATACCTTTTAAAAAGAGCCGAAATCACAAACTTTTCAGTCAAACAATTTAATTGACAGATCATTGGATATAGATCTCAACCAATCAAAAATTAAACTAATCCAGTGCCATTAATCAGCTGATATTGGGAAACAGATTCTTGTTGAATACAATGAATATACATTGACCAGAAGCAAATATTGATCAGCTGATACTGGTTATCAGATATCAACTGAAATACTTCAATATAAACAACAAACAAAAATCAATATAAATCAATAATTCAATTATCACCGATGAAAAAATAACTCCGATGAGTTTGTTAAATTTTGTGTCGCGAAATTATAGGAAAGTCTAAGAAAATGTTTATCACATAAAACCTGTTCATTGCTAAGTCTACAAATTCACGATACAAGACTATGACCAAAATCCAAATTACAAAAGTATAATGCATCTTTTGTATGTAATTGCTCCTAAACAGTATATATATAAAAAAACAAAAACAAAAAAAAAAACAAGAATTGCTGGTTGATATATATTTTGTTAAGTGCCATATTTAACGTTTTAAATAAGAGGTGACCAATTCTAACCCGAAATGCCTGAATATAGTCCAAAGGCGACTGCCTGAGATACACACCTCCCGACGAATGCGACAAGGGACTAATGACTGTTTGACAATTGAGAAATCCAGACCTCTCCTGCAAACCTAAAGATCTTAGATAACAATCTTATTAAGGTCAACTTTATTTTACATACAATCATTAATCGACATATACTTCGGGAGACGAATGCTGAGTCCCAATGCTGAGTGACATATCAAACCATAAATGTCACTGTCATGGGTTACTACGCGAAAGCTCACAATGTCATACACAACTTGTAAATGACTTTAGAGTCACAAAACATTTATCTAGAAGATTTTTTAAAACAATGACCTTTGTCATCGAATTCCTATTCCCAGCAGCTGACACCTCTCCGAATCAGTGAGATCCCATTATAATAAATTGTTTTGCTGTTTCTGTCATGAATGACACACTGAATAATCATTCTGGCTATTTAAATACATAAATCAAAAAGATAATTTTTTTTTAATTTCATTATTTGAAAATATGATGGTGACAATTTGTACTTGATGTCACGAAGTCGAGATGCGAATACCAGATGATGGAAATAGAATCAACAGTAATGAAATCAATTTAACAAATTTATTAATTCGCTATTTATATATGTACAAAGTGAAAACAGCCAAAAATGCCTCCTGGAAAGGAGTATCACAACATGGGATTCGAACCAAATCACATTATGATTATACCCTATAGTTACCATTAATCAAAAATACAACTCTTGACTAGAGTTGAACAAATCACCATTTACATAAAATTGGAAATGAATTCTATCAGCATCATTCAATGACTGTAAAATGTTTAACAGCAATCTCATAAACAATGAGTCAAATAATGACACATTGATTCATAATATTACTCTTTCCCAACTAATAAACTGCTCTAGATATTGAGTTAATTTACCACTTATTTAATCAACCAATTGATATTGCAATGAATAATGAGAAAAGCAGGTCACTGAAATCCAATGTACAGTTCACTGTCACATTTGTCACCATAAATTATAACTATCCAAACGTTCAACATTAGCAGATGGCGTAATCTATACTGAAGATTCACAACGTCTTTGAAGTCGTAGAGGTTCCTCAGGAGTCGTTGAAGTGTCCAGCCTCTCCAGTTCCCTGTCGTGGCGTGACTGTCTGTGACGTCTTCATGAAGCCTCCGATCTGTCTGAGAAGAGTCTGTGACGAGCAGCCGTGACAAAGGACTAACAGAGTTTATTAAGACCTGGTTGCCATTACTCAGGTGACATCCTAACCTCACACCGGCTACAGGACCCCATCTGCATGGCCCTACCACTCGAACTACAAAATGTAAATAACCTGAATGTCACTTCCGTTGTACCTGACTATGAAACATCCGGTTTCGCAATTATCCCTAAAACCTCAAAACACGTTTTATCTTTTGACAATACTATAAAACTATTAAATATAACTCTGTATGCCTAAAAATGTTAAAAAAATATACCTAAATTGCAGTTATTACTCTCCTTGTACTTCACACGATGTATTGTATATTAGCCCTGAACATGGTTCAACGAGCAGATTTCACTACCATCATTACTAGCATAAAATACAATAACAGCAACTTAGCTGGTTAAATTTCTAACAATGGTTATTTTAAACAAAACACTCACCCCTGGAAAGTTCCCTAACTCGCTTTCTACTCCATGTCTATGAAGTTTCAACGCAGCCAGCTTTCTGCTTTCAACTCAGCAACGGAAGCAGAAATATCTCGATATCTTTTCAAAAATTTACATATGTGTATTCCTAGCATATGTGCTTGTGTTGCATAACAAGCTTAATTGGAGTATTCTAAATAAGGGTATCATTTTTGGTGAAAATGAAAACTTTTCAAAACAGCTCAATTGTTTACAACAATGGTTTACGAAGTACTTTGCCAACACCTCTGTTTTCATTGTTGATTGTCGAATGATTGAACAGAAACCATAGCTGAGTCAATATCGGCAATGCTACTACCCCTTTGAGGAAAGATATTCGAACGACACAATCAGAGACATGGCAACATGCCATTCCATTTATCTGTTCTTTAGTTGATTTATTTTTCAACTTTTGCAATAACTCTCTCAGTTTTAACCAAGATAATTAAGGAATCTGACGCTAGTGTCATTGAATCGATGTGAAATTCCCTCTCGAACCTATTAAAGTTCTTAACAATAAAATACCAGGTATAACAAGGATGCTGAAGCTTTGGAGGCATTCTCCAGTGACCAGATTCTTCGGTATTGTAAGCCTAAATGTCATGCCTTTCACTTTGAATAATTCTGATTGAAAGGAACACTGATTGCTACTAGTCATAACTATAAAATGTAGAGCTGCCATTTGTTTTAAAAAACGCCCACCATTCACTATAAACAATATATCACCCAAGATGTCATATAAACAACATTCACAATTTATTATAAATAAGACACCCACGATTCGTCATCAGAACCTCACAAAACCAGGACAGTGATGCTTATCATTCCACACAGATTTTCATTTTGAATTGATCGGTTCGGTTATTACCACGAGCCGCTAAAGCAATGTGACAAATTGAAATAGAAAACGATGACCAAACATTGTATGGTAATTACACCTGAGATTGTGTTCATATCGTTAATATATATAGAGAGGAGGAGGTGCCCAAAGTTCCAGAAAGTAAGCCATCAACTTTCCTTTATCTAATGTTATATATTTTTTCATCATTATGGTTGCATCAAACTATCTTAAATATGTATTTGTGAAAATAATGCTGAATTTTTATATCCATTTTTACGTCATTTAAGGCAGATTTTTCAGTACGTAAGCAAGGATTATGTAAGAATTTCCCGCTCCGTGATGATACATATATAAAAACCGACAACCTTTGGATTATCTGTCAGTCTAATATCCAATACAGCTGAGACAAATGTGTACAACATTTAACTTACCGAGATTTTGCCACGTATTCACGCTGTATGTAAGTATATGTTAACAGATCGAAAACCAACTGTAAAACAATTTAGTGGCAGGACAATTCTATATTGTCAAATATAGTCGAACCCGGCTATATTGAAATTCTTGTGGAGTGACAAAATATTTCAAATTATCCGAGTTTCAATATAACCGGGAACAAGCTTATTCTGATAGGTCAATGTCGGTGATGACCTCCACGAGGTCAGACTTAAACCCTGCCTTCGAAAAACACAACCATGAATAGTCTTGGGTGTTACTTATCCCCATGCATGATAAAGCCAATTCATTGCAATAGCAAAGTTAACCAGAAACTCGCGCCTTTTCTTCATAATTTCCAGTTTGCGTGGAATCAATTCTGTAGGATGTCTTGAAAGTGTTTATGTTTCCTTGATCCATACGTTGGAGGAAGGATGTTGCATTCGGCGCAAGAACCTTATCTCGATGGAATCCAAGTTATTCAGGGGCAATTGCCAATTGTGTGAATCGATTGATTGTGGAAGCAGAACAACCCATTCTCCTGGCAACTTCCCTCTGAGAAAGCCCTCCTGCCAGCATGCCCCGAGCTTCGTGTCTTTCATTGTCTGTCAGTCGAGGCATTTGTAGCAAATAATGATGACAATTTTAAAAAATGATGACGGAAAAATGTCTGCCTGTAACTACAGTGTTCACTAGTAGTGACTGAGCAAGGATATAACGCACTTTCGAGCGCCGGCGTGCAAACTCATGCTTTTACGACAATGCCCTGTGGTACGACAAGGAGTTGATATTACTCGACCATTATTTCGTTAGTTTTGTAGTGCATTGTGTTGTGGCTAAATACAGCAGAATAAGAATCTAATCCTTGTTGTGAAGAATATATTATGTCCAAAATTTTAGTGTTGCGTTTTCATTGGCGCCGAGTATATTAAGTCTTAGTTTGGGAAGGCCTCATGAAAAAGACCCTGTTTTGCATAAATATCCGTATTAAATTAACTGCATAAAACTCATAATTTTCATCGTGTAGATTGTGCTGGGACATAAAACAAAGTCTGCATTCAAATATGAATGTTTTCTTTGTCTTCCTGTCGTCACGATTTCGTCACAATATAAAGTTAGCAGTAAAATCTTTCTCGACGATATTGTTTTATTTCGTCGTGACGAAAGTCATAACGAAAGGTATATAAAGAAGTCCCGTCATGTGGAGATAAATCGTGCAGCTTTGGACAGTTTCTTGTGTTCACTTGATAATGTGTCGTTGCATATTTGAAACCGCACAGATTGTTTATACACTGAAGCGTTGTTATGAATGTATTAATAGTTTTGAAAAAAGAAAATTAAAAAAGGGTGGTATATGGACTTTTCTATATTCGCTTTAATGTCACCAGGTCCTGCTTTCGTAACAATTTGTTTCATTAATTTCAATTGATTAATAATACTGTCTTGTTTCTGTTATCATTGACAACCTTTGATAAATATTTGTTTCCGTCACATGCCTCATATGAAGTAAAATATGCTTCATACCAACGGTTGTGGTGAGGACAAACGGTTTGTATATCAACTATAGTCGTAACAATTTTTAAACTATCTATAAGAGCATGCCACGCATTACCGAAGAATGTTACGTGGCACAGATGTTTTTCACAAGTAGGATCTACGCAGAGTATATAGAGTTTGAATCTCATAAACAATAAAACAAAATATCGGCATGTCAACAGAATATTAATTTCGCCTCATATTCTATGAAACTAGGACAAATTAGGTACAAAAGAAGGATTTACACAGAGATACAAGAAAAGTACAAGGATAACAATACCAGGTGGTCTGGAAGGGTAAGCATCCTCTGGATTATCGACACCTGTCACTTGGTCAATACAAGTAAGTAATGTCGCGTTCATGAACAACGGAACAACCAGACAAACTAACGATAATCAATACTTCCAACTTCACATCAAACTAGGACATAGAATATTGCACTTCTTCATCTAGTTTTTGTCATTTTTCGGACAGTTTGGGTTTATCTCTTAAGCCCTTAGGCATCACTAATTAGTCAAAGAAGGACGAAACAGCGGTATGATAAATGAAATACGTTGTGGCCCTAGTTATCTAACTCTAAATCCTTTTGTTTTAAAAGGTGCTAATCACTTATTCGTCTTTTGTACAATCTTTCTATGAGATCACTCTGGCGACCCCAAGACTTTTTATCTTTTATCATGAATTTCAAATTCAGGTGGGTATGTACGATGGACAACTTAAATAAAGTTCTTGATATCTTTAGACAGAACTTTATTGGTATAACTGAAAGTGAAATTGGAAGACGCTGTCGTGTCAATTTGTTTATATCTCCTGATGATTTCACAAACATTAACCAAAGTAATACAAGGGGAAGTATTATATGGAAGTAAACAAGATAAAAACGATGTTGTCTTCAACAATAGACAATTTAAACATGAAGATGATATAAGTATTAAGAGTGTACCTTAAACATTTGTTAAGTAGTTGATAAGACTGAAATGTATTGTTACAAATGTTACAAGAACTGACGCAGCTGCTGTCTGTCTTCTATATAATCGTATGTATTGTAATAACAGGACAAATACCGTCCATCTTATCTATTTCAAGGTTTAAGGGCAAAGGGGCAATTATTCTGGTCCTGATTGCAATACCGAGGATGACTACCTCGGTGATGGAGTGTATCTGACTGCTTTTATCACTAGTCCTCCACCCCTTGGTCGTGGGTTCGAGGCTTACGTGTGGCACTTCAGGTTGGAGGTCCGGGAATTCCGACTTTCCGTCACAAATAAAACATGATATGTCCCTGGTTGTTGATAAGACGTGACGTGACGACCTATTACTGCAATCAAAGGGTGACTACAGTTCACCTTTACCATTTCAAGGTTATAAGGGTAATGGTTCTGTTCCAGATTGCAATAACGGGGTAACTACAGTTCACCTTAACCATTTCAAGGGCAAAAAGATAAAGGCTCTGTATCTTATTGTAATAACGGGGGCGACTACCGAACGCCTGAACCACTTCAAGTTTAAAGGATAATGGTTATTTATCTTATTGTAATATCGGAAACGACAAGTATCCACCTTAACCACTACAAGGTTCAAGGCTCACAGGTTCTATTAAACTGTTACAATTAAAATTGCTCAAAGAGGACATATATTTGTACATATGAATTTCCTATTTACAATTCAGTCCTACAGCCCTTCACTCCACACTCCGTATCCAGGAAAAGTACCTTTGTACAGAAAGTGAACGTAAACAAGTGCTTAACCGCTAAGTTTTAACATCTTTTTGAAGATAAATAGAGCTGTCCTTATAATGTCCTTCGGATTGTAAACATAATTGGTGTTGGGTATGTATGGATATTTCAGCTTCCAATATAAAGAACATGATCATTTACTTAAATAAGTCACGTTATTACGGTGTAAATGTCCCATTGGTTCAGAAATTCAACAAAATACAAATACTCTTGGCTAAACGGCAAAATTTCAGTTTAACGATTTTTAACATTCTACACCCGGCAAAGCCTCGGATTAGAGAATAGATAGAGATATTTCTGTTCTACCTCCAAACAACAAATGTGTCTTCGTCATTATTTGTGTGAGTACTTATCTGATATATTGTTTGTACGCCACGTTTGTTGTAGTTTTGTTGAAGTGTTACAAATACTTAATCTGAAATAAAAACAAATGTGACCAGGTACTGAAAACATATCACTTTAACATGTATTTAGTATCATAACTATCATACAAACAAACACAACATTTCTTTGTCTTTGTTCTTTTATTATAAGAAAATGAGTGAGAATGAAACTGCACACCAACTAATGTTAACGCATGAACAACAGTCACGATACCATTCGGTATGCTTCACATCACGTCACGTGTTGGTTTGTTAATCCCTTTTATCGTAGTATACATTTCGATTTCTGCAACTCATGTTCAAACTTGATGCCATCAATATTCATTAATATTGTTGTAGCACCGAGCGTAAAATTAGGAATATAAATATAATTATAAGTTATCTATCCTCACTGTTTTGATGATTATTTTTAAGAACAACGGAAGCTCTCCATTTCGACATGTTATTTACGATAAATTCCCATAATAGCCATTACGATCTGCATATCATTTTGTGCCGCTACTCTCAAATATTTCCGGTTGACTGAATTCTTGCCCATCATGGATTAAATGTCCTGCTTGGTTTAACACTCGTTTAAGCAAATTCATGCGGGAGGGTCGCTTGTCCATGCTGAAACAAACAATATAATCGGTTAGATGATTACAATGTTGTCTGCTACGATACATAGACACGAACAGGTTAAAAAATTAATGCCATTATTTCTATCAATTTAATTGCTTGTCATTAACACAGAAGAGTGAAAAATAGAAGGGCTTTCAGCAGAGTGATATGGACTCCGAGTAAATTAAATTTGGGAAGATATCAATATTTAGGATTCGTCAGTGGTCCTTAAAATCTATATTAATATCAACTCATATCAGGTTATATAAACGAGAACTGTGGTAGTCACATTACCATAAAACAAACGCATTATCAAAGTAAAAACAACCCGCATTGAAATAAAAATCCCAATTTATATCTTACAAGTATCATCTAAATCATCTTGCATCATTCAGAAACATGTGTTTCAACTATTGTTAGCACTGGGCTTTGCTCCCCACAAAAACTTCAACACGGAAGCAAAATTGTGAGTTAGAACCAATACTGGCACGTGAACATATCTAAGTTAAGCGAGGATGCTATCATTAGGAAATTGAAAGTTCAACACTATGAAGAGCTCGCTGAAAGCTGTCCATTCAGACCAAGATTACCACGTTGGCATAGAGAGAAAAGTTGGAAGACCATTGACGTAGACAGACGACTCCTGAGGTAGAAAAAACCAAGACGAGATAAGGTAAGGTAGCACAGGTTTTTCAAAAGAGGTGAAATATCTGGTGATCGTAAGGTAAGCAAATGAATACTGATGTATTTACAAAATCACCATACAAACTCTCATATCATGATCAACGTGAAGATTTTCCTGGGGACATCTAACAGGTACAAAGACAATATTTTCAAGAAGGGAAAGTGTTTTCTACCACATCGACGACAGCCAATAAGTATATTCATGTCAATCCGAATAATGTCACTTTCTCAAATGATCCCCTGATATATAAGAACGACCCGACCCGACATACTAACGCCATCGAGCATATCGAAATTTACATCGCGCAAGAAAATGGAATTTTTCATGATGGGGGTTAAAACCTGTTCTTAGTCTTCATTGATATGCATTTCGAGGAAATCTGCTTTGTAAGCTTTCGGTATTCATTATAGACATAACGAATCAGCTTTGACGTATAACCATCGGAGTTTCGAGAAGCATTTTGCTTAAGCTGCATCTTACTTGATATACGGGTATACGGAATGAGAAACGTGTGTGCTAGGAGTGGATGATCAACAGTACCACAACAATATACGCACGTCTGGATGACAAGTCAACATGATTCATCATTTTAAGATTGCTCCGCAGATTCACGTCTATTTAAAACACTTGTCTTATTTACCATTCCAATACATTGCCCTACAAGTTAAATTGTCTGGCCTTTCTGCGAGCTCTGTAGGATATCGCACCTTATCATCGTCAACATTGTTGAGTTATATTGTTCCGCGCCATCAAATAAGACACATAGCTTTAAGAAATTATTCCTTTAGCATACAACTTATTCAAACATATGGGAAATTGCTGTGCCAAGCCTTCATTACAATCAGCATACTATCTGCTCTAGTTCTATTCATAATCAAACCTTTTCAGACAGTATCGAAGGATTTATTTGAACTATAGTACAAATTAATTGCTTCTGTATCGACTTGGCATATTAGCGGTATGGGTAAGGCGCGGCTATAGCTGATTGGTTACGTGTGCTCACACATAAACGCCCTATTATACGAAACGCACGCGCTAACCTTTGGATACACAGATTTAAGAGTATACGACATTTCATATGTGGATGGTCTTGTGTTTTTTGTTATCCTTCTCGTAAGTTTACTTCAGTACACTAAGTCAGTTTTATTTTCTAAATACTTAGTAAATGTGTGTCCGTATGTAAAAGTACAATTATACATCATGTTTGATATCATTATGTTCGTCACCAAGACACTAAGACATATATTCTATACAGGTAGATAGATATTGCATACTAAGGTTGGCGAAGGATAAGATATAAATAAGATGTGTGGCAAACGCGGCATGGTCTTTTCATTTTTCATCTATTTATTTACTTATTTAATGTTATTGTTTTTTATTGTTGTTATCTTTTGTTTTGTTTTGTTTGTTTGTTTGTATTTTTTGACCATAACATTCTTTTTTCGCTATAGACAATGTGAAGGAAGATTCTTTATACATTTCCAGCTTGAAGGATTTGTACCAAATAACATAATTTCGGTTGGAGATGTCAACTGCCCGATTGGCAAACGTTTAGCACTTGTTTGAACGGTGTGGATTGATGTATGTAATTACTATGATTAATGATGCAAATAGAACACGAGCTATTCCCTTTCTTGGGCGATAAAGACCAGTGTTTTCGATGACGATTTTCCACGTGGTCACTATCCAAGCAAACACTCACTATAACTGGCCATCTTCGGTGTAGTAGTAGTACCAATGTGAAGGAATGGTAGCAGCCTGGTAATTTGTCAGTTTATCTTTGTTTCTTTGAACAAATCAAACTGCTAATTAAGAGGGTTTTTTTTTTAATTTCGTTGGACACGAGAAGACAATATAAGTGAGATGCGAGTTCTCCGTTATCAAAGACGATCAAGGCATATAGTTTTTACTTCGTTAATAAGCTAGGGAAATGAGAGAGTAAGGGAGACCGGGGTATTATCAACAGCCTTCGTTTGTTATAATTCTAAAACCAATATGTAGATAATAAGCACAGCTATCGAACTTTTCTTTCATAATAAGGTTACACGTGTGTGTGATAACATCAACAGTTATGGAATGTGTATACATTTATATGCCGTTTTATCGATTTAGAATTTTGCAGTATTTACCTTTTGGCATTTCCATTGCCCATAGAGTTGATGAAACTGACGATGTCATGTAGATGCATATCTGTGAGTTGTGAATTGGGATTGTCTTGAGATGTGGACTGGCCATCAGGATGACCGCCGTTCCGTTTGAAGTAACCAGTGTCCACCATTCCTACACATGCGGCGTAATTATTGAACAAGAACTGGAAATGTTTATAGGCAGCAATGTCGAATTGTCTCAAAAGTGTCAGCACAGAATCAATACCACGACCTGAAATATAAGATATCGAGAATATTACTTCATGGACACAAATATGGGGCATAAGAAATGGAAATCAAACATACTACGAAGTTAAGCAATAGGAATTGAAATTATACACAAAGTTAAAATATTTTTTATTTACTAAAGAAATTAATTAAGGAGCATTAAAAGATATATTTCAGTGGATATTATTAAAATGTAACATTACGGTCCACGTAGTGATCTCATTGAAAGAAAAGTCTATTGTTCGTGAGACATGGAACTGAACGATATTTTGCCTGCTGGTTCCGTTGTTATATACCTTGTTCTCTTTTGAGAACGTGGCATTACTTACGTAGACTGACCAAGACTTACATGGCGGGTGTCGTCGATGAAGAAGAAGACGCTACCTCTTCCGGAACATATGGTCTTATTCTCCATGTAATGTTTTTAGAGTTTCCGTGTAAATTATCCATTTTGCTAATATTTTACTCTAGTTTTATTGAATATGAGTTAATAGTATGACCATATTTACATGTTGGCAGTTTATTGTTGTTTTTGTTTATCAAAAATAAAATAGCACCATAGAAGAAGAAAATATTACAAGAAATTGTTTACCTGTACGTTCAGATATAAACATTAGATTCCTTAAGGGGTTGTCACCACAGGGGTGAGCTGGGGACGGATGACATAGACAAATGTATATGAAGAATATCTTCAATAGGTCTTTCTTCTTTACCATCCTTCTGTACGTCAGAATACCTGAAATAACAGACATTCTGTAATTTATATACATAAATATCAACAGCTAAGCATAGAAAATAATGAGCACCATATCATATGATATATAATATCTTCACGTCATGACTACCCACAGAGATATATTTTGTTAACCATTAGAAGCAGAATCTGATTGCAAAAAACAATCTGTTCTTTAATTACACTTCTTTACCATTAGGTCAACAAATTCGGATTAGGTCAGATAATAGCAAATACATTTAAGTGATTCCCTTCAAACGTTTCCGTTGCTGAAAATGAAGTAACTTGTAGTCAGCTGTTGATTCATGTCTCGGGGAAAGCGATGATGATAAAATTTCAACTGTGATGAACTAATCATAAATTAATACACGGAAGTGAAAAAATAGCGACACGTCACTCAGGTAAGATAAATCCCATCAACCACATGTGACATAAATTAACACAAGATAAGAAACTGGCTTGTTCATTACAGAATTAAAGCACAAAAACAGGATTGTTTACTTGAGAAGTCTTTGCGCAAAGAGTCGAAGGGAGTTTGCATAAACGACTCACATGTGAAAATCACATTCCAATTTAAACATGAGATACACTTAAGCCAACTTATAAATGAACGTGAATACATGTGAGAGATTGATTTATCCAATAATTCCTTACCCTGATAGTCTAGGTCAATGAAGCGTGTGAAAACGTATACTAAATTATAACAAAATTCATTCGTTTTAGGTAGTGATTGAGATAAGTGCAACCTTTTTAGAATAAAAGGCTGGATTATTGGGTACAAGTGCATAATTACTGTTCATAAACACTGTGTTTAACGTCTACCGAGACAATCAAACAGGTCGCTAATTCATCAGCTCATACAAATGTTCCGAGAAATAGCAGCTTCATTCATTATTTTAGTACTAACTGTTTATAAGAAGAGGTTTTTAGGACGGAATAAGCAATGTGTTGAAAACATAATTTCTCCGAATTGTCTCTTTAATATCGCCTTCACAAAAACAAGAATAAATTCTCTATTGAGGAATGTCAATTCCTTCGATTGGTAGGTACCTTAAACTTGTACAAGTCATAACGAATATTTATATCTGTCCCGAGATGAAAGATGCCGAGAACTGTTGATTCGATAAAGCACAATTGCCGATATCCGGTTCTAAACTGTTTAAGATAAATATGAAAAGGTGCTGACGAACATTGTACTATAATCAAACACCCTTATTTATTTTAATCCCACCTGTCCGGCTGTCCTGTTCCTGGGCGTACACATAATTGTCCATCATTTTCTGAACAATGTATAGACTATTGGAGAGGTGAGGTAATTAGGTAGCCGATGGAGTGTTAATATGTTTAAATGGCGAGACCATTGTTGTCGTAAGCGGAAACTCTGATCATTCATACGATATAAACGCCAGCTTTTGTTCACATGTAGAATCTACGACTTCGGAAATAGAACTACATAATTGCAATTATTTTGGTCAATTTTTATCAATAATTTGTGATATCGATTAAACCTGACTATGTAGGAGGTGATTACGGACTAGTATAACTTCCTTTCAGTCCACTGGATTTGGTGCGGGTCATATATTTGTACATTTTTTTTCCGTTTTTTTTTTTTTTTTTTGCTACATCAGTAATGTTGAAACTATAACGGAACATATTACCACACATGTAATTGTTAATAAAGAAATGTGCATATCATGCAGTTGGATATTTGTATTGTCAACTCCGAACTACAGACTAAAGCTTAGGTTAAATGTCTGCATAGTCATCAACGTCAGGCAATACCATAGTGCAGTTAATTGTGACGTCACAATAGCCTCTAACCAGCATAACGTCGGACTGGTACCGATTACCATAGGGTATAGTAAACTATCAAGTGCTGGATTTCACAAGATGTCCACACTGACCAGGGGTTTCACATTAAATGAAAATAACTTTAGTCGATATACCGGTATTAGCCAACTGCTGGCGATGTTTACAAGAAATTAGAAAATCGTTGGTTATCGAAAATAAATGTCCATGAAACATTGCTAAAACAACTCTAAGACTCTCGTGATACCTGGTAAAAATAAAAGATTAATGGCTTTAAGAAGAATAAATAGAATGTTTTATGATTCTAAATAGAAAACTATATAAGGTTTATGATTCTATATATGCCACAACAGACTGTTAAGATTCCTATAGAAGCACACCAATCATGGTGATATTTAGTAGAGACACACAGATTTTGTTGGTTTTCATTAGAAATTGACGTAATTCTCGAGAATATAAATGCTGTTTAGATGTAGAAAAAAGTTGGTGATATTTAGAGGAAACAAACTTTTGATATGATATAGCTGTAAAACAGTTGTGGTCAGTAGAAGAAAAAAAAACAAAGATGTTATTCTTAGAAAGTTTCAAAAAAACATCATGTAATAAAAATGACATTTATCTGTAAACCGCAAAACGAATATTAACAATGACAGTACGAATGTATATATCTATATACCCTTAATGTATAACAAATATCAACGATAATTTCTCGGCGTTGCTTTGTACTATACATCAATGATAATAATAATAATTGATAAATGATTTTACCACATGATTGTCGAGTAATTCATTTAATAGATTCATGTCATATTTTTTAGTTTTACACATTGTGACGTCACAGCAGGTAATGAAATGACATCATACTCTCACAGAGGGTATTTGAATGTAACCATGAAGACTGGACACCAAACGGACATGATTTCAAGCTTAACGTACAAATGTTTTCTATCATATTTGCTTGAAAAATCGAAGCTGTGATAAAAAAAATCTTTAAATCGTTTTTCATGAGATATTTGATGCATGAAACTTTCCACGATTTGTTTTTTATATTTTACCTCACAAAAGACATGGTAGACTGAAAACAATTCTTAAAACTTGTAGATTTACTTATGATATGGAAACTCACGTGAGATCCTATATAAAATCAATATTAACGATTGAAGAATTCTTAACCACATAAGGCTGGTATTAATTTCATTATGATAAACAAATGAATTAGACACATATTGTACACTATCATACTTTTAATACCAATATTTAATTATATAGAAAATGATGTCTCAGAGTCGTTATGATCAATCTCCAATTCCTTACTCTCATGGGGAATCATTGGATTCCTATTCACAATGAACACTATTTGGCATTGCGAACCGTCCACCACTAGGTCTTATATTAATACATGTACTAGATAACCTAGGTTCTCTGCTAGCCTAGTAGACAACGCTTTACAAGACAACGATCTTTCTCGTTGATAAACTTTCATTAAAACTGTAAAAAAACCGACAACATATTCACACATTTTTAAGTGTATGTGACCTTTAATATCATACTGGTCATGTCGGCTGTATTTTAGTTCGCGCTCCCACTTAACAGGTCAGTGTCTTAATAGTGTGATGTGTTAAAGGCATGGCATGGGTTGATGGGCTTGCAGAAGACTTAACATTTAATGTTGGTGTATTTGTGTAAGCTTATTTCCGGTTTTAGTATCCAAGGTCTATAACGGTATATATATGATAGGTCTGTGTTACTTTTTCAATTTTCATGGCAAAGACGTTGTGTCAAATAACTAAAATAGACATAAGTTGAATTACGTTTTAAGATCAGTATCAAAAATATTTCGTCTTTAAACATAGAAAAAAGATTGAGATATATTAACTTCGTTGTTTATGCTGTCACCAAGAGGGGTCAATCCTAGCACACATTAACTGGTAAACAAATACCTATTATGCACACACACACCAACACCACCACAAACACACACACACACACACACACACACACACACACACACACACACAAACAAACACACACATATACTTGTATATATTTCCATTTCTATTCTGTCATCATATTACATTAATACTAGACGATCCATTTCATAACGAGATTACAATTGCAACTGGCTAAGCTGTATTGTGACGTCACAATGTTATTTATGTGCTTAATCAATAATTCCCAAATTAAAATAGGTAAACTATAATTTTCTTTATATAAACGCAGTCGATAAGAAGGGCTAGATGCAGATCTTTCATGAAACTGTTTTGATTGGATTCGGAAGTAGGTCACTTGCAATTATATCGACTGTAATAACATTCAGGTATTGTTCATTGTAAGTATATGGGGTATATGTTTATGAACATCCTTCGTTTGATAATAATTAGTTGTCGATTGTATAAAAATGAATTTGAATCGTTAATGATTCATTGAAATAAATATTCTCAACAAAACAAGTAACTTATCCGTTTAAACTTTAGCTAAATGGATTGTTAAAGCTAGAATAGATACCGAACAATTCAGTGTACTGAGAAGGTACTATTTTTATTTTGGTATTTTTTGACGCCAAATGTATAACGTTAAAATATAAAATATGACTACACTAATTAGTTTTTATATGATAATTAAATAGCAATTACGGCGGCACAGAAATTCATTATTTCACTAAATAGCGCTAATTAAAATTACGTAAGAGGCGCTAAAACTTGAGTACGCGAAATAAACTATATTTACAATAGTTTCAGGAAACTTATGAAAAAATGATATGTGAAGGAAATAGTGGGGGTGGGGTGGAACCTTTTTAGCTAGAATCTTCCTATTGTCGTTCAGATTGCTGTTTCTTTACTATATATAAGAGTGTAAGTAAATCTCGGTAAGTCGTTATTAGATTAACACCTATAGGGAAGGGGGCGTACCAAAACAAAGTGGTTTCTGAAATTTGATACGTATTAAGTTGATGACGAGATACAAGTGTAATAAAAATGTTTAATCCGACAGGAAAAAATGAGTAGCGAAGAAAAGGACTTTAAAAAAAATAGCACAGTCTACTTAAACCGATGACAAGTACAAACAGACTGAAAAGCGTATCCTTCTATAATTAGACGTGAAAAGCGTAATAAAACACTTGGCATAATTGCCGCGTTATCTACCGAATAAAACCGTGCAATATAACCTATTATGACTACACGAGATGATATTAAGATGACGTCATGCACAGATTATATGAAAAATTATGAAATTCATCACATTAAATCTATTGTTTTAGTTCAACAAAGGCTTGCAAAAATAACAAGAATGACATTCTAGACTCGTTTGATGATTCTCATACAGAAAGAAAACACACATTTAAATTTCATTTATGCTTTGATCGTGTTTTGAGTGAAGAATACATCATAAATAAAGTTATACTGACAAACAAACTCCCGAAAGTAGACTGAAATATCTAAAGTCAGTACATAGAAATCTATTGAAAGTACAGATGACGTGGAAAACGGGTTATATACCACACACAAACTACCAAGGATTTCGGGTACTGTATATCAATGCTTACACACTCTTTATGAGTTGCTGCAAATAATTTAGATTTCGAGAATACTCCATTTTGCGCACTTTTCTTTTCAGACATATATATTCGCGAATACATGATTTCGTAAATGTTGATCTAGAAATTACTCTGCACTCGTGAAGGTTAAGCTATTAGAGTCCCGGTATCTGCAAGGATACGATATCGGTAGCCAAGTCAAAATGGATGACAATCAAAGTTATTTTCGTACATAAAATCGCGAGGAATTTTAAATTTGCGAGTAACTCATCTGGTATACTAACGCGAAAATAAATCGCACACGAAATGTAAGTGATTACCAGAAGCACACAACGCGTTTTTTTGGAAATGAAAACAAATTCATTCACAAAACCGTCATTATCTAACTGACAACAGATGAATTACTACATGACTTTCCCGAAATCAATATGTACAAGGTGAGAAATTGTTGTAATAAAAGAACGAATGTACGTTTTAGTCAAGCATTAAGCAATGTCTACATTACAAATTCAAATATCGGACAAACTGTATCGTAATAGAACACAATCATATAGATACCATAGAGAAAGCACTGTAAATATCACACCGTCATATACGTTATAATAAATGAAGAGACATGAGATTTTCAAGTTTCGTACAACTCTGAATAAACAGGATATACGAGTCATTTTGCTGTATGACAGGAACTGTCATTTGGTTATGTCTCATGAAAGGCTTGATAAAGTCTTCAAGGTTATATTTGGTATTTTATGTATACTAACATTACACGCGAAAAACAGATGTGTTTTTAGTCATAAAATGTCTTCAGAAATGAATCTTGTGAACTGACCTACAGTAGCGGAGGGACGTACGTACCACTTACCTTGTTATGGAAGGTTGCTATGTTCCAACACCCATCACTCTCTGACTACCATTTCATGTTTTACTCCGGTAACATCGCTTAATATCAGGTAGCATGAGATTGCGACTACACGTGCAATACTACAGCGCATTCCTCATACCTTACGGTATTGTTGAAAAAAACTAGGCATATAATTGGCTGGCCAGAACGAGGTACATTACCCTCCCCTGTGTGATGACGACAGCACACGTAAGCATTTCTGATCCATCCTTTCTTGTTATGATCGCATAACACATCATCCAGTGTGAAAAAAAAATCCAATTAAACTTGGTACAAGCATACAAACAATTTTCAGTCATTAACCATAGCAATAGAATAGTGAGAACGCATTTACCATGGCAGTTGAAGATAGAGCAGCGAGAGACAGTAGTGGCATATCGCACGGCCACTGTTCACAGTACGGAGCGCTATACCCTATAACCTGTTTTGACAACTCTCTCATTTACCGGATATTGTAACATGTATATGTGAGCTTACACTAAAGTGTAGCGTTCTATTTGAATACCAGAATTAAGTTTTCAGAAGAAAGAGCCAAAATGGTAAATTGGAAAATTAAAAAGAGGAAAGAAAATTTGCTGAACGATTGTTATTTTCTGTTTTCTGTAGATTTTATGAGTAATTTAAATATATATGATATTTAAAATGTTATAAGTTCAAAACGTCATATGCAGATTTATTTTCATATCAGAATGCCGGAAAAAATATATGTTTTTGATATGAGGTAACAAATTAACCAGAACATATATAAGGACTTTTGTGTATGACCGTTACATATCTGTTTGCTTTCAGAATTAAAAAAAAATAGGTATAATTTTTACTTCTAAGATGTTAAATACAAGGTACATTACCATTTATAAAGAAGGGGTGAAGGAGGTTGGGGGTGGGGGCAAAATACCGAAAGCTGACTTGTTACAATGCGAAGGGAATGCATGCGCACAAATGACATATTACGGTGACTCGATTTTTTTATGTTTTGGTAAATTTCTCCTTATGCTTTGCTTTGTCTTCGATACAATTTTTATGTCAGGTCCCGATGATATTTCCTTCTTCTTATCTAAATTATTTGGTATATCATAGACATGTATTTATATCATTTTATCATGAAATATTGTGCACTGATACCATACATTAATACTTCATATTTTGATAAAGCGTTGTCATCTGTCATTGTGTGGATGTCCTGACCTGGTATGTTGTCAGCCGTCATTGTGTAGATGTCCTGGCATTGTGTGTTGTCAGCCGTCATTGTATGGATGTCCTGGCCTGGTATGTTGTCAGCCGTCATTGTGCGGATGTCTTGACCTAGTATGTTGTCAGCGGTCATTGTGTAGATGTCCTGGCATTGTGTGTTGTCAGCCATCATGGTGTAGATGTCGTGGCTTGGTATGTTGTCAGCCGTCATTGTGCGGATGTCATGGCCTGGCATGTTGTCAGCCGTCATTGTGTTGATGTCCTAGCCTGGTATGTTGTCAGCCGCCATTGTGTTGATGTCCTGGCTGGTATGTTGTCAGCCGTCATTGTGCGGATGTCTTGACCTTGTATGTTGTCATCCGTCATTGTGTTGATGTCCTGGCATTGTGTGTTGTCAGCCGTCATTGTGTAGATGTCCTGGCCTTGTGTGTTGTCAGCCGTCATTGTGCGGATGTCTTGGCCTAGTATGTTGTCAGCGGTCATTGTGTAGATGTCCTGGCCTTGTGTGTTGTCAGCCGTCATTGTGTTGATGTCGTGGCCTGGTATGTTGTCAGCCGTCATTGTGTAGATGTCCTGGCCTGGTATGTTGTCAGCCGTCATTGTGTTGATGTCCTGGTCTGGTATGTTGTCAGCCGTCATTGTGTGGATGTCCTGGCCGGTCATTGTGTAGATGTCCTGGCCTTGTGTGTTGTCAGCCGTCATTGTGCGGATGTCTTGGCCTGGTATGTTGTCAGCCGTCAATGTGTGGATGTCGTGGCCTGGTATGTTGTGAGCCGTCATTGTGTAGATGTCCTGGCCTGGTATGTTGTCAGCCGTCATTGTGTTGATGTCCTTACCCTGGTATGTTGTCAGCCGTCATTGTGTTGATGTCCTGGCCTGGTATGTTGTCAGCCGTCATTGTGTGGATGTCCTGGCCTGGTATGTTGTCAGCCGTCATTGTGTGGATGTCCTGGCCTTGTGTGTTGTCAGCCGTCATTGTGTGGATGTCCTGGCCTGGTATGTTGTCAGCCGTCATTGTGTTGATGTCCTGGCCTGGTATGTTGTCAGCCGTCATTGTGTTGATGTCCTGGCCTGGTATGTTGTCAGCCGTCATTGTGCGGATGTCCTGGCCTGGTATGTTGTCAGCCGTCATTATGTAGATGTCCTGGCCTGGTATGTTGTCAGCCGTCATTGTGTTGATGTCCTGGCCTGGTATGTTGTCAACCGTCATTGTGTTGATGTCCTTTGCCTGGTATGTTGTCAACCGTCATTGTGTTGATGTCCTGATGTCCTGTGCGGATGTCCTGGTATGTTGTCAGCCGTCATTGTGTTGATGTCCTGTGTTGTCAGCCGTCATTGTGTTGATGTCCTGGCCTTGTGTGTTGTCTGCCGTCATTGCCGTCATGTCAGTGTAGATGTCGTGGCCTGTGTATGTTGTCAGCCGTCATTGTGTAGATGTCCGGATGTTGTCATCATTGGCCTGGTATGTTGTCAACCGTCATTGTATGGATGTCCTGGCCTGGTATGTTGTCAGCCGTCATTGTGTTGATGTCCTGGCCTGGTATGTTGTCAACCGTCATTGTGTGGATGTCGTGGCCTGGTATGTTGTCAGCCGTCATTGTGTTGATGTCCTGCTTGTGTGTTGTCAGCCGTCATTGTGTGGATGTCGTGGCCTGGTATGTTGTCAGCCGTCATTGTGTAGATGTCCTGGCCTGGTATGTTGTCAACCGTCATTGGGTTGATTTCCTTTCCCTGGTATGTTGTCAGTCGTCATTGTGTGGATGTCCTGACCTGGTATGTTGTCAGCCGTCATTGTGTAGATGTCCTGGCCTTGTGTGTTGTCAGCCGTCATTGTGCGGATGTCTTGACCTAGTATGTTGTCAGCGGTCATTGTGTAGATGTCCTGGCATTGTGTGTTGTCAGCCGTCATGGTGTAGATGTCGTGGCCTGGTATGTTGTCAGCCGTCATTGTGCGGATGTCATGGCCTGGCATGTTGTCAGCCGTCATTGTGTTGATGTCCTAGCCTGGTATGTTGTCAGCCGCCATTGTGTTGATGTCCTGGTCTGGTATGTTGTCAGCCGTCATTGTGCGGATGTCTTGACCTAGTATGTTGTCAACCGTCATTGTGCGGATGTCCTGGCATTGTGTGTTGTCAGCCGTCATTGTGTAGATGTCCTGGCCTTGTGTGTTGTCAGCCGTCATTGTGCGGATGTCTTTGCCTAGTATGTTGTCAGCGGTCATTGTGTAGATGTCCTGGCCTTGTGTGTTGTCAGCCGTCATTGTGTAGCGTCCTGATGTCTTGTCAGCCTGGTGTTGTCAGCCGTCATTGTGTAGATGTCGTGGCCTGGTATGTTGTCAGCCGTCATTGTGTTGATGTCCTTACCCTGGTATGTTGTCAGCCGTCATTGAGTTGATGTCCTGGCCTGGTATGTTGTCAGCCGTCATTGTGTGGATGTCCTGGCCTGGTATGTTGTCAGCCGTCGTTGAGTTGATGTCCTGGTCTGGTATGTTGTCAGCCGTCATTGTGTTGATGTCCTTTGCCTGGTATGTTGTCAACCGTCATTGAGTTGATGTCGTGGCCTGGTATGTTGTCAACCGTCATTGTGTTGATGTCCTGATCTGGTATGTTGTCAGCCGTCATTGTGCGGATGTCATGGCCTAGTATGTTGTCAGCCGTCAATGTGTGGATGTCCTTTGCCTGGTATGTTGTCAACCGTCATTGAGTTGATTTCCTGGCCTGGTATGTTGTCAACCGTCATTGTGTGGATGTCGTGGCCTGGTATGTTGTCAGCCGTCATTGTGTTGATGTCCTGCTTGTGTGTTGTCAGCCGTCATTGTGTGGATGTCGTGGCCTGGTATGTTGTCAACCGTCATTGTGTGGATGTCGTGGCCTGGTATGTTGTCAGCCGTCATTGTGTTGATGTCCTGCTTGTGTGTTGTCAGCCGTCATTGTGTGGATGTCGTGGCCTGGTATGTTGTCAGCCGTCATTGTGTAGATGTCCTGGCCTGGTATGTTGTCAACCGTCATTGGGTTGATTTCCTTTCCCTGGTATGTTGTCAACCGTCATTGAGTTGATGTCCTAGCCTGGTATGTTGTCAGTCGTCATTGTGTGGATGTCCTGACCTGGTATGTTGTCAGCCGTCATTGTGTAGATGTCCTGGCCTTGTGTATTGTTATCTGCCCAAATATGGAAATTTTAATCTTGGGCTGTGTAAGGTGTCATTGTGTGGATGTTTTCTATATTAACGCAGTGCCTATTTGGTATTGCTTGTCCAAACGTATTTAGATTGTTGTTCAATTTGTTCATGATTTTTGGGCTGTTGATGTTTTATCTATGTTTTTAATCTATGGTATATTCTACGCAATGCTGTATATTTTGTTAATGCTAATGTGTTATATGTGTGATTTTCCCCGAAAATCGAATCAGCCGCTGTTCATTCTCGACCGGCTATGTTGTCTCTAAAACAATGACCTTACCGTATGTGTGAGACATGGACACCTATGTTATTCAGAAACATAACTATTCTTTAAATGGAATATCAGTACAAGAGTCGATATGTTATTAAGCTGACATGATGTTGATAATTAAAGTAGTATAAACAACAAGTGGGTATTAGCGCACCATGAACATCTGACTTGGTAAATGTCATATCACAAAAGTCATTGACATTTGTGTTGTTTACATTGTTCTAATTAGGAAACGTAGTACTATTTTCTATATTTTATTTGCATGGGTAAATAAGCAGACATTTACCCTCCCAAACGAGCTGGTCTTTTTTTATTGCATGTTTGAGGTGTCTCCGAATAACTTTCTTTCTTTCATATTTTGCCCTAACGTCATCAAGTTTTGATTTGAATTCAGATACTTTTGACTTGTCAGATTTTTCTTTATTGTTATAGTTTTATCTCAAATAAAGAGTTGTAAACAAATAAGCAAGTCTGAATTTAAACTTAGACAATATACGTGGTAGCCTCTGTATTAAACCTTAATATTCTTTTACAATGTAACACTCCCCTCTTGCAGACAAAGTCTTTACGAAATGTATTGAGGGGATGGTACTACATCCCATATAGATTTAGTTATTTCTTTCGATCACTTTGGATTTATCTCAGTTCCCATCTATACTTCACAAATGTAGGCCCTTAGCACCAATGACTAGTCTTAGGAAAACGGAAGAGCTGTATTATGCAGTTTATATTTTAACTTTTAATTTATAATAATTTTTGTATTCACTTCATCAATCCCAGGTAAAACATGCGGCCTAGCAATTTTTTTGTTCGTTCCTGAAATCTAATGGAAGAAAACCTGGTAAACGTAATCGAATGTCTTTCTTTTGAAAACCTTTCCCTTTCTCTTTTCTAACTTTATGTCCCCAAGCCAGTAAATATTTGGATGTGAAGAAACAAGCTATGAGAAACATTGAACATTCTCTGGACAACTTAATCATCATTTCATTTTCATTATTACTCAACCACTCCCATACATTTTTCAGCACAGTTCACCTTACATCAGCTCTTGGGAGGTCATACGAAGATGGCTAAATTTAATAGCACATTTCAATACCGATTATTACTTTCTAGGACTCATCCGTGGTGCTATAGGCGTGTATAGTTGAAAGCTATTAGGCGATTGAAATGATTCTCAAAAATCAGAAGGGGTGGTGCATTGAATATCGAAATAGTTTCACATAAAAATTAGATCTGCCATTGAACTGCAATATGTTTATTACCACAAAGCTTTGCAACAGGATGTTCTCGCTATGTCCGATAATCTGTTACTGACTCATGCTGTCGTGTGTCAGCATGATGCAAATTCCTTTAAGAACATCAAATACACCAAATGTGTCACTATTACAGAACACCAAGGAAATATCACATATCAACATAATCATTATTCAAACTAACATTCAGTAAGACAAGAGCAAACTAGAAACAAAAGAAAGTTCTATACGGAAATCCTGAATACGAACAAGGAAAGTAAGACCTGGTGTTCCGGAAGAGTCAGCTCACTTGACATGTAAATCTTCAAGTAAGCAATGTTACATTCGAAAATGACCACTTGTATCGCAGAATGATTGGCCATTTTGTTATTTGCTATTCTATGTTAACCCCTTATACATCGTGGTTGTCCGTGTGACGGTCGTATATATACCTGAACTGCTATAGATATATATAGCCATGTAGGTTTGTTTGCGGAAGTATTTTAAATGTATAAAACACATATATGAATGTACATACAAGTTGAAATATCGATTTTTTTCAAGAGTGGTTTGGAAAGCATTTGTAACTTGTTTTATATTTCGTAAATATAAAAAACGAAACCGCCACCTCCCGCCAACCTACAACTGCTCCATCCAACCCCTACTCTACCTCTACTCCACTCCAACCCCTACTCCACCCCTACTCTACCCCATCCCTAGTCCAACCACACAAAAGAAAACTGCAAGAACAAAAACACACCATTTGTAATTTTTGATAAATTCTGACGTTGTTTGCCTTAACTAACCGATATTTCACAATTAAAACGGTCTGCTTTACGCTATTATACAATTGTTAGTCTTCTTTTTAATAATTGCTGATAACACCTGTCAAAAGTACATTTCGTAGTGCAAGCGGCAGCAAAACAAATGCTTATTATTCTTCCTATTCTATTGTACAATCTTCAAGATTACAGGGAGAAGACACTGCTAGCGAATTTATAAGTTACCGGGTATCCCTTAACCTTTATTTAGTTGGAATCGTGTCACGATGCAGAATACAAATACGTACTTGTTCTTACAAACTAATTCAATACTAACATAGTCATGGGACGTTTTCATATGAGGCATAATGTATCGCTGGGCCTATCAATATAGGTCACAAACACTTTGCAAAGTCCTAAAATATATCTTCCAGATATATTGAGGACGTATTGTGTTTATAACGCAATTGCTTTATTGACCATGCCCTTTTTATATACCCATCAGGAATGAAAAATCAATGACACGACATCCGCTTACCAATTCTACAATGAAACAAACACAGAAGCTTTCCACCACGCAGTGCGATGAGTGTGAGGCTTTCATTTCCACAATGAATAGTTTCCAAAATTTGTAGTGTTAATATGTCACCGTTGATCCGATATTCAATTGACTTTTCCTAATATCACTATTTTCTAGGACGATTCAGAGCTCACAACACGGCATCAAATATTCAGGCTAATGAAACCATAGGGAAGTTATATGGTCGTCATAATGATTTCACTGAGAAAAGTATTCTTTGTGCGATGTTTAGCTGGATATGTTTGATGCTCTTTAGATTGTCTGTGTGGTCCGTTGGTGTATACCATGCTCTCAATTTGGAATATGACATTGAATTACTTGAATTGGTCAAGATTGGCAAGGTGTGTGTCGGCGATGAAGCAGATGATGCTTAGTCTTCCGGAACACCTGGCCTTATTTTACTCCGTCAATTTCCCTCTTTGCTTTATGTAAATTTAGATTATTATTATGTTGAGATGTTGAGATTTTCTGATTTTCCTTTGAGAATTAAACATTTCCTGTAGTCATATTTCATAATTCTAAGCACTGACGAGATTTAGGAGGAAGGACGAAACAACCCTATGACGCAGTTAGTTTCATTACTTAGCTATGCTTTTTTTGTCTAAATTTGTATTGAGAATGTTTTTTAACCCTATATCTTTTGTACAAACCCTTACTACATAAATGATGGAATCCCATACTAATACAAATTATCGTTGTAATAAGTAAATACTTGGAGAGATAATATTACTTGGATTAAGTGATAACTTTTTGATATATGTATGTAATTTATCAGTACCAGCAATCACGTTATCATATAATTAGTCTTTCATCTTATTTATACATGTTATTTAGCACAATGGATACTTTAGCACATGCGTTAGCGACAGAAATGCTATCAAGTGTGAATCCTTGGATGACATAATCTAACGCTGATGTACAACGTAAACTCCATTTACGAAACATACCGAGAAGTAACAAAAATACTACGAATTTGAAAATCAGTTTCATTGAGTTCGATATACATTGAATAAGTGGATACTTTTATGATCATTGTTAATAATCGTTAGGTATTACATACTAACTAATGCATGTATATTCTATTATTATGTTCTCTGCAATTCAGTATGACGGTTATATATATATATATATCATACAACGTCACAGTGTGTCCAGTCGGTTCTTGAAAATAATGCTTTCTTAAAGATGAGGTATACCATTCCAGATTTCCATTCCCTAACAGATTAAAATATCTTCTATAAAAAAAATCCTGTTGTTTTCGCAAGACTTCGCTTAAAAGACAATATAGCATTTTTGCATTTAGATCATGCTGAATGGAAATTCCGATCAAGTAGAATACATCTACACGGAACGAACCTTAGTCCCAACATCACATCGATCACAGCTGTAACTGCTGAGGGATTTGTTGACGAATTGCACTCTTTGGCATGTGCAATGTCAAGTAGATATCGCATCACGCAAACTATAGACCTTTACTAGGCATTTACATTATTTACTTACGTATCAATAACATTGTCCCATGGCCGTAAATTTCTTTGACGGGGTTGGACATATGGCTTACATAGTCGTGCCTTAGTTTGCCTTATCAGCTGCCTGGATCATATCAAGTAGTTTAGGACAATATTGCATGGGCTTGTCTAGTCAGTACAACGTAAATGACGACGCTCATTGAAGAAGTTTGAGTAACCTAATATTGTTCAATAGATTGTTTATCCCTAATGTATACTCTTTCAAATACCTTGCTAAGATTGTGCAAAAGACAAACCAGTGAATAACACCTTTTAAACCAAATTAAGAGTTGGATAAATTAGAGCCAAGCGATGGATTAGACTGCATCATAGAGCTGTTTCGTATTTCTAGGACTCGTCAGTGATGCTAAGGACTTAAAATGTAAAGCCAAGGAGACGATTGAGGAAAATCCAAAATGTTTGAAAGAAAAGTCAACAGCCCCGTAATTGAATTAATTTTGTTTTTTTTTTTTTTTTTTCAATTTTAAAGCTAATATTGTTAACAGGAGATATCAAAAATTAGGTCGTAAACAGTTTATCGAAATGAAGAATCTGAAACTTGTATAAGTATGGCTACTCAATGCGAGAATACAGTTTTCACTACATTGATCGAATATCTGAAACTTTTACACCATTAAATTAATATTTTTGTCCGAGAATAGTTTTCGAAAATTTCATGTTAAATCACGTAGAACAATAATTGCAATTTGCTTGTATCATTCCGATTTATTTGTTATTGTTGTTCATATGCTTCAACATAAAATGTAGATAATTGCTTTGTTAAATCCGTAAAATGTTAATAACAAAAAGCTTTGAAATATCAGAGCATATAAATGAAACAATTTCGGATATTGTTGATGATGGTTAAAAGTAAACATCTTATACGACAACAAACCTCCGCCTTGCAATCCCGTTTATGTATTATTTCCATATATGAGATCGTTATGCTGCAATGTTCATATGTAAGAAATGATATTAAATTTAATATCGATCCAATTATACTTATTTTGAGCAAACTTTGAGTCACAAAGTAAAGAAATATTCAAAGTTTGTGTATGTAAGGTATTAATGTGACCAATATGTTGTAAATTTGAGGAAGCTATGCATTATACGTGGGTGTGTATAGAAGAAGGAAGGATGGTACTGGAACATGCAAAATACTAACTCTACTTTATGTGGTTAGGATACATTGTGAGAATCACTAAGGGAAAATTAGAAGAAATCATGATACAAACCATCACTCTCATATACCAAATATTTCTGCCTATCAATGACATGGCACATCGATAACTTTCTGGGTTTTTTTAAAATAACATTTCGCTTTTCAAACCAAATTACACAACTGGCTATTTGTATCGTGTCTTGGCACAATGCATTGCACTTAGCGAACACATGAATGGATTTTTAGGAAAAACCAGCGTGTCTTCAGGGAGAATTTGCCTGTCAATACATTGTTACTTACCGTTTTAACCAGCAATGCACGGTCACTCCGTCCAAGTTATTACAAGTTAATAGATAAGATTTATTAGTGTCAGAGTTAAGTGTGCTTGGTGAATGGAAATTTGACAATTATTGCGTATCCCATAAATGGTTGATTCCAAAAATCGATGACAGATAAGAGTATCTGGTGCAATATCATCCTTCAGACATGGCTATTGTTGTGAGGGTCTTTACCGAACATCCGAACTTCGTGTCATAACAACCTGGAAACCCTATTTCCTCATTTACTGAACACATTTTTTATTTATTAACTCCATATTTCACCAATTTTCAAAACGGTAGAATTACTTCACGGAATAAAGCAAGCAAGTTTTTGTCAATATGAACGCATTAAGTCACCCTCGTTGGGTTCATATTGACAATAAAGATAAACTGACAATTCAAAATGACTTTTGATAAAACAATGTAGTTATACTCCCTTAACTACAATCCGCATTTACATTGAATTAAAATGATGCTAAAATGCTCAATTCAAATAGAACGATAACATCTTAACTGCATCAGTTAATGTTATTATTTTTAAATCCTTAAGGATAAAATATAATTCAAGTCCTGAGTCACTAATGCTGATTGTTAAATTCACATTCTAGTTATCATTTCAATTGCAATATAAGTTAAATGTGAAAGAACACATTCTAAATCACAAATGTAAAATGCCAATGCCATAGCTTTATTAATGTATCATTCAATTCTCGATCTGATCTTTTTATCTTTATACCTATTTTATTTTTGTAAAGAAAATAATCGGTTATACAAATTCAAAGCTCAATTTCTCTCCTTGAATTACCATTTTTTATTCTAGTATTTCTAATTGGGCCAAAGTATTTAAGTTTTTTTACTTCTTTTGTTCTAAACTACAGGAATTCAGTGCAGTGCAATTTTCATTAGTTTCTTTATTCCTTGTAAAATTCAAAATTGAGTTTCGAGCCACATACAATAATATCTTCTTGCCATAGCCTTGGTTTAATTCATTCGAATTATTGCATGGCTTAGAACATACAAATTGACCTGAAGTTGTCCTGAAATACCAGCAGTATGAAAAATTAATTATTACACTAGATTTTTTACTTTCCTTTCGATCATTTTGGACTCCTAGGCTTAAGTCCTTAATATCACTGACAGGTCATAAAAGGATGAAACAGCTGCAAGATGCAGTTAAGTACATTATATCACACAATTTCATCTCAGTCTAACTTTGTAATTATATGTGTTATTCAGTTGTGTGTCTTTTGTGCAGATGTCCAGATTTAACCAAATATATAACACATATATTTACTGGGCACGGGGAATTCACCATATTTTCAATATATATATATATAGTGAAAACAGGGTAAATTCTCCGTGTGAGCTCATCGTGTTTTCAAGTTTTTTTTAAAGTATATATATAAACAAAGGGAAAAAAATAAACAAAAAAGCAAAACCACACACACACAAACACACACACATACACACGCACATGGTTTTTAAAGCTGGAGATTAAGGGAGATAATTGAGAAGTTTACAGACGTCGTAAGGATCCTATTGATAAGTATGCTACTTGTTTAATGATCGTTGGTATTCGTGGAGTTCCGTTGTTGTAGACATAGTTCTCATTTGTGAACGTGATATCACTTGTGTGGAGTGATTCACGTGACAGGTGTCAGCGATGTAAGACACTTAACTTACCAGAACACCTGTCCTTATCATGACATAGTTTCAATGACCTTGTAATTAAATTACGATCTTGTCTAGATATTGATTTTTCTGACGTTGGTGTTGCCACAATCGGGCGTTAGAATAAATTTAATGTTGTACATATTGATAATAACGTCTTTGCTGTCTTTTAAAGAGTTATTTTAATTTGAGATATTGAAAATATCTAATAATTCTAGTGAAAGATTGTACAAAATACATACAAATGAATAGCATCAATACCACCATTTGATACACTTCTAGGTAAGATTTAGAGCAGCTACCACGAAAATACCACCATGCCAAAAGAATTTTTAATTCAAAATCCAAATCGATTGTACTGATGGCAAACATACATCTATGAACGCCGAAAAAATCAACTAGGGATATGTTTGGTATATCTTAAACGACGTTTATCTGTAATACAAACAGCGATTGAAAAGTGTGTTTTTGTCACTTTATGAAACGTCTGTTTCCGATATCAAATATAGAGTGGAGTGACCGATTCTTTACGATGGTTCACTTTTCGACTTTTCAACTATCAAACTGTCATGACGCATTTTCTTTCAAATAACACTCATATCCCGTAAGCAGTCAGAGGGATTGCCGATGCTTCATCCTCATCAATTCCATTAGCAACCCATCCAACATTCAACACATCCGGTACACCAAATATCTAAACAGTGTGAATTTCTGTGAAATGAATGTATGAATGCTTTGCTGGAGTTGAAATTGTTATAAGCAATGTTGTCATGTGATGTTTTATTCAAAATAATTAACCAGTAAGTGAAGGATATAGGATTGACGTCACAGTCCTACATTGTCTCCGAAGTGTGATATGAAGTATTATTTTTCGCATGATTTCTTTACGTCTAATCTGAGAAAAAAATAGTACGTCTATTCTACAGATGTTTGAAAATGTTTGATATCATGCAATGCATAATATAAAATAACACTTATGGAGAGCTATTTTCGTTTTAGTTTCAGTTCTTGTTCTGTTTTATTTTATTTGATCCAGAAATAATTCAGAGCAATAAACTGATATAACACACGGCTCGTATTCTCGTTACTTTTGTCACGTTGTTGCCAGAAGAAAATACCGATCTTATTAAAAAAAAAAAAAAAAAAAAAATTTTATCACCATGCTATAAAAATCTTACGTCTTCATTTTTGATGATATGACCTATTCTATGCTGATATGTTTTTCGGTTTGATTAATCAGAGATGTAGTTCATCATTTTTTCTGTTTGCGAGGCACATTGCTAGTTTTTTGTTAAAATCTACCTTTGGTTTGACAGTCGCGACTGTCAGCAGAAGCCAACAAAAGTAAGATCATCTGACGACGAAGAATATTGAATATGTTTAACCGTATTTTCTGAGACTCAGGTTTATTTAATTTTCGTTTTGCTCTTTAAAAATGAATTACAAAGAAAATATTGATGTTTTCCAGTTGAATATTTCATACTTGTGAGAAATATCTATATTCTGTCATACTCGTGTATACATGCTATTAAACCAGTATGTATTCTCTATCGGCTCTTTCAATATATTCTATAAACATAATTTCATACTTAAGTAACAAGTAAAACCAATTAGTGATTGAGAGGCACAGAGCGTCTTATTTCTAAAGGTAGTTTCGGTGTCGTCACTGACAACAAGGACGTTAAGCGATATCATTTGACATGCGCACTGCTTGAACAATTCCGATAGCAACCGTTATCATTTCTTTTTTTCAGTACCGAATAATGTTTTATAATGGTTTAATGTATACATATGTATTTAGCATTTGTAATGTTATCGATTTAAAGTTAAAATTGCCGTTGTATATATTCAGAGACGGATGAAATGCTGTGAATTAGACATAGCGTATAACTTTGTCACCTGATACCTGGTTAAGTAATTTCAGAGCATTGGTCGTTCCACCAAAAAACGCATAACGAATGTTCAAGACATCGGCTAAATCTATGTCAATGTTGTTACCTGAAAGTTGATCCAGTAACAAGCCTTGTACAAACAAATCGCAATTCATTCATATCTTCTATTGCACAACAATTAATGTAAAATCCAACCGTCATGTCACTCACAAAAACGTTCAGAAGAAAACAGCAAGGAAAATCGGACAAACATCTATTCTCGAAAGGAGTCTAAATAATGGATAAGTTTGAAAAAAGGGTGAACTTTACTCCGTCCAGCAGTAGATTCACAAGGGACAGGCCAGAGAGAAAATCAAAATAAACTCCTCATATTTCCATTCAGCCGCTGTCATGGCGTCGTTGCGGCGGCCATCGTAACTGCTGTCACAGTCATGGCGTCGTCACTGTCGCCATTTTAAATGTTCATGCCATTATCAAGTCAAAGGACGTCACCACACAGGCCATGGAGTCAGTGACCTCATTAACGCCATCTTGTGAAAGGATTAAAAAATACTTTCAACACCACCAAATATACTTCTATAGCATTTAAATGAACGTCATGTTATAACAAACAATTGTATTTATGTCGTGCTCTGTTTATTAATTGCCTGGTAAGGATCGGCTCCGACTATTGGATGTATATTGTATAGATAATGTGTCTGTGCATGTGTCATCAGCGGTGTGATACTTGTGGAAACTAGCATTTACTTAATATATATATATATATATCCGTAATGTCATAACTGATAGCCATATCTTTCATCCTAATTTCATTTTGATATTGTTATAATGTGTATTTTCTGTTTATTTTTAAGGAGAATGCTTTCATAGACTAAGCCAGTTGCCTAAATCCTCTTTTCAATAAAGTTATTCTGAAGAAGAAACGCCTTGTACATATCATCTTCGGGCTACGCATATTTACAATGGAATGTACTATTACATCTATAATCCATTTTCATAAAAGCTATTATATCCAATCATTTTTCCTCCGGTTTTCCCGATATTGTTCGTTTTATGTCACCATCACGTGATGGCCTCAAGTCTCTTAGACATATCTTGAAGAATAAAATGTAGAGTGGGTGTTTTAACGAGACACAAACTAAGGACACGTGCCGTTTAGTAACAACAGATATGCACTATTTGAACTGTACTTGAAAGCATTCAATTTTATTATAATATATATTTCTTTCAGAGTTCTATCAACGCATAGTAAGTCATGCAAAATGCAATTGCTTTCAGTGACCTTAAACAGTGAGATAGGGGACCCATCGTGTATTAAGTACAAAAAATTTCCGCTTCAGGGTTTTGATGCGACCCAACCATAACTACTACTTGTGTTCTTGTTTACAAGACAATATACAAACGAAAGAAAACGTGTTATACGCGATCAGTATAAAAAGCCTTTGGTGAAGCTGATGAAACAAATCAAAGACATTAAATATACAAATTACGAATGATGTTTTCAAGAGAGATGAAGATTATGAAAAGCATAGTATATGCAAAACACAATACATGTCAGACAACATCCTCATTTGGTATGAACACTGAAATCGTTCTAGTAAAAGAAGATATGACCTGTCGTGTACCGCTTCCTCAAATATTAACTTATTGAGTTCTCATTTGACTCTTTTGTTCCAATATATAACTTTTTTTCGTACAGCAATTTATTAGCCTTGTAAATTTATCATTTATTTTTTTCGGATCTTTCTTTCAGCATTGAATTAACATTTTATTTGATAATTCTACATCTAACCGACACCACGTCAGTTAGAATCTCTTAACCTTTTGTTATATTAAGAGATTTCTACTAAAATGATAACCTATTGAGAATCACAGGTCTTTAAGAACATAAGTACTCCAACTCCATCTCATTTGATATTATACCTTATCATCGTGTCCTAAATATGAAGCTTATCTGAAAACAAGTCATTGATTACTTGTTAGCCATGTCTTCGAAATAATTTTATTCGTTCTATTATTGTGAGTCTCTGATTTTACTGAAAATCAAAATAAATGGAAACGCAAGCATTGCAAGTATTGGCGAATTTGCTGTCAATAATATACGAAGATTGAAGTCTGGATTGTTAATTTTGAGCACAAAATTAGTAGGTGTGTATCTAGCTTTTCTATTTTGTATTAAAGCGCATCTTCTCCTGACGTTGGTACATGCAAAAAGTGCAATCACCAAATCTACTTGAAAGTGAATATCAAGTGACAACACTGCTCTAACCGACGTTAAATAGATATGTTTTTTGATACAATGGTTCTAATGTGTGATTATACGTGGGATTTTTATCACCGAGCGTGATTATCGGATAATGATCTTCATCAGATCATTGACCCGTGTGTATCATATCTACCACACATCGGTTTTACACACTCGTTTATCTGGGTTGAAAAGCCAGTAAAAAACCAATTTATTATATCATAACAATGTTAATGATCTACACTTGAAAGTGTATATAGGAGTATTTAACATTCCTATAACTTAGATCTACACCAATCTATATCCACTTTTTATCATTTTATTTGATAAAATACTAAATAGACAGATGTCAATTTGTATGTACATTCTCTCTTGAAATAAAATCAATATTAGAACTTTCTAATTTACTCGAATGGATTATTTAGGAAGGTTTTAAATCCTTACGGAAGCTAAAATTTATTTGGTACAAACGATCAATATTATTGATACAATATACACAAAAAGAAAACGAGTAGGTGATATATATATACATATATATCCAAATACGGATCCTCTTCTCACCATCACTCTCGGTAAATGATCCTGTGTTAATTCATACTAGTCCGTCCGATTATGGTCTTAATATAGTACGTGTACATATAACGTTTGTATGTAAAAAAACCCCCAGTGTATTGTGTTTAACGGACTCGCATTTAGGTGAAATAGCTGCAAACTGGGCTGTATGGAAATGTATTTTTAGTGGTATCTTAATCTATGCCAAAATTGTTGTGAATTTCAAACTACGGAAGGATTTAGAATCAATGAATAGAGAAATAATTGAGGAGGATTTAGTGTGGGATAACACAAGTATGTTTGCCGTATTATTTATAAGCCATCATGACAAAATACGTCATTCGGCATCTAAGACTGTTGGAAACGTTTAACAGATCTAGCTTTGGTATTTCCCAAAACATTATCTTAAATGTCGATTTAAACACCAGCTTTTTGCCAAAATGTACAAATCAGTTATATTATCAACCCGTACAGTTTTGTTACCACTCATACTAGTGTATGGTTCATCCATTCATCATTAGTGTTACAATCGAAGTGCGATCTGGTTATTCCTTTTAATGATTATGCGTGATCATTTTTCTTGTATCTATATAATATGTTAGGAGCCAATGACGTGAGCTGTCTTAGCGGAAATATGGTGAAACAGTTTGGTAAATATTGTACGCACATGCTGAACAAATTACTTCAAACAGGGATGAAAATTTTGGAAATGCAATTTGAATGTAGTATAAAAAGTTACCGATAAAAGATTAAAAAAAACTGTTTACATATCCTTTTAAGAGATATCAAGGTTTCATTGAAGCATATTGAATAGATGATGATAAAAATTATAAGAAATTCAAAATAAATTGTGCAAAATATTTAGCAAAGAACGACCGGAGTTGTCCCTGAAAATGTTTAAAAAGCTGTAAATAAGGTCACAATATGATTGAGTATGCGAGGAACATTTCTTATGAAGCTATCGATGATTTCCGGAAGCATATGTAAAAATAGTCCAAGAACCTATTAAAGAAAATAATGATATAGATATTCTAACTCCATGTGAAATTTGACTCTTATGAGTCCTGTCCTATTTTGACAAAAGAACTAACTCTCGCATTAGTGAGTCACGTGTCACTCACAAAAAAGTATTGGATATTATTTATATGTTGAAACTTTTATTAAATGGTATTGTTGTACCCCGTTCTATCTTATTAAATGAATCTCATAGTAATGTCCATTTCCAGTTTCTTTGAAACTTTATTACGTTGTACAATTTTAGATGAGATTTTGCACCGAAATTCCAAATAGAAAATGTTAAGTAAAAGTATTTCAATAATTCCTATATATAAACATATTTACTGTATAAACTACAATCTGGATTTCTTCAAAACCACTCAACAGCTCAACAACTCATCATCTTAATGAAACAAAATCGTAACTGAGCTCCAAAGTATATATATACATGTTTTTGTTCTCATTACCCAAGAACCCATGAATATAAATCATTGAGGAATTATTCCGAAGACAGAAAACTATAGTAACATACCAACTTGTTAACATAATCATTATTCTTACTCAGACTGAACAAACTAAAGCAAAATATGAACAAAAGGAAAGATTTACACGGATACTCCTGAAAAAGTACAAGGAGAAAGAAACCAGGTGTTTTCGAAGATCAAGCGTCTCATTCTTTACTGACGACACCCGCCATGTAAACCTTGGTCAGTCCAAATAAGTAACGTCACGTTCTCAAATGACAACAAGGCAAACAACAACTGAAGCAACAGGCAAACTAATGAGCACTAAATACGTCCATCTTTCGCTCCTATGTTTTTTTTTCTACTTGGCAGCACTGAGTCTTGTACCTCTACGGGATTTCCATGGTTTGGTTTGGGGCTGGAGGGGAAAAAGAGGTAGTTTCCTGTAGCATACAGTATTGTATTGCATTTATGTTGGATATTTAAGCAGCGCTATAGCGATGAAATCCAACAACATGAAACTAGACATAACTCGATGGATGTCGCGATAAGGTTTTTCTTTAAGCGACAATGAAAGTAAACATTGCTAACAGGCAATAATTTGAAATATCACATTTTCCATATTTTTTTATTGTTCGTTTCAAAGCTTAAACTTTCTCCGAATTAATAAAAGAAAATTGACAAATCATTTTGATAAATGCTGAAACAGGATACTAAACATTGCAACCGCATGTATGACAGCTTGCAAACAGGCTTGCGTACATACGTATAATTTGAGAAAATTTACAATCAAACATTTATTAGATATGTTATATTTTATTGCAACGGGAACCGTCATTCAAATTTCCAGACGAATGAATAAAAAAAATGTTTCAACCAGTCGTGTTTTAAACTGTATTATAACTGTATTATTCTGTTCTAATTAATTAGTTTTGAATGCAATATCAATCGTTCAAATTTTAAATATGATTACTTATATTATAGATTTTAAATTCTAGATTTGTATGCGAAAAATCATGTAATTCATTGTAAACCTTGTGTTTAATGTATCTATTGATATAGTATTGTTTTACCCCATGTTATACATTTTCATGTATCTGAGGATCCAATAAACTTGAAACTTGAAACAAACAATAAATCAAGTGTTTATATCTTTATATACTATAAAACGCGTGTAAACTATTGTATTGCAACCTACATTACAGCATTAAGCAATAAAGATGTAAGAGAATATAAAGAAAATCATGAATAGAAAGTTATTCCTTTGCTATGTTCTTGCCCGTTTGGGGTTCTTTTTAAAATGCATCCCACGCACTCAGGACAACACTGCCACATACATTATCATACCCATTAATTACATGTTGTCAAAGTGATTGGAATCAACAAGATATCGTTTCTTCTCACCGACAAAAATTAATGTTACATGCGATGAAGCTAATTAAGAATGACAATAATATCACGTAACACACATGTGCTTGTTTATGCTTACATTGTGACCCATCTCTCTTTAAGAAGGGAATTGGTTGGTACTTTTACGTTATCAAATATAACCATACATATAATCGACTCGGCTGGATTCGTGATAAACATATATCAGTTATGGAAAATAATGTTTCAATCCAGCAAAGTTGATGAAAGTAACTGTTGACATGCTTGATCAATAACTGATCACGGTCTTCGTAATTTGCATATTTAGGATGGACATGCTGGACACGTACGTTACACGTGCCACCATGTCAATGAAACGGCAAACTACCTTCATAGTATTAAATATGCATGACAAACATCCGCTTCGCGATACTGGATGTAAAGTTCAAAATGCGAACTCTAGTTCACATTGATAAGACCTCACAATTCCCTCCTATATCTCTGAACTTTCCAAGCACACCTAAAAATGAATGTCCGAGAACACTTTACAAAATCGGATGCAAGGACTTTGACGCATCGTACATCAGAGAAGCGGGCAGAAGGTGTACCCGAATCGAATGAAATGCATTGTTACGAACTTCTGTACATTTTTTCTGTTTTCTGGCTACCATATCGTCACACTATTTTCGATCTTAGTGTACATAGGGTTAAAGTACTGTAGAAAAGATTGACCGATGCCTTATCACGTCGTACACATGGTATGACATTACTAGAACACTTCACAGTGGCCGTATGTCTGATTAAGATGACCGTGTAGTCATCGAAACGTCACACTTTATTCACCTACTGTTTGTATTATGAGCTATGCGAGCTAACAACAATATGATTCTTTTAAAATATTTTATTAAAGATATTGAATCCAAAAGAACCGAGGAGTGCCAGTATCCAGATTAGCTGGTAATCTGAAAGAGTGATACGCGGACATTTTCACAATTAAGCTTCACGCGTTTCTACTTAATACATAATTTTTGTACAGTATTTGATGTTCAAACTACATTTACATATCTGAATTATTTTTCCGCTCTTTGTATACAAAGTGCTGCTTTCTGATTTTTCTAAAGGGACTCGATCTTTTCCATGAATGGATTTACTCTTTACTATCTAC
This sequence comes from Ylistrum balloti, assembly GCF_031769215.1. Lineage (NCBI taxonomy): Eukaryota > Metazoa > Mollusca > Bivalvia > Pectinida > Pectinidae > Ylistrum > Ylistrum balloti. Next base: position 537,814 of record NW_026782060.1, on the reverse strand, counting down.
TGCTACTGTTAATATCCAATGTGTGTGGCTCGGTGTCCTTTACTGACAAATGGGAAAGAGGAATTATTTCTTTATTTCCATACATGATGAACTTCGGGGTGAATACAGTATTTCATCAACGAAACAAAACGTCGTCTTCTTTTCAGGTTTACGTTCAATTTATGTCCAGTTTTGGTGAAATGTTCATCTTTGATGTCCGGAGACGAGAATCCAGCGTCCATCCCACCAGCATTTAAACATCAAGATCAGCTACGAATGCTAAAAAATGTTCTTTGTCTATAGCCATTAAGCATTACTGCTTGTCTTTCCGGTGTAAACAATCTGCCTGTCACATATGCTCGCGGTACCCCTCGGTGACATGTGTTACTTCCGTCATCTCACCATTGACACGTGATGTCTATCATCACTGGCTACTCATAATTTGACATGTAGAAATCACAACACATCATTAACCAAATAATATTTAATCCATTATTCTATAATTTCCCGCTCACAAATGAATTTTGAATGACTGATGTACAAATCAGCTGTCTATGACATCTCGTCATGCAATCTCTCATACCAAGCGATTTATTCTAAGAGAATTCCTTACTACATTATTGAATTGATACAGTTTTTAACAAGCTGTTACAGGGCTTTTTGAAACGTTTTGAAACTTAAAAATATTATATTTTTGTCTTTGATGAAAAGAAAACGAAATTTGTCGATAAAACGTGATTGCTAACCTTTCAAGTATGTATAGACTCTAGACCGTACAACTGTAGATAAGTTATTCAGGTTATTCGAGAAAACATTACTTTCTAAATGCGATCGCCTTCGGAAACATGAAGACGATAATTGACACAATAACTATTATCAATAGCAATTGAACGCAATATGCAATTTCCAAATATCATCACCCTGTACCTCTTCGTTACTGAAAAGAAGCTGTTCAAAACTTTTAACAAAATTGACTGTAGTGACCTCGAAAACAGCTTGCAACTGACCAAATATCGTCACTCAGGGACTCTTGATTATGGGTTAGAGGTCGAGGCCATTTCAACATTTAAAAAAAGTGAATATAGATATATATGCAATATCAAGGCGAAATTTTTCATAGTTTGTTACCCAAAATAGCACTTCTGAATTTTGACCACTATCGAATGCTGGAAGTTGAGTAAGTACAATTCTTTCAATAATTACTATTGATAGCAATTTGTTTCCGTATGCAACTGACCAACGTTTGTTACACAAAATAGCAATTTTCAATTTTAGCCCTGATCAGGATCCAGAAGGTGATTTTTCTGACAAGCTTTTATTGCTGTACTTAAAGGATAAAGAAACGCAACTTCGTTAATTGCAAAATAGTTTGTATCGAATTTACATAGCCGTATAAAATGTAAGAGAAATAATAGGGTACCTTTCCTAATCCACCAACAAAAGTCCGTCATCCTCGAGAAAAGACAATCCACTTCTAAATTACCATTATACGGTGACTGTACACAAATGCATTCAAACTGGTGTCGATTTCTGACTATAACCAAGACGTGTAATTGCCAATACATTTGTAATCAATAATCATTTTTAAAAGAATGACACGGTTAGCCCAACTTGACAAGGAATGGGTTCTCGTAATGCTCGTGGGTGGTAGCATTCAACAGCAAGCCGCTACTTACTTCGGAGTTCACAAGTCGATTAGGTTTTCGTCTCAACGCCACGGGAAGAGTTGATGACAGACCGAGATCCGGACATGTACGTGTAATGTAGCGACGTCAAGATCGGTTCATTAGTCTTGTCCACGTGCATGACAGGAGAGATTAACCGCAGCCGAAACGGCTCGAAATACTATTGGTAATTGAAACCGTCGAATCCATCAAAAGATATGAGAAATAGACTACGAGAGGCGCATTTACGTCCACGTCGCCTGTACGTCGGTTTGGTACGTCGTATGCAGTGGTTGATGACATATGTGCCCAGACCTTTCCCGATGAGAAGTTTGGGATCCATGCTCTTCACGAGTGAATCTTGATTCATGATATTTCGATCAGATGGTCGTCAACGTTTGTACCGGCGCCGAGGAAGCCATTTTGTAGACTCTTGTGTTTTGGAGCACGACAGTTTTGGGACTTGATCAGTTATGGTTTGGGAAGGAATTTTCTGTGGTTTAAAATACCTTAAGTGATCATTAATGGGGATTTAACAGTTGTGCGCAATCGAAATGAGATCCCGAACCCTCGTGTTGTGCCTTTCATTATAATGCATCATTCTACAAACGACATTAGGGTTTGGTCTGACAACTATCGTTATTTCAGCCAGGTGTACATTAGGGTGTTCTAATTCATGGCGGCCTAATGGGGGTTCTAATCTGTTAAAAATATCAGAAATTTTATGGATATCATTTAATTAAACCGTAAAGTTAAAGTTGCTTTTCTTTATCCTGTTAATATACACGTGACAGCAATTGATTACAGTATGCTACAGACAAAATTTTATCATCGTGTAGGCATCGTTATTAAGAAAATGGAATTTCAATGTTTTGACATAATTGACCCCTGCGACCTTGAAAATGAGACAAGGACTTTTATTTTATCAAATTTGATGACCAAGGACCTAATTAGCAAATGTAAAATATCTAGCCTTGAGGTCATATAGAATTTGAAAAGAATATATCAAGGTTTGTCTCACGAAATATCCAATTTGAACTTTGACCCCTACCGAACACAGGAAGTTGACACTTTCCCAAATATTTCCTGAGATGTGTTCTTCATTTGTTGTTCTACGCAATATTTTCAAAAAGATTAATTTAATGAATTTAGCCGTTATTGAGATATTGCAATTAGGAATAAAATATGACGTCATAGCGGCCAGTTTGCTATTCTGATTAAGTTGAAAATGTCACTATATAGTAGAAGACATCTGGAGAAACCTTAACAAATATAAGTAATATAAGTTGATGGTCTAAAGGAATTTTCTGAAATTTACGGCTTTTTAACAGATCAAAGGAAATTGTCAAAATGGCGTCCATTAGTTACGGTAAATGCTTAAAACAAACTGAAGAAATCAAAATCATTAGACTGACATGCGGCATAGAAAAAGATATATTTATATTTTCAAATCGAGAAAGGAACAAAGAAAATTGTAACCTTCGACCAAACAGCGACCTTTTTGTGTATGATATATTTCGTATTAACATATAAGAGGGGAAAGTCGATATGGGTTTATCTAAAAATGATATTATTGCAGGAACTCTGTACAATTGACTATATGAGAGATGTCCTTGCTTTGAATTTTTTGATATATATGAGGTCATAGCGGCCATGTTGGATTTTTTCCAACTTACAAAAGTTACATGTTCACTTTCAGATACCTACCTACAAAGTACTAATTATATGTTAAGCCTATCTCTTAACGATCAAATGATTTCGAGTCCACGAAGTTTGAAAGAAGAAATAACAGCAGGTCTTTTCACCGGGTCTTTTCAACACTTAGTAAACAGACCAGATCAAATAGATTAGAGCCAAATGATGGCTTACACTGCACCACTCAGCTGTTTCGTCCTTCTAGGACTAGGCTGTGATGCTACACCACACAGCTGTTTCGTCCTTTTAGGACAAGGCTGTGATGCTACACCACACAGCTGTTTCGTCCTTCTAGGACTAGGCTGTGATGCTACACCATACAGCTGTTTCGTCCTTCTAGGACAAGGCTGTGATGCTACACCACACAGCTGTTTCGTCCTTCTAGGACTAGGCTGTGATGCTACACCACACAGCTGTTTCGTCCTTCTAGGACTAGGCTGTTGTGCTACACCACACAGCTGTTTCGTCCTTCTAGGACTAGGCTGTGATGCTACACCATACAGCTGTTTCGTCCTTCTAGGACTAGGCTGTGATGCAAAGGACCTAAATATCAAAAGTTCTGAGGCTACTGAAAACAAATCCATAGAGATCCCAACAAGTGTGAAAATCTAGATGGTTCACTTACCCTGTGATTCAATACATTTGATAATTTCCATGTATCTGATAATTTCAAAATTACAAGAGAATTTCAAAGTGTATTGCAGTTATAAGGAGAAGATTTTAAACAACGAACAATGCTGTGGTTTCCGTGGGTAATGAAAGATTACATCTACCTGCTTTTACCAACAGACGGACGTCACATGTTGGAACATGTTAATCAAAACTAATTTAATGTCTTGAATATCGTATACACCATTGGTTAGCAAAGAAACGTCGATAGTGAAATGTTAATGACAAACATCCGATTCACAGCAGACGGTACAAAATCATTCACGACAATACCATTAAATATACTAGATAAATGTTTTCTGTTAAATACAAAAGACCAACGCAAAGCTGTCGCAACAAATAATTCAAAACATGTTGTTTTTTTTTACAATTTACAATTGCTATTTACAAGAAGTTCAACGTCCTGTTAACAAAGACTCGCGCGTGAACAACATTTTGAATTAAGATTTAAAAACAAATATAGTATAGCCAAATGATACTGCATCATACAGTCGTTTGTCCTTCCAGGACTCGCCAGAGGACAAAGAAGATTTTCAGAAGACATTCAAGTGAATAGTATTTTTGACTTATAAGTTTAAAATTAGGTCCAACAGACTCAAATGCATTTAATTTTATACCAAAGTTGTTTCGTCGTTATGCATTAAGAACTTTACAGCGGTGAAAAGGATCTTTAGATGTTAAACCTGAAATCAAAAGTGTTCGATAGAAATTTCAGAATATAAATGGGGATATGGATTAGTCCGTAATTCGATAATTTGCAAACGAATATCAGACGGCATCAAAATGAAGAAGTGTTCCTTCTGAAATGACTTAGTGAGCCGATTAACTTTGTTTTTTGGTTGTAAGTAATATTTTTTTTCATATTTTGAAACTAGGATATTTTTGACTTCGTGTTTCGTCATAATTAGTTTATATTTCTTTTTTTAATTATTTATTTTATTTTAAGAATACCTTGCCTGTACATTATAAGGAGAACACATGTAACAAAATGTTTTCAGATTTAACGTCATGTATGCCCTTCTTTCAGCTGGTATATGAAATGACAGTGACACTGCTCCACGAGTGTGGGCGCTGACTTTGATGAGGTAACACTGTCATCTTGCTCAGTATTTCGGCTTGTTTTCCTCATAAAAGGATGTATTTTATTTCAGTTTTAATTTCTTTAATATGTCTTTATGTATTATTATTACACTCAACATTTTGTTGAAATCATTCAACGAATTTGAAGTTTATGACTTTGGACACGGGTTTTATTCGATGTCTAAGAATATTTAAGACCATTCGGCTTCTTCATCATGTAAGTTAATCTCGTCCTGCTTTTTTTCTTCCCCATAACTACTGAACGTATGTCAGCTCAACTAATTAAAAATAAGTCTGATCTTTAAAGATGAAAGATCCAGACCTGTTGATATAGGGGATCTGGTAATCCTAGGATGGGATGTATTTTTTGTTAATACTTTCTGTGCAATCGATACATACAGCATGCATGTCAAGTACCAAAGGTTTATTCCAACTTCCGTGTAAGAAATTAAATGCACTCATGAATGTACTCTACTTCGTGTTAGCCACGCCTCCTCCAGTGACATGCCTGTAATCTTCCTCCTTCAGAGCATTGCTGTTGGCTTTTGGATGAAGAACAGACTTTTCGATCAGTATGCAGCATGCACGGGAAAACGACGCAACCATGCCACACCCACCGTTTGAATACTGACGCAAGTGCTGGTCGGTTGTTTTCCTCAACTGAATTAGGGTTGTGGTGCTGACCCCAGAACACTATCTGAAAGTCGATAGAACTTCAGAGTAATTTAGACTAGACCAAATAGATGCGTTCATGTCCAATTGTTTAGATCTAGAATTTCACATTATGCTGTAAAATTCTCGCAGTTTGTGGTGAAATCGTAGGCGAAACCGCAATCCTCAAGTTTCATAATGCCATGATGTCGTCTGGAAGGACGCAATCAACACGCATCTCATGTAAGCGGCACACCTACTGAAAAGCATTAAGCTTTAAATGGGAGCTGAGATATACCTTGTTGGAAAATCATCAATTATTCAAAATCAGTTATTAAAATACACATTTGTAAACCAACTTTCTTTCTTCACTATAGACTAGAATTTACATGGTGCATGTCCTCAACGAAGTTTGAATATTTTTGTTATGATCAGGTTCAAATGCTGTTTTTTTCCCTGTTGATTTTTTTTATAGCTTTTGGTGTTTAATTGTTGTTGTTGCTGCTACTGCAGCTGCTGTTTATGCTGATTGCGTTGGAAAATGTCAAATATATATATATATATATATACTTTTTAATGTTTATATATAACACGGAAACCAGATTTATCCACAGACATATAAATCGACGAAACATGCGATCATACTAGTCGATGGAAACCGATGAAAATTATGGCTTTCGATGGTCGAAACATGAATTTTATGTAGTGTTTCCGTGAGCTACGTTCTGCGGATATTTTCGTAACAATTGAAGCAAAACCTTTTAATCGTACCAATACTACAACGATCATTTTTTTCCTATTTTGTTTTTTAAATCTGCATATGGTCCAGTATGAATTAGCCCTTCATTCCTGCGCTAACGTTCCCCACTGTTATCTGTATCCTACGTTTCGTTATTGAAGTACAAACGAAACGTTTACACCAGGTGATAGCTATCTTGCTAAGTTAAGAAAAAAATGTTCATTCGTCCGACCCAAGGTGGCTTCGCTTGACGTTTTTCACCTTTAAACGGTTTTGCCAGAACGTTGTTTCGACATTATCACACATTACTGCTCAAGATGGTTTTCTTTATTAACTCTGTATTTTAAAAGGTGATCTACCCACAGAATGCAATTTCAAATAACATAAATCAAATCAAAATTTGAAAGGTTATATGCAAATCTAAGTTCAAACCAATTTTCGAATTATTATAAATGCTTAACGAAGAATTTAACTGTTAACTGTATTAACCTCTGTAACTCGTTTGATACTGCAGCTAAAATTGTTAAATTCCCGCACCACAAATCGTTATCACTAATTGGCTAGTTAGTTATCTAACAGTTAGTGGACTACTGTCGTGGAAGTTTACAGGCTTTTAATTCGTTTTTAGCGTTTTTCGTGCCTGATTTTTCCCGCCAAGTTAGCCAAATCCTAACAGACTGAAATGTGTTAGTGATGCTGCCTGAAATACTCCCCGTTGATTATAAGTGTCCTGTGTATGACTTTTAGTACCCGTATTTGATATATATTTTGTATGTAAGAGTTCACGTTTGTCCATTCATCACTATTTAAGATAAATAAAAGGCAATAAAACCAGTAACATGATCTTAGAAATCTTTTTGACGGATTTCGTGTATATCTTTTTAAAGCGGCTATTATCTTAGATTTCAACATCAGGAAATGGAGAATTCGGCTTAAGAATAATAAAATATATCCATAATAAAGCGATACATGCGCCTATAACGTCAAATTTGTTATTTTTGTTCATATTTTCGGCGTCGGAACATTGTTTATCTTGCCTATATAAATGTTATAAACATGTTCACAGTCGGTTTATTACGAAGAAAGGCGAGTGGGTCACATGGCTTGTCACGTGACGAAGTCATTTACATCCATCGCAAAGAAAAAATGGATTACGAGGTAAACAAACCCACATGTCTTATGTATGATACTTGCTCTTTTCTGGTCTGACTCCTTCCTCTTACGATTTCTGGTACTTTCTGTAAGGTAACTTTTAGGTCCTCGTCGCCTTTTCGTATTTGCGTCCGCCATATTGCTTCTTTCTAGGCTTATACGTATGCGCAGCATCAGGATTACGAGCGGTAATATATGAATTAGATCAAGACCGCAATGTTAACATTCTTTATTAATTAGATATCAATTAGAAATGGTTGCAGTGACTTTTAATTTCAGTAATTAACAAAAAGTCTTAGTTTCGTAACATACTATTGGAAAATAAAACGTTTTATATCGTTTTCTCGTAGTGTTTTTTAACATTGTAGTCGCTTTAAAATGTCTCATTTTGAGTTCTAGAATCAGAAATATTCTCGTATTTAAATAAACGATATTACTCTATCGTTATCTAAATCCTTTACATCAGAAAGTGAAATAATTGCCCAAATATTCCTTTATTGTATGAGGAAATCATATTGATTCTTGATTTGTATACTCTCGGTAAAAAGAATCACCAGGATTAAGAAACTATTACGATACTTATTTTCTACATGTCCGGGAAGTTAAGGAGAAATGTGGACGGATGCACTTGCAATATCATTTCCTTCTCGGTTAATAAATGTACCATAGCTTTATAGCAAGGAAATACTTACACTTTATATTGTACATACAGAACATGACACGATAAATGGCTGCCTGTTTGTTTTCAAACTTTCAAATGTCGTAATTTTGTTTAGTATAGTTGTAATGTAAGTTTTCCACTCCTAAATTATTTTCTGTCAGGGTATCAACGTTGGAGTTTTTCAAATAGTTACATGCAGTCAAGATGTCCATATCAACATGATATAAAGTTTCAGCTGCTGTTCAGAATTTTCCCCCAGAAAACGCAAAACTGTTTTAAAAGAACTTAATTTCAGATCATCTTAAAATGATGTATATTGGTGTTTAACAAACCACTGTTGTTTCGATCGTTGTTTAATAGGTATGTTAAGAACATAATATCAGGGTTGAGAGACCTGCTACAGGTACATTTAAAATTGGCGGTTAAGAGAGGAGTTTTAATTGTAAATGATAATGGCTGTAAAGCTGCCGATTATTTTCATTACATACCTCTAACGATGGAGTCCAAATACCGCTCATTCTTCCGTTCGTCCATATCGTCCGCCATCTTTTCTACGGGACAAATTTCAGTTGTTGGACGCATCTTATACTAGAAATAAGTTCGGAAATCTAGAGCGTCTGACAACAGAATTCGATACGAAATGAACGATCTTGTTGTTTTTAAGGAATTTATACTAACCTTTTTGCCTTGTACGATGTTTGATAACCACCATCCTAATTAAGATAGCTTCCGACGGATGACGTATGATCAATCTTTTAGTAAAGGTATCACGGAACTTTTCTAAATGCCTTGTGACACCACCAGTTTTCTATGAAGGGCGCATCACTGAAGATCAAAGAAACACCCACTGGTTGTACTTCCGAAGCTGATACCGGAAGTAGGAGTCGCTGAGATGAAATTTCCTCGGAATAGTTAAGCACCGGAATGTCAAATCTGGTCGATATTGGATAGTTATACTAGATATTAATGATATTTCGTTCATCATTTATTACTTGTAAGATTAAGTAGGTCATTCTTTCATTAAACATATGTCTATTCTATTGTAGCAGCACGGCTCAGAATGTACAATATATTTGTCGTTCTACTGTCTACTATTACAATTGATGAAACGTATTAAATGTTGGGGTAAGTGATCCCCTCGCCCCAAACTGCTTTTCACATTAAATTCGACCGTTTGTTTATTTCCCTCGGTCGCCTCCTAGGTTTCCACATAATAGGACGAGTTCAAAAAGGTCATTAAAGCTGTATATTGATACTTAAATCATAGCTGAAATACAACTGTTTGATTGCCTTATTGCTTTTGTGTATTGAGGTGGAACGTCTAAATCTTATAATTTTTTTTTTTTTTTTTGAATCTGTACATTCGTAACGCTTGCATATAAATGATTGATATTTGGGTTTTTATATCAATAACGGAAGCGCTGACCAACCAGCAATAGCCCCTAGAGGGGGTATGCTTTATAGCTAATGCAACTAAGTGCATTAACTTTTGGCAGGTGTTTGTTTGTCGCTTATATCTATCTCCGTTTAGAATATAATTAGACAAACTTTCACAACGGGACAAAATCTACGAATGACAATCACCTTATCCAATGGAAGTGAAACGTTTTAAGGGATTCATGCTTTGCTATGGAAGGATTATCGGCTTTATTCTCGGGACGTCTCAGAAACAAGGGTCGTGGTTTTGGACACTGCTTCATGCGAAGAAGCAAACTACCCTCGCAGTATACCGTAAAATTAAGATTAATTGAGTTCACAGTCCTGTCGAACTTTCACTTTACCTTACAGGAATTATTTGGGATTCATTCTCTAAGGCCAATGACGGTATGTTAACAACAAGGACTAACTTCTCATTTAACACGAGACTTTGTGAGTATAGAGATGTGATTTACTTTATCGCATTATTTCGTATTCAACCACGTAACTTCTTCCTGTGTGACTTGTTTTTACTACTACGAAACGTGTCTGTGTGTGCTTAGAACATATAAGTCTACAGACCATGACGTTTATTTATCTGAATTGCTTGTGGAATTACGGGGACCTTAACGTAATGCTATCTGATCTGTTCCATATGACCAAGAATTACTAGAGAACTAGACTATTTCTAGACTGATGGATGAACTGAAATCGAAAGGAATTCCACTCAGATTGATTGAAAATGCTTGATTCTTGTTCGAAAATTGAGCGACGGTCGGTCTAAGATATCTACGAATCCATGGTGTGCAAAGTACCAGTGCGCGATCCAATGATGCACCGTAACAAGATGGTTGCAATCAAGCTGGCTGCGCCCACGACAGACAGAGTAATCACATGGTTGGTATAGCATCCAGCTTGTGTGACAGTATGGCTACGCTACAGCAAAGCTACTGAAAATAAGAGAAACGATTAACTTAAACAGTCGGAGAAACCACAGATGCACTATCTGTTCGTGAGCAACAAACTTCGCTGGCGGCAGCTACAATTAGCTTCCTCACCGCACCAAACATCCGCTCCTGCCCCCAGTACACCTGACTTTATATTGGACACAGCTTACATTCCAAGAAGATTTGAGTTTGCTCTCAGATATAGCCCCCTTAGTACACGTCTGACTTTATGAATGACAAGATCATTCGGTCACTATTGCTGATGCTGTACATTCCAAGTTAAAAACTGACATCACAGACGCATTAACTTGTTGCAAGTCCAACCAGAATTATGATTGTGACCTATTCATTATATTGTGTAGAATAAGTTTTACTTTTTCACTAGACTTGTGTTTGTTCAAGTAGTTCGCTTCCTTACAACATTTAAAATATTTAACACCTGTTAGATGCTTTTCTAGTAGTCGAAGGTAAGAGCTACACTAAGTATGAAACATTTCCAGACCATTTTTCATAACCTTAATTCCTATCGGAGCTCATCAATCAGTCGAACCTTGCACATCTTCAGAGTACTTAGACATAGGAATGGAGCTCGTTCACATGTGGTAAATCTGAGCGCGTTTCCTTAGTTTTGGATTCAATCAAACGCAGGAAGTTTGGTGTGTGAAGAATTTATTGGGTCACAAGTCGTTGCGTCAAAGCCAGGTTGGTTATTCGTCTGTTATATGACCGCATTATAAGCCACCGTTACCACTACGAAAAGAAAAAAAGTTCTGCTTTATTTCCAGGCGTAGATTCGACGACGGTCCAACACTATTGGCCAACCGTTTAGACCTTTTATAATAATAAATGCTTACATGACCAGACCATTACTATATCAGAAAACAAGAACATCTAAACAGGATAATGCTTATGTCTATTTCCTCTCTACTGGTGATGATTATATCGGTATTGACCTAGAGCGTGTGTCGTGATAACATATCACTCTGATAATGCTTATATCATATTGTTTTATTCATACACCAGACTTGATGTTGTTCTAAATTAACAGATCTATCAAAGGGCCGGTTTCCAAAACGGCCCCTTCTCTGATTCAAATTTCCTGTTGTTGGTGCATTGCCCATGCCGTTGTGGTCACAAATCTATAAAGTATAAAGATTTAGGTCACTTGGTTTGTTTTTTATGGCTCCTCAAAGTTGTACCTTTCAGAAGCTGTCTAAGTGTTGATAAAATGTGCATGTTATGTAAAATATTAATGAAAATCTAATCAAATGATAGTCACCGTAACGAATACATTCATGGCATGATTGTGACAAAAAATCATGTTTCCATCGCGCCATTTGGCTGTTTTATGGAAGAAACAATCTCAAAAATGCCATTTTCGATGATAACATTTAGACACAAAAACTGTGTTTTTTAGAGAATACACCCTTTTATGGGCGTTGGATGCAAACCAATTTTTATCCTATTAAATAGTACGTAATATGCTATTGATGAGAGGAAAAATCATCAAAATGTAAGTGGTGGAACATTTTCAAATGTTGGGTTGAATTAGCCTATGGTTGAATTGCCGATTTTCGACTTTCTTTAGATAATTAACAAAAAACGAGAGTATTTGCTCGGTATGTTGAGAATATGTACACAGATATGAAAAAAAGTGAGAGAAACACTTTTTCATAAAAAAATCCAAGATGGCTACTTCGCAAGTCCCCGTGGTTGAAGACATTGGCTGACAAATAGACAGAACAACAAACAAAACGTGTTCCTTATGATTTTGGTTTGTTTTCGCATTTACGGGATTGTTCATAGCTACCGGCGATTGTATAATACCTATATTTATAAGTTTGGTTAGTCACATGGTAACGGGGATCTTTCATATCGAGCCCCAAACATACTTTCGACATATGCACTCTGTTGCCGCATGGAAAACTATTTCAAGTTTTGTCGGAATTTCTTTACCTGTGGTTGTAATGGTCGAGGGTTTTCCAGCGTCCTGTAATACCCAAGGTAGTACAAGATACTGGAGATGTGCGCACACATTCCCATCGTTCTCTCTCCAACTGGGCACTGGCAGTAGTAGTCCTTTATTGGGGCCTCAACATCGGGTGAAACGGTGAACCGTATCCAAACGTTATATTTCGTTTGGCTTTTGTGTCGAGAATGTATTTGACATCGGAGAAGGTCTGGGGAGTGCTGGTAAAGCCACACCTCATAGTCGCCGTCATCACTTAAATGTTCGGCGATGTAACCAGTAGCTTGATATATCTGATACGTTCCACACGTAATGGTTCTCAAGTAATCAAGATCGAGACGGGGAAACAGTACTTTATTATTATTATTTTTTTTTTTACACATCATAAAACTATCATGAAAATATCCGCTCTGATATTCAATATAAAAGTTTGTATATAATAAGCTATATAATAGGGTTTCAGACAAGGTTGTTACTAATTTCCCCTTTTCTTTCAATTTACAACCACATTCAGGCGGGCGATATGAGAACGTTCCACCACATGGAATTAGCTGATTTTTGGTACACATATGAAACAAGTAAAGCTCTATTCGATTTTCTGATGGAAATTTGCATCCAAAACTATATAACGGGAGAAAATTGCAAATTCATGGCATTCTTCTTCATAATTGTGTCTCTGCACGTGCATTTTCATCCGAGAATATTTTTTTTATGTTTTATGAATAAACACGATGTTTTGGAAATATTTATCAAAAGAAATTTATATTATGTTGCGAATTACAATTTCGAGATAACCTTCTTTTATTTTCGAACTTATGTCTTTGATGCTGAAATTGACAACTTTATAAAAATACATTTTCACTGAAATTATGAAATCTGGGTGTCGGAAAGGTGTAAAATTATTTTTCGGAAAAGAAAAAAACAGTAGTTGAGCTAGATAAGAAATTATACGGGGGCAGGCTCCTATGGAGAATTAACATTACTGGAAACAGGCCCTTTAGAAACTTATTGCGTTATTTAGGCTACCTCAGCCGCCTCCTCGGCTTCCAAGCTTACACCCTTAGTATCACTAACGAGTCAAAGAAGGACGAAATAGCTGTATGATGCAATTTGTAATTAACTTTAGGTTATGGTTAATTGGTGTGTCTTATGTACAGATACTCTAGAGATTGTTTTCTTTTTAATTTTCCATCATAAAGACTAAATAGACATGAAGAAATATATCTATATTTTATTTGGACCAGTTTATTTTAATAGAATTTAAGAATTGTGTTTCTGCTTTTCCATTTCTCGATTTTTTTTATGATTTAAGTGTTAAAATTCAGATTCTTGGAAACTTGGTTTTACATCCAACTTTGTAACATTTTAGATTTATTTTATCTTATATTTGCCGGCAATGTATGAGTATTTTAACCATTTTAAGGGCACTTATTAGCATCATTTAAGTCATTATTAGTTATTAGTTTTGAATGTCAGTCTGCAATGGGACGAACCCGTGAGAACTGATGACGCGTCGTTAACAATCACTATGTTTTTGAGCTTTTTCGATAGACCTGTCCGAGGCATTTGACTACCATTTATTATGTTGCAAATCAGCTACGAACACCATTAGCAACTACCTGAATGACAGGAAGAAGCAAGTCAAAATGGGGCCGAAAATGGACGATTGTGAAGAATCGAGTCCCTCGTTGTTCTTTAGTAGGGTCTCTCCGAGTTTGTGGGGTTTATTTTTTATAAATATTTGTAAGTATTACCATTATTGTCATAACTAAAAAGTTCGCATTGTTGAACATTTCCTATCAGTTGATATCTACCATACACTAATATCGCCGACATTTGCCCCCCTCCCCGCACCCCCTCCCCCCCCCCCCTAAAAAAAAATCATAGTGGTTTTTTGGAATCATGTGTTCTTCACGTATAGGACAATGCAGAGTTGAGAACTAGTGGTTTTCATACAACCATTGATTTCGAAAGTTGATACAAGGACTTCAAATGTGAGATCTCCCGAGGATATAAGCCAAGGGAAATGTCATGTTTCGAAGGTTGATAAATCCTCTTATCAACCTTAAACAGTTGACAATTGTTTTGTTTTAAAACCTTGTTTATCTTAACTAAAATTTATTATCTTTAGCCTTGGTGGTAGCCTAGCGACATGGAAATAACCTTTTACTATTTTTAGTCTATGTTCTCAAATTGCGATGACAACCATAGAAGTACAAATTTCTTACTCATGTTAGAAATGTGTTTCCTATTTTCATGTACAAGGTGCCATCAGTGTGTATATAGTAGCTTCTATCAATATTTTTATTTTTAAACTTTCGAGTAAGTTAAGGAACCAGCCAAGTTTACAATACTTTATACGTGTATAGAATTAATGTGTATTTCCAATAAATAATGATATACCTGGCACCCAATATAACTACTGAACTGTCTTCCAATCAATCTATTTATAAGTCTTGTTCAATATTATGTAAGTTATTTATCAAAATGCACTTGTACATTTTGTATTCTATATAATTCATATATCTGGAATATTTGTCTAGAACATTATAATTCGTAAGCCTTGAAACTGATAAACAAAGACAATGCATTCAGTGCCATTCAGTTTCGTTATTCGGTTCTCTGCACTTCTAACACATATGTGATAATCTTACTGTATATATATATATACCTAAATGTTAAAAAACATTATAAAGTCAAAACAACGTTACACCTCACAGGGAACGCATACTTAGAACATTGTTCGTTACACAGTGAGACTCCTCTGCTTTATTCCAGACCCCTGTTACAACCAACTATGTCATCTCGTCAAGTTTACTTCTTAAAATTGATTTATCTCTATTCCATTTTTGTAATTCGTTAATAAAACAAGGGCAATGAATCACAAACGTCATGGAAAACATATGTAGATGTAGAATTTAGTGTAATCCGCTTTAGTGTAACATGCGCTGATTTGCGTAGTTTGAACTCCACTCCCTTTGATCACAGTGATATAGATATGACAATGACTGCTTTACAAACAAACACGGCAACACGATACTCACAATGGGGTCCGTGGGATACCTAGTGAGATTGGATCAGGGCGTAACAACTGATCATCACGTTTACTTACTCACACTGAAAACTGCACGTGACGATAGCATTCTCCTGTACATTAGGTCGTCGACTGCTTTGTATTGTAATGTTATTGAAAATATAAATAATTATGTTGTATTACTAAAATTTTTCATACTTTTAGCTCATGAAAATCTTCATATGAATATATTTGTTATTTCGCACCTTTAAACACATGTTTTGCTGTCTATGAACAGTGTGAGAATGACACATTCTCTTGCCTGGAATAAATATTGAGTCAGTACAAAACTTAAAGTGCTTTTAATAACAGAACTGGTAATCAAAGCGATTAGATTAGCAATGACAGTATCAGCGCCAATGTTCTATTCGAGGTAGTAAAGTTTGTGCCTGATCCTGAACCTGCCTTAATAGTAACAACGGAGGATCTTAAATAACATCAAGAAAATACCAACATGGCAACATAATCATAAGTCAAACTCAAATGCCATAAAACTAGGGCATAGAACCTGATAACCTGCACGCCCACAAACTAAAATAAGCGGATGGGACTTTTATGAACTGCGAACAGTACATATAAGATTTGGCCCCATGCCCTTTTGAGGTACACCATATGATATTATTCAATACTTAATGTGTTTTGGAAACTATTCTCGTGCGTCCTTTACAAAACCTTTGCAAGTCTATCTCGGAACTTGCCGAAATATGCGTGTATATTTTCCACTTCTACTTGACGATATTTTTAAAAGTTTTATCTGAAATAAAGGTTAATTTATGAAAAGGGAAGAAATTATTTTTGAACGAATACGATCATTTTACTAAATAGATAAAAAGACACAAAATACAGTGTAGTGCTGTGCTCGGCGGAGTGACAGACTGTAACGATAATTCCGGTGAAAGAAACAACATTGTAGATAGATGTATGTGAAGTTCACTTCATATCGCCTTTCGAAATTGAAATAGCAGTCATTAAACATAAAATTGACAGCAGTCAAGCCATACTTCATACAAAAAGTCCTTGGAGCAAGGAGAAATAATCAAAGTTTTAGGATGTCCAATATAATTCCACACTAGAGTATACTGAACACCATATTGCCACTACAGGATACTTGGCACAGATGTTCCCAAGACAATTTCTCACGTGTAAAAACCCAAAAGAATTCTTTTAAAAATGGTTTTCATTTTCATAATTTTCATAGTACAAGAAGACGTTTAATTTTGTTGATAGGCAAACTTTGTGGTTAAGACGCAATGAAGATGGAATGGAAATTAAAATGCTGAATACTACACGTTATTTGTTCGGTGATGGATGTCAAATGTTGCGTTTAATTCAATGTCCGATTTCTTCTAAATCAAGAACGGTTTATTTCAGGTTTAAATTCTGCCGCTGATTTTATCATCACTTTATGTTAATGATTGTGAGATTCATTTTTCACAGATGAGTGTCCTTCTATAGAAAACAGAATAAAAAACCCGTTTCTGCTGATGTATGAATCAGCGGAGGAAATGCAGACAATGTTAGGTTCGTTGCTACAATATACTGATAAATGGAAGTTAACAGAAAACGTCGAGAAAAACATCTTCGGATTGTCAGAAGTGATGCTAAATTGAAGGCGTTAGACAAACGCCTATAATAGTTGGACGTTAGGAAATGTAATAGCTTTGTAATATTCAATTTTGAATCTCACCTCAGCCTGACAATTCGTTGGCACTTTCAAGAAGTAATTGAAAAAGGCAGCCAATTGACAGATTTTGTAAAGAAACATATCATTCATGTTATGTTTGGGTAATTTTACGGGAAACTAAAATTAATGATATTGGAGTTAACATACGGTATATTTAACCTAGTTTTCCGTTGTTTTTGTTTTGTTTTGTTTTTTGTTTTTCTTTTTTTTAGCTGACAAGAACTCTGGACTAATCGGTAGCGGTTGTTTGTCTTACCTTACCTCTATTATTCGTTCATCCTCCATTTCGTTCATGCCATTTAGGAACGCTCAAACGGCTTTGAGTGAAAACAAGCCTCACACTTCATAATGTTTTCTTCTACAAACGTCAAAAGTACATATGGGCACCAAACATATTATATCTTTAACACCCTACTAACCACTTACATCTAGTGGGATAGGACTAACATTGTGGCCCGTATCAGGTTGTCCGACACATTCGATAATACGTTTCTTGTTCGCTTTGTCTCGTTAAAAAATAGTAAGAACCAATCCTGACGAAATAATTTAGCCACGTGCTTTTTTTGGTGCGAAACATTGGTATGTATATTTACTGTACTGAAAGTCAACGTGAAACAGTTGTTTAATACTTACAATTAAAGAAATATGATATGATAAAACAATGACCGAAATATTATCACGTCAACAAATCTAATATTCGATAATACTCGATAATTTCCTACCAGATTTCCTGTGCGACCTTCAAAGCTATATAAGTCGGGTTTTACTGTTTAAACGCCAGCAGCTGTTAGTAAACGATCATCAAGTGCTGAGCCAGGCCTTGGCTGCCATGCATGCCAACCTTGAAGCTTGCTCTCTTCAAACCCTTGTTACTACTGCTTCTTATAAAAAGGCAACTCATGTTACTTAAAACTTCAGGAACATTAACTCCGTAAGTTTTCATGTCAGTATTCTCGACATCTTCTTTATGTCTATGGGATACATAAATTGTTTTCAATCCCAAAAAGAAAGTCCGACAACTTAATGTAGAATCTAAAAAGCATATCACTATAATAATGATTAAATCGCGTTTCCTAACTATTTTTGTATTGCCTGGCGACGAAGGAACCAAGCTGGTAGCTGTTACTTATATGTGCAGATGTTAAATAACAGGGAAAATGCTACAAACTGACATCACATAGTACTGCATGTTCAACTGATAGGGCATCTAAGAGACGGTATTTGATTCATTTATTTCTTTCCGATCCATGTAATATCCACAAAAAATGGATCATTACCAGAATCCTTATTAATTTCCTTACCCCTGAACTGTGATCACAGGCTCAGTCGGAAGGATGTTGATCCATGTAATCCGAAGTATAGATTCGAGATTTGGGGGTGGATAATCCGTAACAGCAGAGATTTGCGTACTCAGGAAACTGAGAACATGCCTTCAATACATTGGTCATTGAGGTAGTCACCAGGTAGTACAAAGAGGCCCTATCACAAAATTACAGAAGCTGTTAAAACAAATTTCTTGATTTATTTACATTAATATACTAAACACGATTCTTCTCGAATAAGGTCACATCTTCCATATACACGTACTAAATAATAAAATGTCATTCACCACCATCGAAAAATTCGATAATATCCACCATATTTTATTCAAAGGATTCTAACAGCTGTTAATTGACATAGGCGAGGCCTGGATCAAGACCCACAAAAAACGTATCATTTGTGGTACATGAAAGTATTTAAATGTTCATGTAGCACCTAAAAGAATAGTAATTGAAAATCATTCCAAAATCATATCAACCTGTGTTTTATGCATTAGTAAGAACCTTTCATCATCATAAATCCTAGGAAAGCAATATACAATAGGATGAGTTACAAAACTGGGAACAATAAATGAACAAACCGTGTAAGTAACTGGTGATATTCCAAATAATTATTATGATTGTGAATACGATATGGGTTTCTTCTCATGATATATATCTTTTTCCTTCATAACCAGGAAGATCTCAAAATGTTCATCAGCATAAACTGTTCCAATACATCGTCATCATATCAGCATTTATATGAAAGGTATATAGCTTGTGGTGCCAAGAATGTTGATAATATTGGCTAATAAAAGATCCCTTGTTTCATATAGCTTATTGCAATGTATCAGAAAGTGATACAAACACATTACCACCCTGACGTCCGCCTAGTTTACATATAACTATATCATTAGCTTACATAAACAACAATTTCTGCCAGTTTCTTTTTTACTTTTTGATCTTCTTGCCACAGGGTATTAAACAATATATTCTTTTGAATTTCCGAGTAAACGCAAAATTCTTCTCGCTCACTCTGTTTATTTTTCCGTTGTTAATCCTGGTTGAAACACATCACATTCGCAACGATTTTTCCCAACAGTGTCACCAAAAAGGAAGTATTCGTCGAATAAGCGACTACATTTATACTTCTTTTTGTAGTCCAACAGGAATAAAAATTGATGCCACAGTTTCATTAACCCAGAAATCTCGTAAACGAGTATCAAGAATCATTTTCAAAGGTTTTTCAGTTCTCCACTACTTCGCTAATTCAAAAACAAAGCTTACAATTATTAAAATGGGCATTAATTCCCTATGGACTAAGAGGATTTGACATTCACATGAAGGTGAGTCATATTCGAATTCTAGACATTTGCTTGTGACTTTTCGTTGCAGTTCTCCTAGGTCAGTCAAAGGAGATATCCGACGAACATTCTTCCATAGTTCACATCCATATTTCAGTGACGGAAAATGGATATCTTTCCAGAGCGTCACATTTCGCGCTCGTGACATTTCGTTAGTGTGAATTCCAAAACCGATGAGCGAATTCAGTATTTTATGTCACTTTTTCCATCTGTTGTAACCTCAATTCGTCGCTTGTCAGGTTCAGTGTCATAAGCAAACCCGCATAGATCCTAATACCTTCCTAATAATAGATATGGTTTGGTCCAATAAGCAATGCTAGTTGCCATAGACTCTGCAGCCGTTTTGTGTGTTTTCGGAAAGCCATAACACCACTTTGTTTCGCTATTGCACTTCATACGCTATGCATTTGTAGAGTTTCTATATACTATATCCAATCCACGTTGTACCACATGCTGCGATAACAAGTTTATCGCAATATCACCCACGAGGACCACCATTAAAAATAACCATGCAGATAACACCCAGCCTTGACCGACGCCCTGCATGACGTCGTATGGTTCCAATAGACGTCCTCACAACAGCACACGCGATGTTTCTGAACTAAAGGAGTCTCGATTCAATCGCCATATCTTGCCGTTAAACCCTAGTTTAGATAATTTGTAGAACAATCGGTTAAATCAAACCGAGTTGAAAGCCTTTTGTTTTCCAAGAACTGTAGACCCTAATTTGTAAAGTGTAGGATATTTTCCTTTATGATATCTCCACCCGTAATACTAACACACTCTGGTTGGAAACCTAGTTGTAGGGGTGCAGCAAACCCGATGTCGTCCGATCTTTACAATATGCTATGCTATAGATCTTTTTCGAAAATCTTCGACAACACGGAAGAAAGTGTGATGTCGCGGTAATTATTGACGTCCATTTTGTTTTTTCTTGACGCTCTTAAATAAACAATTCCTTTCCTGAAATGCGTTGGATATTTTTCAATCATAACCAAAGTGTTGAAAACATCAGTAACAAGTGCGTCACCTGCATATAGAATATCTGAAGGTAGCAAGAGGAGTTTCATGCTCATATGAAATAGCGGTATCCAGAGAACACGGGAAATGGTCGGACATATCATTTAGCTCGTCGTCTATAACCGAACAACGTTTTACAAGATCAACCTCATAATACGGTACAAAACCATGGTCAATGAGCACTATCAGATTACTATTATATAAAGTAAAGTATGATGCTTTGGGCCAGGATTGATTGTTGATTGATATTAGGTGACTTTCCAAGAATACCGCCTGGTATGTTAGCCTCGACGTCGTTCTCGTCAAGTGATAATGTTCCATTCATATCGCCCACATTGAAGATTGTTCTTTCTTGTTCGTATTTATCGTTACTTCGTTCCACTATTTCCGGTGTACTTCGATAGTCGGCAAGACTTTCCTTTGTAGACGACATTAGTACTCCAGTTATCTAACTGTCAAGTTGGTTTATAGCGGGTACACTTATCGCCAATACTCGATCATCCCCTTCCTCCTTTAGTGGTATATCATCATTACTACGTCTTAATGTAAGAGCTGCCCCTCCTTATCCCCGCGAACTGACTCTATCCGACATATCTACTGGAATCCGTCTGTCGAGAATATGATTTATATACTTGTGTCAGTACGCATTGTTTTGGTAATAAAATTATACAAAAGACACACAAGTTAGTGAATAGCACCTTTATCACAATCTAGAGTGAGATACAGTTGAACCAAACAATGAATTAAACAGCATCATACAGCTGTTTTGCCCTTCTAGGACTCGTCAGTGACGCTAAGAGCCTAAAATTTGAAGCCTAGGAGGCGACTAAAGAAAACCCAAAGTGATCAAAAGAAAAGTCAAAGTCTAGACGGGGAGGTGCAGTAGCCTCGTAATAACCAAGTTTCACAAAGGAACATCACGTCAAGATTTTCCATCCTTTGACAAAGTTAAGTAGTATAGTGTATGATACCTCTGGCATTCCACGTGTCTATACAAAGAACTGTCATTAGAAAGATATATGTAAGAGCAAACACAGTCATCTTAATCAACAGCTTGGAAGAATCTATTGATATTTATATATTCACTGCGGTGTTCTCTCCCGCAGTCTAGGACCATGGTCTTATAAGAAACATTCCTCTGCCAAAATCCCTCAATAACTACTTTGTCATATGTTCGTTTATGACGTTCTCCCTCAGTATAAAAGTCGGAAAGTCCCATTCAGAGAATCTCATTTCTTCAGAACACGTTCAAATGTCAATTTCGCACAATCTCAATAGCATCTGCGCCCGTTGTATCCCCACTCACTCCAGACATGACAGTTTTTTTCGTCCTAGGCCTATGGTTAGCGCCTATGAACTGGTACCCTGTACTTAGAGTTTTGATGTTATATATGACTGATCTGGTTCCTGTGGATCATTGACATCGCCGTCGTTACGACTGTTAGGAACAAATGACGTCGCCACCGTCGAGTTTCAAGTCGCGTCAGCATACGATCGGGCAACATTGCCGCTTTCAACGAAGATCTGTTTTTCGACGGCGCTAGACTTAAGCATGTCCGTTCGTGCAAATTACTTTCACTGTTAGTAAAATGATGAAAATGTCTTCTAGTAATATAGTATTACTACCACTGTTTGTTCATTTGATAAGAACACCCTTCAGTGTAAGATCATATTCGGAAACCAGGAACTCAGATAGCGACTGTCTGATATGCATTCACTATCATCTGTTCCTTTGTAGATACTACTGGTTTTTTTTTTTTTTTTTTTCATTATTAAATTTCACTTTCTCTCTCAATTCAGTATAAACATAAGTGTTCGTTTGTTTTTATGAAGCTGTGAATAATATCTCATCGTCATCTTCGTCTTCTTTCACCTCGCAGGATGCATTATCTGCTTGTTTGAACATCGGTTACAACACATAGGAATTTCTAGAAAACTCATAAATTATACTTAAAATATTATTTATCCTGACTATTGGATCACTTATGCTTCCAAACAGAGAATTTTACACTAAAGCAGTTTGTAATTCACTAACATAAAAGCATATCTATCGGAGCTCACAACATTTCACATTCGGTTCCTGACAAGGTTCATATCTTGACCGTTGTTCCGGATCGTTTTGAAAATAAGATCATAGGGAATTAAACGAATTTGAAATACAAGGAGACTAAGGCTACGTGTTCTGGAAGGGTAAGAGTCTTCTGCTTCATCGACGCCACCCCATGTAAATCTTAGTCAATCCAAGTAACGTCAATATCATCAACGCCGGAACCATCAGTCATACTAACGAACATCAAACATGTCAAATTCATATCATATTAGGAAACGGAATATTTTTCGACGTGTTCATTAAGACCCCCATGGAATTTTCTCTACATTTCTCGAAATCCTGTATTGTGAGTTTGTCCTTCGGTCGCCAACATATTGCATTATAATAATGATATGAAAACCAAGTCCTTACATATCAATTCACTGCAACATGTATATACCATATGTTGGGAATGCGGACATCCAAAATTATAAAATTATCGATAGGGAAATTGAAATAATCACGCTTAACATATAGCTTAATGGAAAGCTGTCCATGTTGGTTTTGTTGTAGGAAAAGATCGAGATAAGCGGTTTATGAAGAAGAGTCTGTCGTATCTCTAATTTCCAGTTCTGATGGGAACATATGATAGGTTGTCAAGAAAAATGTTGTTATTTAAAGAAAAGCATCGATACAGGAGAATGCGCAAGGGATTAGTAATATATATATATGATAAGCTCTTCAATAAATTCGACCTCATCTAAAAATAAAAATGCTTCACCCAAGCGAGGGACACAATTCGCTCCCAAAGGAACAATATGTTATATATTTACCACCGAACTCGACGAAGATGTATTTTACAAGAAGTACGCTTCAGTACAGTTCACAGCTATATATTTGTGTTGTAGTTCACCTTTCTTTAAACGCTCTCTAAGCGGGAAAACGGAGACCTACCTACAGTTTGGAATCGGATATGGTAATTTACAGAGTTTCAAAATCTACCCTCCTTTTAGACTTTAAAAACAAAATCTTAGAAACAAGTGTTCAAATTTGAATTTAATTCCATTTCTTGAGTCAACAGTATCACAATAAGACTGTAACACTGATTTGATAGTACCAAGAACGGTAGTAAGAAGATAAATGTTGCTGCTAGAATGGATTCTTCAGGAATCCAGTACAAACGAGGGAGGTTAGCATTCTTATCATAAGTAGGCAATCTAAATGATTGTAATAATGAAGCCTGATCAGCCTGTCTTTCTTCTTTGGAATAATTGGATAATGTTTAAGGATAGATTCTTTGGTTATCTAACAAGCCCAGTTCTTTTAGAAAAAAAGATATAATAATGTGTACAAACAGCAATTAAGTTATTGGGTGTCTTCTCTGCAGGCACAGTAACAAATCATGTAGATCGTGAAGTGTATAACTAACATCGGGACCAAGAATTACGAGTATTATGTGGACATCTCTCAATTCTTGTTGCCTTTAGATACGAGAGGGTTTTGGAGTTTAACAAGCCGTGAAAATATGGAAAAAAAACACTATGGCAATGGTGACAAGTAAAATAGCCCCCGCCGTGTAACAATATGCTTTAATGTACATTCGTTTCTATGTACATTCTGCAAAATTAATCTACCTATTGTACTGCCTTAACAAAAATTTATAAATAAACAGACCACAAAATGTCGATCAAAACCCAAACAAACCTGGCTATCCTATAAACACATGTAGGTTGAGGCGCTGAAGGGATGTTAACCTAACATGCTTCCTAAACACGGCGTCTTAGTCGTCTAATGGAAGAAAACGTGATTTTGTATAATCCAAACCGAAAACAGGTTATGTAAAACATGTACGTTATGTTGTTAGATTTCACACGTTCTACGTCGTGTGTTTAAATGATGTTTAAGGCCCTATAGAATAATATCAGAAGTTATCCAGTCCAATTCCTCAAACGCGTGCGCCGGCACGTGATAGTTCAATGCTCGATGAACTGATATCACCAAACAGATAAAATCAAATTAATCCAACTCTAACGAACGCTTTAATACGCTGTAAAAATGCATTATAATAATCCGTAATGATAGCGGGTTCGGTCGGACACCAGACATTATCTAGTAGAGGTCATACCGTTGAATATTACATCACTTTGCATGCAGAGCTACGCACAGATATCGTTTTGTGATATAGGATTTTCTGCAGAACATCTGATAAGAAAGTTGTAATAATGCTCGGTTGGTGTGCTAGAGTCATGTTACAATTCAACGCATGGGAATTTGTCAATTAGAAAAATTAAATTTTAATTTAAAATTCTTTTTGATTCACTGTACCAGCTGATAAACACGTTTCTACCTAAACAGGCTACCGCCCATTTATCCAATGTAAGGTTGAATATTTCAATGTTTTATATATTGTAACAAGGACACACATTCACTTAAAAGAAATGCTCGACATACGTACCGGCACACCTAAATTTTAATGTAAACTTCTTTATAATTAGTCGAAGCATAGATTAAAAAAAAAAAGGAAAGCATATGTTTGGGAAAATAGTGAGAACACATAAGCAGTGTTTCACGATCTTATCTAGTCCGAAGGGTTCTGACAATCAATGTCCTATTTTGACTTGGTCTTGTCGATAGTCAGAATTCCTCCCTACTAGCGACCCCTGCAATTGTCGGCAAGTATGTAATGTTTTATATAATTTACAACAGCGCAATAGTTATATCCTACATTGATGGAAAGATAAAATTCTTTCCTGCTAACTTGCATAAGTTTAAAATTGTAGCAAACCAAATATCTCCCTACCCAATTTTACTTTCCAGCATACATGAAATGGCTGCCACTATCCGGAATCTCTCGTGCCGCCAATCTCGCGTGAATTTACTTGTGGTGACCTCATTGACACAGGTCTGTTCTCATGATCCTGGTTACTGTGCCCACCTGACAACTGTTGTCATACATTGTATGACCCCGGCTATAGGAGTCTTTCATGGCACCTGTCCTTATATGTTCTTGGCTTTTGATGTCCCTCTCGACTCCTGTCCTCATATGACCATGGCTGTTGCTGTTCCTCTCGACTCCTGTCCTCATATGAACCTGGCTGTTGGTGTCCCTCTCGACTCCTGTCCTCATATGAACCTGGCTGTTGGTGTCCCTCTCGACTCCTGTCCTCATATGAACCTGGCTGTTGGTGTCCCTCTCGACTCCTGTCCTCATATGACCCTGGCTACTGGTACCCTCCTGACACCTGTTGTCATATGACCCTGGCTGTTGGAGTCTTTTTTGACACCTGTCCTCATATGTTCCTGGCTTTTGGTGATGGGATTTTATCTCCACATGAACAGATTGAGAAATTAAAAGGCAGGGTATCCTTGAACAAATCTGTGGTTACCACGGTATTGAAAAACATACTGGAGGCCCATTACATTCATCAGAGTTATTAGGGTAAATTCCCTTTCGCAATTACACAAACCACATAAGTAAAGACTGTTCCTGTTCTCAGGCTCCTGATGTTGGCGTGGAGTGTCAAACCCAGCAACTCAGACCTAGGTAGGATAATGCTCTAACAGAGCGAGCTATCGTAACCTCCTGACGTTCTAGCAATATGAATATATAATAGTTACTATAGAAATAGTCCTTATAATCTAATTTGAGCAAGTGTTATCAATAAAACATCAGAATCTATGGTGAAGCATTGTACCACATAAAGGAGTATAATTCTTGTAGATTTTTACTTATCAGACAGTTTTCATAAAACATAGCAACTTCTCTTGTACTGATATTTTTGACCTGCCATTCCAGCTCGTTTCACATTATAAACTTCTTGAATATTGTAGAATGATTAATTTATAGTAACACTGATTTGACTATCCTCACTTAATTTTCTTTTTTCATAGGTGTCATTTGTTTTGTCTCTTGGTCCCTTCATTTTTTGCAGACAACTATGGTTCAGGTTTAGTTTTGTTGTTTATAGAAACTTAACAAGAAAAATGCAAAAATGAGTCTGGGGAAATTTGATATATTTGGGATATATATCAGTGTTACATGTACAACCCATTTTTTTCTTTTCATTTTTCAGAAATAACAGCCACTTTGGGTTATGAATTTGGCCTTTGACTGTACATTAATATCTGATACTGTTGACATTCAAAGTGGATCCAAATCTTATTAATTCTAACTAGCTATAAAACAAGCAAGCTTATAACACTTGTGGTTTAGAAATGATTCAGCTACAACTGATGTATAAAATTATCCTTTTCTAAAAAAAAAAAAAAAGGGGGGTAACCTTGAATATCAGTCAAGGTCATTTCTAATCGTGAGAGATTTCATCACAGGAACCTACATACAAAAAATTGATTACAATACATCTTCTCTGGAAATGGCAGTAAAAAATTTTGATTGCTAAAATTCAATCAGACTGAAAATGTATAACACACAATTTAGGGATCTAATGAAACATGCATGTACAATAGAATTTAACAATTATCCATCATACGTTCTCGGTAAATAGCAGTCACATGCTACATGTAGGACTCTTGAAATTAAAGATGGCTATGTTTCAGCCATGTTGTTTTTGAAATCAGTCCCAAAATTGACCTTGCACAACTTAAGGGCCCAAGAGGAACCTATATATGAAATTTGAGATTAAACCATCCAGTACTTCTCAAGATTTAGCAATAGCAAGTACTGTTTAAGAAAAAACTGATTATAGGCTGAAAACAGAGGCAGTAAGATTTGAACAACCATTCAACTAATGAGGTTGGCGCAAAAAGGTGGATCATATTGCTGTTATACCATTACATGTATAGTATTACACCTGCAGTACAAAAATACTCAAAAGACACTGAAACTCACATCAAAACGTACTTTATTATACAATGTTAAGCTATTGAAACAGTCCTCAGATCTTTCTTTCACATAGTCATTTGCAGGGCACTTTTTTGAGGTACAAGGAATGGAATATTCATCAAAAGTAGTTCTTATAACAGTTAATTATAACATTGCCATCAACTTATTACCTCTCGTGATAAGTTATTATCACAGTTGGAATTTAAAACCAGTTAACTCCTGTAGTGTCTGTATTGTAAGTTAACTCCTGTAGTGTCTGTATTGTAAGTTAACTCCTGTAGTGTCTGTATTGTAAGTTAACTCCTGTAGTGTCTGTATTGTAAGTTAACTCCTGTAGTGTCTGTATTGTAAGTTAACTCCTGTAGTGTCTGTATTGTTAGTTAACTCCTGATGTGACTGTAACTGGTTAACTCATGTGATGCCCATAGCCAGTTAGCTCCTGGGATATATAACCAGTTAGCTCCTGGGATATATAGCCAGTTAGTTAACTCCTGGTGACTGTATATAACCAGTTGTCCAGCCAGTTAGCTCCTGGGATATATAGCCAGTTAACTCCTGGGATATATAACCAGTTAGCTCCTGGGATATCTATAGCCAGTTCACTCCTGGGATATATATAACCAGATAGCTCCTGGGATATCTATAACCAGTTAGCTCCTGGGAAATCTATAACCAGTTAACTCCTGGGATATATATAACCAGTTAACTCCTGGGATATATATAACCAGTTAACTCCTGGCAAATCTATAACCAGTTAGCTCCTGGGAAATCTATAACCAGTTAACTCTTGGGATATCTATAACCAGTTAACTCCTGGGATATCTATAACCAGTTAACTCCTGGGATATCTATAACCAGTTAACTCCTAAGGTGTACATTTAGTTAACTAGCTCCTGATGTATCTGTCTGTGGTCTCGCCTTTGACTTCGCTATTTGTCTGGCCAGGTACCGTGCTTTAGCATCACTATAACTTTTATCGGTGGTATGTTTGGCGTACTTTGACTTCATTTCTGATTCACTATTCACTTTTTCTGATTTGCCAGACTCCTTTGATTGTTCAGTGTTTTTAATGTCTCTTTCTTCCTGTCTTTCTGTATATCTCTCCTTTGATCTTGGCCTTTTGTCTTTAGTCTTTATATCATTAGAAACTGACTGTTCTGATGATTTACTTATCCTATCTTTGGACGATGAACGCTTTTTCCTGTCCCTTTGCAAATATTTATCAGAATGACGGTCATTTGACCTTGACCTTCGTGAGCGTCTGTGCTGACTGGCACTATCATAACTTCTTTTATTTTCTCTGTCTCTATGGGATAAATATGGTGACCTTGACCTTCTTCTGTCTCTTGACCTTGACCTTTGTCTCCTCATTGGTGACCTTGATCTATCTCTCCTTTTTGGTGACCTTGATTTCTGATTCCTTCCTTTAGATAACTTAGTATGTCTTGTATCTGTTTCTTCCGAGTCAGATGAGTCACTAGATGAACTGGATGATGAGCTGTGTTTGGTTCTGTTTGATATTGCACTGAAAAAAAAAAACCCGAAAGTTATTACAAAAATTGACGGCAATCAGATGACTTCATCTGACATTTCCTTTACAGTCTGAAAACGATTTAGTTCAAAATATTTTTTTCTTTCAATACCCAATATCAAATTTCACTGTTAAAGATATGTACAAATTCTCAAATCCATTGCAATATCATTGTAGGCATTAAAGCAAGTTATCAAAATCAACAAAATCATTTTTTTCTAACTGAATATTTTTCCAAATCTGTATAAAGAATGTGCTTTGTCTAATAAACATTTGTATGTAAACATGTCCTATAATCTAGCATCACAACGAGTTTGCTAGTATTAGAACTCATATGTTTATATTCCAGAATTATAAGTACAAAATGCTTTATATGTTATTACATACATAGTTTTTACAAAATTTGACATCAACTGGAAAAAATTTGAAGGCATTCCTGCTAATCCCAAAATACAGCAAAATGTTTTTCATTCCCATAACATAACAAAAACAGGAAAAAAAAACACAATTCAAGGCAAAAAAAAGCATCTGGTAAGCAAATCTAAATTATAAGTTTTGTTCTGTTTTAAAGTGGTCACCATAAATGCTACCTATGGGGAACCCACACATGGTTGCTACGGTTACTCAGACTTATCATGAATCTGATTTCAAGGCAAATCCTTAACACTGATGTCACCAATGAAATTAACAGATAGGTACCACTTTGTTTATAGCAACACTTCTTCCAAACAACGTTGCTGTTGATTTCATATTGACTGTTTAAATACAAAGTAATTCAAGTTCATTCTTTTCAGACCATAGCTTATTAAGAAACATGCATATCTCTTATACAGAGCTTCTGTGAGGCCAATAGTACACGTAAGTAGTGAAGCCAACACAATATAGAACAGTATAAGGGAGATCACTCTTGTATATCTAAATACTACTAAATTATTACATGAATTGAAACATTGGGAAAGTATTTAACATTTGTAATCATATTAATATTTCTTGCATTACCAATTAATCAATTTCAATCTAATTATCAAAATAGTATCTCCAATTTAATCTGATACTTAATATAACCTGACTTTCCTACCACTAAGTGTCAGATAAACATCCATTAAGAATAATAAAAACCTGTCAATAGACATACATCTCAGCCTTGCTATCTCTAACAATAACAATTCAAATAAAAAGGTGGATTGGCCTTCTAGTGTATTTGGTAGTTAGTACATGACTGTAAGACATGGTTACCTCATGCTCTTACGTAAATAAGTATCACTGTTTGATGAATTTGCAGACATTGTCAAATATGACCTGATTTTGACTGATGACACCTTCATAAACATGGTGTAGAACTTGATGCTAAGATACTGTTGGGTAAATATGAACAAAGTCTGCTGATTGGTTCTAAAGATATGAGAATGATTCAAATCAGGATGTGGATGAAGAAAGGGACTGGGATGGGACTGAAGGATATGGGTAACACTCTAACTCCCCCACATAAACTGGTTGGGGCATAATCACATGGAATATCAACCATCCGAACACAGAATCCACCTTATGGTCTTACCCTTTGTCAACTGGCTCTGTTTTCACCCGACTTATATCTGCTTCAGTCTCAGGCTCTGTTTTCACCCTAAATCACACAGCGATACATAGGATGAAAATTACTAAGCATTAATAACAGCCCCAATATTATCAATTTACATCTACTTTATGACAGATCAAAGACATGTATAAAGCAATCATCTATTAAATTCACAAAAAAATTTAATTTCTTTTCAATTATAACCATCACAAAAGAAAATACTATAATCTGAGTAAAGAATATGAAAATAAATTTGATTTTTAATTTATTGACAGACTCTAGTTATATAATTTTTCACTTATATTTGAGATCTATAAACCCTCCTTACATTGTAGCAGATGGATCTCCATTGTGAATACTTTGTCCTGTTTTTTCATTCAGTAAATATCGGTAAAATCCACTCATGTCTTTCTGTTTCTTCACATCAAGAAGTTCTGAGCAGAGAAATAGATAAATACAATGCACAACAGCTTTATCGTCTGTTTATCAATTGCTATGTATCGCAGCCCAAAAACATATAATAATATGTATATCTCCCATTTATCAGGCACTATTTATCATAGCCTAAAACATGTATATCTCCCATTTATCAGGCACTATTTATCATAGCCTAAAACATGTAAATCTCCCATTTATCAGTCACTATTTATCATAGCCTAACAACATGTATATCTCCCATTTATCAGTCACTATTTATCACAGTCCAATAACTTGTATATCTCCCAAAGTAGTCACTATTCATTATCAATAGATGTATTCTAACAAAATATATATCTCCCATTTATCAGTCACTATTTATCAAAACCCAACAAAAATATATCAAATTTACAGTCACTATTTATCCGAGCCCAAAAACACATCTAGTCCACATTTGTTATTGTCCCCAGTTATCATAATCTCAATTTATTATAATCCCTAATTATCATAGCCAACAACACTAATCATAACCCCTATTCATAATTATCTGCATGTCACATAATCGCAATTTATCAAAGTCCCTGTTCATAGTTATTCCCAATGGCCTTGATTTTTCTAAGCCCTTGTTTGCATGACTGATCAGTATTCCTATTCATCTCAGTCCCCATTTACATTTTATTGTAGCCCAACAACACAGAGCCATCACTGTAGGCTTTTTCAAAGTTGAGTTCAAGTCACACACGAGAAGACATTCAACAAACATTTACATTTATACTTACCCTCCATGGCAGCTTCTCTCCTCTCCCTTTCAGCCTCTCTTTCCATTTCTTGTAGTTTCTCTTTGTATTTCCCAGTTACAAATACCTCCTTGTCTGCAAACTCTCCTCCTTCTGTCTCTCGTTCCTTCTGTATCTTCTTTTCCTGAACCTTTTCTTGCTCAAGTTTGCGTTTCTCTGCTGCCTTCAGTAAACCAGCAATATACTTTGGCTAAAACCAATAAATAAATAAATATGACTCATAAAACTTCGATCTAATACAGAAATTTGATATATCAAAATGATCCAGAGAAACACATTACTAAACTGTGAAGACAAACAATAAAGAATATCATGTTAAACATCTGATGTAAAGACATCTGTACAGTGGTTGGTCACTAAAGGAGTCAGGATAATATCAAATGTGGCTGAACTGTAGATCAGTGTAGAAATATGATCATAAACAATAAACAGTTACCATGACTTCAGAATAGCATGAACCACTGTCAATTCTCAAAGATTCCAATTTCTCGTTATCATCAGGATTAAGAAAATAGTGGACTTTAAAAAACACACTACACATAAATTGAGATTTTGATCAGGTCTGACCTTGTTATCCTTTTTGGCCTTGGCTCTTTCTTCAGCTTCAGATCTAGTGTTCGTCATGACGTCATAGATTTTGTCATACTCGTAGATATTAGGGTCTTGCTCCAGAGCCTGATCTATAGCTATCTGAGTCTGAAAAATATTTAATTGTAGTGCTAACAAGTAACTCAAGTTTTGAATCCAAAAGAAATTAAATCATAATACTTATAAGTAGCTCAAGTTCTGAGTCCAAAATAAATTCAATCATAGTGTTCAAAAGTAACTCAAGTTCTGAGTCCAAAATAAATTCAATCATAGTGCTCATAAGTAACTCAAGCTCTGAGTCCAAACAAATTCAATCATAGTGCTCAAAAGTAACTCAAGTTCTGAGTCCAAAATAAATTCAATCATAGTGCTCATAAGTAACTCAAGCTCTGAGTCCAAAAAAATTAAATCATAGTGCTTATAAGTAACTCAAGTTCTGGATCCAAAAGATATAATATCACACTACTCAAAAACAACTCTGATTCTGGGTCCAGAAGAAATTTAGTTACAAAGCTTGAAAGTTAATCAAATTATTAAGACAGAGGGAAGTATTGTATTGATATGAACTCTTCTAAATTGTCAATGATGTAAACTGTTCTTTTAACTGAATCACCTTACCTGTCTCTTGACCTTCGACTTGTTGGCCTCTTTATTGATTGTGGCATTGACCAGAGCCATTCCTGGTAAATCCTGTAATACAGTGACCAATGGCCAGTCAAGTACTGTCATATTTACATCAATATTTCAAAGTCAGTTATCAGTGTCTATTAAAATATGAATCCAAAAATATAACACAAGAACCAACGGACATCTGAATTGATCACTTTTATTGTTTTGAGTAAGCTTTGGAATATGTCTATATTCAGTTTTACAATTTAAAGTGCTTGTTGAGTATTGATGCATCTTTCAAATAAATAGACACTGATTTCTGAAAAACTAATAGCCCATGTATAAAAAGCATGTTTTGTAAAGGAAGGAATCAAAATAAGTGTTAACATAATATATAAGAATTAAAGTTAAAATTCATAGTTTTGTTTTAACAAAAACGTATTTAGGTTATTTAAGACCATACTTCATAATTCAATATACACCTAACATAGGTTGATTAAATGACCGTTTGTTATAATTTAAAGGTCAGTTAGCATGCACATTAAATAAATATGTATGTCAAGAAAAGATCAGCACTAAACTACACCTGATGTTTCAGAATTTTTTCTGCTTACAACAATATCTTCGATATGCACACAAGCACTGTTAAATATTCTCTACAAAATTATCCCTATAGAGGAGAAATTGTTGATCAGTTCATTCAAAATTGACCAAAAACTTTAATTGCACTATTCAATGCAGCATCACTCATTACCACATGTTATATATGCATTAAATAGATATATAAGTTTGACATACATCTTTAAAAATCTTCAGTTGGCAACGATATTATAAATTGATATGTAACACAGGTTTTTAATTGATACCATAAATTTTAGTTTATTGTCTTAATATGATCAGAATGAAATCTTGTCAAATGCAATTTGTGTAAGTTTTGCTCACATCATCACTATCATCATCAAAAACATTTGTGGTCTTCACTGTTGACTTCTTGTTCTTTGGTAGGAACAAACCATATCTGAAATGAACCGCCATAAAACATTACATCTCCTTAACATTATAAAATTCTTATCCAATTAAAAACAATGCTGCAATATATATATTCACTATCAGCTCACATGTAATTCATAAACAAATTTGTACCCTACTGGGTCTGAAATTCCAATTTGCAGCTCAAAACAATAGCTCACTACTAATCAGAGAAGATGTGTTAATTTTTTTTTTACTCGTGGGTTACAAAGTAAATGCTATTTAAATGTATGACTGATCTTAACATGTGAGTTTGTGGTTTTGCATGGTATTTTGGAGCCTAACACAGTTTTTTTTAATCATCTGGCATATATTTATAAAAGTCATAGTAATGGAGAATATGACTGGTTTGAATATTTGTTATTGGGGCTGCAGGTACTGGTTGGTCTAAATTTTGAAGTTTGTTATTTTCTTGTTTGATATATTGTACACGTAATAATCATTGGTTATGACCATGGCCAGTTCCAAAATATCAAGAGAGATATCACTTCATTCGCATAATTTCAGAGGGACCGAAAAGCAAATTTGAAAATCTAACATTCGTTCGCATAACTGTACACAACCAGGGACGTATATAACAGGTCGAATTGTCCATATGTCCATGGAACAACGTTTTATGTACGATTCGACAACTGCACGTACTGCAGTCGTATATAAGATAACACGAATGCATTGTTAACTATACGTCAAACACGATATTTTCCTTAGAAAACATTTAACTCCATACATAATGTTTGACAAAATGTCATTCATAATTAAAACACGTAAACATATGAACAACACAGTTACTAACAGAGCCGCAGATATTCTTACTTTTTGTTTGGAGCCGCCATGTTTCTGTTTTGCAGCAAAGAGCGATATGAAATTTGATTGGTCGTTATTATTATGCTTGGAAAGGTGGGCGTGACGGTACAATCTGATACTGGATTCTAAGTCGTTGAGATGGAACTTGGGGATTCGTATGATGTTCTCAAGCATCAGAAGATTGGTAAGGTTTCATTTCCGAGACATAAATGATATGTTGTATACGTCTCTGTATGTATGTAATACAACAGTTATTTATGGCATCTATGTTTCTACAAATATTCGATAAGTAAACAATATCACATCACACGGATAACAAGTCACTCAGTCGCGGCTTTTAGAAATGTCTCGATCCTACCTGCAGACATGTATCATAATTGATATTGCCGATAATTATATTTTGTATGTACACCATCACAGGCTGACGTAGAAACAAAGTCCGTGGTACTTGTTAATACATGAATTAGGATAAGGTAATATCGTATGATATATATAATACATTGTGGGCCCTGTACTTGTATTATACGAGTTTGTTTGTCAAAATCCCATCAAAGATCACGTTAGTCACTATACCCACCGACAGAGTTACATATCTACCACGTACTTGGATCAATTATCAGTGTATCTGCAATGCAAGTCTGTGTTAATGTACATCTTACTAACATAATGTAAATTAAAAATTTTAAAAAAAGTTTTATATTATACAACATGTTGGTTGTGAAAATCAAAATTATTCATTAAACCTCAGTGGTTTGTCGTTGTATACTATACAATCTTATCTGGTAGGACGTCAGTAATGAGTGTTTTGTTGTTGCTTTTTTTTTTTTTTTTTTCAATATTAAATTGTTCAGGAAAGTAAAGCCACCTGTGTTTAAATTTCATGAACTTACCCTCATCACACACACTTTACCCTTCGACATAGAATCAAAGGAATGTGGACTGAAAACATTCATCTTTATTTTGTATCATTTTTACTTAAAAGAAATAACAAAAAACTATTATGAAGTCAAGTTTTAATACATAAAAAATTCCGGGTGTACATCACTTTTTTTCTGATCTCACTGACAATGAAAATAATTCATCCCTAGGCTTCTTAAATATTTCGATATGCACAAAGCCTCGCAGCAAATTCCACCTCCATGCAGAATTCAACAGTTCGCTCAATTTTGCGAAGTGCTCATAATTATCTAAGACCAAAACAACACCTTACAAATAGTGTAACACAAGTTTTGAGTATTTCTGAGTTTCGCGTGGAACTTGTCCAGGTCAGATTGTATCCATAGCCCAGTGAATGTTTAGCTTAAAATGAGCACGTGCACTTTGTGGCCGTCTACGTCCGCCATCTTGGAAAGACCATTCCATAACGGGTACACGTCAGTGTATGTGCAGTGGTCAAACATATGGTGCAGCAGGGTTTTCATAATTTTGTTAATAGTAGGCTGTGTAGTGAAAGTAGGAGGCTGGCTAGGTGGGGGTGGCCTGCCATGTACGTGTAGTCGTGTATGGAACATTATTACGGAACTGGATTGGTGTAGGCGGCCAAATGACCAAAGTAGCCGGTCAAATTGGCCGGAAACCCAGACGGTGCATGTATCCAGGGGCGGATACAGGAATTTAAGTTAGGGGGGCGTTATAATTAACTTACTTAACTCTTTCTGTCGTTATGTGATCAGCTATAATAAAGTTACTGTATACTTGAAAATTAGCCCAACTTAAGTCATCTATAGCTGTTTAGAACAGTGATAGTCATAACATACGACCAAGACCATCCAGTATACTTCGTAACTCACCCTTACTCTGCCAATTTTAGGGGGGGCGTGCGCCCCCCTCTAAATCCGCCCCTGGTATCATAATGCTTGCTTTCGATTACAACATATCAGAATCGACAGGTACAGTAAATTGTCGGTAAAAGTCACTTTGTATTCCGTTACAAAACTCATTTATGACTCAATGTAGAGGAGCTGTCCTCTTGCCATAGCTAAATGTGTACATGTAGGTTAGCCATTGACGACTGCAACAATTTTGGAGATATTTGTCGAAAGACGGAAATTTTTCAGCTCAGAAGTTCATTACGTTTCATTTACATACACTGGATAGAATACCTGTATACTACTTTGGGTAAATATCAGTAAATACCAGTTTTACAACCTGGGTACTCCTGGGGTTACCTCCCTATCGCTCTATGCACCCCGGAACATTCCATGAAAAAAATCAATGTTTCCATGTGTGACACCTTGTGAATCTGTTGTACATCAAACGAGTCGAGCGGTTGCATAACGGTATGGTTTACTGGCTGTGAAGTTGGGTGTTGCTATCCAAAGGGGCGAATTAGTCCGTGATTGCTCAGATTTTTTCTCCTAAATCCCGCTCTAGGTCAATCAAATTAATTATTCACTTGTGCCTTCAAATTTGTCACGAAATGTTCCAGGGGTGTAGAGAGCAAAAGCGATCGTAACCCCTGCAGTATAGAGAGAATGGATGTTCATGTCGTAGAACACTGACTCCGTCCTTACACGTAGAAATGCATTGATTCACCAAGTATTGTAATTATTAATGTTTTAGGAAAGGGCACACTTGTAATAATTGGGCACAATCTAATTGCTTTAATCTTACTGATTTAAGTCAAGAAAGTTTTCATCAATTTTAGAGTGTATGACCATGGTATTGAAATAGGTAATGACACACGTATGTGTAGATTGAAAAAACACTCCCAGAATGCTATGATTATGTACAACATGTAGATTTGCATTTCATTCTCCATTGATCAGATAATAATTTGGCAAGCTTCAAGTTCTGTCTCCTAGTTGCGGAAAATTTTTAACACTACTTGAAGGGATCACACCAACTTTAAAAATGCTATGTCCTCACGTAATATTAAAATCACATATGAGATCCGTTTATTTAATAAACAACCATAAGAACTAAGTAAGACAGACCTGCCACCAGTCTGATTTAGTATTATTTGGCTACAAATATTTGTAATATTTATAAACACTAATTCGTTATATGTATGTTGTTCTTGTTAGCCACCAAATTGCACATATAACTATGATTGTGCTATTTAAGTTGAATTTAAATAGTTGAAAATATATTTACAATAAAATATATTTCATTTGAAAAATGTTACATTTGTATGTAAATTGATGATATCGTATTTATTATTATTTTTTTTAACTTACAAAAAAGATATCAAGATGTTTTAAATTATCCTCAGAATTTGCAATGTTATTTACTATTTGGACGGGTGATTGTCAATATCAGACCGACCACATGAAATCGGGACCCAGTTTGGACATGGTCATGGTTAACCTGTAGTACTAAGTAAGTGAATTTGTTTTAGATGTGAATTGAACGATATTGGGACTATTTATTTCATATGATTTCACACCTGCAGAATTGCGGAGACAAGTCGGATTGGTGAATTTCAGTGCCAGTTTTGTTTTGAAAGTCCTCGAGTGACAAATTAATTATTTCACTAAAAACTGTTTCACTCTAACCGAACGTGAAACAGCTGTATAATAATATCTATTATTGTACGCGCTAACTATGTAATACATGTTTTGTATAGATTGTGTGTTATGTGATGTTTTTGTTTATTTGCTTTTGATACAGCGGTATGTACAGGAGATAACGATCGCTCCTTCCCTTCCTCCCTTCCTTCCTCCCTCCCTCCCTTAGTGTGTCTAACATTCACTACCACACGGGCCTGTTGCAACGTTTCTGGGAGGCTGAGGGCTTGTATGAAATACTATAACTTGGCCACTGTGATAACTACCATGCCGGGAGAGGGATTGTAAAACTTTTTTTTTCGTCTAATCATCACTTCTTTATTTTTCAAATGACATTATGCTATATTCGTTCTCTCAACAGGTCTAACAGTTTCCGTGTCTCTTTGTCTGTTTGTCCTGTACGTTGTGGTGGCTGTTGCTGTCTACAAGCCTCTCCGGGAAAGACAGCCTCGTTCTGACGATGCCAATGATGTCGCCATGTGATGTAGCAGGCTTATACATATATAAAGTTTTTTTTAATGATTACTTAAAGGTGTAGAAAAGAATTTGATGAAATTCGAACTTTGACACCATATACATTGTTTGTTGAAATAATTGGGTACATGTACACGCATGTTATTAAAGACTGTGGTTATGATTAATGCTGAATAAAGATATCAAACTAAATAGATACACAACTTCATACTGTATATGAAATGAATTATCCATTGTTATGTTTGGATATATATTTACGTATGGTGTGGCATGATGATAATTTCAGCCTCAAAACGAAATAGTTTGACTTCAGCTAAGCATGTGAAAAAGAACAAGAATTTAATCTTTGCTTTAAAAGGGTATCGCGCAAAGAAATATAAGGATAGGTACCATAAAGGGCAACTGAGTACATATATGTTGCTCCCTAGCACGTGGCGATGAGATAAATTTACTTATTTCCAGAGTGTGGGTTGTGAGTACAGTGAACATTTAAACATTTTAATTGGTTGGGGTAGATAGACATGCGATACATTGATCAGACAACTAACTTGATCGTCCAATTCATTATCTCTGAGGCTACATGTAACTACGCAAATGCATGCAAGATTTCTGCGTCTTTTACAGAAATAAACATCGGAATTCTATGAAATTGCGCACGAGTGTGTGCGACTGCAGTGATGTGTTCAAGTGCGCCTTTCCTATTTTTCGATCGATTACCATGTAAACTATATGCAGTCTTCCCGCTGATTGAAATTTTGGTGGTTTATTCATGACAATTTGAACGCAACTGTGGCTTACGTTTCCTGATTGGGCATAATGACCGTCAAGGAAATGTCGCTTAAAAGTATACAATGAAATTAAATATTGTTCAACTTTTGAATAGCAGACGTAGTTTCAGATCCTCGTTGTTTGCCAGTTTAGTGCACGATTTACCGTTTATCAGACTTCAAACAAATAAATTTTGTGACATCTTTGATACCTAGTGAACCTTAAATAGCTGTTCACTTTACCTATCACGACCTAACAAGCCTTATCAACAACACTTAACATTTCATAAAGCGCTTTTCGATGCCATGGTATGCAAACCCAACATCGAAATCGATTGTACTTTCTCGTGGATGAATGAACAGCCAGTTCACGTTGCTAATGGCAAAACATACACGTATTTACTTAAATCAGGGATGTAACAGACGATAAATAGCACAGCTACTTTTCACTGTGTACACAAATGCCGATGACATATCAGTTTTCCTATAGTATTGATTTTACACAGAATACAGCATCTGCTTGACAGCAATATTGCTCAGTATGCTTAATCCCAAAAACTGACAAATTTAATAATCTACTCTAAAACCTATCTCTCAAATGAGGATGGGCTCATTTTGACAGAGTTTGTTAACAAAACGTAACATGTTGAGGAATGGCTTGTCACATCAAATATGTATGGTTTATGAAGTCAGCGATAGTATACAAACAAAACCTTTTCCTTGATTGATCACGTGGTAGTAATTAAACCCGGATATGTTAATGTCATAGGTCGTGTTGCCATGACTACTTCACACCTTGTTAAAAATATATAGATATGTAACATGCATAATTAATCAATCAGTTATGCATATTTTAATAGAATATTTTTTATCATATATTGGATGCCTTGCCATCAACAGGAAAAACTAGCATGCAAAACAGCAGTGCAATGCTACAGATATATCGACTGTACATAACATACATCAATATTACCTATACAGC
Source organism: Ylistrum balloti (assembly GCF_031769215.1). Taxonomy (NCBI): domain Eukaryota; kingdom Metazoa; phylum Mollusca; class Bivalvia; order Pectinida; family Pectinidae; genus Ylistrum; species Ylistrum balloti. The sequence continues at coordinate 496,801 of NW_026782060.1, read as the reverse complement.
GAGTCCGGGATACCTGTATACCCGCCAGCGATGTTGTCTCAGGTGATACAGACCTCCACTTTTGGCAGCATTACTATTGGCAAACATGGTTTGTAGTGTTGTCTGTTTTGTGGTTATAATATAGTTCCAGTGAATTGAAGGTCGTGATACAAGCAACATACACAGGAACTATGGAGACAATAAAGATCAACCTTCGAGGGACCGTCTTTACGACATCATGCAAGGTTCTACAAAACTACCCGGACACGAAACTAGCTTCCCTAACCGACCAATCTGAAAATTACAACACAGAAAGGGACGAGTATTTCTTCGACAGAAATCCCTCTGGTTTCCATAACATCTTGGATTTTTATGTAACTGGTAAATTGCATATCTCGTGCACGGTCTGTGCTGACAGTTTTAGGCAGGAGCTCCATTTTTGGGGAATCCCTACGAAGTTTATCAGTAAATGCTGCTGGAAGGCATTCTATCAACTGGACGAGGATATGGATGTCTTAGAGAAGATCTTGGTTCGACTCAAGTGCGGCCTACGTGAATCTAATGTTGAAGAAGATAGCAGTAGTTCCACATGTCATCGACTCCGGTCTAAAGTGTGGAGGCTACTGACCGAAGTTCAGTCATCGACACTAGCAAAGGTTAGTAACTGTGCGTGTCCAACAATCCCGGGAAGGTGTTTATAGTAATGCGTTAATGAAACGAATTCAAACACCGATATATTGCTACTTCATTTATGAAATTGAACGAGTGATATACAGTAATGTAAAAAAAAATGTGTTAATATAACGATTGGAAAATTTTAATCTCACAGACGTCATTGCGCTCAAGAACTGTTAATATACAATGTGTTGAAAGATTGTAGATTTGTTTTCCAATGACATCCGAGAACACCTGCCGATCACTTGGGATATGCCGTCATTGTTTACAAAAAAATGTTGCTAATGATTGCTTCAAAAACATCACGGTTACATTAGGAAAGCAAATGCTTGTATTTTGTAACTCTAACCAAACACTTGCATATAAGGTTGATATCTGTAACGATATATACTCTAAACAAACAGAAAATGCTAGCGGGCTTAAAAACAAAAACAATACATGTTTATCCATCTTTGTTAAAGAAGACACTGTAACCCTTATCGTGATAACAACGCTTAATGTAATGATATTGTATTACAAATGTAAGCTCCGCAACTGCTACGCTTTATGTAATGATTTCGATTTTATTACAATAAGCGAACCAGTCGTTACGCTTAATGTAATCATTATTTTCGAGAGACAAAGCGAGCTTTCTTTACATTGTAGACGTAGCTCTAACTACGTATGATGTGTTCACTGACCTGTCTTTTTCGGACAAATGAAAGTGTGTAACGCTAGTTAATGATATTTTAAGATATCTTCAATACATTGTTCTAGTCAGTTTCCAGATTATCTAATGACGAGGGGTGTATATTCATATACTTAGTGGTAACATACTGATAATGCAAAATAAATTGACAAGGTGGATTCTGTTAATGGTGATTTTTTCAATAGATGTCAGATTGTCGCTACATTTTGTAAAACAATTCCATCGTTTCTATTTACAAAATGGTTATATCGCTAAAATTTGAACTCTCGGAAATAAAAATCTTTACAGTAAACGAAACCCGATGCTAATATTACTATGTCGATTTGATATACCAGTATGTAAATTCTATTGATTTACAAACTCTAGGCAGTAACACGTTGATGACATCGGTACATTCTGATGGATTATTTGTCGTCTGGGTCGTAATGATACAACTCGCTCCATCATCTGTATCGAGTTATGCAAGCCTACGACTTGACATTAACACGTTGAATATGTTATGAATTAAATGTGCTATGATAGGAAATTAAATGATTATATCTAAAAGCAAGTTATCTGCAATTATAAGAGAAACATCAAATATTATTCATATAATATTCATGATTTAATTGTGTAACGTTAGAAAATAAAATGATTGTATTGAAAGTAATGAAACGGCATACAGTAATGTGCGGTATTTAACTTTTAAGATTTTCTCGCCCATCCTTGAAAATAATCGCTCCACCTCACAAAATAGAACCACTCAGTAATTACAACTTTTACAGTGTATCAGTAATGGAGATGTTAAGTCAATACTGCAAAGGTCGATATTTTCGATGGTTCCAATTTTCGTGGTTTCGCTTAAGATGTATTTTTACCTTGTTCGAGATTTTAGTCTCTCCTTGAAAATATGGGGAAAAATTGAAAATAACGATCTTGACAGTGAAATGGTTAAGGATACAAATATAGATATAAAGATGCACAAGGGAATAGCCACGTCTGAACAAATACAATCAGATACAGTAGAGTCAAAGAATCCTTAATGATGAAGCATAAACATTCGTTCTGGACCAGTCCGTGATGCTGAAGACCAAAATTGTGGATACCTACAAAAAGTGTCTGGTGATGGAGGAAAATTAAAATTGTTCAAACTCGACATAAAGAATCAGATCTAAAGCATACCCCAAAATGAGATTAATAGAATGAGATATTTGCAGACTTGATGATTATTTGACAGGTATAAACGTTATCAAAGTGCCTGAGGAAACTGTTCGATGTTAATAGTGTACTGTCATTGTTTGTCTTGTAGGTCTGGCATAGCCTGTTTGCCCTGGTGTTGATTATTTCGATATTGGTGTACACCCTTCAGACACTCGAGGAGTTCCGGGTGGAGAGAAATGACCATAAGCGACTGGACACTAACACAAGTTCCGTTAAACTACGTCTGCTTTGGAACACCTCGCCACATCCATGGCTGATCGGGTTAGATTTCGTTTGCAATGCAATTTTGACATTAGAGCTTATCTTGCGCGTGCTGACATGTCCGAACTTGAAGGAGTTTTGGAAGAGCGTTTTAAACGTAATAGATTTGGTGTCGTGTGTGGGTATATGGGTAACCCTGTCTTTCGAGAGCGTGCATACCCATTTAGATTTCGGTCCAATCTGGATCATCTCGTGCGTGTTTGGATTTCTGTATTGTTTCCGGATACTACGTGTCCTCCGACTGTTCCGTCATAACTGTGGAATGCAGATACTCTATCTTAGCATCAAGTCCAGTTCCAAGGAACTCTGTCTCCTCGCGTCTGCATTTGCGTGTTTCGTAATCATATTCGCGGGTTTTATATATGTTGCCGAATTACAAGCGGACACATTTACCGACATGTTCATTTCTATGTGGTGGTCTGTAATCACCATGACAACGGTGGGGTATGGCGACCATTTCCCTTCCACTGGAACTGGCTTCGTGGTCGGGGCGGCGTGTGCATTGGTTGGGATATTGCTGATTGCACTTCCGGTTGCGGTTACTTCATCAAATTTTCATGACTTTAACAAGTTCAACAAATATAGAATTCGACACTTCGTTTTGTCAGAAAAGAAAAGTATAGATGAAATTGGAAAGCGTTTAAAATTGAAATGTTCGAAAGTAAAACCAATGGATATAAAAAAACATAATACTTTTGAATAATCGTCAAGTTATGGGTGATGGACTATTTGGAATTGACCCGTATTGACCCCTATACGTGGTACGAGAAGGATGCCAAACTGCTGTGTCCAGGTTATGTCATTGCAGTGTGATGACACTGCTGTAAGAGCCCCTATACGTGGACTGACGACTGCAGGATGTTGTTTGGGTATGAAAAGGGAAATTAAAGTGGTTGACCACAACTCTATCACTGTGGTATGAACCTAATGGGGGATAACCCCTGTCTTTCGTGTCACCAATAAAATCGTTTCATTTTTATACCAGTTTTTAAGACAGAATAGGATGATACCTAAAACATGCTTGGCAATTACCAGCATTTGAACAAATTTCAGCAATCATGCTAGGTGACCTAATTACTATGCCATGTGATAAAAGACAGTAAACATTTATATTTTTTTATTCAGTTTTTACGGATCGTCACACAAATGAAACATAAAAAAACACCATTTTTTCCACTGGTTGTAGGGTCTATCCTAATAGTTGTTGATTGTACAGTTGTGTGATCGCACAACGTTACACGATATGCGATGTACGCACGATGTCTGAACGATGTGCGCACGATAGGAAAAATGGACGAAATAAGCTATCGCACATTTGTGCACACGTTGTGCGTTTCTCTCATTCAAACGTGCGATTCTATCGTGGTTGATGTAAATTTAGAAATGACTTATAAATAAGTGTGGGACAGGGTTTGTTTATTTTCTAAAAATACGAAAATACAGCTAGGTAAACTTCCAAATTAAAACATTAATATATAGTTTGGACGCTGGTAGATATATCAGATACACACTGAATAGCTAGATACACTCGTAATTTTAAGTGTTTAGTTTACAAACAGCCACACGTGCCCAGCCTTAAGGTACGGACACACATTATATATACATTATATATGCAAACAATAAACGTCTCTAATTCACAGCATTTAAAACCTCACACCATCGGAAAGCAATTTTTATTTTCACTACTTCATTTTGTAATTAAAAAGATATGCTCACGTAAATCTTAAGTGTTGTGTTTGTTACACGGGCGACGAAAATCACCAAACCAACTTTGGTAACAAATGTTACATGTAGTGTATGTAAAATACATTTCTCATGTCAGTCTCTGTTTTGCATGACATTCATCGTTAAAACTGGCAAAAATCAAAGGTTGTATGGGTTTTCAAATTAGTCTTTTATAACAGAAAAAGAACGCAACGTTAAAGAATTGAAAATTAATCACACCTTTTTAAGTGGTAGAACATTGGTAAGAACAAGGGTTAGAATACTAGTTTCTTACATATTTACTAGTAAGAAATGTTTTTTAATCACGTGTAGGCGAGATAACTCTTATTGGCCTGTGTCCGTAATGAATATAATATCGAGAAACGCACGTAAACTTGAAATACCCAACACGACAACCGCACATACACAACTATCATAAAATCTATATAACGATCCCTTTATTAAGTTAGAAAATAGCACGTGGAATGATAATTACTGTACTAAATAAACAAAAATGGAAAAAGTAAAAGAAAAAACAAAATGAAATAAAATAAAAAATATCAAATAAAAGAAATAAAATGCTATTTTAGAGACTGTATATTCAGACGAAATATAACTATATAATACAACAATGAGGATTCGACAGAGAGAGTAGGTAGTGTTTAAGAAAGTCCAAAATCATCCTATTCGGCCTGGAATATACCTAGCGAAAATGCATAATCAGGAACCCCATTAACTGTCCCATTTAACACCCGTATGACCTTCTCTAATATTTTTTTTAAATTCTGACATAGTCTGTGAGTTTATTGCTGATAAGACACGAATAGTATCGTCGTCATTAAATAAATCATCACACTCAACAAATATCATTTTCCTTCCTCTGTTTCTATCTCTCTAAAATTACGGATTTAGTTTCAATGGATGATTTGCTATTCATATTTCACTAAGGATCACTTTAATGGATTTTTGGGCAGACATGAACATGGATATTTTATTTGGTTAAGACTACAGTTAATGTTTTAAAAAGTAATTGTTATTTAATTCACTAGTACAATAAATCATTATAATAGATATACACTGTGTCAGGGGAAACGGGTTACCTTTATAAACGGTAACAACGACAAATTTGCTTTAGAAATAACAAACTAAACTCATATTTGATTGAAACTCTGCGGCGACCGGATTGACAAATCCATTATTTTAACAGTCCCTTGCTTTAGATGCTTTTCAGTCACACATGCTCTATGTGGACTAGCACAAGAATTAGTCATGGCCGAAAGTCCTAGTAGCGTCCGGCATAAGCCGGTCAGGGTACTTTTCTGGAAGACATGGTAGTCAGTTTTCACATCGAGGTTGATGCATGTTGATGAAATAGAGACATAAGTTCTCATTCCGGAAGAGTCCAAATGTTCTTAACTTTGACCCAATGTAGTCTTTCTGTGACATGGCGGGTAGTAAAGGAAACTCGTTCAGTTTTGTACATTAACCAGCATCATCTTCCAACGTGTGAGTTTCTTCCCATGTACTATAATCATTTAGAAATTTACTTTATGTACCTGTGGAAGCCTGCAACATGTTACGCTGTGGATGTGCATGTGTATGTGTTGGTTTGGAAACAACCATATACCTTTGACAACACAATTTGAGGCACACTAAAAGGTCTGGTGCAACCTCATGGAACAAGGCAACATGTAGCATTACGATTTCCATATTAGTTTCAGCGTCATTTAGCCGTTTTCTATGCAGCATCAAAAGACAAAAAGACAAAACAAAAAAATATTTTAAATAAAATAACATGTACTTTAATTCTTGAGTAAACACATCCATCTGGACGATTTGGAAGTCTGATGTATTCGCCCTAAACAGAGCGAAAGGAAAACTTGAATCTCTTTATCAAAATGTAAGTGATGCCTAACAAAAATGAGAGAGGAATATATTTGACGGTATGTGGAGTATTACAATCGAAATTACGATTCACTGATTTGTTTTGTTTTTGCTTTATATTTATCATTGTTTATTTTTCATATTGGACATTTAATTATTCAATTGTTTAAATTGTTGAAAAGTAAATGAGATCTAGAATGACGAAGATAGATAATCAGTCTGAAGTATGTAGCAAACCAATTTCTTTCCAGAAGGTGAAATTCTTTAATGGTCAACTCTTTGGAGAGCCTCAGATTTGATTAATAACAGAGAGATGTCAGATGGGTAGACTATATCTAGGTAGATATTAGAAATGATGGAATAAACAAGTGTGACATAAGTAACATAAGGTACTGGCACGTAGATGAGTATTTCTACACTGATTACACATAATTCATACGGCTTTACTTATGCTTTCCTGTGCACTAGTATTTGGATAATTAACTACATGTAACACTAGCCGTAGATCAACAAAGATGGCTGACCATGTGTACATTAATGTCCGACCGCCTACCTTATCATACCTTAGGAATAGTGTACATGTATATTTCTGCATATTAATTCGTATTTCAAACTAAATTACCTTTTAAAATTATTTGCTAAAAAAGCTTATAATGGTTCATAAGTACGAGTAGTGAACGTTCCCAAATGCTAACAAGGTAATGGACAACGGAACCATAAGACAAACTAACGAGCATCAAACACGCCCAGCTTCATATCAATATCTTTCAATGAAATCATTTTGACGATCGTTAAGCTTCCCTATAGTCTTCATCAACCTCTGTGATTTGAGTTTTACTGGGATCAAACACTTGAATATTAAATCAACTGCGACGTGTGAATACCAACGGATGATGATTCAGGCAAATTGCTATTCAGAAAAGGAAACTTCACTAAAGGGAAATTGAAATGGGCACGCTTTTCGTACAGTTAGTAAGTTGGTGGCTCTCCTTGTCGTTTTCGAAGAAGGAAAAGGTCGGGGTAAGCGACAAAATCGACCATGTCCTTGGATACATGGTGAATTGATTTCTTGTCATTTAATGACATCTTTACTAAAATTGAAAGTGAAATTGAATATCTTCTTAAGCTCTTGTGGTCTGTTTTGGTAAATTCGTGGATATATTCAGCCTCATATGATACAAAAACAAGTCCGCCAAGAGAGGTGCAAAGTTTGTTCTATAGATACAAGTGTATATGTCCATTGCCTTTTTGGAAGATTTTACAAGTGATCTCGACGAATATATTGTCAGCCAGAGATTCGATCGTTTTTACGAGTTCGTCTTCCGTATGTGTTTCCGTTTTGATTTGAATGAATTTTTCACGGAATGCAAGTCAGAGTAGTTCACATCCATACATTTGTACTGCCGCGTACCTTTTTTTGCAAAGAAGGCTTTCATTACAAGAGAATGTAGGCGTTCATTCAGTTCGGAATAAGGTACGGAATGTTAGTATAAAGGAACGGAAACAAATTCTACAGAAGAAAAGGTTTTTTAAAACAGGACGACAGTTCTTTGCAGTCCTTTAAAATTCACATATATGTTCCATTAAGTTCATAAATTACTTATAAAATAACAAACTGTCATCTCTAGAGCAAAACAGTGAGTGTGTCTAATATAATGGGTAATGCCCGACTTACAGTAATGCTGAGCTATGCGTTACCTAAAACGGTGATATACTTACTTATAATGGTAAATTATACCAAAGACAATGGAGATAGGATATGTTAAGACAATCATGGGTTATTGCATGGTTTCCGAGTAGCATGGACTACTCCAAGGTCTTCGCGAGATACCAATCATACTTATCACCTCGAACAAACGGGACGAGAGAGTGACAACTCACCTTATTGCATATTGGTGGTTGATTACCTGTGGCTAAAACTAACATATACCATTTATTACATTGTGACTTCCCATCTCTCACAATTGAAAAATATTGGTAATAAATCACTTGTTACCGCAGTCATTTGCAAACCTAACTCCTTTTTATGGGGAATCATGATTACATGCCCATGAAAGGAATTATGTGTAGTTAACTGTGACCTGAGAGAGACCCGAAAAGGGGAGACAATCCATATAATAAAATGATTAAGTCGATAATTAATTAAAGTATCTATCCCTACACATTCATAACAATGTCATTGTGGTTTCTTGATTCTATCATATTTCACACAGGTATTTGTTCTCTTATCATCAGAATGTAAAACATCATACTCCTCTTTTTCGAAAAATGAATGTAATCTACATGAACTATTTCCTTGTTCATCAAATGATACCATTCCTTAAAAGATACATTAATCATCCATAACAAACATATCTGGTTTAATATCCAGAATCTTTTTCACAAAGTTTTCTGCAGCACCTATCTTATACCCAATAGTTTGTTCTTCACTGATGCTGGACGTGAATCAATCCAGTTCATCATAATTTCAAATGTTCCTGGTCCTTTCTAGAAGAAATGTGCTGAAATGTCCATGACATCAAATTTTACTATATCTGAACAATTTTAAGCAAAACCTCTTCAAGTTACTTTCATAGGCAGCCGATAGTGACAGCCCGAGGTAGTCATAACAGTGAAGAGTGAGGATAAGGCATTGATATTTTCCCCTTTTTATGTGAAAAGTATGCATTAAGTCAGATACTGCATGATTCTTTGTCATTCGGGACATTTTAGGGAACCAATCCCTTGTTACTCGAAATCATTTGATAACCTATACTTTTAAACATATCAATTTTTCTACCATTCTACTTTAATTTATTCCACTCTCAGGCCATTGTGTAAATATGGCGGGTGTTGGATAAACATAAGTGATATTCCACTAGTGGTATATGGCCTTCCGGATACATGATTGGTAAACTTTGACCCGAACTACTTTTTTCACTCGCGTGATTTGTTCCACGTGCAATTTGTTTATCGTCTGCTGTCAACATGGCTGAACTGGACAGGCTTGAGGTGAATGTAGGTGATAGAGTAAGGCTGTGTGATGGGGGAAAAGGTGTAATCCGGGCAATTTCAAAAGCAGATACTAATTTTGGGTTTGATCGTTTCCAAATAGAGCTTAATTCGGGAAAGACGGTTACAGAAGCCAAGTATCGTTTTGACGTGATACCGGCTTGTCCGGACCGCGACATGACTTTGGCTCATACATTGTCTGAAACCGTTACTATTTGCCAAAATATCGATACTCAGAACGGTTTGTCTGATGATTCTCTTGACGATTTTGATATAGATGGATTTATTGCGTCAGAGGTAAACAAGAACACGAAGAAAAAAACTGACGGTGACGTCAAGAAAGTCCATGAATACCTTAAAAACGTCCTTAGAGAAGTGCGGCCAATTGAAATTATACCCCCTGCACATTTAAACAAATTGCTGTGTATATTTTTCATGAATGTGCGGAATCTAAATGGCCAGGAATATGAACCAGCTTCTATCAGAAGTATAGCCTGTAGTTTAGATCGATACCTGAAGTCGAAAGATTACGGGAAACAAATTTCAACAAGCCCTGAGTTTTCTAAAGTTATGGATGTTATCCGGTCTAAACAAAAAAAACTGAAACGTGAGGGCAAAGGAAATAGTGAAAACAGGGCTGATGCTATATCTGATGACGAGATTGACAAATTATACGAATCTGGACAGCTAGGCTGTAGTAATGCCGAAAGTTTGCTTAGAACAATTTGGTTGAATAATACGGTATATTTTGGAATGCGCGGCGTTACCGAACACCGAGACATGCAATGGGGTGATGTGAATTATGTAAAGATTCTGAAAGTAATGAATATCTTGAGTTCCGAGAGCATCAGACCAAAACTAGACCGGGTTCCAACCTCAAAAATGTTAGGGAAGTTCCTCCGCGTGCCTGGGCTACCCCCGACAACCCATCACGATGCCCCGTCGCCACTTATAAAACCTACCAAGTACATCGCCCGCTTGCGTACTGTAACCCTGAAGCCCCCTACTATATCGCAACTAATTCAAACTGTGACAAATCAAGCAAGTGGTACAAGTCTCAACCAGTTGGCGTTAACAAACTAGGGACTTTTGTGAAGACTATGGCAGAGAATGCAGGTAAATGAGACTGGAATGTAAACAAAACCCAGTGTATGTTTACAAATCCTATACTCCGCCCCTTTTACATCAGCTTACGTCATTGATACATTTAAGTACAATGTATTTGTAATGTTGCACTTGCTTACACCTAGGCCTAACATTGTAGCCTTTTCATAATTTTAGTCGGTTAAAGCCAAAAATAATCTTTTGGGCATAATTCCAGCCCAAAGTAATAAATTTCTTTAATTAGGTCAGAATGGTGCATACATTGGCTTTGATTAAATTGCTTGTTATTTATTCAGTTCATATTCAGAGTTTAGATTTATGCCTGTTTTTTTATATGACCAGGTCTGATGAACAAGTCTGGGAGTAACAATAACGGAAAAAGACTGACAAACCATAGTGCCAAGAAGTACCTTGTACAAAAACTCAATGACAAAGGATTACCCCCAAATCAGAAAGTATTTTCACATTGAAATATCTTAACTTGATGATGATCATTAGGGCCTATAATCGTTACGAGTAAATGAACACTTACCTTGTTTAAAGAAATTATATCCCAAACAGTTTAACACTAATATAAATTTATAAAAAATCTCCTGCTTTCATAATACAGGGCAATGCATCACTGTCATGCTTAGAGTAGACAATAACTAGATCTCTACTTCCATTGCTCCTATAAAACGTTGCCTAATTATGTAATTCTCTGCATCCTCCAGATTTCCGGGCACAAGAATATCCAGAGTATCAACAGTTACTCAACTTTAAACACAAAGCAGCACCGGACGATTTCAAGAGCGATATCGTCATGCTTGGATGATGTTGGTGACAGGCATTTCGCTAGAGCTAATAGCACATCTACTGCAAGCGAAGTCATTGTCAGACCTCCAAATCCCGAATCAACTGTGTCTGCAAATACCACCGGTGCCCTTACTTCAGTATTTGCAGGTCCTATTCACGGTGGTTCATTCACAAAAAACATTACCAATACAAACGTCTATAAACGTCCCAGACCAAAGGTGCTGTACTCTGATTCCGACTGTGATGGAGTTTGAAGTTTCCGGCGGGAACCAGATGACACTGCTATATGTGTCTGTATAAAAGCGCGCCTAATATAGTCCGCGATTTTTCTACGATTATATAGACAGTTAAAGTTTATAAGACAACTAATCGTCATTGAGTTATTATGTGTAAACTTTAAAATTGTGAAAATAATAAAGAAATAAATTATTTATCATCATATATATTTTTGAATATTAATTGGAGCCTTTTCACTCCGAGTGATATCTCTACGCCACATTTGCATATGTCAGCAAATTGTTTACTCATGTATATATGTGTTGGTCTTCGCCTACCACCTGTGGTCTCGATATAAGAATGGTAGAAACAGATTACACAACGTGGGGTTGTTGAATACGGTGTTTATTTCCCTCTCGTTAGTTATTTTTTAAAAATTAAAAAAGACACTCGCTAAAGCTCGTGTCTTTTGTAACTTTTAAAAAATAACTAACTCGAGAGAAATAAACGCCGTATCCAACAACCACACGTTGTGTAATCTCTATATATTTACTTGACATATATAGGCGAATTCTTGATTTGAAATCAACATGTTTTCTCAACTTTTATTATAAAATAACCCCCAGAATTGTCTTAAAGCTTGCCTTTGTCATGCTGGACACATGTGCAACAGAATTTGGTAGCATTCTTCTTGAATAACATTAAAAGGTCAAATAGTTCAAATCAGGACATAAATCATCAAAAACAGCCAACGTCCTTACTGGATAACGTAGATTAAAATGAGTATATCAACTGAGGTGAGTTGTAAGGAATGCTTGGAAGTAAGACTTTAAACATGGAGTCATATGGAAGAAGCTGATGTAAAATTGTTAGAAAACAAATCATGTTACAAAAATGAACAATGAAAAGGTAACAAAGTAACTTTGTTTATATATTTCGTCACACTGAATTCCATCCTGCATGAATTAGTATGCTACTCTAGCTGAGCCCATAGAAACATTATTATATATAGATATATATATGAATTAATAATAATGAGTAACCAATACTTGTCATGCAGACGTAGTTAAGCCAGCCTTGAATACATTGACCTCAATGTAAAGTTAGACGCCAAAATGATTGAATGAAAAACTCGTCATTGTGCGGAAAGGTCAGTAAAGCAGCTGTGGCTACATGTAACACCTGATGTAAATTATGTCATGTTAATTATCAGATCTCGTATAACAATACATATACCAAAACAAAGGTGGATTTTCTACATGTAGAGCAGAAAGAGTGATTTGACCACCTATTGCTGTATGTAACGCGAACTACAACACTCCTACGGAAATGGTAATTATCGCCAACCTTATTTGCTGCTGCGACTATACAATACGATCTTGTACGTCATAGGTCTATTTTCTCATTACCATGGAGATTCATTGATGTACATTTTACATTCCTTTACATAAGATTCTGTTCGTAGTTACGATAAAGCCTCTTCTAATCGGTCGCAACAGTTTCCAGTGATGTTTCGGAGTTATAAAAGTGAGTATTTTGTTTTATATGTTGTGATCAGATATATATATATATATATTCAGATCCATATGAAAAAAATGATCAGAAATAAATATACCATTTTGTTATATTTCCAAATAAATAAATCCAACAGAAAAGTTTTTAAATCAACTATGCACATGTACAGATGTACATGGATTATGCATATAGATTTCCTTAGCCGTATGACATACTTTTATTCCTAAAATAATGATCAAGTAAAAATTTCAAATGATTTATATCATCAATGTTGATATGTTTTCTTCCTTTTTCAAATGTATTTTATTATTGTCTTTTAACTCATAAAACGAAAATGACAAAAAGATGAAAATTATTCGAATTTGTCAAAGGTTTGCTTCTTTTTTTCTCTTATTTATGTTTTTAAGATTTGTGTTTTACATGTAGAGAGACATATTAAGATGCACAGACGAAACAGATATATTACTTTTGCATGAAAGATGACATGTTTTACACAACACATTAATTAATTTTTCAAATTTTTGTTCTAAACTTTAGGCGACAGAAGATAATTACAACTAGATGGGAGTAGGCAAACATTTCGAATAATGTTCGCAACGAAATTATCTAAATCGGCTATATTTAAATTCTACAGATAACTGACTTGTTGTTATTTATCACACTACTACCTTGTTATCTTTGTAATAACACACATTTGGTACATTTAGCGACAAGGAAATTACTTAACATTATTTTAACTAAATATCGTGTAGGGACGAGTCTGATATTATTCTCTCGTACGTGTCCACACTCTCTTACAAATATTGTTAAAAGGACATGCAGGTGGTGGTGATAAAATTAGCCTTGGTTGCTGAAGGCTACACCCAGCTAGGGATGTTGTTTCCCATCTGATATATGTCTTACCATTATTGTAAACCTACTGATTTTCACTTGCGATTTGCTTTCGAGAATATCCCGTTCAATATAAAATCGCGAAAATAAATCGCTGCGAATTTAAACATTGTTTTTGTAGATATTTTTGCTTTTTCGTGGTACTTTAAAACCATCGCGAAAATTTAGTCCATAAAATTATGAGACACGCGTGCATATCCAGAGTGCAAAATTACATTCTGGTAAAATATTATTCGATAATTTTAACACTAAAATTTACCAGTTACACGGTATGTACTATAACTCCAGTTTATTACAAAGCTACGTGTATTGAAACAGTTATAACGCGTTTCGTAAATATATTATCAAATTCAGTATTGTGGACAATTTATTTCCTTGCATGTTCGATTCTTTGGAGGTCTTGTTTTGTAAATAATGCACTCTAGTGATCTGTTGCGTGTTTGAACTCAATGACCGAGTCAACGTTATACATAGCCATACATTTTTTTAATTACTATGATTGACCCTCACATTGCTATCAAAACAAAAACACGATACACCTTATGGGTTTAAAAGTTAGTTTTACTCTTTATTCCACTGGATATTCTGCCAAATGCTGTTAATAAGGTTCAAAAGTCGTTCTGAATAACCCGTGTCCTTAAACGATCTGCTGTAAATGTATCTTTCGTGGCCAAATTAGCCAACGGATATGTGGTTCCTCACGCGATGACGCTTTTCCAATTCTACAACGCTGGGTCATAATTCGGGAAAAGTAAATCGCTGTTTATTTATCATTACCGAAATCCCCAAAGTTAGTTGCTGGTTTACAGTATTTCGAACGGAGATGCCCAAATTACTTCCTCATTGACATTATTTATATACGGTTTCCATTGGGCGTCAATGAAAATAATCTATTTCTTTGCGCGATATGAAGCTTGACGTAATTCATGAGCGTTAGTTTGCCTGTTGGTTTCGTTGATGAATACTTTATTCTCATAAGTGAATATGCATTATATTACTTACATGGATCGACAAAATAAACATGACAGGTGTCGTCGATGAAGCAGAAGGCGCTTACCCTTTAGGAGCACATGGTCTTATTCTCCTTATACTTTTTTCAGGCCGCTCCGTGTAAATCTTTCTTCTGTTGATATTTTGTCTTGTTTTATTGAATGATAGTTTGGATTAAGTGTCTGCTCACGAAATGATATCTGTTTTTATTAACATCTTATTTAATAAATTTATCTATCTTTTTATCACATTTTTTCTGCCTTTATAGGTCTTCAGTTTTGTTTTGTTCGGATCAATTCATGCAGGCACTGGGACTTATGAAATTTCATTATGAATTTCGAATACTTAAAATTTACGCATGCGTTTCATCGTCTCTAATTGAACCCAGCAAACGGAATATTCGCCTGTATTTATATTGCGGATGACAATTAGGCTCGCGCAAAAGAACGTGGTCTTGTTTTCTTTTATTCTGTGTTACATATAATACGGGATCTTTTTACATAAACATGTGGAACATGTATATTTATATATTTCAAACATGAAGAGACGTGTAAGGATCTATTTGGCAAGTTGCAAATATTTAAATGCAGAACGTCAACCAAAACATCAATAATATTATTTATTCTAGGAGCCTCTGACCAAGGTGTACATGCCGACTGTCGTCGATGAAGCAGAAGACGCTTATACTTCCGGAAAATCAGGTCTTATTCTCATTGTACCTTTTCATGAGTCTCTATGTAAAGTTTTTTTTTCATATTTTACCCGAGTTTTATTGAGTTTGGATTATGATTATGTTGACATGGTGATATTTTCTTGCTTTTATCGTCTTGGGCTTGACGCTCCATAGGCACCATCTACTATAAAGATTGTGTCAATTTGATTCACCACTGTTTCAGCTATGTGCGAAAGGTATTTGTGATAATGCTTAAAGTTTAGTTAGGGTTGGTTTTAATTTCTGCAATGTACAACATCAAGGAGTAGTGTATATTGGGGTTTCAATAAGTAATAAGCAGAAATATACATCACTTGGGAATAGATAAATATCATGTAAGTACAATACTGATACTAGATTGTCACTGGGTCAGACTAGCATCACATATTTAAGTTTTATTAAGACCGTAACTTGTAGCTAGTTCACCATTATTTATACATTCCTTCTTTGAAATTAATGTTCCTACTAAGTTACTACTTCTAGAAATTAGATAATTTACAACTGTACTGAAATATACAGTAAGAGACACGTACATCCTTTGTCTTTCGTTCATCTCTATCTCACATTGTCTGATAAGACAGTCAAGTGGAAGTCACTCCTAGAAATCAAGGGTTTGCCTGAGGTTACTTCCTCCATATCATGCGACGAACGGACACTAACAGCCTTCTCCCATATATCATTACTAGGTAATGCACATAAATACACAATGTGCGTCATAATACTTGAATAGTCTAATTTTATATAGGACAACAATAAAGACTCCTAGTGACACTAATCGACCACCTATCAAGGCAGGTAATCATGTTTTTATGAAACAGGAAAACAGTGGCGATCATAACAACATTTTCATAATATGCTGTTATGTAGACATTGTAACAACAGAGCAAATAACGAGACATTATTAAAATCTCGTAAAATATATATGTCGGTCAAGGAAATGTAGGGTTTGCATGTGAGCCATCCGGTGTTGTGTTTTGGAAAATGTGAAAAGGAGGTTCCATGTTTTAAATAAACATACATTAACCACAACACATATTAATTAGTAAGTAAAAACTTCATTGTAGATAAACCGTAGGAAGTTCCGAGGGAAATCACCGACCAAAATTCAAGCCCAAGATGTCAGAACGCTGGGAATAATTTGTAATCGATTATGTCTCGGGCCAATATTGCTATGTCAATTTCCTCTGAACATTCTCATTATCACATGTGATCAACCGCTTAGTATTTGATATATTTCGTCGATTTTATCGACTACGGACACACAGTACCGTTTTGCGGATATATTTCCTTGCAGTGGCTAGCGACTACTTCAATAAATATCATGCAGAAGTCCGAATCATGTTATCCAAAGTAATAGAGATAAATTGTCTTGCCAAAGGACTTAAACGAGGACGGGATTTATGTACTCAGTTAACAAATGCATATATTAGAGTTGTACTTTTAAAATCACTGTGAATTTTGAGGAAACTCTTCAAGAGTGTGACAAATAAGCACAAGAACTATAATAGTTGTTATTGAATATCGAGAGTCTTGAATAGTTTAGTTTTATAAACGTTTACAGTAAAACACGTTTATAACGAACCTCTATGGATCAAGGAATTTAGATCGTTATAAACATAGTTCGTTATACACATATAACGAATTTTGGCAAACAGTCACGCATAATTCGTTATAGGAACTGTACATACAAAAAATAAAGGGGTCTTATTTCATGATTATATTTTATTACATGTATAGTATGTCCAAATAAACAATAATTTGGTATTTGGTTTCAATTTTTAAAACCTTCCGCTTACGAGACGGCGACGACGAAGCCATTTCCAAAATGACGAAAAGAACAGAACGCAAAGGTTTTGTATCGATAAGATCAGATCAGTAACTCAAAACTCAAAAAACAATAGAACGCAGGTACGTATAACAACAACTCACTTTATTCGTCAGACTTACCTGTATGTAATTGAAACATACCTGGATACGGGTGTCGATACAGGACACACGGCTGACTTCACTCAGGTGTGATGACTGCCCGAGGCCACTACGTTATATGGTTATTAATTAGCACAGATATTCACCTGAGCGAACCCAAAAGCTGCTACGTTATAGACATTAATTCGTTATGTGAAATTCGTTATATATTTTGATTTTAACATATAAATGATAGGGCGATTGACGGGGAAAGAAAAACACTACGTTATAACCATTAATTCGTTGTTTTTTTCTGTTCCATCATTATGTATATGCTGCTATTAGCATTCATTAAACTATGTGTTGTTATGTTAACCGTACTGGAGGAAACCACAAAAACATTTGTGTTGAGAGCATTCAACCAATTTCATCATTAACACATAAGAAGATATATTAGGAATCGACATATTTTAACGTGTATGTTATGATACGTCTTGATCAACAAAATTTGTCATTGCTATGATATACCAATACGGTTTGATGATCAGGTATACTCTCCAGACTGACAACACTTAACTACAGTAGATTTTTTTGAACGGCTGACGTTCTATTTTCTGATTCTATTTCAGATAAACTTTTATAACGTTATCATATTTCATCACTTCTTTCGTCTTTGCTGTGGCGAATCACTCATTTGTCGGTTCCTGTCAGTTCTAACTTGATATGTGTGATTGATTTTAAAACTATGCCTATTGTATCGAAGTAGGGTTTTGGCTAAAGGGAAACACTGATATAGTTAAGGTACATGTCAGTAATTCTTCAGCAAATACTTGATCCATTATTATACTCATTCAATAAAATTAAGACACGGATTTGATTAAAAACTAGTTATAAACTGGAAGATATTTTGTAAGGTAAGAGTTTTCGTCTGATACTTTCTGTGATATTTTATCTGTATAATTACGAAAAATTTCTAATAATTATCACCTTTCATGTTTTGCAGCTAGCATTCTCTGGAGACCGAATTTCGCAACATAGTGGTGTCCGGATTCAACATTCTACGGATCTAAAACATTAAAATAAAAGAGGATTACACGTTTGGAACGGACTTTGCATCGAGAAATGGGTGCATACTCTAACATATATCTAGGCTATCATAAAGTGATAACTGATTTTATGTGAATATAAACAAAAAAATTGTTTCTACATATGTTCTATTTCAGAATACGTGTGGACAAACCATCTGTATTCATCACCAGGCTACATGTTGATATCCACTTATTTGTAGCTTATCGATACCATAAACGTGGAGAAACATAAGCTTTTTCAGTTGTAGGTATTGCTACATGTAGCAAATGATTGGATACAAGTAAACGTGGACAATCACCATTAAACATTCGATGACTGATTAAGACAGCGGCAGCGATTCGTCGCAAAAGAACAGCTACTGCTACTTCGAAGAAGGATACTATTTCAAACGTAGAATGAAAAACGATTCATGCTGAGAAACAGATAACAAGTATTTGGAGCATGGTTCATCACAGAAAATAACTAGCACAAAAATTCCATTGTGAAGTTTGATCACGAAATATGACTAGTACATCTATCGACGGACTTTCGAATAACATTTCGACAATGAGGACAGCGTTCGTAGAACCAGATATATATATATCAAGGATGTCCATTTATTCGTTGATTGCGTTTAGTGTTATTATACCAAATACCGTTGCGCTTGTTTCCATGGGTCGGACACGTGGAATTCCATATAACATCAAGATACCTACAATGAATCTAATTATCTGTGACATATTGAGTGGGGTATCTATAATGTTCCGCATCATACTTCGTATCTGGGTAGTGGAACTTCCACCACACGCTTCCTGTTTTATCCAGTCGTCATGGACACTTACCACAGGATTCGGGTCAATGCTGATTGTGTCTACTATAGCCATTGATCGTTGTATCTGTCTCTATTTCGAGAATGCTTACATCACAAAAGGCACCGTGAAGAAGGTTATATTCTGTCAATCGGTCACTTGGGTGTTGGCGCTGTTTTATTCTCTGATCATTCTAGTTGATCATGTACCAGACTATACTGATCCTCGCTGTTTCAATCCGTATATAGGACCATTCGGTCGAAGTCTACAGCTGACTGTGGGGATCACATTTCGTATTCTGGCGTTGATAGCTTACATCTGTATCTATATCAGAATAAAACAAATGTTGAGAACGGACTTCAGCAGAGGAATGAAAACCAGAAACACTTTTCAAACTACATATAAAGTGGTACTAATTGGGGTGATATTTCATGTCATGTACTTGCCATTTTTATGTTATAACATATACTTAGTTATTTACCCCAACATGACCATTAAGACAGAAACATTCCTGGTGATATCGTCATCCATCGGCCTTTTGAATGGATGTGTTAATCCATTTGTGTATGTTTGGAGATTCCCTGAGTGTCGTTTAGAAATGAAGAAAATTTTATTTTTCTTCAATAAAAATCTACAAAATGCGGAAAACGAAAAGAGGAAACGCATACTAGTAAGTTTTCTGGACGTCTCAAGTAAACGGACTGGTAGCACTTTTGCGTGATTTCATAATCTGTATTGTCGATTTGCACTTAGAATACTTTTTCCATACTGTAATGTAATGTTTAGTCATGTGTGCTAAAAGTGTCAATTTGATATACATATATATATATATATATAATTTAAATATAGTATAAATTTTCTTTTCAAGGGCCCTATACTTAGTTTAAAATTGGGGGTTAAATAACATCGCGAAAAAAACAGATTCCTTGGCAATGCGATATCTAAGGAAAGCAGTGTTCGTTTTTATGACTTCCGCGGTATGTACACTCATGTTGCTTTGAGCATTTCTTATAAATCTGCGAAAATTTGAACGATGGAAAAAACTTATTTTACATTATTTTTTAGGAGTTTGTATTCAATACTGTGTCGTCATTTGCAAGGGGGACCTATTTTTTTTTATCATATAAGTCCACAAAAATTTTAATATATTTTTAAAAAGATAGATAAAAAGAAAACATTATTTCATTCAATGATTTTTGCAAAAAAATATTTTAACTAGCGAAAGGAAACAACGTTACAACAACAGTGACACGTTACATAACCAGTACTGATAACTTCGTCTCATGGCTTAATCTTCTATACGTAATTTTCTTGGCCTGGATGGATTTTTTTCACGAGCGAACTAATCATTTGAAGGCATTTATAATGATTTCATGAGAATCAAGTGTTATTTACAATGCCACATAAACTATGCGCGTGTTAACATTGATTCGTAGTCACATTACAACTACTGATCAAGTGAATCCGATTCCCATTTACTTGATAACCATGCTTGTATTCATGGGAATCCTGTTTGGAATTGTATTCACTTGAGCATTACTTTTCATCAAACAAGGAAACTCTCTCTATGCAATATACTTTCCTTTTCCTGAAATATTTCCGGATGTTTCTTGAGGCTTGACAAACATAGCTGATTTAGAGATCATATATACAATACGACGTTTTATTGATACAAACATTGTCACTATTTGTCACCGGTAAGGATTAAACAAAGGCTTATGAGTGTGTATACATGCTTTCCTCATTCAAAGTCACTGCGAGACATCATAGTTATGGTAGCAATATGTCAACTACAACCAATTTAATATTGTTTACTATAATTTAGATACTGTATGTCTATTTATTCATTTGATATTTGATTGATGTGTATATTTGTTCAAGATAAAAGGCTACGAAAGACCTTCCCGTTGTCCAATTTCATTTGTTTACAAAATTGTGACAATAAAATCTGAAATTATATCAGTTGGATGTACCATATAGAGTTATAAGGTCAAATATATGATATCTGTTATAAATGAATCTGGCAACACAAAGCGATATTTCGTCTCATAAGGTTCTAATAAATATATACAAAACAGTCTGTAATAAGGATATCAATAATATATTTCAAAACGATTAACATAACATAGATTGCCTTCTAATGATACTCACAGGGTTTGCATTTATTCTTTTATGATGTATCATTATTTTTTATGATCGACGTTGTTTTCAAATGAAAGAAACATAACGGTAAGATTACATCTACATATTTTGTTTGATGTTTTATGTTTTTTTGTTTTTTGTTTTTTTTTCTGTGAATTGTTATATAGAATATTGAGGGTCATGTTCAGATATGAGTGTTCAAATTTTGAAATTAAAACTCGTGCATCTGTACATTTTATTCAAATTATCAACAAAAAACAAGGTCTTGATAATTTTGCATCTGGAAATGTTAAGCTCAAAAAACCTTTAAAAAACAAACATGTCGTACATCAAATACAATAAATCAAATCAAGAAAACAGGCAAACTATGGATATAAATAACGAAATTAATGTAGATAATTAGATACAAAAATCATCGTTATGGTGACAAAGTTCACGTTTTGATTTAATCGAATAGTGGTGTGGCTCATTTTGGCAGATGTACATGACATACACCGAAATTATCAGATTTCTATCGATCAATTTATATATTTTTCAGCCGCCGTCTTAATTCAGAATTTAGGCCCTTAGCATCACCGATGAGTTTGTAAAGAATTAAACTGCTCTATGAAGCCTTTTATTTAGTTCTTGGATCTACTGTATCTATACTGAAAGGATAAAGAAACGCAGGGTAATATTTATTCCGATATTTTGAAAACGCGTTCTCCAAATAAAGTGAATCTTTGTGGATTGAGTAATTAGGTCATATTACACCTTGCCATGTATCGAAAATTTAGTCACGGTACAGTGCGCAGCTCTGGTATATGGAGGAAAGAAAAAACAAGAATCTCGTGCACCGTGTTGTTCTTGTCTCATGCAGCGTTGGTCAAGTCACTCTTCGTTAGTCTTTATACAGACCAACTGCTTCCCTAAAATTAATTGAGAATTTGATTCGTTTTAAGAATGGCACGACTCACAGAAGTTCAGAGGGGTCAGGACATTCAGATGCTGATGCAAGGACAGCTGCAAAACCAGGTTGCTAGGCACTTTGGTGTTAATGTTTCCACCATACAACGTCTTGTAAGACGTCTTCGGGAAACTGGGCGATTGGCCGATCGACCTAGGTCAGGACGTCCGCGCGTAACGTCACGACGTGAGGACCGCTATATCGTCGTCTCTTATTTGCGTAATCGGCGCCTCACTGCCGTTGAGAGTGCACTTAATGTTCATGGAAATCATGGGCGTCCTATAAGTTCAAAAACTATAAGGAATCGATTACGAGAAGTTGGCGTAAAAGCACGACGCCCCTACGTAGGTCCACACCTTACCCCTGCTCGACGTCAGCGTCGTATGGCCTGGGTCTACCGACGTCGTGGCGAACGTTTTACGGACGCTTGCGTTGTAGAGAGGGATAGGTTTGGGGCGGTTCAGTAATGGTGTGGGGAGGAATCTCACACGGGTTAAAATCACAATTGGTTTTTATTGATGTCAATTTAACAGCAGCTAAGTATAGAGATGACATCCTCCGACCCCATGTTATCCCTTTCTTACAGCAGCATAATCTAACCCTCCAGCAGGATAATGCTAGACCCCACGTAGCAAGGATTTGCCAAGTCTTTCTGGCCAACAACAACATTCAACCACTAGATTGGCCGCCTTATAGCCCTGATTTGTCCCCGATAGAGCATCTTTGGGACCAGTTGGATAGACAGGTACGAAAGCGCCAGCCACCCCCTCCTACTCGAGAGCAGTTGACCAGAGCTCTGATTGAAGAGTGGGACAACATCCACATAAGACGGATTAACGCTCTCATGAACTCTATGACCAGAAGATAAGGGCCGTGACCACAGCAAACGGCGGACACACAAAATATTGATGACTCAGTTCAATTTCAATTTCAAAATCCTATGGGTCCATTCAGTTTAATCGTTAGTACCTCTAAACCCATTGTCAGATGCAAAATACAGACTTTGGAAATTTTTAAGCTTTAATTTATCTGTAAGTATACAAAATTGCGTTTTAAATGAAGCCCGATATCATACTTAATTTCTGGTTTAAAGTTCACCCTGCGTTTCTTTATCCTTTTAGTATATTTAGATGTGTTCCTCATTTGTGTGTATTTTGTGCAATCTCCAATGTCTCTGTTGATAACAATGGAGAATGAAGATTAGAGTTTTACTATCAAATGAATGTTGACCTAAACTTACCAGGTAAGTCACATATGAAGGAAAATGGCACACATAGAAAAAGGTAAAGTACTTTGTACAATATCTCTTCTCAGTGAATTAACTATCAATCGTCTTTGATTATCCACTATCTGTAATGTTCTATCTGATGTCGCTTTTTCAAGTTAGATTACAAATAAATTATGTTTGACAGATGTAATGATTTTGCTACCTTAATGAACAATGATACACATCACGGTCGTCGTCCATGATGGCAAAGAGGATTACTGTCTCTCGACGAAAACATTTTCTACGATGAAGCGTTACCTAAATGAGATGAACGTTTTCTTTGTTCCTTTAAGCCTGAATATTAAAATGAAATGACGTATTTGTTGAATGAAGAATATGTTCCTTCAAATCGAGATTTCCTCCAGTCATCTTAGTGTGTAACACGAGCTTATAAACAACCTGATAAGAAATAGAAGTGTGTTATGATTTTTATTTGATATTTGTGAGAGATAATTACTTTTGATATGCTTATAACAGCTCTTAGGTATAGAGGCATTGGCAGTCCCGGAAATAGCCGCATTGAATATGAAGTTAATCATAGTGAATATAGAACGTGATATCTTGTATAGGCGGAAACTCTCGCAGTGTCACCATTGTGATATTGACATAAAAGTCTGACGATGTGACTCAAGTGGTATCTGGTTCTATAATGTCATTTTAGTGAGTATACCAGGAATGTAGGAATGTTATCCGATATTTATGTTTCAGAGTCCATTACATGTCACGACATTTAACGTAAGG
Source organism: Ylistrum balloti (assembly GCF_031769215.1). Lineage (NCBI taxonomy): Eukaryota > Metazoa > Mollusca > Bivalvia > Pectinida > Pectinidae > Ylistrum > Ylistrum balloti. Next base: position 472,318 of record NW_026782060.1, on the reverse strand, counting down.
GGGGGGGGGGGTCTGAAAAAATCAGCACTGAAAAAATCTAACCACAGTCTTATTTCCAATATCACTTAACTTACAGAAACTGTACCTAAAACTGTAATTTCATCACTTCGCCATGGTTATGGGAATTTGATATTCACAGTATGGTAAGGCATTGTAAGAACCTCTTTGATTATATTTGATAATACAGTATCCCATAATAGGGTTTTGGGCATATGGTTTTTGACATCCAGTTAATTTGAGCCCTTGTTGTCCAAACCCATTTAACCCCAGGTCAATATGTGAATACCGCCGAATGAAATGCTATCCATGCTAATAACTCTAACCCAGCTGGAGTTTATGATGATGAAAACAAAACAAATCCATTCTAATCAACAGTAAACTTGATCTCTCCTCAGAAGGATATATCAGATATCCGGAATCACGAAATCGACTATTTTGGGAGAAAGCTGATAATTCTGTATATCTAATCAAGCTTCTTACTGATGTTCTTCTATTCAGCAGATATACCCTTCATACTTTGAAATCAAAGACAGCGTTTCGACATCAGCCGCTTATCACTAAGGTACATGAAATGCGCTATTGTGAATTTTCCAATTATAGGTTTGTTGCAAATGTCATTTATTCAATGATAGATATCGACAACTATTAAACGTTTCCGAAGATAAAGGTTAGGAAAACTATAATAACGTTTTATGGTTGCTATCATAATACGATAGGGGAATCCATGTTTCCGCGTGTTATTTGAAATTAAATGTCTTCGAATGTGGTTTATATCTGAAGATTTCTTTGTAAATACAAATATTCTAAGAACTTGACATCACATGGATCGATTTAGACCAACTTGTGTCAACCATGAAACAGATTATGTAGCATCGAATGCCATTCGCCTAAGGATAAACGACACAGCACAGAAATACAAATAGTCAAGAATAAGAAACTTCGAACCACAAATCTGAACTCGTGGTCACGTGGATCAACATCCTACGATTGCGGTTTGTGCATCCGTACAAGCAGATCGAGTGTATATAGAAAAAAATGCGAAAAAGAATGGTGTAGTTTCTCTTGTAAACAATGGCTCACAGCTAGCTTAATATTACGTACTACTGACATTGTATATAACACGTGTTAATCCCTCGATATCAAACAGAGGTCTGCATCCTAGCTATCTATCATCTTCGAAGAGATTAAAAGTCAATAAATGATGTAACTACGACAAGCAGCCATTTTTTCAGACTAGTTACGTTAATTCAAGGCTCGTCATCGTAAAATGATTAGTGTAGGCAGTGCCTGATTTTAATGTAAGATAACCTGCGTCATTGGACCTCTTTGTCGGCATTTGTTTTAGATATATGTTTGTATATTATGCTTGGATATATATCTCCGTGTCATATATCTATAGGTAATCTAGTTTTTCATACTAATTTTCTAAGCAGATCTATTTGTACAATACTGAAAATGACAAGACACCAACTCAAATTCCACATTATTGAAATTAGTTTTATTTGATAACAAATCGTACAATAACAAAAACAACTTAACCAATAGCTAGTGTAAAGGTTTGGGATCCATGTATGATGCAAAATTTTGAGGTATAGTTTACGCTTCGTAAGGGGTACACTCTGCATGTCTTGCGAGGTATTTGGGTAGAAGTAATTAATATATTAAATCTGGTTATAAAACAGCTAAAACGCTGTTCCTCATTGGGAAGGTCACTGATTAAGTATCTATAGTAATATGTATCAACATTCAAAAGAAATATGTATTTTTTATCTTTTTATCCAATCGATATTGACAGTCCTTTAACATAGCATGTATCTTTTTTAATAAAAAAAAAAACGTAATGAATGAGCGTCTGACTGGTACATAAGTATTAATTGAACTGATTTATAACCTAAAGTAAATAAATAAAAACACATATAAATATGTATCTTTTTACCCAAACAATATTCACAGTCAATAAACTAATGCTGCATATGTATCTATTTCAATCAAATAAAATTACACTGAAGGGAAGGCTCATAATCAATTAGGGACTCAGAAAAAAACCAAGGAGCGACTTGTATCTGAAGCAGTTACCAAGGGACAATAATGATTCTATTTGCCATGTTCACTGTATGTCACTTAAAACATCTAGATATTACAAGCTAGAAATTTGAAACAAAATCTGTGTAAAAGTTATTAGTATTGAATGATATATTACGGAGGGGAAATACTTTCTACAGTTTGAAGACTATGCGCCTAATCATCATCCATCGTACTGGTGGTATCGATGACTCACATAGAATTCCTGTAGAACTATAAGGTGTCGATTGTCACTTGAGATAGATTAAGATGTATTTAAAATAAACATGACAAAGCCACTATGTAAACAAACTAGAAAGAAAGACGTGTAATTTAAAATATAATACATACCATCATGCATATGCCATTATGACGTCAATATTGTGGACATAATACATTAAATGTTCTCCTTCAAAATGTCTGGTCTATCTAAATAATAAGACTATGGATAATTAATAATCTATTTTTAGTTTACATCAAACTACACGTATTTGCATATTTACTATAGTTCTGGATAAGGCAACGAGATGCCTGTAGGGCCTGTATCGCTTATCTGACTGCTGAAACTGCTTCATCCAAACTAAAGGTCAAGAAATATAAGCCTGCTTTAGGGCAAATTGGGTAAGAATCCCACAATTCCTACAACATATTCTAAACTAAGATCCGTCTTCATGCTTGGATGCTATAGACCACCCACGGATGCAGCAAACCGCATCAGGGGAGAATTCGCTCGATTTCCCAAAATTTGGCAATAACCTTTTTGCCACAAGAAGATAGGAACCACCGTTTATATAAAATGGATTTCTCTTCTCTCAAGGATGCTATAGACCACATTCGGCCCTCCCAGGGAGTTAGCCAAACCATTTATGCAAAAGTGTCCTTCATCTATTCCTGCTTCAGTTTGCATTGAGTCACATAATTCCAACAAAAGAAGGAACTCTAAGAAGCATATTTCAAAACAAAGAAATTTGGAGTTAGATAAAGTAGAGCCAAGCAATGAATTTTTCAGCAGTATACAACTGTTTCGTCTAAAGGGCTGATATCAATTCTTTATACAGAATCGAATTCCCTTCACCCTTGGATGCTAAATACCAAACTTGGATGCAACATATCAAATTCGGAGAGAATCTTGTCATTCCCTCAGAAAAGAAAATTTTCAAAAAATTAGATCGGTTCCCCCATTTGGCCCTGTCCCTCAAGCCCCAGGGTATCAGACCCGTCACTCTTGGTTACAGACCAAATCGCAAGATAATCCTGATATTTTTTACAGAACAAGAACCATTTAAAAGGAGTTGCTCTATCTCCTCTATTATGCAATGCCCTTACAGCACAAAAGGCCTTGACAAAAATCGATTTAACTTTACCCAATGATGCTTCAGACAAATATGGGACATAATTCAACAATTACAACAGAGGAAGGGGGGGGGGGTTGAGAATTTGCTCCATTTCTCCTAATTTTGGCAACCTGTGTCATAATGAGATCGTCTGTCAATAGACACCATTGTTTATTCGTCGTCAAGACGATTGCGATGTCTATGTCAACTTTGCTGATTCCAGGAGCTAGCGACATTTCCATATCGTCACCAGTTTGACCCAACAAATTAGAGAGGTTTACGACCAGTTCGTAAAGACACTGTTGATGTCGTGTACATAGGGATTTCTTCCTTGGTGACAGGGTCTGTGTACAACTCCAGCAACCTGAGCGAGAAAATAAATTATTTTATCAAAACATCAATAGTAAATTAGACAGAAAAGTGACTAACTTTCTAATCAGAACTTTTTCATCATTTTTCATCATACATTTTAGTTGATCATAGTCCGTAATTCACGCTGTGATGAGCTAATGTAAAGAGAGTCTTGATATTGACTATATGATGCAAGATACAATAAACGTACATATTTAGCTCAACTAGTTTTATTACTCTTTCTCAAAAGTTGGCTCAATGATGAATATAAGGATTTGGTATGAGTATGAAAATGTAACTAAAGTTTAAGGAAAATATTTGCGGCTTTTTAGTCATTTATAAACATGATGTAGGCTAACTCTGAAACATTACAAGGAAATGGATATATGAATGAGTCAATATCAGCTTTGAGGGGTCATGGTCCCTTGACCCCTTCAATGCTTTCATTGCTGAAATATCAACTTTGGACAATCCTATCAAGTTATTGTGGGATTGCAAGGGTAGTAGGAATCTAAAGAGGCACTTCCCCAATCTCCCTCTTCCCGCTTTCTCCTACTGGATCACCTGGGTCACTTATATAGTACTGCCATACTGTCCTGCCAGATTGGCGTCAGAGCTATGTGTAGATATCCAAGGGCGTACTATGTACCTACCTAACAGATCAGTAAGAGAGTAGTAAGAAATTATGGAACCACCGTCAACCCCCTTTCCCCTCCTCCCCGCCAACACCGCTCGTCCCTCTTGCTCCTCCTTGCTAACTTTTATATATTTAGATATTGATGTCATAATTATTGATATATCTTTAATAGCGGACGTTATTACGCAGCTCCCATTCAACCTTGCTCTCCCCTATTGTCTTTTTTAATATTTAGAAATTTGCGTCAGAGCTGTAGATATATCGTAAAGGCCAACAATGTTTACAACCGTTAATATCCTGAAGGTGAAGAGGTAATCATAAAAAAGGTATGACAGCAAACATTTATATTTACATTACATTTACATGTATATGTATACTAATACATAATGTAATATTTGAAAGGACAAATTGATCGACATATCGTCCAGGTGCCTACAGCTGTAAACATATGTCTAATATGAAAAGATTCATTTCATTTATCTTCATGTTCCAAACCTATCATGTTATTTTTTTCATTAGCAAAGGGATTAAAGCTTTATAGTTGACCGAGTACATCAGGTAATATTCTTAAACTATCAAAGTATCAAACATATCGTTTAAATTATCTTATAATTATCATCCTTTGTGACATGACTGTTCGAGTCAAAGTCATGATTATCCAATCTTGCTTCTACCGTATACCACAATCCTTTACAAGATGATTACTCATCTTCGAGAGAATTCTGAACGAATTAACAACCAACACAACTTCATTGAATGATTATTCGTGAAATCTGAAACGCATATAAACATATCTAAAACACACTGTGATGTATGAGCTTATTCTATTTTTTAAAGTTAAAACTACGTCGGCAATTACTTGATAATATCACGTTTTGATGGATGTTTACTCCTTCATTGTTCAACCAAAATATGTCATCATCTTGAAAAGAATTGTGGTATGTGATAAAAGTAGGATTGGAAATAGATAGTGTAGACGTACACAGTAATGTCACAAAATGGATAATTATCTGATCCAAAAGGTAGGGCAGAGGCAGAGCGAGGCAGAGGCAAAGCGGGGCCGGCGGAGGAAGAGGGTTGGGGGCGGTGGTCCGCTTTGCTGCCAATATTTATTTTCGCAAGATACTACTGAATTACTTTCACTCACATATTCTACTTCTACAAATTAGCCAGGAAAGGTAATTAGTTCAACCACATTGCATAATAACACCTCAGATATAACTTTTACATGGACAATTTCAAGGCTAAACGCTGCTAATCTAAGCTAAGTGGAATTTATCATTCAAGAATGTCCAAACTTGGTCTGAATTCTCGATTAAGATATTAGTTATTACACGACTGTGTACAATAGATTTTTCTCACTATAGGGTTATCTCACTATTCTTCAGATCCGGTGAAGGACAATTTTCTTTTGATACATAAGGTGCGATATACCTTTTGGTGAGGTCATCGAATATGGCTGACGAAGGATTATGTTGGAGGTAGGTTTGACTAACAGAGAGAGTAGTTATGAAGCCCACGTATTCATGAACAGCCAAGGTGTGGTTCATCGGTACCGTTCGTATCCTGTGAAAACAACAACGTTACACATTAAAGTAATATTGAGTCAATTTCACATGAAAGGGCGCCTTATTATCTTCAAACGTTGACATTTTTACATTCACAGATGCTAGAAAATATGTACAATTTGTGATAAAAGGATGTTGAGTATGATCTACGCCTTATACTGCTTTGTTTAGCAAGTAATGATATAGGAAAACATTCATTTAGGAAAACAGATATCAATTTATGAAATTATCTATGTCTTAGCTTTTTTACGGTAATGGAATAAGTGTCTTGCAAAAGTGTTACAACTTAACCTTTCAGTAGATTAGGTAAGTAGTTCTTACATTCTACCGCTACAAATAGTGTCCAGTACATGTTATTTAATATTGTGTATTATGTAAAAAAAAAAAAAAAGTATAATACCTATATACTATATTTGGTTAAAAGTATACGTTTATTACATCTTCAATTGCTTCAATTACAAGTTCAGAACTTTATGAAACCACTACAAAATGTATATTGTGATATTACAAAATAAATATATGAATAAAATCAAGTTGTTCATTTCAAAGATTTTTACAAAGTATTTGGGTAATTTCTTTATTTGTAGGATTCCAACAGACGCATTTACTATTGTATAGAAAGGTTGTCTAAATTCGTGTACCCTGTACATATTTATAAGCGTGATTTGTATATATATATTTATATAGTGAGATGGTAAGTGCTGACTATACAAATTTTCAAATATTGTACTTTATGCAACAGGTAAAGATGAGTAAGTTTTATATTTTGGTGAATTTAAAGTCTAACGATGCTTTGTGCTGTCTCGTAAGTCAATTTATCTCCGACGCATATAGGCTTAGAAAATTATATATATAATGAAGTGATAAGTATTGACTATAAAAATCTTCAAATGTGGTATTTTATGGTATAAAGGAATAGGTGTGACAAGTTGGTAAATTTTAAGTAATGTTGATGTATATTGATTTGTTTTCATGTCTGGTTGCCCATTCATCTTTGTCTGGATATTTGTTTCATATGTGTAATTTGAGTAGTATTCTATGTAGATCACACAGGAAACAAGACTTACACGTATTCTCTGCGGGACTACATAAATCTTACACTTGATACGAAATATAATCAATCTCAACATTGTTAATTAAAGGGATAAGGAAAGTGTCTGATTTGTTTCCGGAAACCATGATTATTTCCTGAAGGAACACCCAAATTTGCACAAACCCTTAAACTCGCCCAGTAATTTATTTTTTCTGATACAAACCGTAATGATATTTCTAATTAGAAAACATAAACTAAAAAACATTCACCAAGGATTTTTATGTCAATTTAAAAGCGTTTTCAGGGCTTATTACTATAACATCAGAATGAAGTGGGGTGACTCTTGGAAATCAGAATACATACTTTTATTGCTTATAAACAAACAAACGATGCGCCTGTTTAAGATCCAAGGCTAAGCAAAAACATCAGAATGAAGGGGGATAACTCTAGGAGATCTTAAATACAAACTTTTATTGCTTATAAACAAAATAGTGCTGCGCTTGTTAAAGATCAAAGACTAAGCAAAAACATCAGAATGAAGGGGGATAACTCTTGGAGATCTTAAATACATACTTTTATTGCTTATAAACAAAATAGTGATACACTTGTTAAAGATAAAAAACTAAGCAAAAAACATCAGAATGAAGGGGGATAACTCTTGGAGATCAGAATACATACTTTTATTACTCATAACAAACTAGCGATGCACTTGTTTAAGATCAAAGACTAAGCAAAAACATCAGAATGAAGGGGAGTATCTCGTGGAGATAGGAATGAAGCATTTAGGAGGAAAGTGTGGGACAATATGGATTTAACCATGTAGATGCAGATTAAGTAAAGCAAAAGGACATATAATTACAACAGCCAACTTACCCGTGGTTGTCTTCAAATGGGATTTCATAATCCTCCAAGTTTGGAAATATTCGACTGCTTGCGTATTCACTTAGATGTTCTTTATAGAACTATGAATAAAAAACATCAACAGTATCATTAATCCGGTTTCTCTTTCATTGCCTCGCCAACCCTGCTGCCAGTATTTGTTTATCATAAATAATAGATATATATTACATGGTAGGAGGTGGTTGTCTTCTGTGTGCTTTTCTAAAAAAAAAGTAGGGAGAAATAAGATAAAAAAAAAAGGATTTACATGGAGGCTCTAAAAAACACAAGAAAAAGACGTGGTGTTCCGAAAGGGTAAGCGACTTCTGATTACCTTCTAAACCTACAGTGTTAGTCTTGGTCAATCAATGTAAGTAATGGCACGTTTCAGAAAGAGAAAAAGGTAAACCACCAGGGACATTCTCGGCCTCGTTGTAATCAAAAGAATCTGATTAATTTTGTATTCATTTATTTGTCTTTTTTAAAGGAGAAAGTTGCTTATCTATATTTTAAAATGTCATTCATAAAAGAGATCCCAGAGTGATTTGGGCGCTAATCATTGTTTGATCTTTATTTGTTCTTTGAAAGTTGGATATTTTCCCTTCGTTTCTCTTCTCTTCTCGCTTTTTGCTCTGAATGATAAGAAATTTGAACACTAATCCTTTGCGAAAATAGCGATAATAATCTTTAACCCAAATCAAAGATGGTCTTTTTCTGATAAGTCCAAAAATCAATTGGGTTTATCTAGAGACCACGGGGAATATACACAATGAATTTGAGAGTGATCCATTCAGTACTTTATCAGAAATAGCAATAACCAACTTTACTGGGCGCAACCCAAGATAACCGCCTGTCTGCAATTTTGTTATTCTGATCAATACCAAAAAAGCCCGACACAACTAGTGACCAAGGGGAACCTACCTACGTAATTTCAGAAAGAACTATGCAGTAGTTGTTAAGAAATTTGAATAGTCTATCATTCTAATAAAAAAGTGTTTCCTGCAAGAAAATGCCAGGTCAAACACACACGATAACATACAAAAGAAACATAAGTGAAAAAGTATGTTACAATACAGTCCACATACTTGTGCTTCCATCTGCCTTGCCTCTTCCTTGTCGGGTTTAGGTAGTACATAAGTGTACACGATGAATGACCCTCCAGGCTTAAGTATCCTATCTACCTCTTTATAAAACTTGTCTGTGTCCAGCCAATGTATAGCGGCGGCTACCGATACAAGGTCGACTGACTTGTCTTTCTGAAAACTCAAATCCTCTGCAGGTCCGACGCGAAAATCCAGTCTGTTGGTGTCATATTTGTTGTCGAGGCTCTGCAATTCAAAATATGTTTGACAATGAATCTACGAACTACCGGAAGCATGATTTCCCCTCATGTTTTGGCAATCAGAAGTTCATCAGAGCTTAGCCTGCGTTCTATATTTCTGAAATACTTGTGGTTCATTTTTGTACAAAAATCCTAGTGTTCACTCTAGTCTTGTTGGTGAGTTAAACAGTGTAAAGAAAACAAATCCGGATAATGATTATCATTCACTAGGCTGATGAGGAAGCATGATACAATATAAGAACAACGTACAAGTTTAAATCACATCTCTTGCCCTTCAGTATTCTATAGATGATTTAACGGCACAATATTATAATCTGTACTACTAACAAACGTTTTCGACAATGTACTATTACAATAATAACAAGAACAACATGTAAACATTATCAAAATCTCAGATTCAATAAACCTAAACGTCTTATGCTTCATCGACGGCACCCGTTATGTAAATCTTGGTTAGGAATCGAAACTTCGATATTTGCTATATAACCTACTACATGCAGCTGATTTTAAATCGTTGTGTTAAGGACTATATGCAGTGTTTTATTCGAGACAAACTTTCTATCGACGTTGTATTTAAGTGCAACATATCCTTTAGAGTTCATAACCCTAAAATTAATTCTGATAAAATTTGAAAAATATTCTTTACATATTTTCGCAATCCAAATTAAGCATTAAATCGAAATCAGCATTTACACATGGATATATTTTCAGCTCAGACTACAATCACTTACTGCCAGTTCGATAAGTCTACGGTTACTTAGAGACGTATAACCAGTTTGATCTGAATACAGTTACCTGTAGACGTTTAGCCTGTGCGATCTGACTTTGGCTAACATCCACGCCTATAACGTTGTTGAACATCTCACACAGAGGAAAAGTTCCCTGCCCACTTCCGCACCCTACATCTACAGCAACGTCCATTCCAGTGGCCCCTGGGGCCTTGCAGAAGTCGCCAATCACCTCGTACAACGCATCTGGATACTTTGGTCGGTATTTAGCATACAGTTCTGCATGTGTTTCGCCCTCAAAAAGTAGAATACTCATGTTTTAAAGCTTGGGACGTTGATGAAGCGTTGTATCTGGAAATTATAATAATAAAAACATAATTAAAATAAAGGTAAACACGTGAATTTTTCTTATCTGTATGTAACTTGTCAAATGGATGCTGAGAATTCGTCAATAAACATAATAATATATTATCATTGTGACGTCACAATGCAAATGAATGGGATATATACAAAACATATATAAATTACGACCAGTTAAGTAGATATAAAAACAGCATATCCTACCTTACACCACACGTTAGTGACGTGACCTATACTACGTTGTAGTACATCCTGTAAATACCTGAATATAATACATAACGTTATTTACCTACCTGTCGTAGATCACCTGTCGTGTACAGTATCACAGGTACATTATATATGTAAACAGTCGAAGTTATACAGTACATCTATATATACCTCGTAAGACAGGTAATTCCTAACCAGAACATATATACGCGCACCTTCATTCAATGACGTAAAGTGATGTGATCATGTGACGACCAGGATGTTCCGTTTGATTTGCACTTGTGATTGAACAGGCTCGATCTAGTCATCAATGCCTGCACTTGTCTTCTCTCTTCGCTGGATGTAATGACCCTTTACAACCAATATAACACTACAAACTTGACCTACAACCTGATGCGGCAAACGTCATGTCTTATACGCCTGATGGGTAATTACTTATTATAAGCCCCCTGTTCACGTTGATATATTTGTATATATTTACAGGGCGGGCTGTATACTGTATATATATATATATATATATATTTATACAATATAGAGACTTACCAACTCTACAGTGTACTTAAACATATTCTCATGACCCAAAGATCGGCAAATACTTCTGTTGTTTTTGTCACGTAATCCCGCCCCCACTACACCAATCCGCACATCTTTTACATATATTATATACTGTACGTTGAACAAGAAAGTCTATCAAGTTGTCGGTATTCATATATATAGTACAACTGTACACAGCTAATTACAAAGAATGATTTGAATTTTTTAAATAGCAGATCGAATTTTGATATATACAAACTATTTCCAATTCGCGCTTTTAAAGTTAAAACTGACATTAGTCTTTTAATTCAATAGCGTATGTGTATTTCGACATCGACATTTCCAGTGAATCCCTTAAGAATAAGCCAAAATGTAATAACATGTTCGTCGATGTAAATTGTACTTGTATTACATTCGTCATATAAAATGACTTTTGACTGACATATAAGATAACATACTCGATACAAAAAGTGAAATGATTAACAAAGGAAAACGTTCTATACATAGAACAAGGTATGATCTCTGACCTATATATGGTATGGCTTTAGACTTGTAAGGTATGACCTCTGACCTATATTTGGTATGACTTTTGACTTGTAAGGTATGACCTCTGACATATATGTGGAATGACTTTTGACTCGCAAGGTATGACCTCTGACATATATGTGGTATGACTTTTGACTCGTAAGGTATGACCGCTGACCTATATATGGTATGACTTTTGACTTGTAAGGTATCACCTGACATTTATATGGTATGACTTTTGATTTGTAAGGTATGACCTCTGACATATTTATGGTATGACTGATTCGTGAGGTATGACCTCTGACCTATATATGGTTTGACTTTTGACTTGTAAGGTATGACCTATGACCTATATATGGTTTGACTTTTGACTTGTAAGGTATGACCTATGACCTATATATGGTATGACTTTTGACTTGTAAGGTATGACTTATGACATATTTATGGTATGACTTTTGACTTGTAAGGTATGACCTCTGACCTATATATGGTATGACTTTTGATTCGTAAGGTATGACTTCTGACAATGAAACGAAGTATAACCTCCGAAACACAATGCATGAATTTGGCAGCATCGGACACGTCAAAACTATTAAATTATTTTATTCTCTGTAGAGCCTTGAAGTATACAGAGAATGAGGAACTCAACATGAAATATCTCAATTTATATGCTTATTATTCATATCAAATATGAAGTCACGTTTCACATTCTATTAATGATAACATCATTGGACTATAATTTACATACAATTAACATCCAATTTTGTTGAGTTCCAGTTTTTATTGTCATCATTAAGACAGATGTTACACACTTGTGATGTTCCATCAGTTCACACTAAGGCCACATTTACATTAAAATGAATGTGTTTGTTTGGCCCAGTTAACGTTATACGAATAATTTTGATTGTGGAATGCAATGCAAGTTACCATGTTCCGTTTCATTGTCATTTTTCGAGCTTAAATGGGGTGCAAAAGTATGTGTATATTTCATGAATATTATGAAATTAAGAAAGCCAAAGTAAGTCATTCGAAGAGATATTTAAGACACAATTCCGATCAAATAAATAACGACCGAAATTTAGTACGTTTGTTTGTTTGTTTACTTGCTTTATTATAATTTTGATCAACCACAAAGAAAATATATCCGCCATTTCTATACCGGATATCGACATAAGTACTGCCTTGATAGGTTGTTGTCATTGGTCTGACGTCACCGAGTTGTCCCAGAGTCACAAAGTCGGGTACGCCTAGTGTACACCGGTTTTAGGACAATCCTGTACCACAGATATTCCCTACGAGTCAGTACATCCGACTTAGTCTACTTCCATGAATTGCTCGCTCATATCGCCGCATTTATAAGCTTACAGCTTTTAGATAGACGTTTTAGTGTTTTCCCTTTGTAAATACGCCAGTAAGTGGACCATTAAAACCTCTCTACACCCACGTTTCAATATATTTCATAGACATTACAGTAACACGTTTGTTATCCAGGTAGTCAATGCACCTCTAGTGGTTCAGAGTACCCAGGAGAAACTTGTAGTATCGTTTTCTCTGGTGCGATTTCGTGTATTCAAACAACAAAATTAAAATCCGTTCTAGCAAGTTCAAACGGTGCAGTATTAGTTATCTAAGAAATTATTTTCCCCGAAAATGCAAGGATTCAAAAAGGCGTTTTTCTTGCTCAAGTATTTTTATTACAATGGAAATCCAAGTTTTTACTCATTGTTTTAAGTCGGTGTGAGCAAATGATTACAGCCGTAATATATGGATTTATCGAAGACTATGTGTTCGATAAAAAGCTTAAACCAAAGACATTATTAATAAAAAACTGATTGATTCCTAATATCATAAATATAGATTATTTCTTGTCAGTTATTCTATCTGAAAATATCTCTTAATGGTTTAAAAGTTTCTGTATCGCTAGATAATCACCATGCCTGTGATATTACATAAATGTGATTGTCTGAAGAAGATCTTTGCTTTTTTTGAGGTCGAACTAGGCGAAGAAACTTACAAAATAAAGGGTTATTGGATCAGCAAACAATGAAATGGACAGACTCAAAATTAGATGCTAGTGTGTTCTAGTCAACGATCATTCATTTAAAACATATCCGTTGGTGAGTAGTATCCCACTAAAAAGTGCCCTTGAGTGGCACATAGTCATTTATACAATAACGAGAATTAATTGTAACAGTATCCCAGACCTTTTATCTACGGATGACACGAAGGTAAACCGCCACTTACAAAGTATCAATGGTAATTAATGATTTTGATTAAAAACGACTTTAAATGTGGTCAGAGAAATGGTTCAAAAATTGTAAAAAAAGAAAATATGTTTCAAAAATTTGTAGAGAAAAGATAGCATTGGAAAATATATCAACAGAGAATAAAGATTAGAGAGATTTTCGATAATTCCATGATAGAGAAACAAAGCTTCTACTGGATAGAAAGGTCTTGATTATACTGTACGTGACACAGGAATATCACAACATTACTGCACAAAAGAATGAGGATATAAATACTGTATATAAATCATTATAGATATATACAAGTCGGTTAAAGTTGACAACAGTAATTAATAAGAACGTTTTTAGAAAAAATATTTCTTTCGTTTAAACAATACATTTAATTTATAATAACCATATTTCAGGAAGCCATTCATAATGTTGAATATCTTAATGATGATGTAAGTTGTGCTGTGTAATACTATTGGGACTGATATGGATACAAAGCTTAATGCTAGCGTCCATTACAGTTCGTAGTAAATTGTAATAAACAGACGAGTAAAAGCGACTTGAACCAATAAAAGCAAGGTCTGATAGCAGTACTTACACAATGAAATGGTCGTACAAATTTAAACATACCAAAATTCACGTAACGAAGTGTTGGATGTGGTAATAAAGTCCATTGAAGTTTCAGTCAGTTTACCGGCAACTGAGGCATTTATATCACGAAGTCTCCTTTGTGGTTCGTTTAAATGATTCAATATTTACAATACCTGTGTACACTTTGTACAGTGTCAACAGATTTTCCTGATTACTCCAGGTTTGCAAGCTGTTCAGAGGTTCAGATTGTCTCGTCTTTATACATCAAACTAGCCGCGTCATTACCAGCCAAACTGAGACGTGAATTTAAAACTTGCCAACTGTAAATATTGATTACAAAAGTACTTCTACAGGATATATAATGATGTAAAATTAAAACGTTTTTACACAGAAAACTTGATGCATTTGTGTTTGTTTTGAATCAATAAGAAATTTGTCTGTAGTCTTATTGTCTGTCCGTCTGTCTTATTGTCTGTCTGTCTTATTGTCTGTCTGTCTTAGTGTCTTAGTGTCTGTCTGTCTGTGTCTGTCTGTCTGTCTGTCTGTGTCTGTCTCTCTGTGTCTGTCTGTCTGTCTGTCTGTGTCCGTCTGTCTGCTTATGTATTGCCTGTCTGTCCATACTTCTTCTTTCTTTCGGCTTTTTTTGAAGCACATCACATGAGTCTAACTTATTTTTTGTATGTACCGGTATGTAATGTATGTGTGTGTGTGTGTGTGTGAATGTGTACATGTATGGGTGATAGGGTTTGTGCGCGCATGTGTGTGTGTGTGTGTGTGTGTGTGTGTGTGTGTGTGTGTGTGTGTGTGTGTGTGTGTGTGTGTGTGTGTGTGTGTGTGTGTGTGTGTGTGTGTGTGTGTGTGTGTGTGTGTGTGTGTGTGTGTGTGTGTGTGAGGGTGTGTGTGTGGGTGTGTGTGTGTGTGTGTGTGTGTATGTATGTATGTATGTATGTATGTATGTATGTTTCTGTCAGAGAGTATACATTTGGCATTTTTGAACAATAGAATGATCACGAGTGTTTTCTGCGAGATGTCTCACTAGATATTTATATTGTATCTTTGTCATGTGCTTGTGTCTTGTGAAAAAACCTGAATAAAATTATAAATTAAAAAAAAAAATTGTCTGTAGATGTCGAGGTAATTTAGAACCTTTCCTGAAAAGTAATCAGCAATACAAATGAGACTTAAGTGCCGAAGTTTAACCTCACGATAGTTTACTTAATGGCCAGAGAGACGGGATATGAACATAGGGTCGCGTGCTGTTATCCGTAATGCTGTAACATTGTTTTCAACAACACATAAGAAATTCCTTATCTCCATTTTTCACATTTTACATATTTATAAAGTACATTAAACTCTTTGATTAATACTGTGAAACGAGGCCTAATCCTTGTATATAGAATTAAGCTGTGTCGATTTTTACATGCCCAATATTACACTGTACATAATAGACTGGCCATACTTACGTTTTACAGGTATGTTCACCTGCTGTCAAGGTTCCGCTTATCACCCGACTAAATCTGCCACTGTTATTTCACAACATCCCTCTTATCTATATGACACATCATTCCATATGCACAGTTCTTATTTAGGCCGATCAACAACTATTTTTTATCGGGTGTACGACTGCCTTCGCTTACCAAGAACACGAGACATCTTAAGTAAGAGAACAACAAGTATTTGATAGTAGCAGACAAAGTGCATATTTCTTTCACCTGGATATTTTCAGTTTGAGACATACCGTATAATGCTGAAATTTCAGGGTTTGTTCAGTTTGGTAAGTTTATCGCCTCTTGGATACCAAGCGTCATTTTAAGGTAGGGTCCCCTTATAGTAACTTATAACTACCACATCGAACAGCATAATGAGGCCCGATCGATTAGGGTGTAATGTTTTCCCCGAGCGAGGATTCAATCATTTCAGAACAAACAGGGTCGTTTCGTAGCTTCCTGAGATATACAAACCGCAATGGGTAGGCGTCTAATGCTACGTTGGTCCTCGCTCTAAGAGAAAAAGCTGTTGCCATCCCATTCTCTTTCAGCAAACTAATTAAAATAATTTTAACAGTCGATGGCTTATACTTTTCCAAACTTTCGACATCTTGTTGTTTCAATAAGATTTTTGCCGAAGTTATGACAAAGGTTCAAATTAGTCAATACTAGGTTACGTTAAAGATAAAGTTAATGGAATAATCTCGGTACGAATCTCCGTCAGAATAGGATAGAGAAGTTTGTCACTTCTAAAAACGTATCTCTAAAGAAAAAGAAGCCAAAAAGATGAAATAAATAGCTACATATATAATAATTACTTCCGGTATGTTTACTTGGGTCAAAAGGTATGTTACATTGTAATCCTGCCCGCAGGTAAGATATACCGTTCCCTAGGCGCTTATACAGAGTACACGTCATAGAATGTCCTCGGGCGAAAAAACCTAATTGCAATAAAATGCGCAGGTTGTGTAGTGCTTTATCGCACATATTAGATTTTCTTTATTGTGGTTATGCACGGAAACATCTCAGGTTTTTTTTATCAGAATAAAGATTCCTTTGGGTTTTCCCATTGAAATCCCCTTTTCTGTTGAAATCTGGGTCAGGCACTGTGTATTGTTTAACATATCATAACAATGTATTTACATTTCTCGTGACAATGCTACGATACATGCACTAACATACCAGCTAAAAAGAATGATTTTCTGGACCATTACAATGTCATTATTGTAGACACGGCGGATTAAATTGTAGAAAATCCTAAATATATATACTATCAACGTCCATGACAGACACGTGTATAATGCATGCATATAAGAAATTGACATGTGTTATCATTTTCCCTTTCAAGTATGGTCATGATTAATAACAGAATACTGTAGGAACATATATATGTACAATAGAACAAAATATAATGTTTGAATATCACGGTTCTATATATGACCAAAAGACCAAAGGGATCTTGGCGCATACCATTGTATGGTATTCATTTGTTCTTTACAAAATTAATCTTTTACTTTTCTTTCCTTTCTATTATTTTCTCCGTTCTTGTTCTTAATAATATGGACTTTGAAAATTCTTTATGATAAAGCTATAATGATCTTAAATTTACAAAAAAAAAAAAAAAATCTCATAGACCAAGACGGCGGCCTTTCGACAAGTTCGTATTTCTGATCAAATTTGACTCTCGGGACAAAAAGGAACCTACATATGAAATTTGAGAATCATCCATCGTGTAATTCTCATGAAATAGCAATACCAATCTACATTGTATAACTGTCAAAAATTAAGATGACTGCAAATCGGCATTTTTTTGTAATGCATAACTTGGTATCAAGACAAACCTACATATGAAATATGAATGTGATCCACACAGTACTTCTTAAGAAATAGTAATACCAAGAACCGTTTAAAGTTTAAAAACAGACGGACGGACAACGGACCATGGACAAAGTGGTGATTTAGAAAAAAAACACACACACAATCTGAAAATGGTGGAGTTAACTTTTATATAACAGAAAACCGTACCAATTATTCATAACGATCTCATTATTATCTTTTATTTACACACCAACAAAGACTTTTAAACATCACAACATAACATGTATCTGTGCACATGAAGTATAGCTGGGTAGCTTTCGTAGAGACTTAGCTCAAGGCTAGGTGACAAGCATTTATATCACATGGCGCAATCTGTTCCCCTAACCTGTTGTTCTCGCTATCCAAAAACTTAATTAGAAAGAAACAAGAGAATATCCCATTTTATATAACTGACTTCCGCTCTCATTGGGACTTACAAGCAATTCTAACCTCTTGCGCACATGCAAGGAAACAGAATTTGTTTATTTCCTTTTCCATCAATTAGAGGAAAGAAGGCCTCCCATGACCGTTGGTTCTACATCGATTCAATAGTCTAACTGTATTCATAGATTTATCCCTTAACTTTGGGCTTCCTTTCCGTTCCGTTAAGATAAATGATTTATCCGTTTCTAGAGCTCAATCGTTTGGTTTTCTACCCATCAACATGTAAATAGGCCACGTGACTTCCACTTTCGTTACTTCCTGTGTATCCTCATCTGTATATATCATGTTCAATCTGCAAATAAACAAGGTTAATACAATTATATACCATATATGTATATATTAGTAAATATCTGTTGATAGGTGCTATAACATTCACTCAGTAGAGTGTATTTGTACAGCACTCCGAGATTGTTCAGTGGAAGACACTACCGAAATGCATAAGCTACGTCTAAATGACGTTTAATAGTGGCAGAGTTTAGAATCTACACATGTGTTTAACATTCTGTTATAATAATCAAATATTGATGATTGAACATTAGGATATTAAAGTAAACCTCTGACAAATCCTAATCGGGAAAAACATCTATACGATACAGTTCAGTTCATTCGTTGGCAATCACTGCATACACTTTAATAAATTTGTACTTTTTGTACAACCTTCATGATTATGTATCATCACACTCGAGACGAATTGAAATCCGCTGTAACACTATGTGAGATATGTCTAGGTTGTCCATGATGTAAATACCACAGAAATTCTTCATTAATTATATCTATTCAGTCAATGCAGAGAAAATATTTTATTTGTATGAACATCGGCGGTGAAATCTCTGTTTATATAATTTCTAAATATACAACAAGATATGACGACACTAACAACACCTTTGTGCTACCTTAAGTTATAAAAATATAGTTATCAAATTGCCAAACGAAAACATTTACAAAATACGAAACGCTTACGCATGGCGCAAAAAATCATCCTAGAGAAATTAACTTAGATGTTGTGCAATTATGTGCGAGATAGGTAAGCAAGTATATTTCGCATACTCCATTCCTTTTTTCCTTCACTTTCTCATACTTACGTCTCCGAAAGCACTCAATCGTTTTCTTACTTTAGTACCGTACCACGCATTCGAAAGCACCCAGTTGTTTAATTATCATCGTAACAACATGTGACTGTAGGTTTTAAAACATTTACTTAAATATATGCAGAAACACCCATAATACACGAGTTCTGCTTTTGTGAGTTTAATTATCAGCGATATCGAATTCCTTGGTGTACGATTGCAGATTGCATTTAAACACAAATCTTTGCCTACCTCGAGATCTGTAGAACGTTCCCTCATTTCTCTGACTTCAATTACCTAACGTTACACATAATATTAACTTCTTAAATATCTGATTCATCCACTCATTTCCTTTAGATCTCACCGAAATGAAATAATATATTAGATTTCCTACACGTTAACCAGCCTCGCAGAATATTCTTTATGCCCCGGATTCTGTGGTCATTTAATCCTTTATCAGATTTTGTTTTTTTTCTTTTCCTGTCATTGTTCTGCCCTTTTCTGAACTCCCCAAAGAATTCCAAACAATGTTACAAATTCCTATGGGATTACCTACTTCTTTCGGTTCGTATTCCATACCTCTTCCTATTTGGATTTCTTAACTTCGGTTACCCGACCTCTATCAGTGCAGATTTTATACCTCTCCTTATTCGAATTCACTGCCTTGTTATGTTTTCATTCCTTACCTTTTTCAGATATCCTTTAACGCTGATACCCTACATTTGTCTGCTCGGATTCCCTATTTTTTGGCTCCGATTTTCTAGCTTTTCCACCTCGCATTCCATTCCTCTTTCTGTTCTGATTTCTTACCTTTTTTCAGATATCTTTTAAACCAATATCCTATTTTTTTCCTGCTCGGATTGCCTACTTTTTCTGCTCGGATTTTCTACTTTTTTCCACCTCGAACTGCCTTCTTCTTTCTGTTCTGATTCCTTACCGATACCGATACCCTACTTATTTCTGCTCAGATTTTTCAGCGTTTCCACCTCGATTTCCCTTCCTCTTGCAGTTTGATGCCTTACCTTTGTCGGATATCCTCTAACACAGAAGAACTCGGATGACTCTCCAGGTATGTTTGCCAGGCAGACCAAGAAGACATATAACCGATGAAAGAGTCCATGTCCCATGTACGGTTGATACTCAACGTGTCAAGTCTACAAAAAAAGGAATGTCTCTCACTGAAATCAGGTATGGACTTACTGTCTGGTTTTTATGATTTATATTTCCAAATTAGCTTGAAGAACATCTTGTTTGTGTAATTATCGCTAAAATATGATTGTTAAGTCAATCTACACCGACCAAATTTGTTGTGATCAAATAAGGAAGAAGTTTAAAGTCAATCTTTTTGGCGTTCCGCTATTTCTTCCCTAATTGTCTTTCATCGTGTGTAATACTTTCGTTTTTATCCATTAATTAATATGTACATGCATACAAACTACATTATAGTTCACGTATTTGTTGTTCTCGTTTGTTCCATAAAAAATATGGCAGGTGATCTTCCTTTTTGCCAGATTATAAATATTTAAAAGAAACGATAACAGTATGATATATTGTAATAGACGTGACATTTGCGGAGAATTTCTTGTGCGATCGTGATCGTAATTACTTAAATTCATTTTTTGCTCAATTGTATCTAATTCTAAATTCGCATCAATTGTACAATCTTTGTGTCGACATGTCCATAGTTTGAATCCTACGATAAATGTGACATGCTACCAATCGTTATAATCTGCATGCATTTCGAGACGCTGATCATGCGAGGTATATATCGGAATAATTAATCATAGGAATGATAACAGATTCTTCAAATAAAAAAGACAGTTATGGAAGATCACTAAGTCTGTAGAAAGTTTTGCCTAATTGAGAGAGTGGAATGCTTACGAGACTTTCGTACTGTGACTGTGTGAAAGAGTACGAGAGAAATGCCGGTTACACAACAATCGCCAACAGTAAGTATTGAACACTTTATAAAATCTTCACTTTGTATAATTTCTGACCTGATGAGAACTTCAGTGGTGCTATTTTTATTTGTATTATTTGTATCTAATTGTATGTCTAGGCCGAACAGGTTATCAACTCGAATCTATTTTTGTTTTGTTTATGATGTTACTGTCCGGAAATGAGACTATTGCCCGGTTCAAATCAAGATTTCTAAGAGAAATTGTCAATATGAATGCAGTGTTGATGTTAGATAAATAAGTATGTCTCTTCTAAATTTACCATCTCTACATCAACTCAACATTGACAATAGATAAAATCGACAAGACTACTTCTGTTTCGTATGCTGTTTTGATGGCATACTTCCTTTTCCGTTTCTCTATACAAAGTTAGAGGAACAATCATGTAATCTTATTCCTCTAAATGGTTCTATACACGCTGTGAAAGCACATAGAGAATCATCATGTTATCAAGAGTGGATCTAAAGTCGTGTGCGTGAAAAAAATTAAACGGAGTTGAGAATGAGAGACAACCTTCGGTTGATATACTTCATCGTAATATCATTCATCGTGGGATTCATTTCCGCACTATCACAAGGAGACCAACATTCTTACGTCTTCCAGTAACCCACGCACTCAACACATATATTCACCGTCACATATTTAGACTGATAAGACAAACCGAAGCCTGCAATCGGTAGCGTAGGCTTAAGAAACCACTTGAGACATGTTCGCAGGTAACAAATTTGAGACAGCCATTGCATACACGCTGGATACATATCTGTGAAAGGGGCATATACTCAACAAAAAAAGAAAGGTTAACATGTTTCCTTGGCGAATACCTGAAAATGAGTGAAAACAAAATGACGTTTGTGCAATATTAGAAAATGGTAATGTTTTACATTACAAAATCCAAGGGGGTTACCAAAATCATTCAAGCGTGAAAGTCTGTATTAGCGAAAGAGCTGCACGAGGTTTTCTGCGACTAACTTGTATCTTCGCTTGAATTTCATAAACATTCAAACTGTTCCTTAGATCCTTAGGACTTAGAAAACACCGAATCTTGCTATCTATCAACTTTATCATTATGCTCCGGCTGTCACAAGTACAGAGAGTAACGGCTGTAGGCATGATCCAGGCTGGGGAGTCTCGCCGTCGAGTTGCGCGGCATTTTGGTTGCAGTGTTGAGACAATTTGCCAGTTGGTAAGTCGTTTAAACCAAACTGGTTCAACATCCGATCGTCCCCGAAGCGGCCGACCCCGTAAAACGACCGCCAGGGATGACCGTCGTATATGATTGATACACTTGCGCAATCGATTCGTAACTGCAGTAGAGACTACAAGAACATTGTTTGGGCGTCGTGTGTCTCCCCAAACAGTCCGCAACAGGTTGAGAGCCTACCAATTGAAAGCGCGGCGTCCCTACACTGGACCCAATTTGTTGCGACGTCACCGTAATAATCGGCGTAACTGGACACGTGTTCACCGTCGTTGGGCCTTACGACAATGGAACAATGTTCTGTTTTCAGATGAGTCCAGGTTTTGTCTGCAACACGGTGACGGAAGGCGCAGTGTGTGGAGGCGACGAGGGGAGCGGGACCGCTTTGGCGGCGGAAGTGTAATGGTTTGGGGTGGTATTTGTGGGGGGACTCGTACCAGGCTTGTTGTGTTAAATGGCAATTTAACCGGCATTCGATATCGGGACGAAATTTTAAGACCAGTGGTTCTGCCATTCTTAAGACGCCATGGCGTTTGCGCCATTTTTCAACAGGATAACGCACCAGCGCACACCAGTCGCGGCAGCAGAACTTTCTTGCAGCAGAATAACGTACAGGTGTTAGATTGGCCATCTAAATCACCTGGTTTGTCACCGATTGAGCATCTCTGGGACGTTCTTGGGCGACGCGTGAGAGAACGTCAAAATCAGCCGTCAAACTTGCAGGAGCTGGCCCATGCTTTGATCGTTGAATGGAACAACATCTCTCCTCGAATTATCCGCCGGTTTACGAGTTCAATGCGACGACGCTGCAATGCTGTTTACTTCGCAAACGGTAGCCATGCCCGTTACTAATGGTGTTACCTTTGAAATTGACCCCAACGTCCTTTACAGTCGAATAAAATCAACTGAACGCAAAGTTTTATAATGCACCATGACTGAAGTTTTATCAGAATTGATCAATTACTTTATTCGCACATGATTGGTAAGGATTTATGAAGGGGTTAATTAATTAATCACAGAATAATGTAGTGTTACCTTTCTTTTTTTGTTTAGTATATAGGTTGCGTGCATATCCATTGCCGTTTAAAAGATTACGAACTCACAAATTCGGGGAAAGAACCATAACAAAAACAATAGGGTCTTTTCAGCTTTTGGTGAAAAGCCTTAATAATCATTAAAGGATAGCAAACATCACTGGCTTTTAACAATTGATTGCTAGTACCATCGACACCAGATGATTTACCTAATTTCAAAACTTGAAGGTTGTCAGTAATTACTTAGGAGCTAACGCTTAAGGAATTTATATTGTTTAATCCAGTTCTGAATTACAGGTAACTAAACAGAAGCATCATCAATGTTAGATATGGAACACAAGAAGTCGTTTAACAAATTTTCCTTTACCAATTCGTCTCTAACAATTTCATAAGATATTGGATTTAAAATGTCTTTTGATAAGTCTACTGTAAAACTTGGGATATGACGTAGCATATGACATTTTCATAAAACTTTAGACGAGCATGTTTCTTCATATCATTAACTTCATTGCGTTGTGACTTGAATTTGTCAATATCACAAAGTTTACCATTGGATCTTTATAAATTATGTCTCACATTCTTTCTAAATTCAGATGACATCCAGGGTTTAACATTTGGCAGAATTGTATCTCCTTTTGAAGGCATACACTGTTCGGTGAATTCTTAAAAAGATCAAAGTACAAAAATCACAAGCTTTATCTACAGTAGCACAGGTTGCAAACGTATTTCCCCAATCCAACTAAAATATTGAATTATTAACGTTATTGAAGTCAGCTGACAGGTTTGTTGTCAACGGCTAATTTAATTGAGGCGATACATGCTTCATAGTCAACAATTATATTATCTGTACTAATGACATCACGAAATGTCGAAACGTAATGGTGTCAGTAAAAGTGATATTTACAACAGTATAATCACAATATATCCCGCCCTCAAATTATATGCATATATCATTTGTGTCGTTGGTATTCTCGATAACCTTATTCGTGGTGTTCTCTAGATGCACTCTTTTCAGATGTCAATAGCACAAGTCTATCGCTTATACTATTGAAAGCAATCGCAAAGCCACATTGCTTATCTGTTATGGATATGTAGCAAATCACGCTTTGGAATAACATAGAAAAGTTAAGATTAGATTATTTCTGATAGCAATAATATGTGATGAATTGATGTGTTTGTTTTTGTTGAGATTATTGATTGCTTTACGTCCTGTTACCAGCCAGGATCATTTAAGGACGTGCCAGGTTTGGGTGGTAGAGGGAAGCCGGAGTTTCCGGAGAAAAAATCACCGACCTGTGGCCTGTACCTGGCGACTGTCGCACGTAGACCGCGAACCCGAGACCCAAAGGTGGAGAGCAAGGGATAAAATGGTAAGACGTCTTGACCAATCGATCATCGCGACCCTCGTGTAATGCATATATGATAGTGTCACGTGGTAGTTTAAACTTTGAAAATTGGCATGTAATATGTAATTAATATACAGTATTTAACATGTCATATTACCATCCGCGGAGACGGTATCTGTTAAAAAATGTGCATCGATCTGACATCAGGAAACTCCGAAACTCGTCAACTACACTCACTAGATACTGGGAGCGTCTTGTAGGATATCCTCTGAAGATTAATCATTATAAATATAAAAAAAAAATTCGTCTATTTTAAAGGACAGTGTACATCATTGTGTTGTTAATGTCGCCTTCTGATCACCTATTTGTCAATTTATGAATGACGGAAGTGAATTTTGAGTGCATGAACAAAACACACGGTTTTACAGAACAATTTCATAAACTCATAAAAAGTCACGATTGAAACGGTTCGATGTGTAAGAGGTCTCGAACAAGGGTAGGGAAGGCAAAGTCCTCATTTTATAACATTTCACCGCAAGATTAATTCTTCAGTTAATCAACAGTTCATCTCATAGCCAAACTCATATTAGTAACATGTAATCACATATCAATCTTTGATCTATAATCGCGAACCACGAAGGCGCATATTACAAGATCATTTCATCATAACTCGCGGTGCTTTGAAATTGTTAAAAACTAAGTAAGGCAAGTTCTGTACAATGCAGTTAAGTTTGTTTCTGTATGTAGCCAAATAAAATTAAAATATCTTATTTAATTATTGAATTGCTTTCAGTTGTCATTCCTGATATATATTACTGCCAGGATAAGTCAGTATAGGCGTTTCTTGTTGACTTCGCCTCTATCAGGATGACATTCAGAAATTTCCAAGAATGCTAACTAAAATTATTTCAGTATTATGTTTGTCATTTGCAAGTTTCATCTTTTTAACACGGAAGACAATCTCATTTTATACAATATTTTAATGACGTTGGCAATTTACCCCTTGTTAATACACAATAATTTGGCAAAGTTACAACCTACCCACCCATTCAACGGTAGATGAATTCAGTAGGGATACAAACGTGACAATAGTTTTAACAAACAATGCGGAAACCAAAGGGAAAATAAAAACATGTTTACTACATTTAGTTTCAAATACTATTAGCATACTCAATCCCCTTTTATACCAAACAGAATGACATGGAATATAGCAAGTGTTGTCAATACTGGGGAACATTACCAACCAATCGCTGTACACCATATATAAGCCGTTAACTATCTGGTAATATTTTGGGTTCTTCAGGATGCAATGAATGAATTTTAAAAGGTCAATGGTATTATCATGAAAAATCGAGGTTTTGTTTGATTTTCTTATACCCAAATGTCTCTTATTTTATTTTATTTTTTATTTTTATTTATCTATTTATTTATTTATTTATTTATTTTTGAGGCGGGGGTTGGAGGGGTTGCGGGGTTGCTGGGAGGAGGATATTGTGGTAACACTGACAGAAATGATTTTCATTGATTAAGCAAATGCCATGTTAGACCTGTAAGGAATTAACAGAGCTCTACAAAGTGATCGCAATATGTTTATCATATCAGAAAGGCTTTGTATGTTACATATGTGTGTTCGATGCTTGTTAGTATGCTTGATATTTTGTTGTCGTAAATCTTGATCTCATATTGGCACATGACGTTACTCATCAGGATGACTAGTTTATGCTTTCCTGACACCGTAAATGCTTTATCTCCCACAATGTCTGCTTCTATTCTCTTTATACGTGAGTTTTTTCCTTTTATTTTGGATTTTATTTCATTTTATTTTTTTATGTTATGTTAGAGGTTTTATTTTACATGATATAAATAATAATCTTCGTGTGTTTTTTACCACAAAAATGTCTTAGGAGAAACTAAATCTCAAAACCACTAACAGACACCGACATCTTGTTGTTCAACCAAAGAAACATTTGTAGTTCTGCAGTACACGTTGGCGTAAAGGACGAGGACAATATTTAATAACGTATTGTAACACTGTAGCCTGTGTTTGTTCTACATCCGGTTTTCATTTTTGTACCTGGTAGCTACAAGAGCATGTCACCAATTAGCTCACATATCACAGCGTGTGCTTACTCGTACAACACCACAAATAAACAGGTACAGAAATAGGTTATGACGCCATACTACACAAAATGCCAAGTCATTGGCACTTACCACATACTCGTTATCAATCAACATCCAAACCTCATTTACAATTTTATTCTTTAATGTATCATTTTTACGGTAGGGATAATTAAATAACCTGAATTAGGACCAAATAAGCTGTCTTACTTCATCAGTTTGACATTTAGGCAGCAGGAATAATACCGCTTATTGTCTGTCTACAGGGTGTTTTTTGTTGTTGGTTATGAAACTTTTTCCCGAACATCTTGAATCATATAGACGCCTACTGAACACTGATGATGAGCACTAGATAAAAGGTACATAAGTTTACCCTGCTTACCTCGACCATCCTTTGAATGGCAGTTCGATTGTTGCTAGGTGATTGTCAATATGGCCGCGTTGTTTATCCCAATAGCCGTCCAACGTTTCCTTGTAAAACTGAGGAGAAAAAGCAATGAAATAACTTTATAAAGCAAGTATTAACATCGCAGGTTAGCAATGGCTTTTAAACGCACGTCTGATAAAACAAATACTACAGATATTTTTATATGGTAACGTGATTGAGATTTCACTTGTTAAACATACAAGGGAAAGTCATAATATACATACACAAGTTACCCAAAAAACTCTGACAGACACTAACAGCACTTCGTTCTCTTGTTACTTGAGTTATAGTTTCCAGTAATGTGAACGGCAGTACATCTGGTTGTGAAATATACTAAGGCGTATTTCACTAAAAAAAAAATACGTCAAAATCAGAGACTAAATATATTGAGAAAAAGATCGAGTCCCTGTTTGAGAATAGCTTTGTCCAGTGGTGACAAGTTCATTCAAAAGTTGATTCGATATTCAAAGACCTCTTACCATTATTACTATTTTCGTGCAAGACGTCGTCAACTGACAGACAGACTCGTTTCTAATGGATGCATATTGATGAAAATAATGGGAACATTTTACGATCGTCATAAAAATTTTATTAAGAATTATTTCTCTGTGCGATATGAACCTGACGTGTTTGATGCACGTCAGTTTGCCTGTTGGTTCCGTTGTTGTATACCTTTTCTCATTGGATAACCTTACACTACTTACTTGGATTGACCAATATTAACATGACGAGTGTCGTCGATGAAGCGGAGAACGCTTACTCTTCCGGAATACCTGTTCTTATTCCCCTTGGACTTTGTTATGAGTAAAAATGTATGTAAAAAGTTTCTTTTGTTCGGTTTTTGCCCTAGTTTACTGACTTTGATTTTTGATTCATGATTATGTTGACATGTCGGTATTTTTACACTTACATAAAGTCACAGAATGTGCTCACCGTTATATACTAGTAATGATAACAGAACTAAAAACATCGTTCATCTGTTCTGAAGATAATAATTAGATTACTATATTGCAGGAGTTAAAGAAGACAAAAACTAAATGCCTTGAACAAACTTGAAAGTCGGTCGTCTACGCATATACAAGATATCGAGAATCTAGGGCCTTTGGTTATTGGGTAAAAGTGTTTTGAAAAATGTTTACGTACTTGACCTTGTAAACTTGAAGGACTGCAAATACAACAAACTTCATGCAACCATGTAGTTAACATAACTAGCAAGAGGTCCATTTAAAAAACGTCTGGTGGAAGGCGGACGCTATAATACGGAAAAGCAATTATTATATCAACAGAAACTAAACAGGTGGTCAACATATATGAACCCATACCTGCCACACGATTCGTTGTGCTTCCGTCCTATCTATCGTACAGTTTCCGTATCCGTAAACCACTAAAGCACCTCCAGGTCGAAGAACTCGTTCAACCTCCTTGAAAAACCGCGGCCTATCCATCCAATGAAGAGCTTGAGCAGTGGTCACGAGGTCTACCGTTTCGTTGTCTAAGAAACTTAAGTCTTCCGCTGGACCAACACTGAAATCAATGCTGGGCGCATGCTTTTTGGCTTCTGTTATTTGCTTTTCGCTAATGTCTCTACCGATAACAGCTTTGAAAATGTTTGTAAGAGGAACAGTACTTTGACCATTTCCACAGCCGATGTCTACGGCTGTGTCACACCCACTTGCTTCCGGAAGTTGACAATATGTCTTGATTTCGTCATAAACCTCACTCGTGTATGTTGGCCGGTATTTGGCATAGAGTTGGGCGTGGTTTGCTCCTTCAAACAAACGGATACTCATTCCGCGTGCATATAATGGCCGAAATACGACGGGAAATGCAGTATACCGGCATACAGCCTTAGTGATGTTCCTAGTTTTGACGAAGCCAAGGAAAAATCTCATGTCATGTCCAGATGAAGATTATAAAAGGTTGTCTTCTTACAGTGCACAGCTAATTGTGTGATCTCTGGAATCAGCAAAAAAAAAAGTCGCTCGACTTCAAATGTGAACATTAAAAAAGGTACGTTAGTGTATCACACGTTAAATCTTACATCAGGCCAGAAGATCCAACAACACATGTCATCTTTATCAAAACTGTTATGCAATTAACGAAAAGTGTTACAAGCCTGCGGCTAGATATTGAAACAGAGCGAAGTGTTGGAAAAGATTAGGAAAACAGCCGTATCAATGTGTCCTGAAGTCTCGACAAACTCCTTTAACTTGGATCCCTTTTCTAGAACTGGTACTCCGCTATACATCAGCCTGCAGCGAGGACTATTCTCCGATGTACATGTAAAACAACCGTAAGCGAAAAGCTGTCGCACTAAAGACTAGATTGTATAAATAGGGTTAAAGCGTGTTACGTGGTTACAGCATACAATATGCAGTATTATGGCGTGAATATGTAGTGTCACAGCGCGCGATATCTATAGAGTTGATAAATTGGGTAACAGAGTACGAAATATAGAGTATGGTCACTGTGTGCATGAAAGTATGGCCGCTGTACACAATGATGGATGATACATGAAAGTATGGCCGCTGTACACAATAAGGTATGATACATGTAAGTATGGTCACTGTGTACATGAAAGTATGGCCGCTGTACACAATAATGGATGGTACATGAAAGTATGGCCGCTGTACACAATAATGGATGATACATGTAAGTATGGTCACTGTACACAATAAGGTATGATACATGTAAGTATGGTCACTGTGTACAATAAGGTATGATACATGTAAGTATGGTCACTGTACAATAAGGTATGATACATGTAAGTATGGTCACTGTGTACAATAAGGTATGATACATGTAAGTATGGTCACTGTGTACAATAAGATAGGATACATGTAAGTATGGTCACTGTACAATAAGGTGAGATACATGTAGGTATGGTCACTGTACAATAAGGTATGATACATGTAAATATGGTCACTGTACACAATAAGGTATGATACATGTAAGTATGGTCACTGTGTACAATAGGGTATGATACATGTAGGTATGGTCACTGTACAATAAGGTATGATACATGTAAGTATGGTCACTGTGTACAATAGGGTATGATACATGTAAGTATGGTCACTGTACAATAAGGTGTGATACATGTAAGTATGGTCACTGTACAATAAGGTAGGATACATGTAAGTATGGTTACTGTGTACAATAAGGTAGGATACATGTAAGTATGGTTACTGTGTACAATAAGGTAGGATACATGTAAGTATGGTTACTGTGTACAATAAGGTAGGATACATGTAAGTATGGTTACTGTGTACTTTAAGGTATGATACATGTAAGTATGGTTACTGTGTACATTAAGGTATGATACATGTAAGTATGGTTACTGTGTACAATAAGGTAGGATACATGTATGATTGCATACGAAAAGGTATGTTACAGGTTAGGCTAGTGTTGTAATACCAACATTCACCAATTTCCTGGTTTATCGGAAATTTTCCAATTCTAATCGTGTCCACCTTAGGCAGGTAGTTATTAAATTCTGAATACTTTGCGTTGTACTCTGTTCGTACACATAACTTTAACATGTACATCCAGCATATTTAACCTTTACGAATTCCCTCGATTCATGTCTGTTTTGAGAAACTGGAAATCATTACATGAATACACTGAATAGTCACCTGTAAGTTTGTCAGGACTGACAATGGAACCGTTACCAGAATCATTTAGATGTTCTATAAATGTCTTGGAAACCGTTATTATCAAATATACTATTATACCGTGAATAGTTCTATATAACAACACTATAATGGCTAATGAAGTACAACCTATTTGTATGCAATCAAAGTTGTCGTAAAGAGTTGCACCGCTGCGATCAACTCTACGTAAGGGGAGATAACCTAAATATATGGTGAAATGCCTGACTAAAAATTTGATATCTATAGGCATTTCGGAACGCATTGATAATACATATGCCCCGTCCCTTTTCTACTACAGTCTACCAATCTACTCCATCTAATTTTGGATTATGTCAGATATTTACACGAGAAATGGGGTGGTAATAGGTACAAGTGCGGTTCTAATCTTTTATTTTTTTAAGCTGTGAGCAAGTCCATCGTTTTACAATTTTACAAGGGGCCAGTTTATACCTGTAAGTGATAATTTAAGGTGTATTATTGTCTAAAAGTAGTTTTGGAATGAAATGTCACATTAGCAATCTCAGTTTGGAGACCAAAGGTTGCACCAGTCAAGGTTCTTTTTTATCATTTCTGCAACACTTCAGCTGATAAGAAATGGCTTGGTAATCAATGACTGATGACGCACAGCCCTTACAATTTTTTTAATGTCCTACTGATGTTGGGGGTCCCAGACAGGTGACACGTTCTCTATAATGAAGCTACAAGAACATAATTCTAAAGTTCCATCCAGGAACACGGAGTCTTAACACTTTATTTGATTTCCTTCAGATCTTGTTATAAACTGACTCCTACATAATTGTCTGTAAATATACGTGAACTTTTAAACTTGTTAAACTATATGAATGTGAAGGGTATGTGTTTAGATAACAGATTTCAGAATCTTGATCGTTCAATGGCAGAAATATTTACCGCCAAATGAATGTTCTCAGGTCGAATGTAGTGTATCATCATGAAAATATTTGAGAAGTAGTGATCAATCTTAAATTTATTTTCACGAGCTCCTTTCAACTTTGATACTGAAAACAATGGTTACCTCCAGTTAAAAATTAAGAGTTTTAATAATTCTATGAGTAGGCTCAATATTTAAGGAGAACATGTCTCAGGACTCGCATTTAAACTTATCACCTGAAGAAAATCACGTTATGAAACATACCATAGATTAAGCAACAGATGATAGAACTATATACGGGCGTTTTAAATCGGTGAACGAAGCTGAGAATCAGTAATTACACGCATGAACGAACAACGAGCCTGCTGTTCTGAAAAATGCATCCGGGTGTAGAAACAGCTTTATATCTATTGCATAATTTCGACTCATATAATGATGATATGAGTACAACATGAAGCATACCATGGCAAAAAAACCTAGTATGTAAACACCACATTAATATATTGTATACAATATACATACATGTACTCTGGATAATTATGTGGTAACGTTTTTCATGTGACACCGACTACGTAACAAAATTTGTAGTATCTTATCAACACCAACCTAAACAAAAACTTTGATATTGTACATATACAATTTTCTTAAAATTCTTGTTGAGGTACATCTACGTTCATAAATAACGACTATGTGTTCTCTTAGCCTGCGTGCAAGTGAACTTATAAAAACGGAAACGAGCCCGGACACTGATTATACTGTGATATGTAACCTCTATTTAGGAGATATTGTGAAAACCTACCTGTCATATGACCTTCCAAAGCCCGACAGACGTCATCTCCAAGTCAGGAAGGTTTTATCTCGATAATCACATGAGTTATCATCCTTCAAAACTCCTTCACACATTAGGTACGTCAAAGCGGTGTAGAGGGCCAATTTGCCGGCCCTGTTAAAAAGTCCGGTCTATGAGATAAGGGAGATAACTTGTACAGTCCTAGTGACTGACAGAATACCAGTAATACCACAACACATTAAAAAATGTTATTTTCCATTAAAAATACCGTAGAAGTGTATACTTTGAAAGTAAAATAGATAGGTAAAACAATAATCAATTCATCATTTCCGTAAAAACACACCTTTTTCTACCATCGAAAAACCAAACCAACTTTACAATAACTAGATGCAAACTTATCCTTGATTATTGCGACCAGTACAGTGTTCCCGGGAAAGTTTATAATTGTAGAAACGCCCCGTGTATTAGATCCCTGCTGCACATATGAAGTCACTGGAGTTATGTACTCAGTGGCAGACTGTACATAGCGTACGTATATGACCTTGTTAACAGTAAACAGTATATAACATAACTGATAATTACTACTGATTGCAAAGTGCACTTACATCCGCTTGCGATTTAGACAATTTATAGTCATTTCTGCACGACATTACAGATCAGATAAACAAGGGTTTTACGTACTGGAACTTAGTGAAAGCGCAGCCTTTCTGTACGGAAACAGAAATAAATCTACTCCATACTGCTGTGTTGGAAGCAATAGGGAGACTCTTCAGACGTTCAGAACTGCATCATATAAATAATTGTCGCCGGAGTGATTCAGTATTAAAAATGTCACATATTAGGATGTACAAACTTTAATGAAACCATGACAACTCGGCTGGTACGCCATCACCCTGTCACTTTGTTATATGTGATTACTGTTAAAGTGATGTCGGTGACAACACAACAGATTATGAATATTTCTTTCTAAGAGTTTATAACAGCCATGTTTCATCGATCACTTCAGCTGCTGAAGAGGTACACCAGCAACAATTGATTGTTACCGACATCAAATTGCAGGAAAGGAGGCTCTTTAGCGAAAAGAAAGCTTTGAATACATTATAAAGCCGTTCCTTCGTGCATGTTGAAACGGTATGCTTTTTCAGATGTATTAGTGTTTGGAGAACGTCACACCAAATAGGATTATCATTAGCTGTGTATTGAGACGCAGCTTTTTAATGTTTTGTATTTAGCTTTTTTATTTGTCAGTTTACCTTGTTTTATTTTCATTTCTGTTTTGATAAATAATGTTGAATGGCATTGTATTAGCGATAACTAAACGCTTAATCTATATACTAGGTTAATAAATGATAATGAAGAGTCGAGCTTCACGTTTAAACATGTGTGCAACAACTGTTTGATATCTGTATAAATGGCCATCGTAGTTTTTAAGTGCGAAGTTGAATGGCAAAAAAGACAGGTTTCGGTAAACCAAGTTTCTGTAAAAGATATAACAGGACTGTTGTCGTTGATATTACCTGTTATGATGATTAAGGAATTAGATATTTACAAAATACTATCAAGTGAGACAAGGCCCCAAAATGCCGTTATCGAGTGTCCCTTATTGAACAATTAGCTGTAAAACTACATGTAGAATACTGACCTTTGCTGAAAAGTAATGTCCTCTACTGACCCCTGAAAACTAATACAAGGTCGTAGTTTATAAACAAGATATTGTTTGGTGTTGACTTGGAAAGAAATGTATACAATTCGTTTGTTATTGATTTTGAAAGGACAATACAATGGATTAAGTATATTTTCATCAGTGTAATCATGTGTTATGGTCATTTGTAAATGTGTGAGGTTTGACCCAAACAATTGTGACCTTGACCTTGCCTAAAACCCCCGAAACTGGAGTTTTAAACAGTGTTTTTCGAGAGATGAAGTAGCTTGAGGGCGCTGACTCTTGGTTTTAAAAGAAATAGTATCAGTAATATTGATTTTGACGCAACTGCACAAACATTTGACTTCTTCAAGTTATTTGATGTTTCATAAGTTAGTGGAGTTTTATAAAAATCCATCAAGGAATGAAGCCACTAGAGCATGGGGACTGATAAACAACAGAAATAAACAACCCATATTGTATGGTTGTATATAACAGTCAGAATATCGGTGACGGTTCCTGTTCCTGAACGCCACTAAAGAATTTCATATCAAGATGTGTACTTTGATTTAAGTCAAAGTAGTATTAAATTTTATGAGTACGAATACATGAATGTAGGGAAAACATTAAACAATTTACAAAATTTGCAAAACAATCTAAAAGTGTAGCTTCATATCACATAATAAAACATTTTAAAGCTAACACGTCTATAGCTGTTTGCGTTTGTGTATGATACGTAACTACGTGCAGTTTACGAAGTGTAGCCAAGCATACTGTGTTTAAGATAGTAAGGACTTGTTTGAATTTTAACCGTACGCTAGGGGAGTGCACATACACAGTTAATATGGGGAGAGGAAGGTGTAGGGTATGTAACCAGTTCACAGATATAGGGAAGAAATAGGAGAATACAAAGAACGAGGAAACGGTAAGTACACATGTCTACAAAGTTATCAGTAGAATATTTAATATTTACTCGTGAGTGTTTACGACATACCCAAACACTTATGTATTACAAGGTCAGATTGTCTCCATATTTAACTTTAAGGTGTGTTTACCTGATAAGCACATACGCATCTAGGTCTACTCCATTATATATTATTGAATTTTATTCACATCAGCTGACTAAGGTTATGGTATTGTACAAATTTTGAAAAAGTCTGCATTGTATGATTCTAAACAAAATGGAACACACCATTGTCTGTTCTATTAACAGCGGTATATCATAAGCTTATCTTTCCCGATAGTGTATCTCTATGGGCTAGCATATGACAATTCTAGATATCACACCTGTGACATAAAGGGCCTAAAATCTTGTCAAGGGTTGATGAAGTGTTGGTATATTTAAATATAATGCATATTTCAATAAATATTATGGTGTTAAAATCAAAATCATAATTTTTATGACCTACTTTTTTCAATATGAAACATGAAAAGGTGATTTGTCATTGTATTCATGTCTTAACTTTCCATTCGTAAGCAGTCGATGGGCCAGATATATTGTGCACTGTACTGAAAAACAGCTAAGTGTCTATTAAAGTTGCGGACCGAAACCCGGATGAAATGATATTAGTCAGACCTGAAAGCTAGCTTTTGGCACGGGTTGGCGAAAAGTATTTTTATCTTCCGAGCAATGCTATGACAGCGCCAACATCACGTTATCACACCAACTTTACAATATCCGAGCCAGAAAGGTGATGAAGAAAGTTGTTTCTGACTAAAAGGATTTTATCAACTTCAATGCATTAACCTATCAATACACTGATATCTTTCAATTTTCTACTATTCTTTTTCGTAACTAGTTACATTTGAAATTTTAAATTAACTCTCCAGCATTGTGACATAACGCCTCTGCATCAGCCACTTCACTCGATCTTACAACAACCAATGAGGTCAGGTTCTCACTTTGATGTATCATAACCATGATGGTTTTAATTTTTATTGAACAAAAGAAACACAAGATAACAAAACCTTTCAATGTTGATTTAGATTGATATGCAAGTGGAGCCAAATAATGAATTAAACCGCAACATACAGCTGTCTCCCCATTCTAGGTGCCAGTGATGTGTAGGACGCAGGCCCTTCTGAAACCTTTGATCGCATTGTTACTCCGAGAATGTCCTCTTGCTTAAACTATTTTGAATCTGAAAAACGATTTGCTAAAAAATGAGTGTTTCGTATTTGTTGTTTACACATCGGTGATAACGTTTCTATTTTTTTTTTCACAGTTGCTGGAAAGGTTTGCAACCGTCCGATTGTTATTTGTACAAAGATGTTTGGGTTACAATAATTCTCAATATCACGTGGCATTTATGATCACACTATCTCATTAAGCAAGAAACTGCCAAAGGCATAAAGATTAAACGGCAACTTCGTTTTGAAAGAAGCCAAGTAATACATCTATATTGTCATACTTTTAACGTATTCACAACATGAAGTCACGTTGTTTATGACAAATTGTCACGAAATATATTTTGAATCCAGCTTCACCTTGCTGTGTTATTAAAACCCATTAAAAGATCTGTTCAAATGAATTAATATAATCAAGATTTAGTTTGCTGTTTTTGTCATTTCTCGGAAGTATTTGAATTTATCGTGATGCCAAAATAAGTGTTACATAACTCGTAAATTACTGGTAATACAAAAGAAAACAGTAAACAACGGTATCAAGTTTATTCAGATCACCCGGACAAAAATTGTTAAAACATATCCTCAGAAATTCAGTAGCCTTTTGTACTTCCCTGGATGATAGGAGCCCAATGTGTTGCACCTGTAACATCCTCAAAATGATTTCTGCTAATGAACCCTAAAGCCAAGAGTAATCGCCTGCATTTGGAAAGACATGTTTTTCTCATCAGTCAAACATTTGTCTCATAAATCACACGGATCTAAGATAATTGTGTATCAAAGGGATAAAATGCATTGTGAAAATTTTCCGAATTTTCGAAAATCATATTTGGTTTGTACAGTTGCTGACATAAGCGATCATGTGTAGTTGATAGCTTACATAAACTACGTTTTGAATATAAGATCACGTGAAGGGAGGCCCTTCGAATATTGGTCAGTGGATCCTGTTTTAAATGTCCACTACAATTAATCCAGCACAATTGTATCAAGGACAATGGCGGAATTACAGAACCTAAAATAATGCGTATTTTGTTAAGATAGCCCAGTATACATATCATTAGCGCCAGTCAGGAGAGAGGACGGTGCGTGATCCACCGGGGTGTCCAATACCATACCGGACACTGACCAACACCACTTGTTGGTCGTAACTAGCCGTGGGGATATTCACATATAATTCAACTATTTCAAGAGAGTACAATGCACGAGTTTGATCAATTCAAAGAATGTCAGACACGGACAAACAGAATGTCAACGAATTTCAAAGGCTGTTGTCACTTACTGAAGGCGTGCCAGACCGAATGATGTTTTTATTTGTTTATGATAAATGGTCAAAGTCAGCTATAACTTGTGTACGTTATTACTCTACTTCACCCGTGACATGCCATCACTATCCTAACCTGACCCCCATTCGACCCCAAAATTGACCCTCTCGGACCGACCTGACCTCAGGTGCCCCTCTACTACTAAGTGGTCCCTGCTATCCCCAGTTATTGCTTTGTTCGCCTAGATCCCCCACATTAAAAGTTTTTGGTTCTTTATAGAGCGATCACTTCTACAATTCAGATGCGGACTTTAAGTACTTGGTGTATGGTCGTTCACATTCCTGTTCTTTATTTGACCTCTTAAGAGTATGTTTACTCACGTGATGGATTTTACCTGTTACAGATGCTGTGCTACATATATAGGTAGGTCTCTTTTTCTTAAATTCATTGTAAAATAACTGGCGCTTTTACACGTGACTCTGTTCGGATACTGTCAATGTTAAACAGTTTTTTTATTGAAATGACATGACTTCATGTATAATTGTATGTTAATATAGAACACAGATCCAGCACGTTGTGCTAAAATTACACATTAACGCTCCTTTTTGAAGGAGTGGGGTATGTGTGCGCTCTCAAATGCTGAAGCTATACAAGAAGCATCTGTGTTTGAAGAGAATTGGTATTTCAGAATTCCTTAATTGAAGAGATTCGGGAATGGAATATTCTTTCCGTGAGTTAAAGAATTCAGAGAGCCTTTATTTCATTCTCCGTGTACTGTATATATGAATCACATAGATGTAGTGTCATACACGTATATATATTTAAATACAGGAGAAAACAATGACACATTCGGAAGTGTTATTGACTGTGTGACACGAAAAAAAAAACGTTTCCGATAAAAAAAAAGTTTAATGAAGTTACGAATATATACTGGTAAATCTATATATGTATACATATATATTGGTACTATACATAGTAAAAAAACTACATACAATAAGATATATGACAATGGTAATGAAAAAAACATTCTCACTATAAATTGGTTTTCTCATTACTTTTGTAAAATTGACACTTCAAGGTCACACGCCGAAACACATCACCTAAGTAGTATATCTTATGTGTTCCCTAATTAAATCTTAATATCCCCCGAGAAATAACTAAAGAAAACAACTACGGTTAATTTGTGCTTTACATGCTATCTGAAAAAGGCCTCATTAAGAAACCAATATTAACAGAAAAATGAGAATACTGACATATATATTAAATATCTGTTTGAAAATCATTATTCAAACTCCGTACAACTAGGGCAAGGAATATTAACACAGAGACGGTTGAAAATGTACAAGGAGAGTAAGACCAAATCCTCGGTACCCCAGCGGTTACGATCACTTTCTCTCTCTGCACTCCTAGGACACGTCATGTTAAATTTGAAGTTTCAATGTGCGACACCATGTGGTCCAGTCGAAAACATTGGTTTGATCATTTGATGTACATCAAACGAATCTCGAGTTTACGGTATATTGTAATGACTTTGAAGTTGGGTTCGCTACTTTGTAATCTTCAAAAGGAGTGTATCATCCTATGAGTGATCAGTTATTTTCTCATGGAACCAATCAAATTACTTCATTTGTGTCTTCAATTTTGCTACGACATGTTCCATGGGTGCAGATAGCGGAAGTATTCAAAACCCCTGGAGTATCGCGGTTGATAAGACCATGGGTTCCAAAAGGTAAACGTCACAATTTTCGTTACCTAAAACATTTAAAAGTTGAAAACAGCACGTTCTCGAAAGAAAGAATTAAATTAATAACAATATAGCAACCATGTAATCTGCTGAACACAGGAAACATAAAAAGGCACTAGATTACAGATGATACGATGTCCAGGAAACATCTCTGGAAACCATGAGGTGCTTAGGTCCGATATTCAAATGAGGTGACTGTTACGACAACAAAAAAATCAATGTTATTGTACACTCTCAAGTCTCGTGTAA
Organism: Ylistrum balloti; assembly: GCF_031769215.1. Taxonomy (NCBI): domain Eukaryota; kingdom Metazoa; phylum Mollusca; class Bivalvia; order Pectinida; family Pectinidae; genus Ylistrum; species Ylistrum balloti. The sequence continues at coordinate 432,648 of NW_026782060.1, read as the reverse complement.
CCCTTCGGTTTTAACTGAATGAACTTTCTTGAAATAGAGTTTTTAGCCTTATGGTCAATATTGGTCTTTATACATCTATTGATTGAATGAAATTCAAACATCATCGATGAATTCATACTGCTTCATTGTTGTTGCTTTGCCGGTACTAAGCCCACTGTTATTATAAGTAGTCGCTAGATACAACTTACAATTGTTTAATGAAGATCAAATTAAAATACAATAAAAAAACCTGAATGTGAACGTACGGCTATTTCAGACGGACTATATACCTTAGGGCCAGTATGAAACCTCAATCATAATAAAAGTTGGTGTCAAAATAGGACTTGGTGGGCGATTAGGGTTGTGTACTGGTTACAAAAAATAAGCAAACATGCACTAAAATTAACTGGTTGATTTACAGACATCAGCAAAGGGCCCCAATTCATACTAACCAAGTTAGTCATACCAACCAGGTTAATCCTCTGTCAGTTATACAAATAGAGTTAACTCTCTGTCAGGCATATAAACCAGGTTAACCCTGTCAGTCATCCAAACCAGGTTAACCCTCTATCAGTAATACAAACCAGGTTAACCCTGTCAGTCATACAAAGCAAGTTAATATTTTCTCAGTCATTCAAACCAGGGTAACCCTCTATCAGTAATGCAAACCAGGTTAACCCCCAATCAATCATACAAACCAGGTTAATCCTCTGTCAGGCATATAAACCAGGTTAACCCTGTCAGTCATAAAAATCAAGTTAACATTCTCTCTGTCATTAAAACCAGGTCAACCCTCTATTAGTAATAAAATTCGGATTAATCCTCTGGCAGTTATACAAATCAAGTTAACTCTTTGTCAGTCACGAAGACGCAGGTTACTCCTCTGCCATACAAACCAGGCAAGTCTCTTTCTGTCATACAAACCAGGTTAAGACTCGTTCAAACATACACTACAATTATTGTTCCATCATATAAACTACGTTAACATTAGTTTCACTATACTAACCCCGTTAACCACCAGTTACTCGATCAAATAGACGTCAGCGTTTCCCTGGAAGATAAATTTTAGGTACATGCACGGGTTAAATTCTTTAGACGCGTCACAGACACAATGTGATTAGGTTAGTAAGCACCATACAATGTTTTTGGTGTAAACCAATATGATATGCTTAGTACGTGATAGATACGTTTAGCCCTAAGTAATCCCATATCAGCACGAATTTAGAGACAGCTCGCCGACCGACTGGCGTTTCTCGTTATCGCTGTAGGATCCTTATACATTAATTTACTACTAATGTAAAGAAATACCAGTAGTTTTTATAGATTTCAATCTAACAGGAGCTCTTATAATTAATAACATAAAGTGTTTTCATTTCAGCTGTTCAACAGTAAGTTGCCCGTTGTTTTTATGGAAATGGATGGGAAAGTTCATTATAAAGCTTCCTCTTTTGATAACTTGCCCTGTCGACGAACTTACTTGGCAACGACCTTTAAAGTCTTACTTCTCATAAACATTTTACGGTTTATAGCTTACGACCGACTGAATGTTTCAGAAAGTGTTGCTTTGTGGTCTGATTAAATTGATTTAAGTGGTTCAAATGTTACTATTCATTCAAGGAAATATTTATACCTGGTGGCCATTTGAACCCGGCATATGTTAAAAATTCAACATATCTATGAATGGAGACAAATATTGAGCTACATATCTTGGACAAATATCACCCTTTCTGATCATATATAACATCAAAACTATGTGATATTTTTATACAATGAAACAAAACAATAGAGAAAAGTAAAGTAAAAACACAGTGCTAAATGTATATTATTATTGTGACGAATTAGGGAGCAAATATTATTGAATACGAAGACTTCTGAAAAAAAATCACAAAGAGAAAAACGTTCCGAAAGAATGAGCGTCTTCTGCTTCGTCGACGGCACCTGTCATATAAATTTTGATCAATTTAAGTAAACATTATCCTGCTCCCAAATGAGAATACGGTAAACAACTATAAAATGGAACAAACAGGTATACGAACGAGCATCAAACACATCAAACTTCATATCGCATTGGGACCTGGGTAATATTTCTCTATGAGATAATTATAATTAACGTTAAACTTCCCTATCATTTATATCAACTTGCATCTCTCGATACCTTGTGTGATGAGTTTTCTGTCAGTTGACTTCTTGCATCTTGCACGAAAATCGACATAGATATAGAGTCCTTGAATATGGAATCAACAGAGACCAGTTAACAGCATAGGTTTGAGATGCAGGGATGTTACTCTCCAAAAAGGGGAAATTTACAATAGGGAAATTGAAATCATCAGGCTTATGCCGCTTGGTAAGAGAAGGCTGTTCTTGTTGATTTCGTCACAGGAAAAAATTCGAGGCAATCCACTGATGCAGATGAGTCTGTTGGGCCCTTACTTTCCAATTCTGGTGGGTATGTACGATAAAAGTGGTCATAGATATCGTGTTATTTACTTCAAGACATCATCAATATATTTGAAAGTGAAATAAGAGGGTTTCGCAAAGTCTTCGTGACCTCTACAATAAATTCAGCCTGGTATGAAACAAAAACAAGTCAGCCAACAGAGGGACACAGTTTTTTTCTCAAAGGTAGATCAATAGTCTGTGTGGTGCTCTTACCTCCGAGAAAACATTGTCAACCAGAAATTCAATCTTTTCAACAATTCCTTTGTCGGTATGTCTCTTCTTTGAATTTGACATAGCTTTCACAATAGCTGAGGAATCCAGTATCATTAACTGGCAATCAATGTAATTCTGGAGTGTGATTAGACAATATTTTCTTTGGAAAGATTAAATGATGATATAACCATAATAATCTGTTTTCTCTACCATGAATTTCTTTTTATTCTTCCACACCAGACATCCGGCATCCTTATCATGGACAAATGTATCCGATCTGGCAACATCAATTCTTACTGGTTCCAAGGGTCGAATGCAGTATCTCCGTCTACGATGTAAAATCGATATAGATTCGTTTGTATTTTCAATAGTTTTTTAAAGGATTAATTTATGAAGAAATTTCGTGATTATGGAACGTGTTCACGTACTAAAGAAAAATCTTGGAATTGCTACAAGAGATATTACTCTCCACAAGATCTTTTGGTTAAAGCTCCAAGTAGACATCTGTCGCTCTCTTCTTTTCAACAAGGAAATTGACGTTCTATTATTAAGACTGCTATATCTATATTCATTTCCCTACAAAGTCAATTTCCTCTGTCTACATCAGACTGACATGCTATTTCAGTTTACATCTTAGTCATTAAGCGTGGTTAGAATTTGTAATAAAGAGGCAGAATATAAATCTGACCTTGAGACCTAGATAAGAAAAAGTAAATTTAAGATCTGACAATGTGTTAGGATGACTCTTGGTAACGTCACTACATCACGAAATATATATCCGGTTACGGAGTGATCATCATTACTACTTCATTCAGGAAGTAATCATTATTTGTAATGACTATATTATTTTCTATTGGAGAATATTTAAATCGTACAGTCTGTTGATAGTGCAATTGAATATTAGGTGGCAGTTATAATTATGTGATAAAGTTGACCGCAAAATGTTTTATATGGACAGAAACTTCGTGACTATTATATTTGGTGCAAATCTGAAATATGAGTGACCAGAAAAGCTACCATTTCAGTACACTACTCATTATGTAACTAATAAAACCTTTTACGTGTTGACAATCAAGTCATAATGTTTTCAGTTAAAGCGCCTGCATTAATTATGTAATTCTATTACACCAGTAAACAGATCACTTCCCAGCACACACAGGTTCACTGTCACAAACGCTGTGCATTTCTACGGAGGCGTATAATGATCATATAACATGAATGATTTGTTTGAGGATTTTATTAACATCGATACATATTTTGATAATGACACAGACTTATAAATAGATTCTAGATTTAAATACATTATATAACAATTTAGCTCTAACGGAGTATCCAGTCATAACAGGAAAATCTACTACGAACAGGACTCGTACAAATGTATTGTCCCGCAGATATGAAGAAATAACATTTACCATGAAACTCATATTAGGTGATATCTTGAATATAATTTCATTTCTATTTGTAATACACAAAGAATAATTAGTATCATTGTCTATTCCCAAATGTTCTGATCATCATACATTTCAACTCATAACGTTTACATATGTTTTGTTCCACTTCTTTTCTACATATTGTGTGTCAAACATACAAATAACGCATCCTGAAGGCTTGGCTTACAACAGTGTGGATGTTGTCAGTAATGTATGCTGTCATGATTCGAACACTGGCCAATTGTATGAAAGTAACATTAAGCACCTGGCTGATCTTTACATGAATTTGATCTTATTTACTGTGTGTTTTCCGGATGTTTAAAAACCAAGCGAATTTTTATTGCGGGAATATTAACCTGTTAAAAGTTGTGTTATCCAAAGGTCGTGAAAGGTCATGGGTTTATGCCAGAAACAACTATTTACACTCCACAATGTCGAACAGAGAAATATGAAATGTTATAAACGAAAGTTGAGAAGTTCAAATGTCTGTCTCTCCGGTAAATGGACATGTTGTTGTAATGAAAATTTCGTTACGATGACTTGCATGTGTATGGATTAATAGGTAAGTGACAGACACTTATACCCAAACTGTTCATGTGAAAACCAAATATCCTTCCTTCACATCATGCTAAATTGTATTGACGCCCAAATCTTAATCAATCCATTGTTTCGCAGCATCCTCGTATTACTAGTGTTAATGAGTTATATACTCTTACGGATTTATTGGTGTATTTATTTATTTATTTATTTATTTATTTATTTATTTGTTTATTTCTGGGTCAGAAAATAATATACATTTACATCAACAACTTTTATTTACCTCACCTGGTCCGAAGGATCGGTGAGCTTATGTCATGGTCGTCCATCCGCCAACACGTTTTTATGATAAGGACAAATTTGGTCCGGCACATCCATGGGTGAAGAGGACTCAGTTTATATAAATGGAAAATGTCAGGCATTTGGGAGTCAGGAAAATTGAACCTATACGTGAAATAAAGGAATTGGTTTAAATTGTTATTCTTCTGTAAGGATGAATGTATTTTGGTATCTCTTTTGGGGGAAGGGAATTTGTGAAATATATAAAGCAAAATCGTTGAAATCCTTTATCTTCGATAAAAATTACGGGATGTTTTTTTTTTAATTTGGTATGAAGCATCCCTATATGAAGGGGTCTTTGTTTTTCTTTATTCGGATACATGATGGCCATTATGATGACAGATAAACTAAAGTCTAAAGCTTTTTAAAAGTCCGAGTTATGATATTGACATTTATAGGTTGGGTATATTTCATGTATTACTAGGTTATTAAAGTAGTGTGTTAGATAACAGAAACGTTATGTACTAATGCTCGGTTTCGTTTCTTTGTTTGTTTACTGGGCTTATCGCTACATGAACAGACAAGGACATTCTGAGGCGGATTATCCGTGTGTAGTTGCTGGTTAATACCTCATCGAACAACACGCGGAAGGCCATGCGCGTGCTATCAATAGATCAATTAGTGTAAAGTCACAACAATGAAAGCGGCTACTTGTGAAACGCAGTCTGCCCCGAGTAAGGATCAGACCATACATATCTCGGATCTTCCCCCGAGCATGCGGGGTCCAATGAATTTTAATGCTTTCAGCAGACTGGGCTATCACGACTAATGGTAATGACACTTTTTATTTCTCGTGGATTGAGACTAGTTTAAGAGACTATTCATTCTATCGTATTTCGTCACATAAATTGTATTGTGGTACGTATCATGGAAAGAAAAGAAAAAGGCCCCGGGGCCTATATGCCGGGGTCAGACTCCAGGTTAGTCGTTGAACAAAGTTATCTTTGAAAAAACCTAGTTGATTTTGTTGTTATGCACAAGACAATGAAGAACTTTAATTTCATATGTGGTCAATGCACGAGTTCTTCGAGAGACTTTTCTGAGACGACTGACAGCAAAAGTAGGTCATGTCGTCGAGGTTGTATCGGTCTAGTAGTAGCTGTAAAGAAGTTATTAAACCGTCTATCTACATGTAGGCGATTGTCACCGATCGGTGTCGTAAGTACAGACAGTAGCACACATATATGTACCTCAGAGTGACTTAACAAAGCTCACGACTAGGAATCAGTACCCACAAATTCTGTTGTAATTAACACATAAGAAAGAGACTTTCAATTGTAGCTTACAAAAACTTTGTAATAACTATATACCAGAAAACAAACTACTACATTTCTTGATAAACACGTGATATCCATGTTTTGTTTGTTTGTTTTCTTTCCTTTTTGATATTTTATCACGATTATTTTAGATAGTCTGTATCTTTGCTATGCACGTGATCGCGGATTTCGATATTTAAAGAAACATTTGTCATACGTCTATTGTGCTATTATGGACGCAATAGAACAGGACAATTGATGACGTCACGCTGGCTATCTAGCGACAGGGCCCAGACAGCTTACTGTTGACACCGGCTGTTATTTATGTAACTGGAGCGTAACGGCGGTCGATGGACAATTCCTATTTGTCACTGACCTTGTACAGGTATTGTCCGGTACATGGGCTAGACGTCCAAATCAAGGAATTTCAGTACAAGTTATATACAAAGTGTGTGATGATTGGTAGCGATAGCGGTCAGATTTACATAACTCAAACACAATATTTTTATTGAACGTGTCTCTGTGTTTCGTTGTACACGATTTATTTACACGAATCTCAAGTATAAGGAATATTATCCTGTGTCGCGTGGGATATTTTTCACCGTGGATGGATGATATACAGAAATATTTTAAATTCAAACAGAGGTAGGTACATTAAGACTGATATATATTTATATGTAAGCTGGTACCTAGATTTACATACATTTAATTACGTAAACTTTACATTGTAACTCACAGTCTCTTCGGTTACGTTCAGTATAATCTGACAATTTTTGACAGGACTAGTTGAAACAAGTCCTTGATATCACGTTTAATGCTGTTAAGAATTACCTTTGATGTTTTTTACCTTTTGTATACCGACAATTATTATACTTACAAATGTCTACGGATCAGGTAGATTTTCAGTAATCTATGCCATATTACGTAATATAATAGAATTTACAATATCTAGTGCATGTGTACTTAGATAGGAAGCACTTGTTTTGAACTGTGCACTCCATGCTGCACTCTAACATATGTAAATAATTTGTTTGGTTTGTTTGACAAATTATCTGATCTATATATTAATACGATGAACGCTTTATCCGCAGTATGTATCCGATAAATGATATATATATATATATAGGAAATCTAACTCGGAATTGCCGAACTCGGGTCTGCCGAACTTTTAATGGGACTTTAGAAATAGGACCAGTCGAATTCAGCTGTAATTTGGTGGCGTATTGGTTAGGGTTTTTGACATGTATAGATCTCTATACACATAGATTAGCTCTATTTTCTGTTGCGTAAATATAGGGTTTTAAAAGTAACGAAGTGGATTTGGGAGGGGGATATATAGTGTGAATTAGTGTCTAAATTTAGATTACCTCTTTCCGTCGGTGACGTCATTAAGCGTGATGGTTGCGTGATCAGTCAATATGGCGACATGTAGTGCATCGGAAAACGCCTCGGTGGGCTCAAACGATCGACTAAATCTTCGTGTATAGTATGCTAATGTTGCTTTGTGAAACTTAACTTACACAAATGGATGACATCCATACCAGAACTCTTCTTTTTAGAGTTGGAAGTGTATACTACTGTTACGTATATATATGTACTGGTGACAACTTAATTTATACGATACCCTATCAGACCAACGACTCATCTGTGTTTAGTTCATGCAGTGTACATCTGTGTTTAGTTCATGCAGTGTACATCTGTGTTTAGTTCATGCAGTGTACATCTGTGTTTAGTTCATACAGTGTACATCCCTGCTTAGTTCATGCAGTGTACATCTGTGTTTAGTTCATGCAGTGTACATCTGTGTTTAGTTGATGCAGTGTACATCTGTGTTTAGTTCATGCAGTGTACATCTGTGTTTAGTTCATGCAGTGTACATCTGTGTTTAGTTCATGCAGTGTACATCTGTGTTTAGTTCATGCAGTGTACATCTGTGTTTAGTTCATGCAGTGTACATCTGTGTTTAGTTCATGCAGTGTACATCCCTGTTTAGTTTATGCAGTGTACATCTGTGTTTAGTTCATGCTTTGTTCATCTCCGTTTAGTTCATGCAGTGTACAGTTCATGCAGTGTACATCTGTGTTTAGTTCATGCAGTGTACATCTGTGTTTAGTTCATGCAGTGTACATCTGTGTTTAGTTCATGTAGTGTACGTCTCTGTTTAGTTCATTCAGTGTACGTTATGTTAATGGGTGGTTCTCGTGATCGATGTTGTGTATCAGTTAGTTGTCATGTAATTGAATTATGGCAAAAATATCTTAAAGATTGCAAGTAGTAGACACTGCTTGTGGAATAATAGTCCCGAAAGTTGCCGTATGCCACGTTTTACTTCATAAACGTTCACTTGGTGTTCTTCTAAAATCATCAAACATGAATTTTTTTACGAAATATACTTAATTATGGAGCTAGTGACCTCCCCCTATGGATTTTGATATTTCTTTGATTTCTTTCAGTCGCCTCCTAGGTTCACAATTTCGGTCCCTATTATCACTATAAGTCCTAAAAGGACGAAACAGCTGTATGATGTACTTTGATTTATTATTTGGCGCCACTCTATCTTAACGAAGTTTTTATTAAAATGTGTTATACACTTGTGTGTCTTTTGTACGTAAGTGTTGCTACGGTCGTTGTCGTAGACGACCACATAAGAGTTCCATTCATATTGTGTAATATTACGTCGACATCGAACTTTGAAAAGAGCAACCTTGTAGCAATGGTGTAATTGTGTAGACCGAATAATCCCACAATATGATTTTTTGTGTACACCAGGCCCCACTTGTATAAAACATCTCAACTTGAGATTTCCTCAAGTCGAGATTTTCCTCAGATAATATCTCCTTGAAAATATCTTGTATGAAAATTCCTCAAGGAATTTCAGGACATCCTAGCCGATGCCTTCCTCCTATTCCTTTAGAAAATTTTATACAAGTCGTTTTTGAGGAGATATCAGCTGAGGAAAATCTCGACTTGAGGAAATCTCAAGTTGAGATGTTTTGTACAAGTGGGGCCTGAATAATTAAAACTATTAATTAACAAAATATCTCGTATTTCCATGCATTTCCGTAATCTTGCCTCATTGCAATTAAACCAATTTTTAAAGAAGGTATATTTCGAAACTAAATTTCGTTTATTACATCTGACAAAGCTGGTTCTGATTTGCATTCTGTCGCCTTATGTCGCCATTTGTCGCCATTTGTTGCCACGTTTGTCTCCATTTTGTCCTCATTATTGCCTTTATACTGTCATTATTTGCTCTCATTGGTGTCAATATTGTCCAGATTTTGTCCCTGTTTGTCCCCTTATTCTGTCCTTATATTTGTTCCAATGTCCCCCATTTTGTCCTCATTTTCCCAAAGCTGTCTTTATTTGCTTTCATTTATGTGGCTATTGGCCTCATTTTGTCCTCGTTTATCAACACACTGACATCGTTGATTCTCGTGTTTATTTATTCTCGCACTATCGTTACACTCATGTGTACCACGTGATAAATATGTAGGAAGACATTTTCTCACAACTAAACTTGTTTTATTAATACACGTTGACAATAAGATAAATCAAATTGAGGATTTATTTACCTATACTGGATCATTTTGTTTGTAGCTCAAGTATTTGCCAAGGAACCTAATTCAAAAACAAAATATTTTTTACAACTTTCCTATTTCAGTCCCCAATTATAGAGTTCTTTAACCTCGTATTCTTCGCCGCATTCCGCGGCTGATTTAGAAAAAGAATCATTTGAATTGTTTACTGACCAACAAGTTGACACAGCATGCGAAGAATCTAACCAAACGCAAGACGGAAACCAGTATACGGAAGAACCTTTCCTTCATCAACCAACCACATCGCCAGCGAATCTGACGAAAAATGGCTACTTTTTAATTAACAAAGAAACAGAAAATACAAATATATGCATGATTGAACACCAAAACGGCCTACACCATGTAAAGATGTTCCATTGTATAAACATGTTAAAGACTGTTTTGATAAAGGAAGACAATGAATACCCCGTGAAGAGTTGTGACGTCATAGAATATACATGAATTCTGAGACATACATGATTAGGTACTGAAAAAAACGAAATATTCACAAGGTAAAAATTCAATTATAATTGATTTATATCTTCAATTATAGAGAAATTAATATTTTTTATTTTCCTATTGTGAAACAATTAATGTTAAGTTTAATTGTAACTTTATTGATTAAAACAACCTCCACCGAAGAAGATAATGAAAAGAGCCAGAAACACTATAGTTATGCTGGAGAGAAGAGTGAATACTTAAATGTACTCACTGTAAGTATAGTTAGCATGTTGGGAAAATAGAAATAAACGCAAAAAGAAATGAAAAGACGACATGACGATATTCTCTAATTGTCATAGAATACTATGTGACATGTTCACCATTTATCGGAGATTATGTGACGATGCTCACCATTTATCGGAGATCATGTTACGATGCTCACCATTTATCGGAGATCATGTGACGATGCTCAATATTTATCGCAGAACACTATGTGGCAATGTTCGCTTTTTATCGAAGATCATGTGACGATGCTCACTCTCCATTGGACAAGATGATATGACGATGCTCACCATTTATCGGAGATCATGTGACGATGCTCACTCTTCATTGAAAAGATCATATGACAATGCTCACTCTTTATTAGAGATCATGTGACGATGCTCATTATTTATTTGAGAAAACTATGTGACGATGTTCACCATTTATCGGAGATCGTGTGACGATACTCAAACTTTATTGGAGTTCATGTGACGATGTTCACCATTTATCGGAGATCATGTGTTGATGCTCAATATCTATTGGAGATCATGTGACGATACTCAAACTTTATTGGAGTTCATGTGACGATGTTCACCATTTATCGGAGATCATGTGTTGATGCTCAATATCTATTGGAGATCATGTGACGATACTCAAACTTTATTGGAGTTCATGTGACGATGTTCACCATTTATCGGAGATCATGTGTTGATGCTCAATATCTATTGGAGATCATGTGACGATACTCAAACTTTATCGGAGATCATGTGACAATGCTCATTATTTATTTGAGAAAACTATGTGACGATGTTCACCATCTATCGGAGATCATGTGACGATGCTCACTCTTCACTGGAGAAGACTATGTGACGATGTTCACCATTTATCGGAGATCATGTGACGATGCTCACTCTTCACTGGAGAAGACTATGTGACGATGTTCACCATTCAGCGTAGATCATGTGACGATGCTCATTATCTATTGGAGATCATGTGACGATGCTCACCATTTATCGGAGATCATGTGACGATGTTCACCATTTATCGGAGATCATGTGACGATGCTCACTCTTCACTGGAGAAGACTATGTGACGATGTTCACCATTCAGCGTAGATCATGTGACGATGCTCATTATCTATTGGAGATCATGTGACGATGTTCACCATCTATCGGAGATCATGTGACGATGTTCACCATCTATCGGAGATCATGTGACGATGTTCACCATTTATCGGAGATCATGTGTTGATGCTCAATATCTATTGGAGATCATGTGACGATGTTCACCATTTATCGGAGATCATGTGACGATGCTCATTATCTATTGCAGAAGACTATGTGACGATGTTCACCATTCAGCGTAGATCATGTGACGATGCTCAATATCTATTGGAGATCATGTGACGATGTTCACCATTTATCGGAGATCATGTGTTGATGCTCAATATCTATTGGAGATCATGTGACGATGTTCACCATTTATCGGAGATCATGTGTTGATGCTCAATATCTATTGGAGATCATGTGACGATGTTCACCATTTATCGTAGATCATGTGACGATGCTCATTATCTATTGCAGAAGACTATGTGACGATGTTCACCATTCAGCGTAGATCATGTGACGATGCTCATTATCTATCGGAGATCATGTGACGATGTTCACCATCTATCGGAGATCATGTGACGATGTTCACCATTTATCGGAGATCATGTGTTGATGCTCAATATCTATCGGAGATCATGTGACGATGCTCATTATCTATTGCAGAAGACTATGTGACGATGCTCAGAACTTATCGGTGTAAATAATTTAGCGATGTAAACCATTTATAGGGAAAATGCCACCCACAACTCCCGAACCCAGGAGCCATATCGATAGACGGATTATCCTAAATTAAGAAAACGGTTTTTAGGCAACTGTTGAAGTAACTGGTGTGAAGTACATGTTTATGACACAAAATGCTTTGAGATTGAAAAACTGCAACGTATTTTCGCAATATTTGTTTCTTTTGTGTGAAATAATATTTCGGTAATATAACACATATCTAATTTTAAAAAAACCAGATGTAGCATATATATTTTTTTCTAATGGCCATCAACGGTAAAAGGGATTGCCGTATATTTGGAAATGGTTTGTGAAAACCATGCCCAGGGGAGCTGTAAAACACAAACTAGAATAAGAGTTCTGCTGGTTTATGACTGGAGTTTATTATCATTTTAAAAATGAGGACATCTGTCTTTTTTACCACACCTTGATTTAAGTATTGGTGTGGGGATTTCATAGATTCCAATGACGGTATTCGATCCTAGCTCTGATGAAAATGATTGTTAAAAGATGCTAAAAATAGCATCAGAATGCCAATATCTTCACTCAGCTGAAATCAAATTATGTCATTATAGCAATAGCCTCGCCTAGTTATTTGTGTGCTCGGAAAACAATAGAACTGCATCATGAACTCTCGATGTCTTTTCTAGTGTCGTTACGACTTACAGATGTGTTTTGTAGTAACCTGACAATTACATATCTTAAGGTACCGGAATTGACAGCGAATAAATGGATCTACGACTCCGTCTTCGTCTCAAATATTATAAACGTGATTATGAACGTAATGCAATCAATAAGAGGTAGTTATGTTCTATTTTCACAGAAACTACGTAGGGCGATTAACGAGGATGTGACAAGAAAGACGACATGTTCAAACACAAGTGACAGTTTTATATCACAAATCAACCATGAGCAAAAAGAAGGTAAGAAAACGCAAGCATACACGCGTATAAGCGGATGAAGAGGTATTTAATTGCAGTAACCATTCACGTCAACTGATTGCATCACAGATATGGGATTCATTAAACTATTCTAAAACGCAATGATCATATTTTTCATTTATTTGAATACCAGAATTGGAATTGTATTTTTAGGTATGAAAACATTTTGGCCAATGAAGAATTCACAAAGTAAAACATAGGTCTAGCAATTTTTTTATCATTGGCAATTAGTAACACTATATATCAATTTGTACAGTTAACACATACGGAGAATTTTGAATGGTTTCCCATTGCATGTAATATATATTATGCATATATCAAAACAAAAATGGTATGTCCCACGATTGTATGGTAACACTGACGATATTGAAGTTCAGATAATTGGTCTTGGGCGCACAGAAATATCTCCTGATGCGGAATGGAATATACCATACTGTATCACATTGTAATGAAAAACTCCGATTGTAAGCATAGAAGCATGTGAAACTTGCAGGATCGTTCTGCTTCACATCAGTGCTTATCTACCAAAAATCTGTAATAATTCTTGATTGTTCATGGTCATGTTGAAGTATCTGATATCATCAAATAAGTGTTGATGATAGTTTAGAAAGCCGCAGAATCATTAATGTTCATGTAGCAATTCTAGCAAGGACATTAAAGAACCTTGGTACTTCTGTAGCCTAAAGAAAATGCGATCGTTACAAGTACATATACCGGCGACAAAAAATAAATTGGTATGAAATATCTGGGTCTTCAATTATTTCTTCCTTAAAATTTAATAACGTCGACGATGATAGCGTTAAGTGTTCGAATTGGAAACCATGGCAGTCGATGCCAACGAAATGATGAAATATGAAAAGTTCTGTAAAACATAATTATAAACTTATATCTAACAGATTTACACACAACAAACAAGTTTCTATGTGTTAAAGAACGGCATATTTTTAATGTAATATACGTTGAAGGTCTTGGCAACTATAGAAATATATTGATTGATGTAAATAGCTTTTTTTTTTATTAATTCTAAGATTTGTCTTGAAGAATAGAAATAAAGAAAAAAAATGAATGAATTCGTAGTAGATGTTAGAGCTATAAACAATGAAATTCAGAAAGGCTAGAGATATGTCAATAATGGTGTAATTGAAGCAGTTATCAGTTTCTCAGTCATGCGTCTATCCGTGTGACGTCGGAAAATAAGATCTCCAGCGACAGTCAACGAACTCTGTTGCATGTCAGGGGATTACAAGGGTTAGGCATGCGCGTTGTGAATGGCAGCTTACATAGTATAAACAGCATGTAGTACACACGTGCGCATGATATTTCTCTTCATTTGTTCACAGTACAACCTCGCCGCTATGGCAGACAACAGCACCAATAAGAGTGTATCGAATGGCACATCCGGTATACCAGGTGTGTCCGAAAGTAAGGAGGATATTGCCATACAAGTGGTGAGTATACTACAGTTCATCTAGTACTGTACTTAGATATCAAATCTACGAGTTATCATGTAGTCGCAGATTTTGTAACAAAAATCTTTAAGTGATATTCAATACATTACAATGAATATGTTACGTAGCTGGAGTTTATGCTTTTGAAAGAAATAGTGTCACACCCACAGGTAGATGCAATTGTACAGTGAAATGGTTGTTAGAAAATATGTGCATTTTGAATATCGAAAATGAAGTTACGTTGCATTTTAGCCATGAATGTTTGCCCTTAAATGTCAGGAGAATAGTGATATATTTATGATCACTGAATTGGACGAGAATTTGTCCCTAACAAATAAATGTATTTTGTATGTTAAGAGATACCCGAATGACTACTTTAATGAACAAAGGTTAAGTTAACAAGCGAATATGTTTTAAGTTTTTCAAGTCAGTCATTAAATACAAGAAAATTGATGTTTCCGTATTGCGAACAAGAGAGGAAGTCCAACAGACAAAACAATAAAAATGATTTTATCAGCATCCTTCTGTTGGGTAACTTAACCATGGAAAATATCATGCTTGCATACGTATTTCGGAAATCGTCTTACCTCTTTTTATTTTAAAATCTCATATAATGTAAAAGATACGAAGACCATGGAGAAAGCAATTCCTTCCTTAAATAATGTACGAAAGACACACAAGCGGATTTCAATGTAAATGCAGCAGAGACAAATAATTATTAAGACTGCATCGTACAGAATAATCATTGTAGCTAAGGACATAAGAGGCGACTAAGGATAATCAAATTTATTGAATGAAATGTCAAGAACTAGATGGATTGGTGCTTGTAGTCCTCCAATCAATAAAGGTCGTAATTTACAGTTAACCTTGAAGGCACTTAATATTCCAGCACTCACATATAGACCATTAAGAAAAAGACGTAATGGTTTGTCCAGAAAATGATTAACAGTTTTCAATTGAATTCTGTAAGAAATGAGATTTTTATGAACATTAATATACGAGAACGAGACGTTATTTAGTGAACCTGGAAAAGAATATTGCCGCTTGAATATCCGTTCACATTCTTTCGGATTCAGGGTTATTGCGATATGGAACAGGTTCTCAGAGGCTGTTATACAAGAAACGACTTTGAAATCAGTTTGAAAAAAACTAATTGAAAAAATCTGCAATAGAATCACTTAGTGTACACATCTTTGATATGAAGATAATTACTACATTGCTGTTATGTTCTGATTTATGAAATTGACAACAAGACAGAAATTTTTGTGATGTGCTAATAACATATCCTTTTATTTCTGTACCGGTCAAAAAGGATACTTTCAATAATGTTTCACGGCGTACTGAACAAAGCTAGTGTCTTGTGTATAGTCATACGCGTGTTAAAAAAGTTACACTCATTGGATTTGATTTGATTATGCCTTTGAGGTTTTGGTCACAATGGGTATTTTACGCCCTGTATATACATCTATCAAGTAATTTATCTCACACCGTTTAAAAGTACGTATCAAGTTAAAAGTGCATTCAAGAACCACAGGTACTCACCATTTCAACCATCAAGTACACTGAAAATGATGAATTAAGATAACAAGTGCTCAAAGTTTCCTTGTAAAGCATTTCAGCCTGTTGACAACAACAATCTGATTTTTATTTTATTTTGTGGGAACAAAAATTCTTGAAATTACTGCCTTTAATACGAGGAGATCAACTAAGTAGTGCTGTTTTTGATCACGAGGCAAAACCGAATATATTCAACAGAATCTCATTTGACATTTTACAATATTATCCCGCATTGGAGACTGCTTCTATTTAAGTATGTTTCATAGTTTTAATGTTTCTTTTTTTAAAATTCTAGTTGAAATCCAGAATAACAGACATTGCAAAACCAGACCATGATGATTTCTACCTCCGGAAATGGCTTAAAGGTAACAGCACACGACAATATCACCTGGTTATATATTCAAGATATTGAAAAGACTAGGCAAAAAATTGTTCCACTAACAACTGACGTCATTAGGAACGGATTTAATGTTTGGATTCTATATCTATTACATTATTACTTATAGCTGTATCAGTTACTGCACGTAAGAGAAAACGTGCATCCGCACGTGATGAAGGAAAAACGTTCCTATCAGTTACAATTCCGAAGAGATTTATACTATCTGTAAGATACGATGCCACCTTTGATTCATGTCCTCCTAATAGTACTTATATAATCGTTATTTCGTTTCGATTATCAATTTCATGATTTTGTTTTCATTTTAACCACGTGTTCTATGTTTGCGTAACATGTATTTATGGTAAATCTGCTATACTTAGTATAACGTTGTGCAGCACGCAAAGTATTAACTATAACAGGCAGATTGATAACATTTCATTGCTCAATAGAGCCACTTCTTTGAATAATATCACACGCAAATCATAAACCCAACGCAGCTGATTGGTTACCTGAATATGATTTGCACTTAAAAACATTCTGTTTCATAATGCGTCAGTATTGTTGCTTATTTGAATGTTTCTATGTCCTTGGGCCGACATGTCTCGGGCTAAGATCCTGTAATATCCTAACCTTGGCTAACGCCTCGTTTGGGATTATGTTGAGGATCTTAGCCCTCGACTGAGATACCCCGATCTTGCTCAGTAACATATTTTTCTAGTCCGTCTCTACTTAGTCTGTCGTTCCATCCGTTCTTTCATGCTCATAAGAATTGTGTTATTCATATTACTAGAACATAATAGATAATGTTTAAATCTGTATTGTGATTGTACCAAGACTTGGTCATTGAAGCATGTTGATGACAGCATTTTGATTTGTGCTTTATCAATACATATTTCATTGAATATTTAAACTGTTGGACGTACCTATGCTATTGTTTGTTCTATTGTGTCACTGGTTAAAATAATTTGATATTGGCAGCTCGCTGTTACGACATCGACAAGGCAGAAGCGATGTACCGAACGGTATGTTATGACTTTTTCCAACTTTTGTCTCGTTTTATACTCGTTTCGTAACTGACATTTCAGCGTTTATCATTGCGATTTTACAAGAAACGACACGTTGCATATGAAATCGGAATGGTATTATGTGCTAGATAATTTTGATGCCGGCTTTCCGTTAACAGATCTTATATTCAGCAGTGCTACAACTCCCTCTACTCATAGTCACGGAAAGGTGTGATATTAATTAGCACGTGACTTACACTAATCACCTTTCTGAGGGATGGTATAGCGTGATGGAAAATCCTCTGATCACAAGTCTCGGTACACGTGTACCAACTCACAGTATCACATGGTTTTAATGTTAAATATTGTTATTTTAAAAAAAAATACAATTATAAAATTATCCATTGATGAAAATTATTGTCATTCTGATATATACACTGATACTGACTATGAAACCACCCATAAACAATACGCCATGTAAATTCTAATCGTCTTCGAGAAGAAGCTTTGATCGATTTTTGACTTTGGGTTGTGTTTTATCAATTGCTAATGGACATCATCTCTGACAATTTCTGGTGGATAAAACACCTGTCCAATCAATCATGTATCTGGCATAGCCATTCATTCATTAATTACATTACCTGTCCGGACGCCTAGTCAATTAAATCATGATTAGACTTGAATATATATTTTTTATCGTTGCTTATTTTTATCTACTGATGATATGATGCCTTCTTAGGGACAAAGCCCTTTACTTGCTTAAAAAAATATCGTACATCAGCGTTGAACAACTGTAAAATATTTTTCGTGTCGGATTTTTTTTTATTGATTTTGTGAATACTCTTTATATACGATTTCATAGTCCACGAATTGTTGAATTAGTATAAGTAGATTTATTGGGATATATTCATCCATGAAAATAAGCATCCATGAAAAAAAATACGAACAATATTCCCACCAAAATAAATAAGTTTACAATATTTATCTAATGAAGGTTGATTAACGAATATTATACGGTCTTTTTCATAACACAAGGAAGACATAGTAAGCATTTGAATTTTCATCTCCAGCCCTATCAGTCAACTTCCTTACCCCGTCATATTACAACTGTCTTCTATTTCTGTACCATTTCTGACTTCTTCTTTTGTGTCAGTAAAAAAAGCCTCAAACAAAAAGCAAAACAAATTAAACGCAAGTAACCCCCCTCACACCTTCACCACCACCGCTAACAGCTAACAACAACAACAAAAAACAACAACAACAGCATCGACAAAAACAGCAACAACATCAACAGCAACAACAAAAACAACAGCATTAACAAAAACAACAACAACAACATCAACAGCAGCAACAAAAACAACAACATCAACAACAACATCAACAGCAACAACAAAAACAACAGCATCAACATCAACGACAACAAACAAACAAAAGATCCATATATTCAGATGATATTCTTTATACAAAACACCGCCCGACAACCTGTTATCAGTTTTGTGCTGTTTCATTATTGACAGCTATTTGTTCAACACAGCAAGAACAATCCTTCTTGATAATGTTTAGCTTATCAATTCTCACGATTTTGCTATGCTGTTCAATTCAAACTGAAATAAACACATAGCCAGTCTATGGAACCTATTCTTAACTGTAATCGTAAATCATTTCTAAACGTGATTGAAAAAAGTAATTAATTAATTTGACCTACATATTGAAGGCAATACATTTTTTCGTCCGAAAAACGTTGCTTAACTTTTTGTCTGTGTATTTTGTTGTCATTGACTTCGGTTTCATTAGTTATTTTTATTTTGTAACATCAGTTCCGTATGTTTTAGATGAAGATAATTAAACGTAATACTAATTATTTCACAATTTGTTTAAACTGAAGTATATGCTATGTAATGACTTTTACGGTTTCAGAGCATGGCGTTCCGTGAAAAGCTGAATGTTGATCGTATCCTCCAGGACTACGACCCGCCTCCGGTATGTTTAACCCTCCATTATCATAATTAAACCTCATACAATTTTGTATTCAGCTATTTAACTCACTCGTCAAATCAAAATGACTGCCGACGAATGAGATTGTTCATCAATCCTTCCAAAGGTCTTGTTACATGACTATAAAACACGACTTCGGCTTAGGATATTCTTATAATTTTTTTTATCGGAAGATTGTTGTGCGTGATTCTTCCTTCATTATAAATAACAGAGATAAGCTATACTATGATAGGTCGTCAACCTCGCTATAGAAGATAGTGAGATATGACAAGCCAAGACAAGTTGTCTTCTTTGTACAGGTGTCACGTTTTTCTCTACGGATCTGTAAACAGAAAATAAAAATAACTATTGAAATAGCTAGTATAATCCTGATGATTCTATTTGAACTGCTGCATTGATGATTAACGACATAATCTTTTAGTGAAAACGAGCGCTTTATGATATGGAAATTCAAAGTGGTTGAAAAAACAACAAACCTTTTTTACGTAATTGCTTTAAGCAGCTGGGTTGTTGGTGTTATCACAGAACGTACCAAGTTATTTATTTGTTTTTTGACTGACAAAATACACTTTCAAACTTACACGTGGTGACAAAGCATACTTAATTTTATATAATAATGTAGATGAACTGAAGAAATATATATGTTAATTGTTTGAAAGGCAAACCAATTAAGCAATCAAGATTATAACACATGTGATTTCTTTTTCATTTAAACGGTTTAAGGTTCGTGAATCTCCGTCACGTTCCGTAAACGAGAAAATGTACCGACTTTTGTTAAGTGCCGAAGGATCCAGAATTGTCAAAAAACATATTGTATGCATGTAAGATAAAACGATTGTTTGTGATTTTTTTTATATCATTATTATTTACTTTGGTAATGCATTGAAACGGACCGTTCAAAATGACAAATAAATCATATCTTATCAACAAACGATTGGAAACGATTTAATTAAAGCTCAAGTCTTCATTATTACGTTTTCCGTATCAGGCAATCATGACTATGTTTATATGTTTTGTATTTCCACACCTGTCAAATATAATTTTTCAACATTGCATGTAAGACGATACAGGCTATTTCTCATGGGGATGAGAGCATTTTACAGGTTCTGTATAGATTGAATTCCTACACAACCTCGGCTTCATATCGAGGGACCATCTTTAAGTGTTTTAGCCTCATTAATCCGTATTCCCTTTGGCCGACTTGACATTTTGATGTGTTGGTACCTTGACAAACACTGGGTGATGGTTCGTAAACACCAGGAAGGTTTCCGATTTCTCAGCCAGTCTCAAGAATACGCAGGTGTTACAGTTACATATATCCTCGTGGCTGTGGCAGACCAGAGTCGTCTAGAACGAAATTGCAAGAAATAAAGTGAAACATGATTGAATCATAATTCCGTCTTGGCAAGTACTGTAGGCATGATCTAATACTTAATTCACTTGTATCCACACCCTTAATGTCACGATATCATTGTGTCATCTTAACACACGTCATTAACGTCAGTAATTCATGTACAACTCATTCACATACGTTATGAACGTCTCTGATTTGTGTACAACTAATTTACATACGTTTTGAACATCACTGATTCATGTACAACTAGTTCACTTAAGTTATGAGCGTCACTGATTCGCGTACAACTCATTCATATGCGTTATGAACGTCACTGATTCGCGTACAACTCATTCACATACATCATGAACGTCACTGATTCGTGCACAACGCATTCACATATGTTATGAACGTCACTGATTCGTGCACAACGCATTCACATACATCATAAACGTCACTGATTCATGTACACTTCATTCACTTGCGTTATGAACGTCACTGGTTCGCATACAACTCATTCACGTACGTCATGTAGGTCTTTCCCAGCTGTGTGTTGTGGACGGATATATCACAAATTGAGTGTACAGGGAATCATCAGTGTGTAAGTAATGATGATATTTTACATGACCACTATTCATGAAGTGATGACGTCATCACACTATCAATGGTGACGTCAAAACACGTTTGGGATCTCTTTTCTACGAGGTGTACATCCCCAAGTAGGTTTTCCTTTATACAAAGCTTAACCATGTGCTGTCTGAGGTAAAAAGTCACAGGTTAACGACGTGATATTTGAGGTAGAAGTTATCACAATTTAAGAACGTGTTGTCTGAGGTAGAAAGTTACTAGTTTAAATATCACAGTTTAACAAATGTATCACATTAATTAAACTTAATGTGACTTTTATTTTACCTTATTTAGGTGCTGAAGAAATACCTAACCGGAGGATTCATTGGGCACGCGCTGGATGGTTCACAGGTCCGAGTGGAACTGTTCGGAAAATTGGACATAAAAGGGATCATGTGTTCCGTTCGTAAATCAGATCTGGAAAAGACGAAAATTTTGCAATGTGAGATGACAGTGAAGGACCTGAAGGAGAGATCAATCCTGGTAGATAGATATTCCTTTATATTGATTTTGATATACGTTTAGTTTATGATTCCTTTGTGGTGGCAATCATTCTTATGAAATTAGATCTGTCGTAAAATAATGCGACCGTGACCTACTTATCAGCTTTTGACAATTGTGTTCAATTTCGTTTTTAAAACCGGATACTTATTACGCAGAAAACACATTTAGTTTGTGCGAACTTAAAACATTAATATTTATATCTTTATATGATCTTACATCACTTAAACCTGCTGTTTAGAAGTTTCATAATTCAAGTTAATGCAATTTGAAAAATAACATCTTCACTCGTTTTTCACCATTGTTTAGTTTATGTATTTTTTGTAAAGCAACATTAATCAAAATACAGTGAATCTAATGTTTGTAATAATGATTTTTGTATCAGAAAAATCATCGATTATTAAACTACCAGTCACCGATAATTGAATTGTTTATAGACAGGGACAAGAGTTGATGGACTGACGGTCATATTTGACATGGAGGGTGTCAGTACTAAGATGCTGTGGAGGCCAGGTAAACTGAATCGGTGGTTTCCTCGACATGAGTAAATGCTTAATAAATTTGATAAAATGACCTCCTTAAAATTGAAGAAATGCCAACATGTCCACGGAATCTTGATTCAATTTCAAAATTAATGAAACGAGAGCAAATATAAATAAAAGGTTAGATTTACATGGTGACCCTTGAAAGAGAATAAGGAAAATGAGACCAGATGTTACGAAGGAGTAAGCGTTTTCTGCTTCATCGAAGACACAGCCATGTAAATCCTAGTCAATCTGACACACCCTTTCTCTATGGCCGGACAGGCAGTATGTAAAATGAAGTATATGTTTCGGAAGAACTGGTCGTATAAAAGTCCCCAGGGAGTTTATGTAAAGCATACTTTTGTTCATACTATCACATGTTTAAGCAAGTCTGAGTTTGAATTATAATTTGGCGGACACGTCGTTATTCCCTATAACATTGCAAAAACCGCGGTCAACAATTATTTATCTGTTTGCAGTTAAAAAAAAAAAAGTAAAATGTCGTTTTTGTTTCAAACCATAAACAGACTTTTGGATTTAGGCTGCTGTCAATGTTTAACTTCTTTTATATCCAATAACTATATTTACAGGTATGCAGATGTACTTGTACCTGGTAAAGCTGCTTGAAGACAACTACCCGGAAATGATGAGGAGATTATTGGTTATCAATGGTGAGTTATACATTTTGCATGATAACAAGTACAGTAAGTAGACACACGCATTTCAAAATAATGACAGTGTATTTTTTTTTTTTTTTTTTTCGGCAAATCCATTCTATTCTTGAAAAAATATGCATTTCTAATCTTTATTAAATATGGTGTTTTAGAGAGGAAAAAGCAAACACATTTTCTTGTATGTATAAAACAATCTACCACATTTTCTGCATTTGTTGAACATTTGGATTATGATTCTTCTCCGGACATTCTAAATCATGCACTCTTCTTTTCCGATCTCAATGCCTCTGTTCTCTATAGTAATGAAAGTAATACATATTCTCTCACCGAGATAAAGTTTGAAGCTGGTATCTTTGATCTGCTGATGAGCAGGAGAAGCAGTACAGGTGGCAGAAAGGACCTGATGATGATACAAGATAATCCATTCTCAGTATATTCTATCCTATTTATGACAATGCGGAAGAAAAGCATGTCGAAATGTTGGATGTTCATTTTTTTTGTTTTTTACATTTTGGCGTAATTCTGGTGCATACCCACCATAAAATTATGTAGACTTGCAGTAACCTTCCTTTTATATGCTGTCTTGTCATGTCTATTTCTAAAACTAGCTCTTCTGACCTTATTTGACTTCATTTGATGTCAATGATTATATAATTGTCCCTTCTAGTTGCGCAACATACATATATGACACGTATAAATAACTCGTGAGCGTTTATATTACATGCATCCATATA
This sequence comes from Ylistrum balloti, assembly GCF_031769215.1. Classification (NCBI taxonomy): domain Eukaryota; kingdom Metazoa; phylum Mollusca; class Bivalvia; order Pectinida; family Pectinidae; genus Ylistrum; species Ylistrum balloti. The sequence goes on along the minus strand of NW_026782060.1, from coordinate 408,629 downwards.
TATTCATACATACACACATTCATACATATATATCACATTCTTAGTAAAGGCTCACCTTTCCGACTGTTTTATATTTACAGCGCCTAAGATATTTCCTCTGTTGTACAAATTGGCCAGACCTTTGATCAGTGATGATATGAAGGATAAGATCCACGTTGCAGGAGGTAAGTGTAACAATGGAAACAACAATTAAAAGATCTGTAAGGTCAGAAGGGTAAGCGTCCTCTGTTGTTTTCACGACACCTGCCATGTCAATTTTGACCACTCAGGTCAGTTATGTCCGTTCCCAAATTAGAGCAAGGTAAATAACAACAAAACAACATGAGGTACTTCTGAATATCAAACATTTCCATCTCAATTTCACACAAAGGAGGGAAGCATGGAGTTAGATTACAGGTAAACGATAACTAATATAACCTAACTACAAAAGGAACTTTCCATAAAAACGAAAGTAAGCGGAACCTCTACTTGTCACTGTTTCATATACAACTTGCAATCTAGTACATGTAAAGTCATTTAGACTGAGGTCCTTGTCTAAACAAAGATATCTGGAAAAAAACTGAAATTGGCTAATTTTTCAATTTTGTATAGTTCGACTTTTCATTCAACCAAAGAGAATATACGTTTCATTTTCTCAAAATAATCGACAAGTAATGCCATAATATTAATATCCTTTCCGCAAATGTCAAAACTTAAGTGATTTAAAGTCTGCGGTTCCGTCTGCATCTTGGTTTTCTTGTATTTGTCAGTTACATGGCAACTACTGATAGGAGAGAGTTTTGGGCTTACAATTGTAATCTTGAATTCTTTCACGGACAATTAAGTCATTGCCTGTTTAATCCAAAATGAGTCAATAACGTAACTGAATATATGTGGGATTTTTTCTGTGCACCAATCCAAACTTGAAACTAATCATATTACAGGATATTGCAGGTATATCTATCTATCTTAATCAACGTAACTAGAATCCTTCTGGTAAACATTTTGATTAAAAATTCAATTCAAGAATTGTTTTCAATGAAGGTCAATAAAAATGAAAGGTCTCTTTTAATGGAATTTTGCGTACAATTATTTTCGGAATTGTCATATGTTAACCAACCGAGATTGCTAACTAGTATGTCGGATTTTCGAAGAGAAATAGAAATTTGGCATAAAAAGCTACTTATTTGATACATTTGTAAGAATGGTTATCTGCCCTTTGGTCAGATTATTCAAATGAGATACCTCTTGTCAAGAACTCTGAGTTTGAAGATTGTACGAAAAACACAAAAATGAATAGCACCTTTTAATGCAAATAAATTGAGAGTTAGACACAGTAGAGCCATACTATAAATTTCACTACAGCATTCAGTTGTTATGCTGTTCTAGAGAACCTGTCAGTAACGCTAGGGAATAAAGAATATGTTATATTTATATTCATTGTGAAAATATGCTATCAGCTAAATGTGGGAAGAAAGTGGATTACCTAAGGAAAATGCATGTGATCGATCAGGTGACCCCATACATTAACACCTCCGCTCGAAGAATCGAACCCCGAACGTCTAGGTGAAAGGCGAGTGCAAATTTACTGCACTACTAAATATTCGTATTTATTGCGAGATCAATGAAAACAAAAAAGATATAAACATTGGATATTGTTTTAGTTTAAATGTTTATTTTCAATATATTCAGATTGTATAATCTATTTTAACTATAAGTTTCAACCTTGTTTTGCATGTGTAGCAACTAAAATTAAACCAATATTTTGAGAAGTCCAGTTAAGTTCAAATTTGATGTGAAAACAACGCCACTCTGCAGCCGAATATGCCTTTCTTCCAGAATATCATATTGTGTTTTGTTACAGGAGACTATAGAGAGTTGCTGTTTAAGTACATCGATCCCAGTAACATGCCTGCTTGCTACGGTGGGAAACTCACAGATCCGGATGGCAATCCTAGATGTGTCGAAAATGTAAATATTGATTGTAATTTGTACGGTTAACTGATATAATTACTGGATACAAAAATTAATACAAAGTGATCTGATTGTTTGATGACAACAAAAGATCTAACATATGTGTTATGTGTATGTTATACTGGTCTGTGAGATATGTAATTACCAGATATATCATATTTTACAGCATAAGAGGAAATTACTCCATTCCAGATTTTGGTTTGTTTTGTCATTAGTTTGTACATAAATCCGGATAAGGTGACCGGGACATCTTTTAAAATCCTAATCCAGATTGGAGCAAAACAAAATGACGATATCTGAATCTGGAAGGTTCCGTCTAATGTTTTTATTGTGATATCGCTTTATACATCCAAAGTTCACTACAAGTGTGTAAGTATAAGTGTATAATCGATGCTGGGACGAAATGAGACTGAGTAGGGCAAAAACGTAGGTCAATAAGAATTTTGATTTTTGCACATTTGATATAAACTGATTCAAAGCTTTAAACATATTCCAATTTATATTTATTACAGATATGTCAAGGTGGGGACGTACCCGAGTCGTATTACTTACAAAACACTCAACTGCTTGAACACATGAAATCGGTCACCATACCAAAGGGAGACAAACTGCACCTGGAATATACCGTTGAAAAAAAGGGGTCGATCCTCAGGTAAATTTATGAAAGATGTTTACTGGAGGTGGTGGCATGAAATAAGTCAATATTTTCCCTGTCATATCTGATCTAGATTTATTGACTTCGACAATATATTAGACAATTGCGAGTTCATCCGTAAAACTGAAATAAGAGTATGTGAAGTGTGTATGAGAATTCATAGCGTTTTTACAAATATCGATAATTCTACATTACTGTAGGACACATTGGGCTCAATGCCTATTATTTGTAAATCATTACGTTTGAAATTGAAATCAACAGGTAGTATGACGATTATCATAGAATTGGACGGGTTTTATTTTATTTTGTAGGCGGGATAGAGTGCGGTGGGGTGGGCATAGCGGGAAATACTTGTCCTTTGAGATATATACAGAGTTACTGTTCTTGGCGAGTGAACAGTTTCTTGTGCATGAAAGCCCGAGTTTGTTGAGTTTTCCGTCCGTTGTTCGCTATCGATGAAAAATTAACTCTATTACTTTCGGCGAATTATAGTTGAAGTATTCGTGAAAATGTACAATTAATTTCTAATTTAAAAGCAAACGGAATTTCACCGTCAAAAAAGGTTATCGTGAAGTCAGGAGATAGTCCGTGACTGTATACCGAGAGTACGCCTTGCAGGGGTTCTCCTGGTTTCGCGTTTATAATTTTTTCTTTTTCACAGCCAGTCGCATATTACTTTTAAAATGACGTAGGACGATTATCCATCATCTTATTATACCAACCAATGAAATCGCTTGAATAAAGCAAATGTCGTCATTTCGGTCTAATTTAGAGTCGGAAAATTCCAACAAGGAATTTCTTACCCCGGTATTTGTCACGACAAATCCAGAGCTTCGCATGCTAAAATATGAGCGCATATGAGTTTTGAATAATTTCTTGCTATATAAACAGTACACTTACTTCACAATAAACGAGAAAGAACTTACGAATAACATGAAACCGTCCGGGCGACGAATTCGGCTTGAGCGGGCTCCTATCATGCTTAGCGTTGTAGTCAAGAACGACAACTCAATACCGCTTCAAGTTCGTGGGAGTGTTAATATTTCACGATATGGTTAAATTTTGCGGGTTTTTTTTGTTTTTTGTTTTTTTTGTTTTCTTTTTGGAGTGGGGGGGGTTAAAATGTTATCAAATATTATAAGCTAGGCAAAAAGTAATCTAATTAAGTTATCAAGGAACAATATCTTTCTTCTGTGCAGATGGGAGTTCCAAACAGACGATTACGATATTGGGTTTGGCGTTAGCTTTAAGGAAAATGGTCATCTTACACCTATTGTGCCTGTGACACGTGTAAACAGTCACGTGGTTACAGAGGACGGCAGCATCACATGTGATAAACCGGGGATTTGTAAGTACTTCATACAATGTGGCGTAAGTCACCAGAACTTTGTGCTAGATCTGTGTATAGCTTTTAACTCTGAATCTCAATAATAGTGTATAGCTACATTTCTTTATCTTTCTATCGCTTGTTTAACAATAAACTAACAATTCTATAACACGACTATATTTTAACAAAATTTTGTATATCATCTGTAACTAACCTTTCAGCAATATAACTATTAAATATTGCAATCAATCATTATTATTCACTTTGCCGGGATAATATCAGATATTTCTACCTCGTAGGAGTACAAAAGGAACAGAACAAGAACATCATACTTATTAAAGATATTTTTTCCTCGGCAAATGTGCATTTCTAATTTCAGATGTAGTAATATTCAACAATAAATTCAGTTGGTTTAAGTCAAAGAAAATTCACTATTCTGCCGAAGTCTTCTTTCTGTCAACAAGTACAAGTATTAATGGTGCAGAAACGTAAATGTTGGTACAGTATAGTATCGAAGTGCATGTAATGTTGTACGATATGTATAGTCTGTCACACCACAAATAGACACAGGTATGTAACAGGGTCTGGTTCATAGTATATGTTATGAAATAAACATCAATTTCTGATATATAGATATTGCCTTAATCCCGTTAATGAAGTTTACATTGTAGTATTGTAATCGTGATATCCTAGCCAAATTAGAGAATACACATCCTCAAACGTAGTGATCAATATCTAATCAGTCTAGATATCATAATGGACTCAAATGTATGTTAGCTGTCCAGTACAAAAGTTATCAAATAACACGTTTGGTTGTTTCATACGTAAGAACGCTTGGCACCAATACTTCTGTCTCATCATTTAATTTTATATGGTCTTAGTTTTTTAATCATCAGTGAGAGATAAGTCCTTACTCTGTAATGAACTAATGTGCTTCCTGCTTTGTTTTTACCACATTTCTTTACATTCATTGATATATTCTTTATTCTCAGTACTGTACTTGTTTTTGAAAACTTGTGCGATATTGATATAATCAGCTTTACCATTTAACTGTTGTAATAGTGCATGTCTCAGACGTAACCTCTAGACCTCTTTAGTTTTGATAATTGTATCTTGTTTCGGTGTCTGTTGCGACTTGTTTGTAAATAAATTATTTGCGCTGGTAAATAATGTTTAAAAGTAACATCCCTTATATCCGTTAAGTTATGTGAATTCGGATACAATTTCATATGTTTTTACTGTGTTTGTCAATTTTTTGTGATCTTTTATCTCGTTGGTATATAAATATCATATACCGTATGGCCGGTCATTTTTGAGGGAATGCTATTTTCGCTGTGTCTGTAGATTAATGTGATCACGAAAATTTAATCCCTGAAACAATGAAATGCTTGTGTATTAAATGCCCTTTCACCTAAGCTTCGCCGAATTTTAATTTGTTAAAAGATAATTCGAAAATTTTAACCCCCGAAAATTAACGGACGTGCGGTATATATATATCGTATATAATATATTGCTATGAAACAATTGCAAACTTCAGCAATTTTACAGTGTATCCATGTCACATTTCACTATAAACAAATAGTATTGTATTGCTGTAAGCAAAATGACAGCCATAACTGTAAATATGTTTTTGTACCCTTTAAATCTCTTTAGTTATTTGATAATTGAATTCATTTTTAAGTGCAAAAAGAGCAACACTAATAAATACCATAATAAATTACTGTTTAAGATCGCAAACAGTTACTGTGAAAAAATACAGTCATTAACAAGGCATGTGTATGTTATCTCTGAACGTCTAGTAAAAATGTGAAAAAAGCGAATCCGTCCAATTAGGTTTTCAAAATGCCTTGAAAATCTGTTTATCAAATTAAATGTCTATATATACATAGTAGTAATCTATATGACAGACGCTTATTGATCTCATTGCAACATATTTTTGTCCAATACGTATGTCGAAAGAATTAATTGGTTCTAACGTCATTAAAGGAACTCACGTCACGTGTAGGGCTGTTGACATTGTGGTGTTTTTCCTTTAATTGCGATTGACGTATGTTCTTTCTGAGGAAGTCATAGCTCTTTACCATATAACTGATAGCCATCAGCTCTTATTAAATCGTATTTATGTATTTCTTATGATCCAGACTCGCTGTGCTTTGACAATAGCTTCAGCTGGACAAAGGGAAAGCGGGTCAACTTTATGGCGGAGGTTATCGCCCCTGATGATTCACTCATCAAATCGGAAATCAATGCTCTCATCGAAAAGGGTGATTGGCAGTCACTCTCGGAGAAATTCGAGACAACCCATCTTTGATATGTCGTCATTTGCAAATTATCACTACGACAGTGTAAGCATTTATTCGTCCATAGCCTGGAAGAATTGTACTTCTTGATAATTACAATCAACATTAATGGAAGGAGAATGATACTTCTTATTTAAAAATGCAGTTTGTAACTCATCATTTTTTATTTAACACAAACTATATGACTATACAGCAGGTTATGGTAAAATCCAAGCAGTTTCCATTTCATTAACCTCGATAGTATTTTACGTAGTGAAAGATTTAGTCAGCGTTTTGGTGTGGTTGACACGTTGATTACTCTGTAAGCGCTTCAAAAGGTAAAGAGAGATAACTGCTAGATCTGTTGAACTCGTACTACTCAAAGGTTGCGACATATACCTGCAATAAATTTCTATCAGGGCATTTATTATTGAGAGACATCTGACGTCATACATGAATTATTTATTGGGTACATTGTACCATGGGGAGGTTTACACATTGAAAATGAGTAATATACAAATAATTCCGTTTTCGAAAGTTAAACTAACCAGCACACTCACACACAAAACAAGATTTTTGTGTGAAAATTAAAATATTTCAGAAAGTCGAAAGAAAATTCGAGATGTTTCAAGGTGAAATTAAATATTTATATATCATTAAAATTACAGTAAAGTTCGCTTTTTAATTATATTACCTCGATGTTGTTTACCTTTCTCATAATGTTATATTTTAATGAAAATTATTTTGTGGTGTGTTAGTGTGTTGGTCAGTTCAACGCCTGAAAACAAAAGAAGTAGAATGCTAGCCATTTTCACAAAGACAGTCCCCTGTATATTATACTCTACCTTTTGTGTCCCAACCATACACACTTTAGATATATTTCCCTTTATATCATAACTCTTTGAACAGTATAACATGACCTCTTGTAAAACAGATGAAAGATATAGATCGCCGATTATAAGTTTATATATTGTTATTGTATTAATTTGTCATCTTTGATGTTTGTTTATTTTATTTTTTTTAATGATTCAGCAAGTTTTTAACGTTCTGAAGAAATGGATTTCGTTGACAATAAAATTGTCATTTTTAATTTTTTTTTTAATGACGTAGTATTTCAACGATTTTAGAAGTTATTTATGATTTATTCTATGGGAACGAAGATGGTTGTTCCCACAAGTTATATTTATCTTGTAGTTCCTATTAAAAATCAATAAGAAATATTAGTTGTAATTATGGGTTAAACCACGATAGGACTAACTTATTAAACTAAAATTTGTATGGTTAGTTATTTCGTATCATTTCGTTCACTATGATACATCGAAAAAGTTATATAATTTCAATAAATCATGCATAATATTGTTTACGTTTGTGTTCTGTTGTTTTCATTTACCAAACATTTTAGACATATCAAACTCATCTGCTTTCACTAACAACCAGGTCTGGTGTCAATAGTAGGGAATATTGGTTATGGATAATACCCGGAGTTATCATCAGTATTGCAGAGATTTGTTAAGTATAGTGCTGTGTTAGGACTTTCTGTAAACAGTATATATACCTCATGGGTCTAATATTGGCTGAAATATTAGAAAATGAAGAGAGAAATTTTAAGAAATTATAGAAATACTGTATAACAGATTATTGCCGTGAGTCAAAAGCATCGTAAAAATCTTTTACAATAGGAAAATAAAATTTCAACGAATTAGAATTCTGAATATGAAAGGATATATATTGTTTGCGAATACTTCTTCGATAGCAGGCTTCATTTTCAGGATCCTTGATTTGTCTGTCAAACGCTAGAATGACTGAGCGAGAACTGATGACGATATATGCTTATAAATTTAAGTATTCTGTATCATGTTACAAAAACTCTTGTCAACTTACTACTTCATCAGCTTCAAACTATTATAACTGTCCAAATACCCTACGAATATTGAAGATGACTACGCCGGCTTCTTTAAAGGCACTTTTTACCTCATGCAAAATTTACACTTTCCTAATTTATTTCACGCAGCTACTTTTCGCAATCACGTCAATTCCAAGCGAACAAAAGAAAATATTCTCCCCCTGAAAACAACTGGCTATATATGATATATCGTAAAGGGCGCACAGCTAACAGACCTATGATTTAAAAAATACACAAATTTGTTATAAACAGAAGTAAACACAAATATATTTTCGAATTCGAATACAAAGAACAGGGATTGGTTAAAAATGCGACACAGATTTGTTATTTTCCTACATATATATATCAGAAAGATTACACAAATATTATAGAATTTTTATAGACTTTGTAATAAAATAGAAATCTAATTGTACATATCATTCATTCGGATGCTACATATAGTCAATGCATAAATATGTTTCCATCATAAACAAATGTTGTGTATCAACACCAGAATGGAAGGTCAGTAGTTTCATACAGTTTGAGCTCATTTATGAAAATTTTAATCAACGTTGGCAACACATTCTTCAACTAGAGCTTGTATAGAGTTTGGGAAAAGCGACGAACACATCAAAAGTGTGGCACAGGCGTATTCTATGACTGAAAAAGTCTAAAACCTAATTTCTTAAAATGGGTATAAATATATTGCTGCGTCTATTGCGAATATGAGATTCTTCCAAAGCAGATGATAACAATTACACAGGACAAGGTCCGGGCTGAACAAGCACGTCATCCAAGGAAACAGAGCTTCCGAATCCCTCGCCGACCACATATTCAAATACAATCTACAAATAAGACAGATGCTTGGTGTACAAAACATTAAATCAAAAACAATGAGTTATCTGAATCTTTAAGAGATTTTTGGTATTAATGATAAAATATTTAGATGTTTATGCAATACAGTGTATTTGATAATATTGTAAACACTTTATAGATTGTATGGTTACACTGTGGAAAGATGTATGACTCGTTCTGTTGAAGAGTTCAAATAGTTACAATCATAAGAACAACTATTATTACTGCAGAAACATATATACGATGTGCTAAATTAACGGTATGGTTGTGTCTACCTGGTAAGGCTCGAATGTCTGGAATGTGGCACTGTACTGCAACCAGCCCATGCCCTCGCTATAGCCGGTATCCACGGGAACTGTGAAGAGGTTTTTAGAGTGACCCCGAGATTGGAGGATGACGTCAAGATATGAATTATCACGACCGATAACTCTTACCCAGAATATAAGACACTGGTTGCCTGTAGCGGGGTATAATGGTTTAGACTTAATTATCGCTCTGTCACCAGGCTGGTTCAATCGTGTCGTCTCTGCTATCAGGAAATGTCCTTTTCCTGAATAAAACAAGAACAAGGCGATTCATCTTTAAATATTTCTTACACATTAATATATATATATATAAGGAGAAGAGTATTTATTTGTGCCGTAGCTGAAAGACTTAAAGTTTATATTTATATGTCATATATGTAATACATATTTATTTTGACGGGAAGGTTTTGTAATTCTTTCTTGATTGCTGTTGTCTAATATAGTTTAATATATAATCATGTTCAGCTAAGGGAGAAAGTAGAAGTTGTATCCAAACTTACCCGTTTTACCATACGAATGATCGCTCAGAGGCCATTGTGGAAATCGACCTACATCGCCTTTCGCCAAAGTCCAGATGTTACTCTTATCTTTTTGTTGCTTAAACCCACATAGATGCCCCTCAAATGAACACAGTGTACGGTGCTGTTCGACTGAAAAGCAGAAGAAATCAATACATAATTCAACTTGTGATAATGAGTGTTTTTCCCCAATTCTTTGGTATCATTGATTATCTAGACTGTAATTGTCATCTGGTACAAGAAGATTTTAATTTAGTTTTATTTACTTTAATTGATATCGATTCATATAAGTAAGAATTCCAACTGCACATTATTAACAATGTAGCATTCGCTATGGAAGTATAATCAGTTGAAGACAATTGGACACCAATGAAATCTTTCAATACGTGTGTTGTATTAACAGATATAACAATTAACAATATAGTTAAATGTTACACTAAAATACGTGTAACGGCTGTTTCGTTCTTCACGATGCTAGGGGCCTTCAGTGACGTAGCATAGATGGCGACGTTGGAAAATCAAAATATAACTAAGAATCAGGTATTGAAACATTTGTTTTATGTTTGATTCAAAATAACGACAGACTCCAAGATAAAACCAAATGAGAGTCAAGGCCTAACTTACAAAAGAGCACGCTAAAGGGAAATAATCGCAAAATGCAAATTCGGTATCGGTTAGAGTTAAGATGGCAACTGCTTTTGCATCGTATCGCTATCTTTCGTCTGGCAGCAATGAAGCTGCATTTTGATATCATCCTAAATGTTTAGAAATATAATTCCAGTTAGTTAATAGTGTATGCTTACTGGCTTTCCGTCTGATGGATTGAACACAGCTTGGGAAATCATCGGACCACACTGCAAACGTCGGCTGGTCAACACACACCACAGAAGAAGAACCAATTAAATTATAGCTCTGGTCACACTCGAAGGATATCGAATCACCCGCGAAATGTGAATTGCCAATCATTCGACCGTGTCCAGGTCTTCTCGGCTGGATGCAACTCTTACCTGTAATATTACAGTATTTCATCAGCAATGTGTATGTTCTGGTTAGTACATAATACATAGCATCATTCAACGATCGAGTTCGAAAAAAAAAAGAAAATTTAGATTAGTAGGACAATAAAAAATCTGACGGCCAGAAATAATTGTATGTCAAAATAAACGTACGGATATTTTGGTTGATGGTATAAATGACTGTGAAACCAGTCCCGGTTGTGGTTTCGTCTGTTAGAAACTTGAGGTACATCTTGTTGGATGAGGATAGAACTGATGCTGGCGGCACAGTACCACAGTGTGCACCTAGGAACGTCGCGTTGTCGTTTGGACCATCAAAAATCTGAAATATATAAAATGGTTTGTATAAGATTTATTTTATGAACAAATGTGGATCACGTAGGTTTGGTCCGTTATGGAAGCTTAATAAGCGTACAAAAGACACATAAGTGAATAACACCTTCTTAATCAAATTTAAGTTAGATATGATAAAAGCCAAGGAATTGGGGGAGGGGGGTTAGAGTATGTAAGTACATGTCTGTATATTCTTTACCGAGCACGACACTGTAAAAAGGAATCAATGCTTACCAAAAGCGCGTCGCTCATACAGCTGATTGTGTATTCCAGGTCTATCCTAGTAATGGAGACGGATATTGTAAGATCCGTTGCGGCCGTTACGATTTCGTATTCACACTTCATAAAATTGTCATAGTCTCCGACGTTGATAATCCCAGATGTACCCGGAAGTCCGGTATGGTACTTCACACCACATTTTGTATCCGCTGCAAAATACAGAAATACTGACCTAGACCGAGTGATTACTAGACTGTGTCGGTTTAATGTTTCAGTTGATGATTAACCTGTGGATGGATATCAATTCTGAATGGAAAGCAAAGCAACATATTTGTCGGTTCTGAAGTAATTTTTAAACAATGTTTAAACCAACCTGGACAGGGCTGCGTGTTACACTCCTGCATTTCGTGACTTGGTCCCAGACACGCGCCACCATTACCTACAGGTGGCGGGCTGTTACAGTGCCGATAGCGGTATTTTTTCCCTCTATTACACATCTGCGTACACTGTGTCCACTCTGTCCACGGTCCCCATGCACCATCGATATCTAAAGTATCAAATGGAGACCATCGATAACATTCATGTAAATCTAAAGGTGAGATATCAGGTACTGACACCCTATATCATTGAACGATTTTCTACATCGCATCATTATCATAATGACCTAGTCCAATGGATGAAACTTTGGAAAGTAACACACACGCGTCAATTTTTAAAATTTACACCTCTTGTACTGTCATATACAAATCACCATTCTTAAAGTACCTTGTTGGAATGTATAAACATTCATTGAGGTTTTGCTTCCATCCCCGGTGAAACTACAGTCTGTGGATGGGCCATATTTGTAAAATGTTTTCTGGGCGTCTGGTCCGGACAAGCACATGCCGCTGTTAAAAACGGCGAACACCATATGGCCTGAATCCGACGCGACGTCCGCACATTTTCTCACCGACCCTCTGCGGGAATCGTATTGGTCAGTCAGGGTCGGATACTGACCTTCCATAGACGGCAAAACGGAACTGGTCAGATTATTTTGCCAACACCCTAACGTCCAGGCCACTATATTGTAATAAAATATACACACCATCGTTGAATAATATCAATCATCACAAATCGGTGAGTTGTCCAGTTAATTCACCAATATAATCTTATAAAATGATAAACAACTTCAACAATATGTTTCAAAAAAGCTCATAAGGAATGAAAATTCATACAAGATTTCTAGTTATGACAAGTGTGAGTCATTGATTGAAAAATGGACTTTCAATTCCTTAGTCGCATGCTAATAAAAAAATCACAATCAGGCGACACCTTCTAACAAAGCATTGATCAATTATCTTTGCAAACAAAGAGCATGTCAATGCATAGATAATTCAGGGCATTGCGGAAAGACCAAATGAACCGTGCTGTGGTAATAGGTGCAGCTTACCTCTGCATCCCGTACTGCACTGCCGCTTCTCTTCAAATGCTCCAGGACACTGTGAACGATGATTACTAAAGCAAAACCGGTACCTAGTTCTCTGGCACTGCAGGTTACAAAATGACCACACTGACCACTGGGACCAACCAGATGACGTCATCATTGCCTGAGCGCCACTATGACTATCCTGTGTGGTAGCCAGTAAAGATGGTGTCGGATACACAGTAAGTCCCGTAGAAGACGTTGAAGGCTTATCAGTCTTCGGTGGCAGTGTCGGATGGATCATGGTGGTTGGAACCGGATACATTGTCGGTGGAGTGTTAGGGTAAGCAGGTGTGAGAGCTGGAGTAGGGTGTATCGTTGAAGTCGGTGTAGCAGATGTCGAATTATAAGATACCGGAAGTGGTCCAGTGATATCTACAGAAAGAAAGGGACGAAACGGACATAAATACACAAAGGGAGTCCAGTATCATTCTAAATGAGGCAAGTGTTGAGTTTATGCAAGATACACTGCTGTAAGGAGAAGTGTTATATTTTACTTGTTAAATCAATGACGGCTTCAAGGCGTTAACTCTGCTGGTGGTTTGCTGTGAATGGTGCTCACCTGTGTGTATTTTGTACATTCTTTGAGATTGCAGATATCAGAATCCACTTTTGCATACTTTAAGTCCCCGAAGTTTGCTGCAGCTTGCATGCTACGTTTTATTTATTCATTCGACTAATTGCAAGATTCACAATATACACATATCATATACATGTCGTTCCTTTAAATTGTCAAAGAAATCATGAAAGTTATTGCAATATAGGGTGTGTGCATTTCACTTGTGTATCTCTTGTATAACACCATAAATGTTAAGTTTTATATAGTAACCGGTATGAATGCTACTATCAAAAAAAGTTTCAATGATAAAATAATGCAACTTAACGACATTTATTGCCTGAGGAGGCTATCGACTTCCTAGACGACATATGGTATTTGTTTCGGCTTACTTTGATTTCCGTTTTAACGCTTCACTCTTCAGACCACCAGCATCACTGGCCTTGACAAACCTTGTTGTATGATGCAACCTAACTCATTATATTTCATAATATAAATTTGTTTCAAAAGATGCTATTTTTGTCATCCATTGACTGATCCATTAAAGAACATTATTTGGTTGTTAAATCCATTTTTCGGCGAGATAAAATCATCTGCTGAGGTGACAGGTAACGTTTAGTTCTTTCAATGTTGAAACATTACTTAGTTTGACAAATATGTAAATATGAATACCGTGGATTACCTCATCAAATCATGGAAATAGTTACATACCACATCTGTATAAGAGATTTATCCGCTCGAGGTCAAGGTAGCTAAAGCCATCCCTCTGCCCGAGTGTAGCCAGCGTCATACGTGTCGGGAGGATAGTGGGATTACCATTCGAAGTGAAGGCGTACTTGCTGTAATGAAGGACACTGCCATAGTCATACCTCACGCCCAGTGTGTCTACAAGTCGGCTATCCAGCTTGTCAAAGTTATGTTCAGAACCTATAATCAAAGCACATCGGGAATCACATTAGCAAACCAACATGTTATACAATAGGCCCAATGTTTCACAGGTTATGATATTCTAACCAGCAAAAAATACAAACAGTCTTCTTTTCCCTCTTCGCAAGCTTCTGTGATAGTTTCCTCCTCCGCGAAATGTTTTGTATTCTTTATGATGCTGACAGACAAAATATGTCTTAAATTAATGATTTTAATAATCAAGGAATGTTTTATGTTGATTAATAAAAAGGTGCCACCAGTGTGCTAAAGGATCAGATATTGTTACTTCTGCAGTAAATTACCCAGAGTTTTTTCAAGAGTGTTAGAACACTCACTTTACATAGTGTTTCTTTCTCCTTATAGTTATAATGTATAGGTAGGTTAAAACACAAGAAAATGCCAACGTTTGACCCCACAATAAATGTAAATAGCATACAATATACCTTCAATCACTTCTGTAAAGCGGTATGAATTCAATAACAATATTTTTGTAGATATTAATACGTGTTTACAATTTGCAGCATACAACGCAATCACTTTGTGAAAAATCAAAATTTTCCTACGTAAATACGACACCATAAAGCAGCTAAACACATCGATTAAACCCTTTTCCTTTAAAGATAACTTTGAACGAAGCATGCAAATAAATGCTGCATAGCAATTATCGGAGTATCTTCTCAATCAGATGATTGATAATCCATTCGTTAAGGAAAATGATATTTAAAAAGGCTTTGTCGATTATGCGTTCATTTCTGTATGAAAATCACCCCGGTAACGCTCAACATGGGAATACAAATCATTATCCCATTAATGGGTTTTAAGATAGAATGATAAATTAATCTGTTCGGTTTATGTTTCAGCCAGCAATGTAGAACATCGTACCGGCTCTAATGTTTTCAGTGATTATCTGCACCCAAGCATCTCTGTCCGGTCTAGTCTGTTCGTGGAAGAAGCCGAGCACGTGCATGAGTTCGTGTATGACAGTTCCTTTCTTTAGGCAGGATGAAACTATAGACACAATCTGTTCACCACCGACACGGCCAATCTTGGAGTAGCACCTGGAACAGACGATTGTTTTAGTACAAATCTCAATGTTTGTGTTAATTGCTGTATTTTTTTTATGTAAATACTATTACAAACCCAATGTTCATTATTGTACCAACTGCAGTGTTCACTTAAAATCCAGCAGACAAATTATACTTAAGTTACGTTCATTCAACAATGGATTCCATGTATGATGTACTTATCTCGTGTTCAGTGATATATTGTTTTAATGTAACAAGCAAATCAAAATAAATTGCTCGAATCAATAAATGCATGGCTGTTTGTTTGTTTTTGTTTGATTGTGGTTTTTTTTCAAAAATATACAGAACATTTACACAGAATACAGAGATGTTTTTATCTTCCTTTTTTGAAATAAAAAATTTGAAAATCGAATTCGCCGACTACAGTATCGTATATTTCCTGAAACAGTTAGCAGATGTATTTAGATTGATGTGCATATTATCCTCTTAATTGTAAAATGTAATGGAAACATATGAGGCAAAATTACAATGATAACGTCGTTGAGCATACTTTTGCTTCTACATGCATTACAAGCAAAATTATAGATATATTAATCATACAGTTTCCCTCTTTACAAATACATGGTTTGTGTATTCACCCGTCGATCTTCGTCAGTCGAATGAAGTCATCTTCATTTGTTCTCGGTACAAAGCGAATGCATGTCTTTTGATGATAATCTGACATTGCAGCATATATATCTTGTTCTTCACTGGTTTCTAAATATAGAAAGAAGTGGGGGTTTTCTTTTCATTATTTCCTTCCCGTCACTTTTTTCTGGACATTTTATTCTGAAGATTGTCACGATGATCCTTTATCACATCATTTTCCGAATACAATGCAACTAATCGTATATGATATATAGCAGCAGTTTTAAATCATCTCAAAATTTCAACAATAGTTATACAATTTTATATCAGTAGTATTTTGAAATTTTTAAAACAATGATGATTATTTTTAGACATTATAGTGAACATGAAGCGTTTGGTTACATACAACCTTTTTAGATTTAACACGCTGATCTAAAGGGAAAAAAAGAAAATATATATAGTTCTTATCATAAACCTACCGAACATAGGATCTATGATAAAAGGCACGACTCTTGTATTCCACAGTCTCTGCTTGGCTGTGATAGCCGTCCGCCTCTGTAAACATACACAGAATCATTGTAAGCTTTATACGGAGTCCTTTGATAACGTACAAATAAATTTTGGTCAATTCAAGTATAGTCACGGTCTCAAAATGATTCACTGCTATATTAAAATAAATTAGCACGGTTACTAATGATTTAAAAGTATGACCAACTTGATATCGGATAAGGAAAATGAAGGCAACCATATAACAAGATTAAAAATTTATCTTTAAATCATATATCTATGGCCTGCATATCAAAGGAACGTTATTGATTGAGAAATATATATTCAGAATATGAAAATATTAATTGGATGGAGTTTTCTGTATAACATAGGTGAATAAATAATTGATTCCGGAGTATCGATTCAGCGAAGCATAGAGCGATATAATGTCCTAGTATATTTGATCCAGAGAAACATTCGTCATTGTCATAACCTTTACCCGGTATCATTATCATCATCTCTTTCATTTCTGTGAGTCTTTTTCAGTTCAATTTGACGGTATGGTACCCTATAATAGGTGATATGTTTTGTGGTCTTTTAATTATTTCATAGTTTAATTACTTACATTTTCTTCTTAAATGCACACACACAATTCATCTAATCAGTCTTTTTCTACTCCCCTCTACCTTCTACCGAAATAATTATCAAAACCTTAAATACAAACGAAAAAATTACTCTTAAGAATATAGCAGAGTTTGTTGATGTTTTTCTGTATACATATTTTCTCTACTTTCATTGCATGCCTTGATAAAGCTCCTCAAACCAGAAACAGAAATGTATTAATGACTGCACGGTAGTATAACTTTTAAAATGTACTTTTAAGAAACTAATCCTTTGCATTTACAGCGGGAGAGTCATATTTCAGATATATCTATCCATATTAAGAATATGAGCGCCAAAATGTGTGATAAATGTGGAGATTATATCATAGAAGAATTGAATATTTCATAAAAGTGCAGCAAATTGCAATGGTTACCAGCCATAATAAAGAATGTAAAAGGAAATCTGCATTTATTTAAATGTTTATAGGGTTGAAACATTGTTATTTCGTGATGATGTAGAAAGTGTTTATCATTAATTCTGATTAAATTCGTGGTTTCTGGTGGTAGAAACTGGCAGTGGAATTTAGTACCATAGTTCATAGTTGACCCCTGGTTTCACTATTTAGGCATAATCACTATCTACCAGTCCTATGAAGTCACGACGGCCATGTAATACTTGAAACCTTGGACGCGACTTAGTAAAAATCCAAGTTAATTAAAATACATCTCTTCAATATGCCTACTTTATCAAAAAAGTGTATCGTAGTAAATGCAGGTGTGATTTTTAGTCCAATAGAACTTGATCGGAACAAACTGTAAGTAGGATGGTGCGCAAACCCTGTAATTCCAAGATTCCAAATACATTTGTGATATGAAATCTGGCATCGGTTCTATCATTTACTTACGTCTGGATTAAAACCATCGATGTCTCCTTGATAGAGATTTAAACCGGCTCCTGCAAAAATGTAAGATAATTCTCAAGTATCTCAAAATACTCCCAAACTAAGCACCTTCCTAGTAGTAAATTTATACCAAGTATGGATAGCTCTGTTGTCGATATTCAATTAGCCAATATCCAATATTTAAGTCCTAATTTGTCTTTCTGTGTTTCATTATTTCCATGTGCTACAAATCCAGTAATATTTTGTACATCAATTAAACTGAGTAATAACAGATTTATACAGAACACTTTTTTAATAATTACAAGTGCATAAAGAAAACTGTATTAAACTTTTAATATATATTGTTGCGCGTCTCAAAATTTACATATAAGAAATTTCTTGAGGAGAGTGCTAATATTTATAAAATGCTACTTACCCATATTGACACGATATATATAATCAAACGTCGTGGCATCAGGTTTACCGTCGAGCCAATGTGAAATTGATCTTAACTTCTCAAGGACGTTGCTGGCTGGATAGCAAACCGAATAAACACATATTGTATTTTATTAATGAAATTAATGTTCTATGGATACCAAAATTGGGAGATTAACCAAACAAGTAAGAGCAATGATGCATTTTAGAATGGAATTCTTTCCTCGAAAAAAATGTTAAAATTGGAAATCACGATATTTTTCATGAACCATATAAGCAATGATAACAAAATGATTATCAAATATGTTTATTTATATTAGCTGGATAACATTAATAATAAGCAGGAGAATTTTTCCCCTGCAAACAAGATCCGCATGACAGAAACTACTTACTTAATGGTCTGTGATGATGGTGGTGATTGGTACTCTTCTGAAATGGGTAAGTACATAGTTATTATTTACATGTTATTTAAAAAGCATAGAAACCGTTAAGTTATGAATAATAGTTAATAGGGATTGTGTTTACCCAGGATTTTTGTCGAGTTAATTCTTGTATTAAAGGATTAAAGGCATACGTAAATCGTGGAAATCTTCGATCCATTATCGAAAACGAAAGACTTTTTCTGTACATTTTGAAATTTATCATTCGTTTTGCTTGCATATTTTATATACGTAAAGAACAGAAACATTCGATTTATCATAGAAAACGAAAGCTTTTTTTTTTCTTTACATATAGAAACACAACATCTATATTTCTTCGATATTTCCTTTAATCGATCAGACTGTATTTTAAGTCAGGAAGATAGTTAGATTTATATCAAGTTAATTGTCATGTTCAGTACAAAAACGAAGGCAACTCTTTTACCAATGCAGAGCACCACATAGGCAGAACGTTTACTGTAAATGTAATACTTACAGGTAAGGGTAAATTGTCCACTTCCAGCATACTAACAAAACATACACATATAACACATATTAATCTCATGATGGTTTGTAAAGTTATGTGATATAAAATAAAATTGTGAAAAATACTTTAATGAAAAACTAATGCATGTAGAACATGCTTAGAGAGTGACCAATAGGCAGGCAAACCGCCGACTTTAACCAAAACACTCCCTTCTGACGTACGCAATTGCGCAGG
Source organism: Ylistrum balloti (assembly GCF_031769215.1). Lineage (NCBI taxonomy): Eukaryota > Metazoa > Mollusca > Bivalvia > Pectinida > Pectinidae > Ylistrum > Ylistrum balloti. Next base: position 389,146 of record NW_026782060.1, on the reverse strand, counting down.
CGAGTGTTTCTCAATAGCAAATTGATGTTGTTTTATTTTTCTAAATATTTGAGGAGTTAAATGAGCTTGTTATTTGATATCACCGGAAGTCCACATTTGGTGGTAAGATAACGTAAGCGATACCGGACCGGATTCCTGTACCATTAAAACGCCATTTGTCTTTTGAGGTATTAGTGTTTATCGTTTTATGTGCCTTAGGCAAACAAAATACACCAAAATAGTGCTGAAAGTAACAGCTTTGGATAAGAAAGTAAATTGCTAAAATTCTTTCTGATATCGATTTATTATATTGTCGTTAGCGGTAAAATGTTATTTTTCTTAACTCTATTGAATTAGTAGAATTCTAAAATGTCTCTTTACTACTGTAATCATTGGAATGAGAGCTATTTTGTGTAAATTTATTAGACTAAGCTTTGAAGTAGATTTACGAGGTGAAGATCTGTTTGTATAAAATTAACACGCGGTTTCAGGTCTACTTTCCCATGCAGAGTGAGTTGATTAAATATGTATTGAATACGTTGAAGTTACGATTATTTCGAAAATGGCCTACTCAAGGTCGTTGCATTTAATGGATAATGTCGATATTCATCAGCTGTTGTAATAAATAATTAATTATAATTATTTACTGTTTGGAGTAACAGTAGACTCGTTGATAACATTTTAGTTGATAGGAGGGTTTCATTTGTTTAACCTATACATCCCAGGCCCTAATAAAAATGTAAATTATATGCTTTATGATAGTGAACTTTGTATCTCGTCTATGAGAATTAATTATACTGTTCGCACTAGCTGACCTATTATTCTATTTATTCGAGGCTCAATTAACAAAAAAAAGTAAAATAAAACAAAACAAAAAAGCACAGTATTTCAAGATACACTGATGATTTCTTTAAATAACATTTTTTGTTGTTGTTCATATCCATAAAATAACCACTACAAGTAAAAACTAATGATATGATAGCCCCTTCGATGTCAGCCGCATACCACGCTCTTTTCCTACAACGAAACTAACAGCGATAGCTCTCCATAGAACTGTAGGACACATTTTCAATTTCCTTATTTAGATGTTTATCTTTTGAGGTAGCAACATTCCTGCTTTCCCAAACTATGGTGTTTACATTGTCGAATTTGATTCATTTTATTCAAGAGCTTGATCCAGAGACCACGATTTTCGTGCACGACATCGACAGCGAACTGATAAACTTATAACAGTGTTTCGAGCAATGCAAATTTGGTGAAAATTATGAGGAAATAAATATTGTGGAAGTCATATTTCCTTGTGAAAAGAAGTTGAGCTAGTTTTGATTCTCGTTATCCTGCCTGGTTTTTCCGTTGTTGTTGCATGTAACCTTGTCCTCATTTAGAAAGTGACTTGTTTTGATTAATCAAAGGGAATATGGCAGGTTTCCATGAAGTAGACGATTAGAAGACTTTGAATTAAGATTTTATTAGCGTGTAGGTATTTATTTCTTTGTTTTATTTCCATATCTCGCTATTATGTATTATAATTATCTAGTACATATTTATAATTTGCAGCAAATATTGAAACACTCAAAGAAAAGTCTATTTCACCATATCTTGGTCTAAAGGAGATTTCGGAAATTTCAATTCATAATCGTTTGTAGGACTCAAAATAACATTAAAATTTGTTCAATAGTTTTTAGAAGAAGCTAAAAATTGCATATTTTCCCCTGGCTAACGGACTAAGGTCAATGGTAATTGGAAATGTCATCGTCACATTGCAAACACAACCCATTTACTTAATTTGGGTCTTAATGAATATCAATGAATATCAATATCAATATTATATCTTTAGCCAAGACTAACAAAGAGGAGTTTTAGTTTATTGCTGGTTCTTTGGAGACAAAAAATGCAAAATGTAGAAAGGAAAGTCGATTACTCATATGGATAGTTTGTTATTCTATGGGTTATTTAAGTAAAAGCTCATTCAAATTCAAAATATTGATACAAAAATTATTCTTTTTAAAAAATGCCATTTGTTTGCTGTATTGACATGAAAAATCTTCCTCTGACGTAAAAGGTATTTAGTTTGTTTGTTCTCCGCCCATCACGAAACTGATTCAAGTAGAACACTTAACCCGACCACCTCTTATCAAGCTAACGGGAAAATAATAATATAGCTGTCTAATTTAGTAACGTTCAGACTATATGTATGACAGCATGTAACCACTTTATCAATTGACATTATATACACAGGGTGTATCTTTAACGGAGTTCTTGTCCAACTACAATAATACAACATAGGGTGGTCGGGTGGCGCGGTGGTAACGCACTCGCCTTTCACGTACACGTCCAGGGTAGGATATAGATGTCACTTGTCTGCCCACGTGAGTTATCCACAGGTACTCCGGTTTTCTACCACACTAAAACCTCCCTCTAATTCTTGAATCTCGGTCAACACGATATTAGCTTATAGCCTGTTTACCCGTTTCGCAATTGGTGTAAAATCATTAAAACATAATTAGACATAGAAAGATTGCTACATGCATGATGTAATAATCAAAATGTAATATTCTAAAGATGTTATCACAACCTTCCGAAATTTGTGTATACATTTTTATCCCAGTGGGTTTAAATGTGTAGTACTATCCGTGTTTTTGACTACGTATTGAACAAGTTTATTGTATCAATTTCTCATTTGATGATTTGATTCCACGGAAAGATGCATTAGCAGTATATCACAATCGATACATCAAAATATTAACATTGTGTTTGATGAACTATCGATTAGACGTAAAAATGATCATATCACTTAAATAAATTATAACATGGTCTTGAGATATCGTTGACATCAAAGCCTTTTTACTGTTTCAACAAGCAAAAGACACTTAAATATTTAAGAGAAGATTACTGAAGTTTGAGGTTTTACTTCAATAATGCAAGTATTTCCCGTTCAGTTCTACCATTTGTATTAATGTGCTTTTTAACTCATAAGCAATATTTCGTTCTGTTTATATTGGTGGGCCCCGTTGCTAACAATGCTCTGAAGCCAAAACCATGACCACGTTCATACATTGTAACGCCATCAATTATAAAAAACCAGTCATATTTGTTATCTGTGACTGCTCATGTAGATCTGAGGAAGGTCGTTCTGTTTCTCTGGAAGCTGAATAACAGACCGTCCTGTACTGTAGTTGGCATATCTGCGGCCAAGCCACTTTTCGCCGTTTTCTATGGAATATATTCGACGGGTCTCCCGTATATTGTTCGGTGATGTAGTCATGAACTGCTAAAAAATACTCCGACTCAAAATTGCCTTTTGAATGGGTAATCTACTATGCAAACAAACATATATAGGATTTGCTGTCATTTGGATAGCCGAGTGCAAATGATCCAGGACCCAAGGTTGTTTGATACAATTTACAACAGAAAGTCACGGTATTACATACACACACAATATTGTACTTACAAATGACTGTGTTATCATACGAATATATAAAACCACCTCCAGTCGCACGTTTTTGGTAGTTCGTCTGGGGAGTGTGAACAATAATTCCACAAGAGCGCGAAAAGAAACCACCATAGGCACAAAACCATATCGAAAATGGAATGTAACATTGGGATCAGCAGATCATTACCATAGAGGCAAATATCCTCCAGATCGAAAATAGAATGGGTTCAGTAGATCAGATACAACACAGGCAAACCTCTTCTTCTACTAAGACAAACAAGAAGTCGACTGAAATAGTCACATACAGTAGGAAACACAGGTCTTATTCCCAGCTTTGTTAAAATTCCTTCCACAGAAGTCATCGGAGATATCATCCCTAATCATATTGGGAAGTGTCACAATGCTAGCTATATCTTAGTTTAAATCCTTATGTTCTTAATCATTACGACTACAATCATGTCTGGATTTAAACGTTAATTACATGCAGAATAAACACATTCCAAACACTTCATTAACTGATAAATCGTTTTTCCTTTTTCATTGTCTGTGATAACTAAACAAGTTTTTCGTTACAAAATTACTTCTTTGACAATATAATTTAGTGTGTTTAATGTTTAAGTAATACCATCAACGTTACGAGGGGCTTCAAACTGCAATCTCCTGCAATTTCTTAACGCGCTTTTGAGCTGATATTGTGCCCGTAAATACTATACACGAGGACACTTGTTTGCCCTTGTGTGACGCTCTCCATGTTCGTCTAGTTGTAACGTCGCCCTACACAAATGTAAAAATATATTTCAACTCTAAAATAAAATTGAAGCCAACCTTTTAAATTTTTTTATCCTATTTTGAGGTAGGAGAAAGGTAAACGTAAGATATTTCGTATACCGCATCCGAAAACTTTATAAGGTACTACATTGGCCTATGCAAATGTATAGAAAGGAACAAATTTCTCAGATTTCGGAGCAGGTAATAGTCTATTACAAATATTGATGTCATAGGTTGTGTTTCTAGGCGCCAGGACGGGAGTGGGGGGGGGGGGAGTGTTTAAATCAGACGTAGAAGGTAGTATTCTGGTTTACTGAGGGATTATATTTTGACGTGAAGGAAGTGGAACTCTCCTAACGATTAAGATACGTTGCAAATCTAATATTTGCTTAAAATAATGAAATGTGGGTGGGAAACTCGGCAACCTTGTTTCTATAGCAAAAATACTATCTTGCCTGTGCATGAGATGTGTGAACAGACGCGAAAGGTCAGGTGTGACATTACCCTACTGATGCTGGATCAATGGCTTGCATCGCATGATATCCAAAGGATTGTTTTTGATATCAGTAGCAACTAGATATCTAGGTATAAATTTACTCTGTACCAGGTTGTTATCGCAAAGTCGAATAAAAAACAACATGTTTTAATATTGTAAGGATACCAGTGTTTGAATACCCTCTGAATCCAATGCTGAATAAACAAAGTTACTTCAGTTTATTCTGTAATTGGGAAAGGCATACAAGTAAAAGTTTCTATTATTCTGTAATTGGGAAAGGCATACAAGTAAAAGTTTCTATTATTCTATAATTGGGAAAGGCATACAAGTAAAAGTTTCTATTATTCTATAATTGGGAAAGGCATACAAGTAAAAGTTTCTATTATTCTGTAATTGGGAAAGGCATACAAGTAAAAGTTTCTATTATTCTATAATTGGGAAAGGCATACAAGTAAAAGTTTCTATTATTCTATAATTGGGAATGGCATACAAGTAAAAGTTTCTATTATTCTATAATTGGGAAAGGCATACAAGTAAAAGTTTCTATTATTCTATAATTGGGAAAGGCATACAAGTAAAAGTTTCTATTATTCTGTAATTGGGAAAGGCATACAAGTAAAAGTTTCTATTATTCTATAATTGGGAAAGGCATACAAGTAAAAGTTTCTATTATTCTATAATTGGGAAAGGCATACAAGTAAAAGTTTCTATTATTCTATAATTGGGAAAGGCATACAAGTAAAAGTTTCTATTATTCTGTAATTGGGAAAGGCATACAAGTAAAATTTTCTATTATTCTGTAATTGGGAAAGGCATACAAGTAAAATTTTCTATTATTCTGTAATTGGGAAAGGCATACAAGTAAAAGTTTCTATTATTCTATAATTGGGAAAGGCATACAAGTAAAAGTTTCTATTATTCTATAATTGGGAAAGGCATACAAGTAAAAGTTTCTATTATTCTATAATTGGGAAAGGCATACAAGTAAAAGTTTCTATTATTCTATAATTGGGAAAGGCATACAAGTAAAAGTTTCTATTATTCTATAATTGGGAAAGGCATACAAGTAAAAGTTTCTATTGTTCTATAATAATCATTAAACTATGACATTTATCATTATTACACATATGCAGTGCTTAAATGAAGATACTATTGAAGGATTAAACGTGTTCAGTGATATATTCCTGAACCTGTTATCCAAGCACTAACATGAACACATGTTGATAATAAAACAAACATTTATTCTTGAAAAACAGATATAAAGCATAGCGTTAACAAGATATACACGTGACAATTTATTACATAGATATTTGTGACATAGAACTGTGATTTCGAAAACATATCAACAAATCAGAGTGTATAACTTTAATGATATGGCGTATGCAATATTACAATACTAACACTAAGGCCCTTTAGTATCACCAAAGTATTGCCAATGAAATACTGGAATTAATCAATCTGATTAAAAGTTACATCTTCGCAGGAAAAAATCTTCTTCAAGTGATGATATAATTTTGGTATCTTTGACTAGCCAACGCGGTGATATTCACCTGTACCGTGTGTATTTGGAATATAAATTTAATTCAAGATGACAGCGTAAAATGGTAGAATACACTTTAAACAACATATTCGAAATGGCGTTGTCTTGTTGTCAAGCGTAACGGCCAACTACCTAACGAAAAAGAAATGTTTCCCGAAATTTTCTAACCCCAGTTATTTTATGTTCGCATCGGCCTTTCTCTATCTATTTTACTTTTTAAAACTGCCTTAAAAAGAAACATATTTATCTTTTTTTAATATATATGTCTATTTTCACTCTTACTTCGCATTCGTGAAATGTATATGAGATCAAACTTGGAACTTTAGATATTCTCTAATTACGTCAATATAATGGTGGTAGTGAAAAGAAAATACATATTCGCTACGATCGTGCGGTGATCAGCGCACGTGTGAAACATCACGGTATTCGTCACGACTGCGAAATGAGACGTTACGACTTTTCAGTGACGCAACGCGTCAGCGAAACAAGATGTTACGACATATCAGTGTAAGACGTCATACACTGAAACAAGATGTTACGACATATCGGTGTACGACGTCGTACACTGAAACAAGACGTTACGACATATCGGTGTACGACGTCGTACACTGAAACAAGACGTTACGACATATCGGTGTACGACGTCGTACACTGAAACAAGACGTTACGACATATCGGTGTACGACGCCGTACACTGAAACAAGACGTTAGTACCTTTCGATCTACGACGCGATAATGAAACATGACATTACAGTCTTTCAGTGTACGAAACGACAGTGAACTATAACGTTACGACATGTCAGTGAAGGACGTGATTATGAAAGATGCTACGACCTTTCGGTGGAAGTAAAATAACACTTTGCCACCCTTTTTGTTTTATGTGGCAAATCATTATTTCATCCTCACAAGTTTTCTGGTAATCATGAAAACATGTAAATTTCAGGTATGAAGAATATATATTCTTACATATGAATGCTTGAAACGCCCAAACGTGGGAAGTTTTTAAATTGTAACAAGTATGTATGAAAATTGTCACTTCATACATACATACATGTATATGCTACATTTTCAAGAACATATCGCCCGTGACTTCAGCTCCTGTCAAATATTCATAGGTCACGATCAATATTTTTCTTCGAAAATACTTTTTTTTTCATTTCAAACACATATTATTGAATAAAAAGTTAAAAGAATTAAGCAAACAGCTATATAGCCTATGTAAGTGCAATGTCTTATATCGGAATGAATGGAAAAATACATGTAATACAACAACAAGTAACACCTTTAATTCATTTCTTGACAATGAATACTCTTAGTAATGTGTAACAGATTTCCAAAGCACACCAAACAAACATAAATGGTTTAATAAATTAACAAGAGACCTAGGACTAATTGATTCCACCTCTCATAGTCCAATCTGATTTCTTTTTCATAGAAAAGAAATACTTTTTAAGTATATTTCTTGAATGTCTTAAATTTTGTGGATATTATGAATTTGGAACCAGCAAATTAAGTAATAGATGAGTATGGCTAATGTATATGATAAAAGTCAAAACCTGTTATACACAATAAACAATACATCATTAGATAAGTTAAAGATTATGTATGTGGGGGTGTGTTGTTAAGGATTGATGTCCAACATCGAATATTTATTTATATAACATATCACTTATTGCTAAAGTGCAGTTGAACAAAACCTAAGGCGAATGATATTATGTTTTTGATATTTTTATGAAATTGTTACATATAAATCAAATCAAAATGATAATATATTATAACCATCAATTTCGATCTATATAAAACAGCACAGTCATATATGCATATCACAACAAAAGGCAACTCGGTATTTTTTTTATTTTCTAAGCAAAACAAAATGAACACACTCCGAATAAACAAGTTCCTTGCAGAAAGGAATATGAAAATGCTTCTCAATGTAATGAAGCAACTTACATAATGATTTTTCTTTCTCAGAAAAGAAACTACAATATATATACCTCTGGTTACAAGGGAAAGTATATGTAAATGCTAATGAACTATCAATCCGCATTGCTTTAGGTAAGCAAGGCTTCGTTCTTATATGATTTTACATTATGCTGACCTTTCCGTGGAATATTTCGATCCTTTTCGTAATAACGAAAAATTATTTCTAATTTAATCAAGCGGAAATATCGGCAAGTATGATATGAGAGGAAATTTTTAAGAATTTTTATAAAAAAAAAGATACCCAATATGTTTGTTATTCAATAATGATTTAACTTCACGATGCGTTTGGGTAACATTCCTCATTTACTTGTTGAAAGGCATCACTTTTGACTTAGCTACACTCGCATCGGATCGGGATTTTGCGGATGTCGTATTCTCGTATTTCCAGGCTGATATTACTTCCTGATCGTCCTGTGGGTTTGTGATGCTTACACATTTTTTGTCACTCAGAAACCTAGAGCCTGCATTGACAGCGTTGCGATCACGTGCCTTAATCACGTGCAGGTGATGACGAGAACGGTATCTGTTGTAGTTAAAGAAGTCGTTGAAATTTGATGACGTCACTGCAACAGGCATTGCAATCAGCATTATTCCAAATATGGCACATACGCCACCAACAAAGAAACCGAAGGAAGTGGATGGGACATAATCACCATACCCAACGGTTGTCATGGTAATAAAAGCCCACCAGATGGCGACAAATATGCTGCTGAAAGTTTTGACTGAGAACTCACACACATACATTATTGTCGCAAACATAACCGCAAAACTAACAAACGACAAAAACAAAAGTGACAACTCCCTTGAACTTGAACGAAGTGATAACATCAAAATCCGCATCCCGGAATTATTTACGACGAAACGAAATATTCTGAATACCCGAAATAAACATAGCAAGTAAACGAGTATATAGGAAAGCTTGCGCTTCCCAGTGTATTTGTCAAAGGAAATGGTAAAATAGTCCATATATAGGGCAATCCATACTCCGATACATGACAGGATTTCGGAAATGTTCAGAAAACTCAGAAAAAATTGTCTCCTTTTTGGACAAGAGGCTATTCTCAGAGCCAGTTCTAATGTAAGGATCAAATTCGTGACTGCGTTTGTAATGCCCAGCCACGCTTTAGGTCGACTACCCCTAATGATTGTAGGGACTGCTGTGTAGTTCTCCTGATCCGTTCCTGTCGAATTTACATATATAATGTTAAGTGGAAAAAGATCCCGGACGCTGACTTCACTCTCTAACAGAAAACTCATTAGTGACGCCAAAACTGTCACAATTATCATCACCTTCCACGCCTGATAAAAAAGGAATAATTGAATAATAACATATACGACTTAAGACTACATATGTTTAACAATTAGGACTGTTATTATATAAAGTATTAGCTCAAGTTGGTGTCTACGGCATATCGTGCAGCAAATATCATGATAAAGAAGCAGAAAGTTGTGGAAGGCCAATCAATAAGATGGATATTTCACAACATAAAGAGAGTTAGGGAGTAAACATGTTTGCATTGTGAATCGCAGGTTTAGAATAAAGCAAAATAACTGTCATATTCAACAGCATTGAGCATGATGTTTCTTGTTACGATCAATGTTGCACGATCAATAATTTCATATACCCGCTGCTTATTTCATCGTTCAGAGTTTCAATTGTTCACGCCTTCGTTCATTAAGGCAAAAAATCTATGACAGCGAAATTCTATAAAGTGTGTGTCAGATTTACAAATGCCAATGATCTAACGTACAAAACAGGGTCAAATTATTCAATGCCCGATTACTTTATCGAGTCAGTAACACAATTCAATTCAAAATTTTATACTCGACAAAAATTTTTAAGTCCTTCATGTTTACGTATGATATGCAATTTACTAATATGTGATATTCTTGTGTTTTAATTTTGCTGTCTTCATTTTGTCCTAATTCAAAATATTTTATTCTCGTTTATTTGACATCAGTTTAATCATGAATGTGAATAACCCAAACATCGATATGTTAAAATAAAAATTCTGTGAAGATATTCTGAAAATAGATGCCAGTCTATTTTAGTCTAGTTTATTTTTTACCTGTAAATCAAGCTATCAAGTAATCAGAAGTAATACAGTAAATGTACATATTTTTCAAAAGTGTGTAGTATGTTATTTGTGTAAGGCAGATAGGTAGTGTTTACTATGACTTAAGGTCATAGTGTGTTCGGCATCATTTATTCGGCTTTTATAAATCAATTCGAAACATACACCAAAAGGTATATAATTTCTCCTTGGTCTCTGTGGTCAACAATGCAAACAATATGGAAGGTTATATTTTGTTGTATCAATTTCTATTCACAAGTAAATTTCTAAAGTAATGTCTTGATAAACAGATCAATTATTTATTGGCCTTGGTATGAATGTCAATATCGACGGTGGACTCTCAATATTTTTAAGCATTATTTTGCATGAGCCATGATTTATAGGTTTGGAGGCAAACAGTAGAAAAAAGAAATCATCTGACCCTTTTATGGTCGTACGGAAATGTGCCATTCACACCGCAAAAATAATCTATGTTGAATAATATTCAGCGACACAAATAATGAGTACATCATTAGGGTATTTTATGTTTGTTCTCTCGGGTATTAGACAATGAAACAAATCGCATGATCGAACACATGACAATGAAACTATATAACAGACTTCTCGCACCAAAGGTAACAACAATTAACAGACATGTCTGGAAATTTAGAAATTTTGCTATTAAGAACTGTACGGTGATTAAAATCAAATATCAGAGAATTTGTCATTGTGCTAATGTGGCTATTGATTGAGTTCGGTGCGCAAAATGTATTTTGTCAACAGTCACCATGGCATGTATTTTGTACAATGAAAATCATATCGTGGATAGAAATCCTTTCTCTGCGTTAAGTTTTTCACCGTATTTTGTTAATGCTGTATTGCTTTCTATAAACATATTTGCATTATAGTTTATCCTAATGCCCTGAAATGCTTGAAATTATTTTTAATATTCTGAAATTGAAGTGGAGTAAACGTTGTCTCCTTGACAACCGACTAAGAATACCATTTCAGATCTCAAAAACATTTATATTTGTTTATAAATGGTTGAAGAAAAGACCTTGACTCACAACACTTACAAATAGTTAAAACCTAGGAAAATTGAAATAGGCATACATATGCTTCACTCGGGATACAGAGATATCAAAAATGAGCCGGTGAATCCCAAGTAATGAGGATATACATATTCAGAGTAGCCATTGTAACCATTATCCTTACGCATTGATAATGCTGGTGTTTCCAATAATATATGCTAAGATTTGCGAGTAACGCTATAGAATCACGCACGCGGCTTAGAATTCAAGCATTACATTTTAATCACATTTTGTGAAAATATCAAGGCTTTATGTGACGAGATCACGATAAGAATAAGATAAATGCTTGCGTTGTGTGTCCCTTAAGTTCGTTGTTTGTGTTGTTGCTATGGGATCAGACAGGCCATGAGTATACGAGAAATAATATAAAGAAAGATAAAATTGTAAAATTGAGGAAAGTGTAGTTTTGGTCATTTTTTTAAAACAATTCTGTCTTGTTACCATAACGTTTTTCCTGTGAATTTATATATACATGTAAACACTAGGAAAAATTGTATCTTTGGAAGGAAGAAAGCAATGCATGAACATAATAACGATGGATAGAATTCATTTTTAATTTCCTTATCGAGCAATCGAGTTTTCATACTAAACATTTGTATGGGATGATTGTTTTGTGTGTCTGTGCTGTTTGTTTTGTAATACTGAAGTTGAATAACTAAAATATGACAAATAGTAATGAAATAATATCAACTATGTAAAAGAAATACCTTTGCACCCCGAGAAAATGTCCAGTCATGAAGAAATCGCCACAACGCTGCCCGACAATCTCCACATGCAGATCTCTTGAGCCCTGATTGTGAACTTGTAGAATCCGTTTCAAGCGGAAGATAAGTGAGCAATTTGTCAAGCACGTCCATTTCATCGTCGACTTTATAAAAAGCTTTCCAGCAACATTGTTGAATACTATCTTGTGGCACTCCCCAGAAGGCGATCTCCTCTCGACTGCTCTGGGAGCAGACATTCTCTGGGAGATGAAGGTGACCTGTCTTGCAGTAGTCCAGTATCTCGTGAAAGATCCGTGGATTTCTATCAAAAAAATATTCATTGTTGTTTGGATCATAAGTGCCCCTCTTATCCTCCGCAATGGATACTGGTAGGCGACTTAAAGTTGACTTGGTTGTCGCGAATCTCGTTCCTCTCAAATTTATGTTAATGATTTCTTTCGTTTGGTCACAAGTCTTTTCTCCGACTAATTCTACTTCCATGGCTGGTCACTGATGGTACTTTGAAATAAATACCGCATCACTTTTCTGAAAAGTTATCACAAGACAGTATCGACATCATATATCAATTATAAATGTAACCGCTGTTGGTTGCGTTTGAATACAAAAGAGATGGAATCGATCAGTGTTCAGGCCTGTTATAATGTCGCTGGGTCCTCCGGTTTCTGGTATACATTTTATATATCACTCTATACATGGTAGAGGTAGCAAGCCACAGAGCTTGTCGCGACAGCCTTTACTTCATTACAGTATAATGAACAAGACAAACATTCGAAATTAGATACATTATATGCCATAAAGGGATTTAAACAGTATAATAGACCTGTTCCATCTTTCTGGGACCGCCGGCGCTATGCATGTATACACCAAACAAACATATCATGAAACAATATGATAGAGGAAAGGATTCATTAAACAATTTTCCAACTATGTACACTGTCATACCTCATTTCAAACTGAAGGGACGTCTTGGTTCTCTGTTTTGAGAACGTTCTTTTCAAAGAAAGATGGGAGAGGCAGTCGGTTCAATTATATATGTAAATGAACTATAGCGAAGCCAATTTCATAAACATTTTAAATGATAGGATTTCTGGTAGACATTATCTTTGTTGAGTTTGGCGGTAAGATCTTCTTAAAATCTATAAGAATAACTATGGTAACAAACTGTAATGCGCTTACAATTGGCTTGTTTTTAGTTTTCACTCGAGACTGAATTCATCGAAGATCTTATCAGAACAGGACATCAAGGCCTTGCAAAGTGCTTCTTTCAGATTATTAATATCATGTTCATCGTATATATCCACCGGAATTGGTTGTCATGGACAAGACAGATTCATGCACATCTGCCGCTTAACTCGATCTTTTCCTATAACTAAATCAACAACGACAGCTCTTGACCAAACTGTATGGGTCGATTTCAATTTCCTATTTTAAATTTTCCATTTCTTGAATGCAATACCTCTGCATCCCTAACGCATGATATGTACTGTTTAAATTTCTCGGTTAATTCGTTATTTGAGGTTTTTCTCTCAATATTACGATTGTCGAGCAAGATGTCGGCAACTGACTGAACACTTGACGCTACAGAGATTCGAGAGATACATGTTTTGATCGCAATGATGAGGAACAGATTTGGCCATCATTTAAATCATATTAGAATATGTCCCCTTACCTTGTGCGATATAAAGCTGGACATGTTTGATGCTCGATAGTATACCTGTTGAATTCCGTTGTTGTTTTAACTTGTTCTCATTTCAGAACGTGACATCAATTACTTGGATTGAACAATATTTACATGGCGGGTGTCGTCGATGAAGTAGAAGACATATTGTGCATGTAAATAAAGATACACTTAATGTTTTCTTTGTGTATACTTCCGTTTTATGTCATCTCTGTTTGACGATTATTGATTGGTTATTAGATATTTAATATTTTACATCCATTGGTGTGTTACATATACATTGTCATACAAATAGTCAACCAAGCGCGATAAAAAGCTAATCGATATACATGTGGGTTTAATATTCATAGTCATTTTCATGTTGAATTTCTAACGAAGTTGGAATAGAACTTATTCTTCATTTGTGTTTGGATCAACGGACAATAAATGCAATTTTTTTTTTTTGTTTTTTCGTGAAATTCCTGGTCATTGTCATGGCTACTGACAACAAATAGAGTTTTAGAAAGCACTTTCCACATAGACATTTAAGCACTCGTTTTATTATTATTATATAAGATCCTACACAGGTTGCCATTTGATACGTGAATATATCAAACGAGTCTAAGATTATTTTTTTTAATTTAGCAAATCGTTTGAAAGTCTGGAAAAGCAGATGAACTCGGTGAGGGTCTAGAAGAGGAGAGTAGAGTGTGTGAGGGAGGAGTTCATTGCCAAACTCGCCCATGGCTTCCAACAACACTCGGCCTGTGTATATTGGACTGGGCAGGTTTTTTTCCGTGAAGTTTCTCAGTAATAGTAATTGATTATTGCATCTGCTTAAGTAAGATAGCGTACAAATCTCTCTTAACAAAGATCGACCCTTCTGTTACGTCATTCTTTCCATAGCCCGGTCATATCCGGTTTTGTAGTCTACATTTCACCTTGGCGTTTTTGAGAGTAATTGCTAGTCACAAGACGAAGCCTAGGAATACGGATGGGAAATGTAAACGAAGTATATTTCATTAAATAAATTGAATAAGGGTAGAAACCACGATGATCGCTAGGCAGAGGTATAAACACGTCTATTGGCATTATTGACTGTCTACCACTTCTAGCATCATTGACGCAAAAGTTTCGGACGCATTAAGAATCATTTCTCGATAGCTACGCTATGTCGATGATTCGTCACCATACAAATAAATAAATTCAAATGTGTTCATACTATCAGATTATTTTTAATCTGATCGGTGAAACACCAGTATTTTTCTTTTAAAAAATATCCACAGATCCGATCTCAAATTCGCTCACCTGAAATGACCGACATGTGCACTTCCGTTTCTTATGACATCGCTTACTCATTCAGATGCTTGAGTCAGCTTACAGTAACCAAGAAGTACACATGTATTACATAAAATCATCATTTGAACATAAATGATACTTTGATGAAAACAAAAATAAAAACATGCTTATGATGCGAAAGTGGTGAATAACTGTGTTTTGTGTGCACCTTTTCTAAATGATTAGATTCAAATTGGTATTGTTTGGTCATTTTTGTTGTCAAATCAGCAATATTTCTTTTTTTATAACACTAACTTTTTAAATAAAGTTATTTTTCTATCTCGGTCTACTACTCGCTAGTTAAGTAAAATTTTAAAAAAATGAGTTGTCAAAAGTGATAATTCCAAAATTATCATTTTTTTTCAATAAAAGACGTCTATGCTTTGACTTCCGTAGCCAGAAAATTGCGCGAAGGCGTAGCTTATTATTCATGATCGATTTTAACACTAATGTCAGACGACAACAAAACACTGACATCCGAGGATAGATTGATCGGTTTGTTGGTAAAACTGTACGGAAATTTCCCCATAGATAACGAAGCATAGATAATACAGTATCAGATAAGATGGCAATCGGAGGCTTCTACATTTGGCACATGACAGATGATTGAAATTTTATTTTATCCTTTTTAGTGTTCGACTGGATCTCATTATTATTCAATTATTGTATTTGGGGAATAATTGTCCAAGGATTTATTACGTGCCGTCCGGTTTCTGAACTCGTCTACTCAACATCGAATTGTTCTTCAAACTGATTTTCCTTTTGTTATCAGCGAATGATATTGAAACTAGTCCAGGTCCACATGAATTGTGTATGGTTCACTTAATTGTCAGAAGTTTTAGAAATAAGATTGAGTCCATAGTGTACAAAGCTGATGAGTATGGCATATTTTTGTCTAAACGAATGACTAACAGAAACTCACTCAGACGATCATGATTCTGGAGAATCTTTATACGCTGAAGGGTAACATGAACCTTTTCGTTTAAACAGAACATTTACTTGGGATGGGATTCTTGTTTATTTTAATGACCCATGTAAGTTAAAAGTCACGAGTCTTCATGACCTTAAAAACAGAGGCGATGAAGTCATATTGTTTCGGAATGATTTCCGCAGATAATCATTAATCGTATGTACTATTTATAGTTTATAAACTATAATTAGAACTGGAATACTCCTCGAGTATTTATAGACACCAAACGTGATAGTCACAGGTGACGTCAATGTTGATTTGTAAACTATATCTCTTAAGCACATATTATCCGCACTAATAAATACTTACGGACTTGGAAATTTAATCAACGATCCCAAACGCTTTGGTCCTACCAGATCCAGCCTTCTGGATCCCATCCTTACAACTGATACTGCGTTTTGTAACGGAAGTGATGTCATTGGTACAGACAATATAATTGTTGACTATGAAGCATGTATCGCCTCAATTAAAATTAGCCGTTGACAACAAACCTGTCATCTGACTTCAATAACGTTAATAATTTAATATTGTAGTTCGATTGGGGAAATACGTTTGCAACCTGTGCTACTGTAGATAAAGCTTGTGATTTTTGTACTTTGGTCTTTTTAAGAATTCACCGAACAGTGTATGCCTTCAAAAGGAGTTACAATTCTGCCAAACGTTAAACCCTGGATGTCATCTGAATTTAGAAAGAATGTGAGACATAATTTATAAAAAACCAGTGGTAAACTTTGCGATATTGACAAATTTAAGTCACAACGCAATGAAGTTAATGATATGAAGAAACATGCTCGTTTTATGAAAATGTCATATGCTACGTCATAAGTTTTACAGTAGACTTATCAAAAGACATTCTAAATCCAATATCTTATGAAATTGAATTGGTAAAGGAAAATTTGTTAAACGACTTCTTGTGTTCCATATCAAACATTGATGATGCTTCTGTTTAGTTACCTGTAATTCAGAACTGGATTAAACAATATAAATTCCTTAAGCGTTAGCTCCAAAAGCTGAAAAGACCCTATTGTTTTTGTTATGGTTCTTTTCCCGAATTTGTGAGTTCGTAATCTTTTAAACGGCAATGGATATGCACGCAACCTATATACTAAACAAAAAAAGAAAGGTAACACTACTTTATTCTGTGATTAATTAATTAACCCCTTCATAAATCCTTACCAATCATGTACGAATAAAGTAATTGATCAATTCTGATAAAACTGCAGTCATGGTTCATTATAAAACTTTGCGTTCAGTTGATTTTATTTGACTGTAAAGGACGTTGGGGTCAATTTCAAAGGTAACACCATTAGTAACGGGTATGGCCACCGTTTGCGAAGTAAACAGCATTGCAGCGTCGTCGCATGGAACTCGTAAACCGGCGGATAATTCGAGGAGAGATGTTGTTCCTTTCAGCGATCAAGGCTTGGGCCAGCTCCTGCAAGTTTGACGGCTGATTTTGACGTTCTCGCACGCGTCGCCCAAGAACGTCCCAGACATGCTCAATCGGTGACAAATCAGGTTATTTAAATGGCCAATCTAACACCTGTACGTTATTCTGCTGCAAGAAAGTTCTGCTGACGCGACTGGTGTGCGCTGGTGCGTTATCCTGTTGAAAAATGGCGCCAACGCCATGGCGTCTTAAGAATGGCAGAACCAATGGTCTTAAAATTTCGTCCCGATATCGAATGCCGGTTAAATTGCCATTTAACACAACAAGCCTGGTACGAGTCCCCCCACAAATACCACCCCAAACCATTACACTTCCGCCGCCAAAGCGGTCCCGTTCTGCGACGCGGCAGTTCGCAAAACGCTTCCCTCGTCGCCTCCACACTCTGCGCCTTCCGTCACCGTGTTGCAGACAAAACCTGGTCTCATCTGAAAACAGAACATTGTTCCATTGTCGTAAGGCCCAACGACGGTGAACACGGGTCCAGTTACGCCGATTATTACAGTGACGTCGCAACAAATTGGGTCCAGTGTAGGGACGCCGCGCTTTCAATGGGTAGGCCCTCAACCTGTTGCGGACTGTTTGGGGAGACACACGACGCCCAAACAATGTCCTTGTGGTCTCTACTGCAGTTACGAATCGATTGCGCAAGTGTACCAATCGTATACGACGGTCATCCCTGGCGGTCGTTTTACGGGGTCGGCCGCTTCGAGGACGATCGGATGTTGACCCAGTTTGGTTTAATCGACTTACCAACTGGCAAATTGTCTTAACACTGCAACCAAAATGCCGTGCAACTCGACGGCGAGACTACCCAGCCTGGATCATGCCTACAGCCCTTTCTCTCTGTACTTGTGACAGCCGGGGCATAATGATAAAGTTGATAGATAGCAAGATTCGGTGATTTCTAAGTCCTAAGGATCTAAGGAACAGTTGTCAGTTTGCATGTTTATGAAATTCAAGCGAAGATATTGAGTATATAGTATATTATGGAAGAACATTTGAACTTAGTGCCGCATTTTTTAGTAGATCAAAAATCCAATATGGCCGCCATGACACAATTACTAGAAATTGTAAAAACTATTTGTCCTACAAATTTGCTACAATTATATTTTATGTAGAGGAAGGCCATATCTAACTTTTCGTTTTCATGCATGTTAATAGGTTTTATAAAAGTAGGAGTGCTTCATGGTTCTATTTCAGGAGGATCTTTATTCCTAGTTCATATCAATAATATATTTGATGTACTGCTTTCCATCTCGAAGTTTTTCGCACCAGATCTTCTTCGCTTGTCGTCTTCCTGTCATAAATTAGAAAGTACCCTCATCACAAATATTGATTCATTAAGTTATTGGGCAAACACTTGAGTAGTCGATTTCAATGCTAGTAAAACTAATGTTTTATTTGTAACTGACGCTGTAAATCTTGATGGGAGTTTTGAATTATATTTCAATGAATACCTCTTAATTTTAGTGACAGCCATATACATTTGGTAGTAGTTCTCAACGCAGAAGATAAATGGGGAGGTCACATAGCATCTATTCATACATCTGTCACGAAGAAAATCAATGTACCTAGGCGTCTGTAAAAAATATGTCACTTTGTTTTGCCGATTTCTGATTACAGTAATGAATTATGGGACGGATTTACAGTTACTGTATGCGAAATTTTAGATGAACGCCAACGTGAGACATCTCGCATCATCACCGGCCCCCCATCCTATGCTCCTAACGACTCTTTTTATTTCGAATCAGGATAGGAAAGACTATCTTAGAGAAGAAAAGAAGGAAACTTCAAATACTGTATAAAATGAAAAACGGCCTTTTCCCATATTTTCCTTAAGAAATGTTAACGATTACATCTTTCCAAATTTCAGACTTTCGTCTGCTTGTTAATCCTTTCTTCCTTCTACTCTTCGTTCTTGGATTAATCTCGATGTTGCTGTCAAGAACATACAGTTGATTTAGAAACTCTATATTGTGAAATTAAAATACTTCTCCAAGTTACTTTGGATATGATGAAGGCAAACTAAACATTTTAATTAAGTTGTAATTATACGTCGATTAATTATGATATATTTAGACTGAGGTGAACACACTCAAATCCAACTTAATATAACTGCCATATCATTGAAAAATAAAAAAAAAAAAAAATGAGATACACGCGCTCAAATCAGAATCAGTTTATAGCAACGAAAGTTAAGATATATCAAAATAAGGTATTTGCTAAAGCTTGAAACGGTCACAATAAGTAATGCTAATTGTAACATAATATCTCACGTCAGCGAAATTATGTTAGCAAATACAGTGGCAATACCTTAACAGCTTAGTTAGGGACATAAAAATCACCTCACTTTAACGAAATTCTGTTAACAAACACAATGTAGTAACACCAAACCAGCCTAGCGAGTTACATGAAAATTACCTCACTTTAACGAAATTCTATCCACATGCAGTGTGGTAACACCACAGCGGTCTAGTGACGTACACAAAAGTTACCTGACTTTAGCGAAATTCAGTTATTACACAGTGTGAAAGTTACCTGAGCGGTGCGTGCTAGGTCACCATCTTGAATATCGCGGAGTCGACATACTGTGTGCAACACTATGCCGCTTTCCCCGGAAGACATCGTCACGCAATACAATGATGCAACATTCGATACAGGACCACGTGCACTGTAGCCTAGAGAGTTGTTTGACTGATTTTCAATGTTTTTGGAACAACGCGTTCGCTAGATATTGCAAACAATATCAGCCTGTGTTTCTTCATCCCTTGAGTATATCATCATCAAACATTTACCATACTTAAATAGATAAGATTTCCCAGTCGTAACATAACAAGTAAGATATGTTCCATATTCTCGCACTGTGTTTACATCCTCGGGACAACCCTGTCCGATACAGATGTTAATTCTGATACAGAGGAAGCACTAATTACATTTTCACAAACAGAAACCTCAGAGGAAAGTAAAATTAAAGTTCAGTGGAACATCTTTCCTGCTTTCGTTCATGTCATAAACTCAAGAAACGGTATTATACTACGATAATAAATTTTTAAAAAAATGATAATCGTTGTCATATAAAACTTCCGGATCCGGGCACTTGCAGTGCTTGTCCCATGCTATACCATTCATCAAAGTAATAAGCGTTTTGATGACAAAGAGTATCCGTTCGTGATGAAAACAAAGTACAAGGATTCACGGATTTAAACAGGAATAACGTTATATTTTAGGATTGTTGTGAAAAGTAAGATCTCGACTAGCAGGGAGGATACAACTCAGCAATCCAAAGTAATTCTGTCAAAGATGAAAATTGAAAAGAAATTGATTCCAACATTGGTTTGATTATCCCCTTATCGTTGTCAATAATAGATACTGAAGTTCTGTTCTGGTGGTACCGACCGGATGTTCATGTGTGTTTCTTTTTTTTTCTTCTTGCATTATCAAATAAACGTCATATATCACAACATCAATATCAGTATGAATTGATAAAACGTCATTGTTAATACGAAAGGACAGTCTGGTTTCCCATCAGTGTAAAACAGGAAAACAGTCTGGTATCTCATCAGTGTGTCACGAAATCAATTTGTGATATTTTCACGGCACAGCATTTTTCAAAGGACTGTTCTTATCGACTAGCCAGTGCAGATCCATTGTAATATTACTATAGACTTATTTATTTTATTGATATTAATGTCTCGTTGTCATGACAACAGTGACATTCTTTATCGATATCCCGTTGATAAGTCAACCATGCAATGTCACTCACGTGCCAAGTTTACTTTAAGCAATACATATTTCTTTTCAATAATCAACAATACAACACATACATATGATACTTATGGGATGGGAAAACAAACTTCGAGCTTATGTTAATTCTGTGTCCTATTTCAGTTTCAACTGGTGAAGCCTCGTTATTGAGTGTTTACTGCCATTTGATATCCATCGTATTACTAGTCCCCTGTTGATTCTGTACACGGAGAGCTGATTCCCCTTAATCATCTGCTTTTGAAAAATATTCGAGACATTCTCAGAGATATTCCCAGAGACTGCGAAGACCGGGATCTAGCATAAGGACGTTGCTTATCCCTCATATCAAAACTAACTTTATCAATCTTTGTTGTCGTGGTGTACATCGTATCACAGTTGGAGATTCTTTTCCCTATATCCCTGCCACGCTATCGATGTGTATCAATATTGTCTAATGTTAAATTATTGACTATCAAAATTATGCTCTATTTACATGTGTTAGAAAAGGACTGGAAACAGTTATACATTGTATTTCAATGACTATAAGGTCACCTTTACCTTATAACACAGCCAGTAAAAGATTAGAGTGTGACGTTTCGATGGCTACAAGGTCACCTTCATCTTATAACACAGCCAGTAGAAGATAAAAGTGTGACGTTTCGATGGCTACAAGGTCACCTTCATCCTATGACACAGCTAGATGAAGTTTAAAATGTGACGTTTCGATGGCTACAAAGTCACCTTCATCTTATAACAGTCAATACCAGATTAGAGTGTGACGTACATAGTGTGCGAGATGGTAAGGAATGAAAAACTTTTTCGGCTGTTCTATATAATCCTGTGTCCAATAAAGGAGAAAATAGTGTGACGAGATGGTAAAATATCAAAAATATATATATAAGATGGTAACAGTGTGCTGTAGTTGATACGAATATGTTTCAATACTTGGTCATTAACACCAATCCGTCATGTGACCGATATTGTCATGAGGAATTTGCAGCTTCAAATACTTCTTCCAATGGTGTTGGCTAAACAAATACAGATGAACTCCTTTATTGAAAGTTGTAATAAAGGTTGTAGGGTAATTTAACGCCAACTGCTGTTGTTAACAAACTGGCCTTGCAGCAATCGCATTACATGTTAAATGACTATATAAAAATGTGACATGTCATTATGTCCTGAACATGATTGGTTACAGATCGTTATAACAATATGTCCAGGTTGAATTGAGACATGCCTAGTATTTCATGTCGCTTGTGATGTTGCCAATAACAAATAGGGTTTACTGTCTTATACCACGGACTACAAGTGTCTGTCTGACTGCAAAGAAAAACATTGAGAAAACATTAATAGTTCTGACACAATGTCAGGTTTACCTAAATATGGTCCTAAAAAACCATCTTGTTCAGAATGTAATCGAATGACAAGGCTAGGCTTTGAAGGTGGAAAGTGGTGTGTTTGGAAAGGGTAAATTCTTTTTTCAATATGTTATTATAGAATCCTAGACCCAATATCACTGTTATATTTAATACTAACATATTAAAGTGTAGTGAAGATCATAAAAGGATGGATCCAAAATTGATTCCTTGGCGACAGAATCCACATAATCTTTTGGGAAAAAAAATGCACCGTTTATAATGACTTGCTATACCTGATCTGCGAGAAAAAACGAGATGTAGTTTCGTCTGCTGTTCCGAACAGCACCTTGCTCATTGAGAAATATTTTGTGAAATCTACGATTATCAATTTTAAATGTTGCAGTAACAAGATGTTTTAACAAAATTCACTGAGGCGGAAACCACGCTGAAATATTATTTCTTATGCTACTGAACTATGTGTTCAGCACCTCGAGGTCACAGACGTGATTGCATCGAACATGATCCTTTGAAGATCAGGGTGGCATTAAGACAGCTTGAAACACAAATCAGATCTAAAAAGACCTTGCATGTATTCCCGTTTTAGGAGACAAGTAAAGGGAGACAACCCGCAAAAAACATATAGTTCAAGGGTAACGTGAAGTCGTAACTCAGCGCAGAAAACCTTCACAGTTCTCAAAAAATGGTAATAATTGTCTATTGTAGTAAGTGACCTTTACAGCCTTTTCCGTTGACCTTTAACCTCCTAACCCAATCCCACTCATTACATGTTCTAATAATAACCAATAAAACCCTGTTTCAATACAATCGGTCAACCTTATCATATGGAAGCAGCAAAGATATGATGATAAAAGACTATTTTTAGTTACAGTGACCTTCGTAGTTGACCTTTTGTTCCCAAACATTATTCCACTCTGTATTATTATCTAATAAGCTAAAAGTGAAAGTAAAAGGGGGAAAAGGGCAAGTGTAGCATTAATATGATGTAATAAAAGCCATATGACGTAACAAAATTCATGAGACGTAACATTCGTGTCGTTAAGCATGATTACGTACATGACATAACAAAAGAGGTCTAAATGTTTATAGTATATATTGCTAATGTTTCTTTAATGAGGCTGACTAAATATCTATCTTTTTAACACGACTGGGACACACAATATGGCAATATAATAGAGACCAGAAATATATCAAGGACAGATGTGACAATCTTCATGTAGTTTTATCACAAAAATACTTACTACACATTCTGATTCCTGTGTGTGCGCCGTAGTCATATTCTAGCGGTTTCCCTGATTAAAATTATAGCACCTCATTCAAATTAATGTTACGTGACCATGATAAGCAAACGAAAAGCTAGGCAATGAAAATCAAATCAAATTAATAAAAGAGAGCCGACGGAGAGAGAGAGAGAGAGAGAGAGAGAGAGAGAGAGAGAGAGAGAGAGAGAGAGAGAGAGAGAGAGAGAGAGAGAGAGAGAGAGAGAGAGAGCGAGAGAGAGAGGGGGGGAGAGAGAGGAGGATAAGACCAGATGTTATTGAAGAGTAAGCGTCTTCTTCTTAATCGACGATACCCACAGTGTTAACCGCGGTCAATCCAGGTAAATAATATCATGTTCTCAAATCAAAACAAGGTATACAACAACGGAACCAACAGGCGAACTAACGAGCATCAAATGTGTCCAGCCTCATAGCACACGAAGAAATAGAATATTTTTCAATGAGATCACTATAGCAACAATTAAACTTCCCTATAATTTTCATCAGCTTTCATCTTTTGAGCCCTTGTGTTACGAATTTGTCTATGAGTTGACAACACCTTGCATGTAAAATTGTGACAATGTAAAACAGGCCCCTACAATGATAAATCTATTGTATACAATTGCTGCGTCTGCAATAGCATTAAGAGATTTGTAAGATATTGCCCTTTGCATATGATCCAATTGTTTGAGAAAATTCACTGTCCTCGTCTTGTTACTATTCTCATACATTTTGGTGCACTCGTTGTTTTATTGATGTAGTCTCATTTTTAATATACACTGTCCTTAATCAAAGATATGATAAATGATTACGTTATTTTTAGTCAAACATTATCCAGATAAAGCTGATTACTTGGTTTTTCAATAGAGTGTAAATAGGAATAGATATGTATCTGTTTATGTTGGAAAATTAAACGTTTGCCTATTTTTGGTAATCAGATGACCTATGACCACCTGTAAATTGAAACATTAAATCCAACATTGGGTAGACAACAACAGAAGAAATTGATCAATAGGAACAATTTAATATGAAAAGGAATATCACTGTACTATTAACTGTCGTAGTCTGTGTTGCATTGTGGGTATCTATTAATAGTTTTGTTTCGTGCGCTTTTGCTCTAACCTTAATGAACCAATACCGTCCTATATGCTTTTGTATGTATGTATGCTGTTTTGTAATATTTTACATATGTTTACATTCACCTGTAAAAGCCTTTGGCGTGTGTTTATTGTTATATACGTATGTACCGATCCATAATAAAATTTACTTTACTTGGTTATACCCTCCAAGCTTCGGGTAGCCAAGTTAAAATGTTTCGAGTTACTTCCCTTCCCACACGCCTGAAAGAGAACAATTCTTCAACGTTTCAAAATTAATTAATTCCATATTTATTACTGCCAGTTACAGTTAAATAGAGCCTATGAAATTACAACTTCTGCATTGTCTTCAAGATCAGACAATCTTCAGAAATTGATATCGAATCAAATAAACACCTCGGAGTGTACGTTTTTGCCAGTATATCGCAGCACCCTCATTATATCATGATAACAATGCGCGCTTTGTGCAGTAAACATCATTCTCCTCAAATAAAAATGAGGAGTTTGCAAAGGAGTTGATGCAATAACAGATATCTCCATCTAATATATATACCCATCGTTATGGAAATGATTCGTGTAGTGGCAAAAGAAACCTCTACAAAACTTAGAATTATAATTACATCAATGGCAAAACTACCTTCTTTTGAGAAGTCCACAATCGACCTTTCTATTTTGAATAATTCTAAAATTAGCCAGTTATTCAAACAATGTCTGAAAGAAATAAAAAAAAAAAGTGGGTTTTTTTTCTAGAAACGAATTCACATCAAAATTCATATGCTACTATAATAAGTAAACAGATCATGTTTAGAGTATATTTTGAACGACATTAAAACCTTATAGGAACATAACAGTCATGGAATCAAGTGACCATTCTTCCAATTCCAAAATTTACAAAGGACTCCACTGTGTGTTTGTTTGGTAAAAGCCATCCTCGATACTCCGGAGGTTACGCTCACTATCACTTAACCACGTAAGTATCGAGGACGCTTGAAAGGTTTTCATCTCCCCGACAGATACTTATTTTAATGTACACAAGTTGATGCAACATTCTCGGAAGATATGATATTTGACTTTTCAGCGTGGTAATTAATTTGTCTGTCACTCTCTTTGGCTTTATAATACACACCATCTTTGTATTGCTTGACCCCGTTAAGAAGAGTCTGTGGACGACTTCATGATTTGTGATAAATAACGGAACATACACTTAATTAAATAGGAAGCGATTACACCCACTGAAAAAGCAGACCACAAACATGGATAGATTACATCATATTATCAATATCGGAAACCAAGCTCACGAACTTTGTCAAGAACAGAAAATAGCACGATGATTCATCTGTCACTCTTGACAGTATGCCAATACTGTCTGCTCACTAAATTAATATTAATATTTGATTCTAATCCGTCTCCGAACGCTTTCATAACGATAGTTCCATCATAAACAGACTGAGGAACCGATCTGGAGATGCTTGGATTCACATTTATCGAAAGGTTGTTCACGCAATTTCTATCTGTATCCTCCCCCGCCTCCCAAAATCGTAGCACAAAACTCCCTTTCAATTTGCACCTGAAATCAAATCCCGCTTTCGATCAAGTATTCAACTCTAACTAAGCTAACAAAGTTCAGATCTTATTCAAACATATATATATATATATGATAAGGTATACTTGTCATCAATCTTTTTCATCAAAAACTCAACAGTTGTCTCATAAGTGACGGAGCATTGTAGATCATGTCCTTACATAGAAAATATACATACCTTTTATTAAATAACAAATCCTAAAAATATATTCTTTTAGAATGAGTAGTTGTAAAAAGCTATTGAAATAAACTAATGAAGTATATATTGAGATGTTCAAGAGGGTATCGCAACAATCAGGTTACCTGGACCGTAACTACATCAGTATCTATTATTATAGAAGTCTTAACAATATTTAGAAACATCTCCTCCTTGTTCCTCTAATGTATTTCGTATGAACAATTAATTGCCATCTTAAAATAGAAGATGAATAAGCATACATAAATAGCTTACTTAATCACCGTATATTGTGTACACTGACAGCGAGCATCTCAAGGTCACACTGGTCCTATTAAACTGATCATTTAACGTAGTTTGTCGAAAGTATATTTAGTATCATTCTAAGTTATAGTACTCCATTTAACTTTATTTATCTCGCCTCGAATATTTAAAATGTAGTATATTCGTAATACCGTGCTTATCGGTATCTGGCACCTTGCCAATGGTCGTCTTTATTTCGTTTTTATTATAATGCGTCGTAAGTTTAAAAAAATAAAAGCACGAACCTTACCTCATTTAAGGTATTTTACTGTCGTCTTAATTGATATGACGAAGGGTGACGTCAAGGATATGGTTATGTAAAATGAAAACATGAGAAAGAGAAAAGCGAAGAAAGAATGAAAAAAAAAAGAGAAAAACAAACAAAAACATACAATTCGGGATTATCTCACCAGCCGTTCATTTGCATTTAATATCACTACACACTGATTTATCTAAATATGCTAATAACCAAATGCAAGGATCAATTGGCCTATCTTTTGATTGCAAAGCCAAAAGTCAATAGTTTTGACTTAACTCTGATTAAAATCCATAATACACCTGCAGAACGTATACACTACTACTACAGGTTTAGTATCTCTGTTATCGAATCTCCATTGTAAACACAGAAAGTAGTCGATCTGATAATACCGTCACAACAAACCCTTACTGTACTTTATAAATGAATAATGAGTAGTATGGCGTGAACAAGCAGTGAGCTATAAATAGTATCTAGGTTATGTCTGATATATTAAGTCACATGGCTTTGTTATGAAAATCCCAATCAGTTTGTTTATATACAACGGGCTGAGGAGTAAAGCTCATAAACACTACAGAGCATGTGAACGATCACCTCGTGTAATAGTGTATACGAGTATTACGTGCAATGGCTAAAGGCTACATGACATACTGCGATCCTATCACAACTAAACAGGTGGGAATGTTCCTCAGGCAGACAGGGGATGAACTGTACCTCGACACACTGAAAAGACGGCATCGATATGATCCAAATAACCTTAATCCACTCGTATTTACCAGGCATGGGATGAAAGCTGTACATATACTAACACAACTTTTGAAATACACAGGAGGTTAAAGGTATGTCTATATATGAACATGTCAACATAATAATAATTAAAAATTAGATTAAATAAAGCTAGGGTAAAATATTTACCGAAGAAATTAATATTTGTTTCATATATACCTTATTTCAACACTTTGTTGTTAATATCATCCTTTATATTTTTCTACGTGGAATAGAAACGTATCGCTATCATTTTCATTTTACTACTGGTATTTATGACATCTTTGATTCTTTCAGATTGCCATTGGTCCTACCAAACTACTGCAAAGTGATCTGTCTCTCAACTACTAAAGCATCCCAATGAATCATGTCATCGACATGACGACGCGAGTCATAAGATGTTAAAGGAAGCAGTCAAAAGGTGACTTACCGATACTTCCTTATCGACACTTTAGTCATTTGATATCAAGGTCAAGAGTCGCAAAAGCGCCAACCTTTCCACCTTATCAGAAAGACCAAGTTCCGTCTGTGGACATATTTGTGTATAGGACGGGAAAAGGTCTATTCACATGTCTGGAAGATGCTTGTTTAATCATTGAAGACGACTACGAATATCAAAGTGACACTGCCTCTGGTATACTGTGTATCATGTTGAACAGTCAGTGACTACTGTATATTAACTCGCTGATAAAAGCTGTACTACTGAACATCACAACTCAAATTGAAAATGAACTTTAAAGAAACATCAATGAAGAACAGATAGTGTCGCCATTCGTATGTTCAATACAGCGTAATAAAACAAAACGTGTCATGTAAATCGTGACTGTTGAATCAATACAATAGTCCAGAATATTATATTATTTCTTGATGAAAATAACGATTAAAATAGATAAATCGATCATACTATTTTGTTATATTGTTTTTTCTACATATGTTTATCGTTTGTACTATAACGATTGTCTGGAATATAGAATAGCAATAAAAACGCGCATTACTTGATGACCCATTCCACTCAGAATTGTCGTGCACCGCAGGACGACTGCAGTTAAATTGTACGATATGCCCTTATCTCCGACCATTATTAAGGAACTACGTAAACTCCACGTGAAGAGGATATCGATAACATTTAATGACAGTTTGTACAGATCATCTACAGATTTAAATATTCCAAGATACATTTAATTTAAAGCAAGAAGCCTAACGAGTCCAGAAATTTAAAATAGACGATGTGTCATCAGATATTTAACGACTGCTAATAAACCTAACACAGATGTAGACTAACACTGAGTGCTTATCTAAAGATACACTTAGAACAAGATAAAATTATAGATAAGAGAAAAATACTTTTAACGCGTACGTACATTTTCGTCTTTTGAATTTATCAAAGCTACTAACAAACTCCTTGCTAGGTCCTTGATTTCGTTTTAGTTAATCTATATCTATACTCTAAATATGAATGGAAAGGTACTATTCCTTTGTATGTCTTTTGTTCAGTCTCACAGTCACAGTCATACGAATAGTAGAATGGTTCGGAATATACATAGGTAAATGGTATTCTTTGGAACATATATTCAGTACTGCAAATAATGAGCTTAATTGATCGCTGGGATTTGTTCACTTCCTCATCTGATTTTCAAAGATTACTGATTAGGCTTTCAACATTACTGACTAGAAAAACGAATCAGCTGTTTCGTGTATTCTTTTCGATTGTATACCAACGTTTGTATTGAAACGTACTATTATATAGCTTGTCGTTTGTACAACCTTTTGATTTCCCTTTGATAAATGTTCATTTCCTGGTGCAATATCAGGACAAAGATGTTTTCAATGCTCGTTAGTATGCATGATTAGTTAGATGTTATACCTCGAATCCTCTATTTTAAAAACTTAGCATTGATTTGGTTGCCTTAAATATGTACGACGGATGTTATTTTACTAATAACCGTATCTGTAATATTTCTGTCATGTAGTCTTATTCTGTTATTGCCTGTATAGATATACTTCCACTGTGTCCAAGTATGGTTTAGTTAACACGTGAACATGGGTAATTGCATTCATCTATATCTTATTCCAATGCCACAGATATTTCATGCATTAATTGTTAAATGCTGCTTTTAAACTTTAATTTCATTAAAGCCTCATCTTTCATTATCAAATTAAATCTTGTCTGCGTATCATATTTCCTGTTCTTACACGTGATGCCGGAATGGCGTATTTAAAAAGACATTTAAAAAATACAGACGGGGGTTATCGAAATTTCATCAACAAAATGTTCACGTTTTCCCATCACTAACCCTTTAATTATAGAATTTACTGAGTGTATAGCCCTATGTTATAAACGTACAGTCATATTCACTTGGTCTCCATCGTGAAGTCTCGAACGTAAACAGTACAAAAATTGAATGGTTTATTTTTTTATTCCTCATCATCTTGAATCACAGTAGTTATAGAAGTTAGTTTGGGATAGTTTCCTCCTCATCATTCAAGTTTCAGATTTATTTCAACTTAAGACCATTGTCCTATCAGTATACAACGCATTGATATACACCCATGGTTAACTTTAAACATAAATGTCTTTTTCAGTTAATAACCTTTGATAAACGGGAAATGAACTTTTGAAAATAGAAATTTGTCTTCCACTTTACAATTCCCACGTTCTCTACGAATGTTAATATACCTTCCGTTATTTTACAGACAATGGTTATGTACAATTTCGAGTTTAACTAATACGCTGTTTCTGCGAGTTTGTGAGGTAAAATTGTAACGATTCGTTCATATCGACTGTACGAAAATATCCACACTTTTAAGTGAATTTTCTCTCCAATACGGCTCTTAAAACTTCTAATTTCTATGCATTGACAAAATTCATTGTTTTATCACATCATAAATCTATACTCAAGATTCAAGATTATGTATCAGTTCTCACCAGTTGAACCATATTTCGATTTCTCGTGCGAAATATTCGATAGCTTTGCATGACATTATTTCCAATCTCAATTCAGTATTGTTGAAGTAAAAGTCTTATTAGTTATGCAGATACACAGCAATAATATTAAAACATATATTTCAACTGGTGAACTCTAAGTAAATTGTCTTTCCAATACTGCTCTAAAAACAAAATTCGATGTTTTATCATAACATAAATCTATATACTTCAGTTCAAGATTGGTATCAGTTCTCACCAGTTAATTCATCGCTGTGATGAAAAAACATGAACGTAACAACGTAGGAATAGAAAAACAAATATCCAAAGATACAAAGATGACGTTATTGTGGAACTATCTTCTGTTGACTTCTTGTAACTGACAACCGTTCCTGCCAAATTAGAATCAGCTGGTTTGCAGTTGTCGGGCTGCCCCGTCAGTGCGTATAACATCCAATGAATGACGCGATACCGTGAAAGAAGAAAAGAAGTCTTAGAAAATGGCGAGACAATTTTTCAAAACTGTGTTCTTGAAGTTCCTTTGAAATAATTTATGATTTAAGAAACTTACAAAAATTGCATGTATTATAGGAGCAGTGAAATGTCCCGTCTAGATTTTGTCATTTCTTTCGATGAACTTCCTTTTCTAAATTTTATTGAATGATGCAATTCACTTTTATGATATTCGTACAATTCTCTGTCATGTCTGGAATTCATCAAGGCTACCAACAATCTCCTTACCAAGTCTTACTTTGAATATCGATGTCGCATTAATAGTGAACTAAAGAACAAGGACCCAATAACCTCTTCTACAGTGTTTGCTAACGTCAGTCTGTGATAATAGAATTATTAGGAACGGTTAACCATTAATATCTATGTAAAACACATATAACGATATAACACTTTAGTACGAATTTCCTTCCTTTGAATTAGCTGTCCTATCTAGTATTGCTTAGTACTATAGTTAACTTTGTTTATCAACGCTGGGGAAAAAATTTATTTATAGCCTTGGGTATTTACCGTTCTCTTTGCTTTGCAGAATTGTCACGTTAAAATTATAAATGATGTAATGAAAATAATATTCAGTATCCAAGCTTTAAACCCCTAAATAAAAATGTCAAACTTGTCTCATTACCGTGCTTTGTCTATTCCTGCAGTTGATGTCGAGATCTCAAATTATTTTTTTAAACGATATGAAATGTTTCGTGTATGTTTTACCACTACTAGCCCTTTTGTAATACGATATTACCCTGGAGTACGCTTTTATCCTTATATAAGTAAGGTCAATCACGTCTATGACCAGCACAATCTGGTTTAAATGTCCCTGATTTTTTATCCATACAACAGTCATGTTCACTTGGCCTCTACTATTTACTCTCTAACATAAACATTACAAAACGTCGTCATAATAACCCCGTCATAATAAAGTCTGATCTATTTTGAGCTAGTGATAAGGATATATATACGGGTAGTAAGGTGACAACAGCAATCATATGACATTATTGTGGAAAATTCCAATCAGGTTTTATAAAAACGCACTCAATGGATGAAAGCAGACACATCGGGTATCACTCTACGTGTATTACATACAATGGCAAAAGGCTACATAATGCATTGTGATCCTATCGTATCTAATCAAATGGGAAGGTTCCTCCAGCAGGCGGGAGACAAGATGTATTTTGATACACTTAAGAGACAAGTACATCCGGATGCCCCAAATCCTCACAAACTTCTATTGTTTGCCAAGCAAGGAATGAAACTTGTTCATGTCCTAGTCCAACTGCTTGAATACACTGGAGGTTAATAAGGTAGCTATATAGTTTGTTTAACATACGTTTGGCTAAATGCGTTTTAAAATGTGATTCATTCTCCAGCAGAAAGCTACAAATGTCAGTTAATCATTTATATATATGTGCGCTTGACTTTAAACGACATATCAGTATATATGTGTTACAATATTTTTTTTCTTTTCAGATGGTTGTCAAAATACCGGTCGCCATTTTATGTCTAGCATTTCAATGCTTAGTATCGTTGACGTGAACCACAAGACACCACAAACGAGATCGAAAAAGACACCAAAATCAGAAGAAAAAATAACACAAAAAAAACAAAGGACAGACACCAAAGAAGAAAGCAGAGTGTTTGGCATCAATTTCTTTCTAACCAGTGTTATCTTTTCACTATACCGGAGGAATGGGATTATTGTTACGCTGGAAATCAATCACTTTGTGTTTGTGAATGATCGATGGCCATCATTTCTGATGTGTATCAAAGAAACAATTTCAATAGACAGTGGTTGCCGTGTAGACCTGTACGTGCGCTTACAAATAACGGACACACACAAATTGAAAGCCAACACTATCAAGAACACGAAAATGTATTCCAATAGATCATGCTGTTTTTTAACATCGACACTGTCCCCTTGAAGAGACGCAAATAACTCGTCTATTATTTTGAAGCAAGGTATCTAATGCATTCTTGATAAACAGTACCGATATTTCAAATTAGAATAAAAATTTGTATTCTGTATAGGTTTATAATTTCTGAAATTGAAAAGAAATTAACATAAAACCAATTATAACTCTTACATCCCTTTACCACATTATCTTAATTTCCCAGACATGTTCTGCATTCCATGAAGAATTCTGAAATCCTTCCACCACATTTTCCCGTCGTTGTTCTGTAGTTACTGATGAATTTTATTATTATTATCATTATATTATGAGAAATGTTGAAATAGAACAAAATGTTGGAAACCAAGACAAAACTTCGATAATGCAGAAAACGCTTCCTCTTCAGGGACACCTGTTTTTATTTTCATTTTACTTTTTTTCATGGGTATCCGTGTAAATAGTTCTATTGCTCAGATTTTACTGAATTTGAGATAGGATTATGATTTAAACATATTTATATTTATATAGCGGTAGGATTGGGCACAAGGCTTACAACTAATATAAAGCCTTGTCCAAACATATGAATACACACACATTATATTTATATCTTCTTGTTGTTTTACAAGATATGGATGGGATCAATAAACGGAATTTACATGAAACTTTTTTGTTATCTATAAAACTATCTTAAGACACAATTTCTTGACACGCCTATTCGCCCAGTTATACTGTTCCGAGTATCTGACTCTTTGTATGCGTCTTTAATTGTATATAAGCCTGCTGACCTCATCGTGTATTGTTCAGCATGAGTAATGCAAAGGGAAATCACTCAGAAAATGATGCATACACTTAGAATATCGGATTGCTATGTATATATTAGAAATATTAAACTATGTTCCAACGAACAGAAATGTATCTTACAACTACCGATATGGAAATGATAAATTCATATTAAACTTATCAATAATATCATAATTAAAAATCATTATAAATAATTCAATGAGTATTGAAACAAACGATATTCTACTGGCAATCACACCGAAACATAAAACGACGCTGTTAATTGGACCACTAGGAAAGTAATATCTCAAATGATAAATACTGTTTAAAAAATTCATGTATTAGTGGAATAAATTGCACTCTTCAGAAATAAATTTGTTATTCATTTAGATTACGTTGTAAACTCCATCTTTATTGTCCTCCGACCAACTTAAAAATTAATTCATTCTTGTTAATTAAGTCATCACATGCAAAGTGAAAAAAAAAATGAATGAATAAAAATGTTATTCAAGGATTGAAATAAACACAGGCATAGTTATTTCTACCTGCTCGGGTTTAGAGTTTATCTCTATTATCATGATTGCTAAAGCAAAGTCCCTGTCCATTATCAACAACAAATCACCAGTATGCACATGACATACGATGAGATATATAGAATACAATCGTATATGCAGACGTACAGTGCATGGACACCTATGACACATCGGGTCTAGGCAATTGTTTCTTTGCTTTATGTTGTACACTACCGTAATCTGACTCAACAATCGGAGTAACGTCATGAATTGTTGGCTTTACTGCATCTGTTAAAACTTCCAAAATGCACGTGCGTTGATGTAAATTTACATGTAGATTCCCATAGTAAAATAATTTGTTCAAGTTTGTTTCTTCAATTCGTTAATCCAGAGCATAACTTTAAAGATATTTATAAGAAATTTCCATATTGGAATTAATTTATATTATCAATCTTTATACCCCTACCTTAATGAAGATAATCCTATAATCTATCACAACACCGATATAGTACAGGGTTGTCGACCAGGACAAGGCAACAGTCTGATTAGTGAATTATAAATATATACACATATGTGCTTCATATAAGACTGTTGTCATCATGAAATCAATATAGCCAAAACACAGGTAACAGATACATGGAGCCTTTAGATTGGGACTATGCTAAACAAGTTGGACTGGTATTTAGAGAAGCAGGGGACAAGATGTTTAACGAACAAAGTACGAAAATGGGTACTCACAAAAATTCTAAGGCTAGAGAAAATTTCCTCCGGCTCTGTCTGAAGGTGATGTGCGTTGTTGCCTTCATGAAGAACTGAACATACCATTGCCAGTTAATTAGGTAAGTAGCTACATTTAACAATACTAGAAACAATTTTAACATTGTTTAAGGCGGTAAAAGTAGTATTTTATCTTTTATACAATTATAATAGCACAATTAGTATTTAAATAAAAAAATAAAGCTCAGTTGAGCTGAATTCAAAATTATAGCAAGATCTTCATTTGTTAAGATCTTATACTAGTACAATACCCCATAATTTCAGTTAATTGACTGAAGAAACAATGAAAGAACATTTTTGTTCATCTTTGCGCCGAATGTTTGAGCATGTTACCCTTTGGTTCAATCTAGTTCATGTATGTATGTTCTGTTCATTGCAGATATTTTCTGGTGACCATGGGTGCCTGTCTCATTCACGAAACTTTTTCGGGGATCTAACCCATGCGACCTGACG
Organism: Ylistrum balloti; assembly: GCF_031769215.1. Classification (NCBI taxonomy): domain Eukaryota; kingdom Metazoa; phylum Mollusca; class Bivalvia; order Pectinida; family Pectinidae; genus Ylistrum; species Ylistrum balloti. Next base: position 353,267 of record NW_026782060.1, on the reverse strand, counting down.
TAATGATGTCCATTCTCCTCTTCAGAATCGTATATGCTGAATGTGAATCAAAATTTCCCTCGCCCTCAGATCAAATACGCGCCAAAGACAGACGAGGTTTGAGCGAAACATGTTGGATATTTTTGTGATTTTTACTAGGATAGGAATGTAACTGTATACACAACTGTACTAACAATAGAATAGGATGTGCCTACAAAGGCAGAAAAACTTGTTTTTCCCAAACAACATTCAATGAGAAATAAACAATGGTGTTAAAACAGCGACATTTCCACAATAAGGATATTATGCTGATTACTGTGTAAATAGTCCTACTTTGTACCAGTTACGATAAGAAATAAAAAGAACACATTCAATATACGTTTTTACTGTATTCATCTGTTGTAGAAATATAAACATTTTTCACATCTTTGTTGAACACACTTTGTTAAGTGGATTTAATGAAAAAATACGCCATCTATTATAAAGACAAACACAAAGGTGTCCAAAAGTATTCCGATTGATTTTTATATTCATCTCGCGCAGCACGTTGTACAATACAGTTTATCTATAATAACAACGAATTATATGATAAAACCCCACAAAAAATAGTCAATAATGTTACTAATTTTAAAAGCAAATAAAAACAAATATAAAAGTTCTTCTTTCTTCTTCCTGAATAACGTTAGCAATATTATATCAATTTGTTTCGAATCTAAATAATGCCACTTGATCAAGAGAGATTTAGTAAGGTAAGAAATGTCTGCCTCACTGACGATGTAGAATTTAGAAAGTGAATAACCTAATTTCTCTTTAGAAACTTAATCATAAAATTTGACTGAAGAAAAACAAGATAATCCAAAGCTTATTAAATAAGAATTTCCAATGAATTCATCATACAATTTCAATGTTTCACTTGTCTTACATCTAATTTGTCAAATAAGTTAACCTCATTTTGGAATTGAGAAAGCAATGCTTTACAAATACTTTAACTTAATTCTAATTATTTTAATGAACTACTCAAATAAGATATACATGTCAGGAAACCTTATCTAACTTTATTAATGAAATATTGCCAATATCCATGAGTAAAATGGGTGGGCGTATCCCAGTCTGGCTAGATCCCAAAACGACTAGCACTGATAATTATAATTGTTTATGAAGTAGTAAATACGTATGTAATAGGAATCGGGTTTATTATCTACGGTGTGAAGTGATGTGTTCTTTTTTTAACCAAAAGGAACCCTTGCGTGACGAGGATTGAATCACGATGCTGTTAGCGAGAAGTTGGAATATTCCATCTTCTGTATCAGTATATTTGATAACTAATTTTTTGTAAAAACATTACATAATATTACATATATTTCCACAGTGCTTCCTTGTACATATTGTTTGATACATAAAGATAGCAGAATGACTCATCTTATCTAATTCGTTTATAGGAGAATCCGTTGCTTGCCAATATTTAAATTTAGACAGAGAACGAGCTAGAACATTATAGAACAGGACAATATGCTGTTTTCATGTGGAAACTACTCAATTTACACATAAGGGTATGAAGTGTATGATGTAATTGATCCAACGATCACATGATTTAAATTCTGAAAAGTTTAAGGTCGTATAAGCTGTTTTATTATGACAGGTGAGGATAAATTTAGCCGGAGTGAAAAATTCACTGCGCAAACGACGTAGTGCATAATTATGTTCTGTGAGGTAAACTGATGATGATGAAGGTTTCTCGTCTCCTTGACTTTGTCCGTCGCCGGGCATTGTCAAGTCGACACAAGTGAATGTGTTTTTCCAAACCTTTACGTGTATAGGCCAGGCTTGTTATGGTCTAGTACTAGACCATTTACCCTGTGACAGATGCTGGAATAGGCTTTATGTGGGGTTTTTTTATCTATAAAAATCTGGTATGTGACCACAGGTACCCATGGGCTAAATAAACCGTGGTGATTACTTTAAACACATAAATACATTTCGCGCTGCACCGAACAAAGGATGTGCTCTGTTTGTAACCTGAGTTATACTTATTCTAAATACACAAAACCAGACTCTGATTGAAATTGAAATATGCCATTTATTAAAAATAACAAATGACGACAAAAATATGACAATTACAATTTCCATAAACAGTACAGTAATCAACTGTACTTAATGTTATCCAATCAGAGATATCCTAAAAATATACCCAGGACTACAAAGTTGGGAATCAAATTACGCCATCATATAGCCAAGCAATTCCACTAATGTTGGAATCACTTGCTAGCTATATCCCCAGATCTGGTGATTACTTTAAACATATAAATACATATAACTCACTGCTAAACAGACTAAAAATGCGAACATTTAAAATTCATTTTCGGTAGGAAATCGGAACATTTTCATATTTTGCCAATATCCATGAGTAAAATGGGTGGGCGTATCCCAGTCTGGCTAGATCCCAAAACGACTAGCACTGATAATTATAATTGTTTATGAAGTAGTAAATACATCTGTAATAGGAATCAGGTTTATTATCTACGGTGTGAAGTGATGTGTTCTTTTTTTAACCAAAAGGAACCCTTGCGTGACGAAGATTGAATCACCATGCTGTTAGCGAGTTAAAATATTCCATGTTCTGTAGACGTATATCAGATAACTAATTTTTTGTAAAAACAAACATTACATAATATTACATATATTTCCACAGTGTTATCTTGTACATATTGTTTGATCCATAAAAATAGCAGAATGACTTATCTTATTTAATTCGTTTATAGGAGAATCCGTTGCTTGCCAATATTTAAATTTAGACAGAGAACGAGCTAGAACATTATAGAACAGGACAATGTGCTGTTTTCATGTGGAAACTACTCAACTTACACATAAGGGTATGAAGTATTTGACATAATTAACAGTGACCTTCTGCCTATAATGTAAATACGCTTTATGCTATTTGCACGAATGCTCCAACGATCACAAGATTTAAATCCTGAAAAGTTTAAGGTCGTATAAGCTGTTTTATGATGACAGGTGAAGATAAATTTAGCCGGAGTGAAAAATTCACTGCGCAGACGACGTAATGCATAATTATGTTCTATGAGGTAAACTGATGATGAGGGTTTTTCGTTTTCTTGACTTTGTCCGTCGCCGGGCATTGTCAAACGACACGAGTGAACTTCCGCATATGTCTATATATGCTTATCCAAGCAGATCATCTAACGCTAAATAAAGGTTAGATAACTCTTTACTGGTTCGTCATAAGTGAATGTGTTTTTCCAAACCTTTACGTGTATAGGCCAGGCTTGTTATGGTCTAGTACTAGACCATTTACCCTGTGGTAGATGCTGGAATAGGCTTTATGTGGATTTTTGTTTATCTATAAAAATCTGGTATGTGACCACAGGAACCCATGGGCTAAATAAACCGTGATGATTACTTTCTACATGAAAATACATATACCTCACTACTAAATATGCTCAAATTGCGAACATTAAAAATTCATTTTCGGTAGGAAATCTGAACATTTTCATACATTTTCAGTTCCAATCAGGCATTTTATAAAAAAAAAACTTAATACTTACCAATTGCATTTGACTGTGAATATGAAATTTCATAAATCATAAAACTTTATTCCAATAACTGGTAGAAGTAATAATTGACACCATTTCCCGGTATATATAAATTGTTTCATTACAAGAAATATTAAGAATCACTAGACCTATTGTAAAACCACTTTCATTGAAAGATAAACTAAATGTTAATATTCTATTTTGTAACTCACCACTTAAAGCGATATCTATACTGAAGTGGTTACGATCAGTCGGGGATTGCACGGTCACACTTGATTCAACGCATACGAAGTTTACTTCACTCGACATCAAAGTATATTCTGATTCAGACTCTGTAAACAAGTCATCCCCAAATAAAAGGTCAATATATGTGTACAATGTAAGTCAGACCGTGCGAAACAACTAACAGCACCCCGAAAATCCCCCCTGAAACGTAACCCGATACATGGCACTTTTTTCTTACAAAAACTTCAATTTGGTAAAATAATTATGATAAAAAAATTGTTTTAGTAAATCCATAGACAGCTTTTCTTTATCGCCAAGAATTTCATCATGCAAGTCTGTGTACAGTTTACATAAGAAAAAATAAAGCATTGTTATTTGAATACCAGGGGTAACTTTTGAAACTGGAAACTCAACGGAAAGATAGGGGTGAAACATCGTCTACAGTATTTCGGTAAAATGAGAAACAGATGTACCCACGGGAATATCGAAATCTTTCTTTTCATTCCCCCTTTGTTCAAGCAGTTTGGCATACTTTGAAATTTTCGTTTAAAGGACCAGTAATGACTGGTCCAGTAGTTTTCTATAGAAACATTCCAGGACTGGATTATGTTGGTGATATATCTACTATGGTACAGGTACTGATAAAGTCATCATTGTTATATTACTTATACGTGAAATTAGAATCACGAAAAATAACAAACATTTCTTGTAAAATAAAAAGCTCACTGATTCTTTCTTAGTTCTACCCTAATAATGTTTAGTTTTTATATCATCAACGAAAACCCACGAGACCTTGCTCTCTCTTTTTAGTCCACTACAGGGCTGGCTGAAACTCATGTGTTTCCAACGATGTTATGAGATATGATAAACAGTGATATCTGATAGACAGTGACTCGCACAATAACCCGTAAACATGACTAAAAATATCTGCGGAACAAAATTTAAAATTAATGAAACAATCAAACGACTTTGCATTTTTTCATTCAAGAATTCATGGATTTTTGTAGCCAAATACTAACAAGTGCAATTTCGATTAAAATAAGAAATTACAGATACACATATAGTAAACATGTGGTGAGTAGCCACATTAATTAGAAATCGCGAAAATTTGACAAATTACTGATGGAAACACGAAATCCAGACACGTCAAATTTACAACCGCCATATCTCTTCAGCATTATCAATTTCGCGGAAACCAAGATTTTCTCAATTTTACGGTTACTCAAAAGATGCTTAAAACATAAACCTGTGAATTGTACAATTTATCATGTTGAGGTATTTTAAAAACACACGCAAATTTAAGTTACACAATATCGATAAACAGGTTTTTTTTCCATTCTGCACCAGAGAAAGTACAATATAAGGATACAATTAGCGAAATTATCATACCGGGTTTCCAAATTGTTACATGTGTGCTACGGTTATTTTCCACATATTGAAAACACGATTTAGAGTAAGTCGTGTGACCTTGTGGTATAATACATAATTACGTGACGTGAATCGTGACCATGAACCCGATATGTGGATATATTCGGTTACATACGAACTTTTCAATTCGTAAGTCCTTTATTGTGTTTTGTTTGATATCGCGGCCTGCGCCATGTCACTGGGTATATTAAAAATTTATCATATTGACAACCGTCAATGACATGCATAAGTCGATTTCTCAGTGAGTTTTTTTTTTCTTTTCTCTTTTTCGTCGGCCATGACCAAGTCAAAAATAAAACAACGAATACAGGGATAGACAGTCAGAGCCCCGCGGACTAATGAATTGTTTGTGATAGAAATACTTGTACAAAAGTGTAAACAGTTAGAACTCTAAATAGTTGGAATGGAATACATACATTAATAAACATCTAAGTCATCTACAATATTACGACTGTTATGACATTGTGCTGAAATGAAACTACACCCAGCGGAGCTTTCCATATATTTTAAGCCAATTTTCATGTCAAAACATAATTTTATCTCTAGCGCAGTGTGTTAGTATGTCAAGGGAAACAGGAAGGTGGCGTGTTCCGTCTATACTTGGAGCTTATGTAATAATGACCTACCTAGAGATTAAAGGAAATCTACTTTGCTTTTATTTATCATATGAACTACTGAGTCATATTTGTGCAATCGATTACTAAAAAAACGTATCAACATTGAACTTATCAGCGGTTGTCATTATCGATTCGGGGGTCCGACAACGCTGTATAAATATCCTCAGTTATATTTGTAATTAATATATTGTTTTATTTTACAAAGACCTATTAATGTATCGATCGTCGTATTGTTTAAAATCAATTACACAACATTGCGGTGTTGTCAAAATATATCTTACAGTTTTGTCGAGTCATTGGTGAGGTTAGCTATGTCACAGGTTGCTCATGTGTACCAGGAAGAGTTCGAGAATCCGACCTCTGCTTGACAGTACAGTAATCATTATTTCGTTATACTTATCCACGTAAACATTTACGAGAAAAAAAAACTCAAAACTTTTCCTGTTACTGGTAATGTAAAAATTTCCGACTTATCATATATTACGTCATTTTTTTTCTATGAAAGAATGTAACTTTTAGTAACTTAAATTAGTAAAAGAGCATCGTGTTGCAAGACAGGAATTTGCATAAAATCGCGTAAAAATAAATCTTAGCATCAAAATTAAATTTGCGTCTTATTTCAAAAAAGATTTAACTTAAATATTAATAGAATAAGGGTTATGTCAGTATATGAATATTAGAAGTATACCTTTGAAAAATTGTGGAGGGAATGCATTATGATATGCCATTAAGTGGGGTAAAAACGAAACTTTCATGCAGTTGAAACTCTTTTAGCCTCATATTTACGTTTTATTTGATGGAATTATCAGTTTAGGATTTTAATGTTAGAATATTGTTTCTTATGATTATCTGATGGTTATTAGAAATAATACAAGGCTGAAGTAGTACGGAAGGCTGAAGTAGTACGGAAAACAGTTTCATTTCATTACAAAAACAGTAACATTATATATTCGGATACGTTTAGTTTCGATTCTATCTTTGAAAATACGTGTTTCTAAAAAAACTTTTTATGTGTTGTTACTAATTATACGAAAATACCTGTATTTTGAAGAAAAGAATAAATCATTAATATGTTCTCAATCGAAAAGTGAACTTTGATACTTTCTGCTTTCTAGTTATGTAAACAATTCATGATTTTTCATTATTACTTACTATTTATTTGACATTACATAAATTTTTGTAGAATTATATCTTAATATCAATATAACATGCATATATATGAAATATGTGTTGCGGGTTGAATTGTCTTATACAAGAGCATTTGTTCTTCCCTAAAACATGGGCAACGACACTCTCGTATTGTCGTCAGATTTTATTCTCCACTTTTCATAACTTCATTTAATATGTCCGCATTTATGCATATAGTTTCGTTTCTTTAGTTTTCACAGTGCATTTTAATATCGTCCTAATTTACATTTTCATAAAAATTACATCTAGACCATTTAAATTTTTATAATTATTTAACGTGCATACTTTTCAAAAACAACATATCCCTCGAATTATCACACTCATTTTAATTATGTTACTAAGAGTTCACAAAAACACTTTCATAGCAAGTTAAAGCAATTGTCATTTCTTCATCATCCTTACAAAAACGTCATTATCGATTGTGTTTACACAGTTGGTGATATTACGGAAGTTGACGAAAAAGTCACGCGATAAATCACATCGGCGGTGTGAATGTCATTACTATTAATATATTGAAATATCCAGCTGTTTCTAATCATCTCACCGATAGAAACAAATTGTCACGTGATAAAACATACGTGTACTTTTAATACAAGGGTTGATACGACGAGCATGGTTTATCGGTAGGCAGTAAATCACACCACGCCCATGTCGACAAATATGTTTTCCGATTACACGGGGCTTCTACTTTCAGTTTCACTTTAAAATTTCTTAAGAATAATAAAAAATCAGGAATGTAAAATATGATACTCTTTATGAGTAAAGATGTTCAAGAGAAGTTCTAAATTATAGCATGTACTTACCGCCCAGGTGATTTGCTGGTATAGGTACATGTAAATATCAAATACATACTTGCTCTACACTTCATTAATACACAGTTTGATATCAAAAGTCGGAATGCAGTCAAATAAATAAATAAATAAATAAAAGCGTAAAAATCATTTCACTATTTTGTATCTTTTTAATTGTATCATTTTTGTGTTCTATATAAAAACAACATCACAATAGAGATATTCTACAATAGCAAATGTTATGTCATTCACTACATCAACGCTTTCACAGATCATGTTAACAATTTTGCCAATGAGTACATCACCTATCTTTATCTTTGAATACCTTATCATTAAAAACAAAGTAATCGTAAATTGAAGAGCAGCCAACATGATTCCGATTGAAAATTAGATTCATCCTTAACAATTGTTTCTTGTTTTCAACCAGACAGCGACAAAATAAGGTATGTTTCGAAGCCAATCTTTTTTAATAAAATAGAACCAACTTTTTTTTGCTGCACTAATATTCTAATTTTTAAATTTTATCTTCACAAAAGGACATCGTTAAAACATCCATGGCACAACAGGGGTATAAGTCTCACCTGTCAATATATATATTATGTAATTGTATTGATAGATGGGGCTAATATTTCAGTATTCACCCTCCCACATGTGTCAAGGAAGGCATCTCCCAGTCAATATCCCACTCTTGGTCGTGGGCTTTTTGGTAAAGGAAAGTGTGGTATTCTGAACTGAAAATGTCCCAACATTGGCTGTAATTTGAACATATTCTTGTGTAAATTACAATCAAATTTCTCTTTTACCAAATTATATTTATCAGTTTTTCCATTGAAGAGTAAAACAATATTCCTGAATACTAACAATTACACATGAAACTGACATCACAACATGAAAAATTTAATTATCTGGGTTGTCTATATTGGTACGTCATGACTTTTTACCGTCATTTCATTTTTGAAACCTAAAATACAAAAATGTGCCTTTTCTGGTGATGAGAATGAAGACCAATGCTTTAAAATAAGACAGTCTAACACCCACTCAGGAAATGTTTAAAATGTAACATCTATCATTGATTATAAGCTGCCATTAGTTTCAGAACATTGCATGAATAAAGTTAAAACACAAAATATGATAAAAGCTCAGCATTTTCAAAATTAATTTGTCTCTGTCAAAATTGCTGCTGTTGGTATTATTTTTTTTCTTATTTTTGTAATTTTACAAAAAAAATTGTAAGATTTAATGAAAGGTCATTCATAGGTAGTAAATATTGAAATTCTTTGGCCTCAAATTATCACCATTTAATACTGATCCCTTGAACATGTTACAGATTCTCAGATAACATAATTTGTAACTATCAGTACCCATATAACATTATAAAAAATACCATTTACTTCAACAAAACAATTGTGACATCACACTATTTTGTCTTACACTGACCTTAAACTCTGGACTCCTGAATGAATAGTCCAAATGACACAATATATTTACAGTCAATCACAATGACATTTAAATATTTCATTAATGTTAAATATATCCCTCTTTGAGACTGTCCATTCCCAAAAGACCTAACATTTGTTCCCACCTCCAAAAATATACTGAAAAAAATCTTTCTGATTTCATCCAGATTTGCAATTCTTTGATAAGGTATGTCTATCTGCACTACCAATTTGAATCAATTGAGGAGTTGATGAAAATTTTCAATGAGCATCTGATAAACCTTCACTTGAAAACATCACACCACATCATGGAACCAACACAGAAACTAGGTACATAATTGCAATCTTATTATCACACTTTCCTGCTGAAAGTGTTGCGCTAAATATAGATGCCCTAATATCAGTTTCTATCTGCTATTTATAAAGTCAGTATCATGGATATGCAAATTTATCATTCTGCAAATCTGTCATGAAGTGATAATGCACTAAAATATGAATGCACCAAATGAAGTATGTTTACAATAACTAATCATGGGAAAATTTCATGTTAATGTTTTCATCTGATCATTGCCTCTTTAAAACACCTTACTATTACTGTTACTATTACTGTTAGATGACCGATATTTAATTATGTTCTCCTCCGAGAAGCATGAAATTTTCCAGTGTTAAACTTTCATTCTGGTGATGAATTTTTAAAGCCTTGAATTTTAGAAAATGAGTTAATAGCAAAATAGCAATATGTTGCTGCACCTTGTCCAATACAGATGTCAGAATATGTGTTACAAGAAATAATTCATTTTCACTTAAGATTTTGAAATTTTTTCCTGAATAACAGACTAATGTTTTTTTTTCCGTCTTTCGTTGAAAGATAATAACGTATTACTTAATTAAATACCAGATTTTCATTTGATACAACAAGCTTAAACTGCATAGCAACCAAAAAATAACATTTTTGAAAAAATGAAAATTTTTACACTTACCATCTTCCAGTAGAGTATTTTAGAACTTAACTTCATTTTGTCCAAATTTCGGTCAACATCAGGAGAACATCCTTAATGATAAGTCTATAATTTTTGTATGATAATTCATGTGAAATGACACAGAGAGCCTATTTATCAACAAAACCAGTTTGACAGAGATAGTGGACTAGACACATAAAACCATGAAACTAGTTCAACCTGTCAGTAAAACCTAAATGATCCAGTAAAATATCCAAATATTATAACTACAGAACATGCTTCCACATAAAAATCAGTTAGTCTACAAAATCTGAGCTTTATCAGACTGAAACACCTGTTGTAGAGGAGGATCATTTTCTCCATCTAGTGAGTGACTTTTCTGAAGCAATGGATTATGGATTTGTATTCTCTACTGTATAAAGTTAAATTCCTTTGATACTAATTTCCTTAATTTTTTTCTCCTTTTATATCATTTGTCACTTCCAAGGGGATGACATAGAAATCATAAACAATAGGGATACATCTTGAAATATTTTAGAAGTTATTCTCTCATTAAATCACTCTTTCTATTTGATTGGTGATGATGACAGCTATCTATAGAGTCCGTGAAAAAGACTGGTATGGTATAGACCGAAATGTGTATGATTATCATCTGTATAATATATACCAATGTCTGTGATGGGGATGAGGAGTGTTTCATGGGTAAGGCTAGAAATATAGACATCACTAGATTGGTCAGGACTTCTTTTTCCGTAGGCTAACTTTAGTGCGTATTCTGTCAATAAGTCCACGCATTTTTTCAAAAGTACCAGTAGCTTCTGGGAGATTTTCATAAGGAATATGATCCATAATTCCTTCGCCGAATTTTTCTGCATCAGGCAGATCATTTGCCACACCCTGTCTCTTTTGTATGGGTGTACCGTAATCCCTAGATATGGATCCAGTGGCGGATTTAAAGGCAAAGTTAAGGTCAGATAAGCTACTACTAGGTCCAACCACTGGTGTACCTGGTAGTGAAGAAGTAGGGCTTCCTCTACCCAGTTCCCCAAATGAGGTTATTGAACCAGTGGAGCTCATTCCTGACATCTGGCTTTGTAACAGTTCCTGAGTGCTGGACCCAGACTCTACTGAGCTAACCTTTGAGAGTTGTTCTTTAGAAATGTTGGATTCCTCCACTACCTCATCATCTGGTCCACAGCTGTCCATCACCTGTAGCTTCCCTTCCTTATCACCATCAGCTTCACACAACTTCTCTTGCAGCAATTGATACTGTTGCTCCAGGTCCTCCAATGAAGGTGACTTCTCCCGTCCCTCAGACATCTGTCTTTCAGCTCCTTCTGGAGTTGGAGGCGGGGTTTCCTTGGGGATAGGGGGTTTGCCTGGTGGGGTATTGAGTGGCAGAGGTGGTTCACCAGGAACAGGCAATCTCTTCCGTTTTTTCGGGTCAGGTGTAACAAAGCAATCATTGTCAATCGACATGTTCTGAGCTGAAAAGGAAACAAGATAATTAGTCTTTGCTATCTGTTCAAAGAAGAATACAATTCTGAAATGATTCAGTGGAAATAACACATGTTAAAAAGTGTAGGGACAAGAATTTCTGAGTAGTGAAGAATGTGGAACAAATCTCCTTTACAGAAGACAATGTGATTCAAATACAAGACTTAAATCTGGACAGTTTAGTGACCATTTAATTATGCATGTCAATTAAACTGGATCAGAGCACGGGGAGGAAGCTAGGTTTGAAAGATGTTGAGAATGGGTTAACTTGTGGATGGGTTAACTTGTGGATGAGGTTGAGAACTGAGATCATGGGTGATGAAGATAGTGAAAGAATCTCCCTCTTATTCCATGTCTTTATATCAACAACAACAACATGTAATTTGCATTAACACTGATTAATTCTCACAGTATGCTGATCATTACAGCCACAACATACTGAGTGTACCTTAATATATATTAAATTACAAAATGAAGTAGGTGGATTGCAATCTTATAATTATTATGTTGTTTATTTTGTCTTCATGTTAACTAATTTTGTCTGAGGTGATTGATCAATGATTATAATTAGGATGTTTTTTATTTTGTCTGAGGTGATTGGTCTATGTATACAACATGTATAATATATTTTACCATCATCATTATCTGAAAGGTCCATCTCCTCCAAGCTAGCTTTCTCCCTTTTTCTCCTCTTCTTTCGAACTTCTTCTGCCTCTTCCATCTTCCTCTTCTGTTCACATACAACAGACACATTTCATATCTCTCCTATAGTTAAATGTTAATTTTTCTTCATCTTTTTGAGACTTTGTCTCCGTGGCTTTTACTCCAAAAATATTACTGATTCAACAAACTGATTAAATTTTTATTATTATTTCAATATATATATCAAAGACCTGTTAGGTAATCCCTTGATGAATATGATTATATAAAGATGATAATTACAAACTGGTAAATAGTTAACAATTTCTGGTACTTACAAGTAGTAATTGCTCTAGATTAAGATATGACTCAACATCAAATGAATAATTTAACAAAATGTATTTTACAATTCCAGGTACTTACAAACTTTGTATGTATATACTTCTGATGACTTGAAAAACGGTTTATTATAAGACATGAATCCAATTCCATGCAAATAAATAGCATTGTTTGATAAAATTGCAGAAGTTGTCAAATGTGATATTTGTCCCTTAACTTTGACTGATAACCTAATATAAGATGTAGAACTAGGAACCAGATATGCTGAGAGGTTAGCGAGACATGGCGTAGATTTTAAATAGGATGGAATACAGCACAAGATACATAGTGCATGGAAACACTATATCCCTTCTCTTTGTTTCCTCAATAAAAAGGTTAGGTAAACAGTTTGATCCCTGGATAGACAGGTATACATACCATGCCAGACAGTTGTGCAGTTAGAGTACTCTTCAGCTGGTGTTCCTGCAAGGGTGGTGCTCCCAGCTCCTCATATTCCTTCAAGACAAATCATCAACATTTTGCTTTATGATGTCATATCAAAATATCAACTGATCAGAAGATTTTACATTCTTTATCATGACTTCTGATCTTAACTCATGGACTATGACTTTAAGTCATGCAGAGAATCAAATTTAAGTAGTTTAAAAGTAACATCCCAGACAAAATACCTCTTCAGACTTCGAGTGTGAAGACAGTTTCACAATGAATTAATTAGCAGACTGTCCACTCTCTGTCTTGATTTATGGTTTTTCGTTTAATTAAATCGCCTATAAATATAAACTTATAAGACTTGATGAAAAATATTTAAAAGTCCCCTTCATTTTATGAGAGAGAATAAAATTTAAGAATGAAATTATTCACTTACATCTATGGTGTCCTGTGGTACAGGTACTGTAAATCCTGGATATGCTATAATCTTTTCTGGGTCTATCTGACCTGTAATATTCACCAAATGATGTCAAATAATAGTACATAAATCTAGGAATAACAAAACAGTGAAATGATTAAAAGACACCGGAGCTTGCGATGTTGAATTTTGATTTCCACCGATCAGTCTCTTCATTTCACGGACATAAATTCTTTAAGAGCAAGAAAACTTTTCATTAAAATTTCAACTTGGAAAGTAACTTGTAAGAAAAAATGTAAAGCTCTTACCACGATTAGGAACTGTGTCACTGACTTCACCATCCTCCATACTCTCCCCATTCACATCCACCTCTGCAGGAATAAAAATACTCATTAAAAATATTGTACCTTTTTTTAAGTTTTCCTTCGTAATTTTCTAATCTGGTTTAACTCTTCAAAATAGATCTATAAATCTACATTCTTGGTACAGTCTTGCTCTGTAGGATGTAACCATATTTCTATGTATTCTGATGTAATCAACCCCTACGAATGTATGAAGACTAACCATTTCCTTCGCCATCGAACAAAATTAGTCCCGAGCTTTGCACTTTGGCCTCTTCCAACCAGCCAGGTGGGTATCCTAAAACTCTCATCTTGTAAATATATGACGGCAAGTAACGAGATGTGATCCCTAGGGCTTTCATCAGCTCCTCACTGGAATGTAGAAAAAAGTAAATATCTTACCAGAAGGGGCATATGTACCTAGTTAATACAAAACCTTTTCAAGTCCAAGAGATGGCATAAACCTTTCAACTGATTTCTTAGTGTTTTCGCCGGCTTCATGATCAAGGGATCAATGAAAGATAATAATATGACTGTTGTAAAACATTCCAAAAGAAATAGAAGCTTTTTGTTTTCTTTCTGATGTCGATCCAGCAGTATAATATAGTAATCAGTTTTTAAATGACATGATGCATCTCTGTAAGACCAACAATAGTACCATTGTTCCTTACAATGAAACACTTTACATGAACATTTGAATGTCAGAATACCACATAAAAATCAGTCTAAATACATGATATTCCTCTTAGACTCAAAATTTTGAGAACCCATTTAATCTTGAAATATTGGAACACAAATTTTGTGTTACATATGTATATATATGTATGACTGTTCCCTACCCCACCACAACATGTGTATGACTGTTCCCTACCCCACCACAACATGTGTATGACTGTTCCCTACCCCACCACAACATGTGTATGACTGTTCCTTACCCCACCACAACATATGTGTGACTGTTCCTTACCCCACCACAACATATGTGTGACTGTTCCTTACCCCACCACAACATATTTGTGACTGTTCCTTACCCCACCACAACATATGTATGACTGTTCCCTACCCCACCACAACATGTGTGTGACTGTTCCTTACCCCACCATAACATATGTGTGACTGTTCCCTATCCCACCAAAACATATGTATGACTGTTCCCTACCCCACCACAACATATGTATGACTGTTCCTTGCCCCACCACAACATATATATGACTGTTCCCTACCCCACCACAACATGTATGACTGTTCCCTACCCCACCACAACATATGTGTGACTGTTCCTTACCCCACCACAACATATGTATGACTGTTCCTTACCCCACCACAACATATGTGTGACTGTTCCCTACCCCACCACAACATGTGTATGACTGTTCCCTACCCCACCACAACATATGTGTGACTGTTCCTTACCCCACCACAACATGTGTGTGACTGTTCCCTACCCCACCACAACATGACTGTTGACTGTTCCTTACCCCACCACAACATATGTGTGACTGTTCCCTATCCCACCAAAACATATGTATGACTGTTCCCTACCCCACCACAACATGTGTATGACTGTTCCTTACCCCACCACAACATATGTGTGACTGTTCCTTACCCCACCACAACATGTGTATGACTGTTCCTTACCCCACCACAACATATGTGTGACTGTTCCTTACCCAACCACAACATGTGTATGACTGTTCCTTACCCACCACAACACATGTGACTGTTCCCTACCCCACCAAAACATATGTGTGACTGTTCCTTACCCCACCACAACATATGTGTGACTGTTCCTTACCCCACCACAACATATGTGTGACTGTTCCCTACCCCACCACAACATATGTGTGACTGTTCCCTACCCAACCACAACATATGTGTGACTGTTCCTTACCCCATCACAACATGTGTGTGACTGTTCCTTACCCCAGAACACACAAAAAGAATACTATCCACAGCATGCAGAACTCTTACATATGTTACACAGACATGTCTGACACAACAAATTACCTTATAACACCAGGTACAAAAGTGTTGCTGTCACATTCAGACTGGAAAGATTTATCCAAGTGATATCTGGTAGACCTACAAAATGAAAACATTTTGAGTTAATTTTTCAATTAGAAAGTTGTATATTTTTACAAAATCTTATATTTAATACTCCTATACATAAGGATATTTTTACTAATGTTTACAAATGCTTTTTTCAGCTTTTCGTTTCCTATGTTAACCTGGAACACATAACTTCTTGATAAAATCCATATTTATTATAATGAGGTTATATTCAAGCTATAGCATCTAAAATTATTATGGATACTTGAACATATAAAGTGTAATCTATCAATCAGTGAGCAAACATTTTGTTACATTGAAAGAAGGAAATCCTCAATCACAGGGAGAACTTGTCACTTTAAATTACCAACTATGGTCTAAGCTCATTGCAAGATTTGTATACCAGTATATAAAGTATGTCCTGCAAATCCCAAGAAAAGGATATTTTCACTAACTGTTCATAGCTTTAGATAAGAAAGTAATCTAACATCTTTTAATTAGTGGATTGTGGTAGTAAGTAGCTTAAAAAACCATTTTTCATAAGTATATATGCATTACGCTGGCTTCTGTGCCGCACTGTCCTGACGAAATTTGTCTCTGTTCTGTCTAATTCGAGTGAAGTCTTTTGGCTCTGGACAATCAGCTATCATGTGTTCACCACAACAATTAAAACAAGTAGGCTTTTGTCTGAAAAGCAAACAGAACATTTTTCTGTCTTCAATTATGTAACTTTTTTTACAATACATTTCAAAAAAAAAAAACATTTCTGTAACTTCAAAAGTCTAAGAAATTGCGGGTCAGTATAATATAAAATTAATCCTACTAAACTAAACTCTTCTAAGTAGTTAGCACTCATTGGAATATACATAGTTTGACATGTGCAATATGCTTTCAAATGAATGCACTGTAGAGTGCTTTACAATTATGTACAAGTGATTCTCAAAATTGTGTATACATATTTGTAAACATGAGTATACACACAGGATATACATTTAACAAATTCTTTTAAAAACTTCCTTTTGAATTGAGAAATCCTCTCACACAACTCCAGTCCCTTTCACTATCTCCCCTGATTTTATGTATTTCAGGTACATCCTACATCAGGTACCTGTACAGTTCTCACCTTGGGGGTTTATCACCACTGTTCATCTCCTCTTCAATTGGGAGTGGGTCTGTATATACCTGTTCATATCTATCTGTATAGGAAACTCAAAATATCAACAGTTGTAAAACATTTTGATAGCCTGTTTTAGTCATGCCAAATCTATAACAGAAATGAGGGTTTGTTACACTCTAAGGTTTATCAATCCCATAAACAGCCAGGTACATTTTGAGGCAGTCTCCTTGTAGCAGCTGGTGGCTACCTTTCTGAATAATATACAGGCAGGAGGCTTAAAGCCACCTAACTGAACAAAATACAGGAGGTCTGTTGTGTGCCATTCAGACAGAACAATTAGGGATTAGTTTATTGTTCAAGTACACAATAAATCAGCAAAGACCAGAGAGTTTCTCTGCTTCTTGAGAAAAACCAACTGCCATAGGAACTGAGCATTGTCCCAAACATCTCATATCTTTCTCTTAGGTATTTAAGCCAGCGCTCTAACCTACTGAGATATTGATTCCCTTCTGAAGGCAATATACTTACTGATACTGAATCAATGTTAACAGTTTCTTTCAACATTACCCAGTGTATAAGATACATATATAAATATTAATTATAAAACCATATTTCAATTATCATCATCTCTTTCACATGAACCATCCTAAAATGTACAACCATAACTTAATTCACCATCAGCAACATATTGTTTGCAAAGCAAACCCTAGAATTACTAACATTTAATCCATTTGGCACCTATCAATACACTGTTTATGGAATAATATTTTTCTGACATGTACTGACTACAATATGTATACCATTTATTATTGCATATCTCTCCCCATCAAACTCAAAGTGTGGAGGAAGTTATGAATTGCAAATTTACATATAAATGGTTCTGAAAGCCTTAACACTAAAAAATTAAGCAGATAACAAAGGATACTTGGGTGCTTCCCAGCTGTCTGTGAGGGATGGATTATCAGAAACCAAAGGCCAGCCCAAGGAGTCAATCACAAAATCTCTGTGGAACTGACTGCTTCCAATGATCTTCATCGTTACAAAAAAAAAAGACAGAACATATTTTAGAAGTTGTCAACACCAATGTTAGAACAATACAGATCACAGTCGAAAAGTTGAAATCTTTATACACTTCACAAGTATTTCTATAGCGATTTAAGATATAAACCTTGAATAATATCTGCTCTTTGTCAAAAATTAAGGATTCAACAATAAAAAGACCACGTTATCAAACATCCTCATTTCCTCGCCAATTGTTTTTACTGGTAAATATGATAAACATAACTGTCATACCGCATGAGAAGTCCACATCTTCATGGTTCGTTGACTAGAAGTCAGCTTGCTGTTCAGGTCTACACAAGTCAGATTTGAGCTCTGAAACAATCATACACAGCATATGTTTATAAATTATTCAAAATTAAGCAAGTACACCAGTAAAATCTAGAGTTCACTTTGATTTGAACTTTTAATATAAAAAAAAATTGTATACAAAAAGGAATATTAAAGAAACTTCAATACACTTCCCATATGCTAGGCATGAAAATTCAAATTTGCACACTTTTCAGTTACTTCAATCATTTTCAAACCAAGAGTTCTGTCAAAATATCATTGATATATGAATACCTTTAATAATTTGAATCTAATACATTTTTTCTTAAAGCTTTATTTAATAAATAGATAATAAATTTCCTTCAAGAAATAACTGTATCTTTATACAAACAGAAACAACCTTGAGTTGTATGTCTGGCAGTCTCTCCTTCTTATTTTGCTCTTCACGTCTGATTAAATGCATTATGTATTGTTCAATTGAGGTACGATACTTCCTGTAAAATTCAAACAGAAATCATAACTCATAGTTCTGTTTTGAAAAGGAAAATTCAAAATATAGTCAATGTAATAATCCACGTTTGCTATTATTTTAAATGTTAAAACTGAAAACATCACTTATCACCAGGCATGGGTCTATCAATGGGGAAAAAAATGCATCATACACAGGCTCAAGAATTACCACGGTACTATCTGGTAAATGTATCTTAAGACTACCCCTTCCCCTCAACAACACAAAAATTAAAAATTACTTCAACTTAAATGCTTGTTAAATATACCCATTTGCACTAATTTATGAAACATGATAATTAAGCTTCCTCCTTCAAATCAGCCTTGTACTGTTCTATTACAAAAAAGAGCAGGATACATAAATGAACAGGCTTTTTCATTCAACACCGAACTGAGGCAGAATTCCTTACCTTGAGAAGTTGTTATTCTGGTATATGATCTGACAAGCTGGACTGTTGGTGTCACTTGTAAACCTGTTACAAAGTCAAAAATGCATACAGAATAACAAATGTCACCAAATATATATTTACTTATAGACTCCAAAAATTCATTGGTTTCAGAATAACCAGCAGTTGATTATATACTAATGACAGAAGAATAGAGAGTCAATCAAGGATATGAAAGCTTAACTTCTCCTTATCATTCACTTTTTGGACACTTATTTTTTATTTTTTATTCAACATCAAGGCAATTGAACGGTTATCAGCCATTGTTGAATGGTTATCATACTATCAGTCTAAACAACTAATTTTCTGTAACAACCAAGTTACAACTGTTGCTAATATCATTTCTCATGTTACAGACTACCTTTTCATTTGATGTCGATAAATGTATTACCATTTTTGCTGGTGATGTTGCAGGACAAAAAAAATATTTCCTTCACATTTCAAAAATAATAATTCCATCTACAGAACTCCATCTAAACACATACTTGTAATTACTGTTAAAGATGGGAGTAGAACTAGAAAATTGCAAAGGTGTAGACAAACTTGGACCTCACTATTCCCCTTCTTCAAAATGGTCAAAGCATAATAACTTTGAGTAAACTTACCGTGTAGAGTCAATAATCCTTGCATATCTCTCAAACTTATTTCCTGATTCTTGTTAAAGAAATATCAACAATAATTGACAAACGTTAATAAATAGTCAATAATGTTTCCACAGATCAGTCAGATCATAAGAAATGATCACAAAAAGACAAAACTGACAACATTCAACAACATATAAAAATATTATGATGCTCTTCATACAAGTTTTATTTCAAAGAATATTGGCAAGTTTTATTTTGATGTTACTCAATTAAATAGCTAAATAAAATTTGATGTTCAACACAGAATAATGTACAGACTTTCAAATTTCAATTTGATTGCTATATATGGTTTTAACAGGAATTTCAGCTATTGTTTTTTTTTTCTACAAAATTTTACAAGACCAATTAATTCAGCTAAAAGAGCAACTACCTGAATACAATCAGAAAGGACTTTCTGTGACATTATCTTACTTCGAGTGATATAATGTTAAAGGGATGATGTAGTCTGAATCATTCTCACATGCTATCAACTTTTCATATCCATCTAGAATCAATGAAGGCCACAACTACAGTCCTATAAAAAGTGAGGGGAAAAGCTGTGGCCAGCACCTGTATCAGCATTTAAATATATGGAACATCAGAATAATGCAAACTTTGAATAAAACATCTATCCTTTTCCCGACCCTTTCATTCACATCTTACGTATCATACTCTCCTTTGTTCCAACCAACAGCACTCTATTTGAAATAACCATCATAGGTTTTAATAGATCATGTGCATATCTCCATACAAAGATTTGCTATAAAAAAATCACACATTTCTGTTCAGTTTTTCTTCAAATCGAAGTGAATGGAGTCCCTGCAATCTACACAACTTATGGCTGGCAGTGGATGCAGTCCCATTATGATTATCTTTCATGGTCACACGAAACAGTTGTTGGTTATCTTACAAATTAAAATACAATCACTGTGATGGCAGTTTCTATTGCTATTAAATAAATGATCTTAATCTTTATGAAAACTAAACTTTGGAGGTGGTTGGGGGTGGGATTTCTTTATGCTCTAAGCTTGTTTTCCTATGGAAAGCCAGTACAAATGCTTTATACCAATTGCATGATGAGAGATGCTGAGTGCAAAATGTCAACTGTTTTCACCAAGAAGAAGTTTTATTGATGATAACGAAACTGGACAGGATACACAGAGTGCCCAAAGTTTGTGGATCTGCACACCTGTTAATAGTTTATTGTCATGTTTAACACCTATCATTGTTAGAATAGGTTGCATATAAGCCTAGAACAGTGACAGAACATTCAGCATCTCAAATTATTATGGCCTATTTCATAAAAAGGAATAGCATTTCACATAAAGACTTTACCATGATGCATTTTCCATATAGCATTTAGCACAATGCATTTGGAATAAAGATCTAATCATATAGTATGTCCTTAACAAAAAATATAATTTTACATAGTCAATATGACAATATAAGCCAACTAAACATTTATTACCCTTAATAAGACGTTAGGATATATTTTCTCTTGACTATAGCACATCATGAGACCTTTTACAAATTGCAATTGGATCAAACATTTTGAATGTAGATTTTCGCATTTGGCTTTTATGCAATTTCATATTTAACATGGAACAGTTTGCATAAAGCATTTACCATACCGTGCTGGCTTCGCATATATTCCTATTCCATGTGTAATATAGGCATGTGTACTATTGTACAGTATATTGATGAAATAATAATTAAACCTAAATTCGAAACAGATAATTGTGCATCTGTCTAGTAATATCTGCAGTTTTAGGATACGTTCATGTAACAGCTTAAAGTCAGTAGTCTTATCTAGGGGTTGACGATTTTTAGTACGTCTCCCCCCATTTACAATATCGCTGTCGTCTAGATCTACTTGAATTGATGCTCCTTCGTGTTCCTCTCCAGCATCATTGTTGTTTTCATTTTCACTTTCGCCGGAATCATCGTCAGATGACGATTCACTGTCCTCAGAATCGCCCATGCGAAAATGTATTTTACTTTTGTCTTCTACGCCTTCTTCATCAACCTTGTACAATATAAAGCTTCCTTTTGACTCGCGTTCTTTTTCGAATTCGTCAAAGAGTGAGGCATCGCCAAACATATCCTCCGCCATCTTCGAGCCGGATGTAGACAAAGGTAACATCGGAGTGACGTTAATAATGAAGACTGGTTGGTGTAAACAACTAAGGAAATTGGAAATATATATCTTATGAGTCCATTATCTCGTATTCGAACTTATTTTAACTTGTTTGCGAAGTTAGTGATTGCAAAAAAATAATTTATTTTTTTAACATTAAGAAAGCGGTCACGCAGTAAATCATGATTTGTTTAAACATGGCGGACATTAGACAACGGATAAATCCTAGTGTCAAGTTATCATCGATATGTCTCGGTGGTAGATCGATAAGGTTTCTCACGCTTCGAGATAAGGCATTCATCAAAGCTCCTAAATCCTTAAGTGAGGTATTTCGCTATAATGTTGCGTTATTACTAGCACTTAACTTGAAATACGGGACGTGTAAATCTTAACTTATCCTATAGGAGGCTTATAGCCATCTAAAAGTAATGCTACTGACATACTTTTTCTATCGTGTAACCTTCTAATATTATTGTTTTCTTGTGGCATACTTTTTTGTAATTTGTCGTTAGGGTACTGATTGAATCACAGTATTTGTTCGCTCGGTTTACTTACAGGCACTTATTTCAGGATAGTCAATAATCCGAGTTAAAATCCACAAATTCACTAAGAGTAAGACGTGATGTAGACAGTTGATTTTACTTGTACTGATGACAATCCAGATACGAGTTCCTATGGTTACTGTCCTATGAATAGTCTGGGTCATTTTGAGGCACTGGGTCTCCATGTAGTAGCTAGTGGCTACTATACTGAATAAGCAACAGAAGACCCGCCATATGCCGTCCAGAGCATTTAAGGTAAAGTGTCTTGCCCAAGGACACAACCTCATCAACATAGACAGATAGTAGCATCAAATAATCATGCACCTCCAGTCTTCACCTGAGGTCGATAGGCCTTCGCTCTAACCACAGGTACTTGTATCAGGAACGTAACTGTAGCATCTAGTCCATCTCTGTAAGATAGAAGTATGTTATTCAGTTCAAATATAGATCCAGCAAGAGGAACTATAAAGAGTCTGAGACTGGTCTCCAACGGGCAAGTTTCCTACCTTTTTGTTTGATGCGTAGTGGACTGGATTTTTGCCTATGATAATTACATTCAAGATACAGGTGCCTGTGCTCTAATTGAACTGAACTATCACAGCCCTAGTATCACAGGAAGCACATATTGTGTTAAACGTATTGCAATTTTACTAAAATATCAGGAATTGGGTGTTTTAAACTGCATGATATCTTAACCCCTACAAATTTCTTTCGAAACATTCATGTGATAAAAAAAACATACTAAAAGTCTTAAACAGTCAGGGTAAACTTAGCAATATAATTCTATATAATAATAGTTTGAAATACATGTTGCTAAAAAAGACTTCTTAAGAAAATACAACTTTAATCAATCACTATAAGATCATGGACATCTGATTTTTCATGAATAGAGTGTCCAATTTCTGAACCTAGGGTCAGAATCCTCACATGAATATTCTGCAATGATTAGATCATGAATCTACAAAATGTAAAAAATGATAACGAAAATGATAATGAAACTGACTGTTGTAGTACCATTTGATAGTGTTGTTTCAATTAATGACTTTTACCTACCAGTTAGTTTTTCTTCGATTGGATATGGTCATGGCTTAATATAAAGTATACTCACAAGAAAAAAAAACAAGATCTTTGACAGACCTGAAAACTGACCAATCAACAATTTTACAAATTCATTTTAAGATAAATCATTCTAAGCATTCCCTGATATTAAAAAAATCTCGCTTTACACTTCTTTACATGTTTTAATGCTTAATTTACCAGGGTATTGATTCTGATGATTCCTGTCAGTTTTTAGGTCACCTCAGACAAAGTCTCATTCTAATACCCTTCATCTGGCATTGTGCGTCCATAACAATTTAACACTTTCAACTTCTTCTCAAAATTCCCTGATCCAATTACAATGAAATTTTGCAGAAACCTTCTCTGGCCTAAGATGAACCAGAATAGTGAATTATACAGTCCCCAACCACCAGGTGCCTGAGGGGCGGGGCCAAAAGGGTTCAAATTGACTCGGGTTTTAAAAAATCTTTTTTCTCAAGACACAGATTTGATAGAATCAAATACTCTTCATGAATGGAAGCATCTTAAGGTGCTTTACCAAAATTATGGATTTCATGGCTCCAGGCCTCACATTTCCCTGTGGGGAGGGGGTAAATTTTACTATAGTTTATAAGTAAAGGTGCTTTAGTTACCAAAATGAGTCTCACATTTTTTCCTGGAGAGGAATGGTTTTTTTTTTTAATATTTTACTGTAATTTTCATAGAAAAATTCTATTGTTGAGCATAACGGTGAAAGTTTTGTCGGCAATTGACACTTGGATAAGTTTCTATAAGATGATGAAAAGTTAATTCAATTTGTATTGCTTTCTTTTTTAATGCGAAAAGTTTTTATCTTCAATATAAAATTGTATCCTTTTAACTTTCAGTCACATGGTATTCCATTGTTTTTGGCTAGTGATGTTTTGTGTGGTTGCTCCCAGTTGTCAAAAAACTTCACCAGGATCCATGCACGATATTCCAAAGATGGGATGGCAACAAAACTGTTATTGAAAGGTAAACGATGCATATCTAATTAAAGGTGGATGTTGCTAGCATAGTTTACTGTTTCAAATAATTTGAAAAACAAATAAATGACTATTAACATCAACAAGATTCATGTGTGTGGAAATATCGTTGCCCAACTGTTAATGATTAAGAACAGATGGATTATGTTATTTTTCTCTGGATGAATAACAAAATAATGAGCATCTAGTATAAAGAAACGATTCAATTTATTAGTACTTAATATCTTAATGCTTAAGAAAGAAAGAGATGAATGTTTTTTATTTGTTGTTGTTTTTATTTGTTTAAATGAAAGAATAAGCTTGACATATTAAATGATGTTTGGTTTCAGTAAGATTTAAAGTTGAAGGCAAAAGGCAGTTGATTTCAGTCAATCATTTTACATTTGTTTCATTTTTAGATTTCCGTGTACTTGGAGTAAGTCATAGTACCACTGTCTGGTTCTACAACATCCGTGGAGTGTTTCAGGTGGTGTTTGAATACCAAGAGAAAAAAGTGCAGAGAGATTGTTTATCAAAGCTTAAGGTGCTAATCTACATACTTACACACATTAAAGTTTAATAATACAGTTACCTTTATTGTGAACATTTGAAAATTATTTAACTATCTTTGTCTTAAGCTAGGTTATTACTGTGCTAACCCAACAACTTTCTCCATTACATGTGCCAATCCAGACATTCGAATTCCACATAAATCATTCATTTACTCCATTCCTATACTAGTAGATAATTAACATAACCTCATTCCTTAACTAATAGATAGTCTGATCACCCTCATTTCTAGTAGATAATCCAGTTACTCTCATTCAAATTAAATGATGCAGTCAGCCTCATTCCAAATAGATAATTACTTGAAGTTAACACTAATTTGACAAATGAAATGAACAGTATTTTGTCTTGATTAAATATAAAATGCAAATTAATGAAATTAGCAAATATTATTACATGAAATCAGTTATCACTTTGATTAATAGGTATTAGTCTAAAGAGAGCAGGTATTAATTAATAAACTTGAATTCAACAGTGAATGTTGTTCATCGAATGATATGTGTATATATAAATATGATAAAGTAATTACATTGTATCAGGTAATCATGGTTTTACCGTTAATTGAGAAGGTTTAAATCAAATCAACAACGCTGGTCGGCTTTAAAGTAAGAAAGCTGTATTTACCCCAATTCACATCCCTTCCTCTTCTCTAATATCTCACTACTCATACTTTACCCATTCTGTACCTCTCTTGTATCATCTGATAAAAAGCTGCAATATCTATTGAATAGAATAAAGTTGAATTTAGTTTTATTGATAGTATCTATATTGAATTAACAGTGCTCTTGTTGTTACTACTAACAGAGTAATTACCTTCCTTTTATATTTTTTAGGACATATGGCTTTGTAGGTATCATGATGATAATCTTCCAGAGAATCTTGGTGTAACCCTGGATTTTTCCAGTCCTGAAAGTGGTCCCACACCAATAGCACAGGAAAACCACAATCCGCATCACTTTGTGCTTAACAATGATAAACCAGATGAAGGACAGGAGTTGTTTCCCCTGAATGAAGAGGAGATTGTTATAGAACTGATTCAACAAAGCCAAACAGATTCCAAAAGTTCTGATTCCAGACATGAAAACACAATGTCAAATAATTCTACTGATTATTTCAATAATCTGAATGGTATTTCACTGCTGGATAATGATGTAAATGGCACACACACATCCAACAAAGGAGAAGAAATTGTCCCAACAGTGGTTAAGCAAGCTCTACTTGCAGCTGACAATGTTCAACCCCGTCAATCATCCCAAATGATTGATGACAATACTAAGGATTTGGGAGAACAAGATCTTAAAATTGAGGATGTCCATCTCTGTCACTCCTGTGGATCATTAAACTGTTCATCATTTCAATCAACACAGACAGATGATGGTGAAACATCTTGTGGATTATGTACTGCATCAAGGTTAGAAAAAAACTTTGTGCATAAGCCTCTCTGCTGCAATAAGGCAACACAGATAGACACAGTGCCCCGCAGTGTTACAAAGGTTTCTGTGGGTGTTCAAACTGACCAGTGTATCTCTCTAATTCATGACTGTCCAGAGATTAATTCCAAAGAGTCAATACAAAGAAATGCATCGCTACAGACTGAAATCACCATGGATACAATGGCTGTTCTTACTCCTAATTGTTTACATGCCTCAGCAGATAGAATAAAATGTCATAATTTCTCACAAACAAGCTCCAATAATAAACACCATGCAAAACAAAGTG
Source organism: Ylistrum balloti (assembly GCF_031769215.1). Taxonomy (NCBI): domain Eukaryota; kingdom Metazoa; phylum Mollusca; class Bivalvia; order Pectinida; family Pectinidae; genus Ylistrum; species Ylistrum balloti. Next base: position 326,352 of record NW_026782060.1, on the reverse strand, counting down.
CAAAAACAGTAGTGATAAATGAATGCATCAGTGTTCTGAAGACATTAATCAAATATCTTGCTCAAATGCAGTCTGTCCTTCAAAATCTTGAACTCTCACCAGTTCTGAAAAGGTTTCATACCATACTTCAGTTATTGATACGAGACATCTGTCTTGAAGAACATTTAGGCTTTCCATTCCAGTTGATACAAGAATATCTTGACATGTTGGTCACAGAGGGAAATACTGATACTGTTGATGACGAGTGGGGAAATTCCTCACAGAGAAACTTGTTTTTACATATTGTCTGCCATTGGCTTGGACAGGAATTCCACAAATTTGAGCCTTTAATTTCTCAAAGAGTTGAGGACTTTAAGCAAAAGCATATTAATTGTATAGACAATCTGCCTCCAGCTGAGAGGATCGTGGATCTGGTGTTCCCAAGTTTTATGAAGGAGCTTATAGTGAACTGGACCAGTAGAACTTCCTCAAGTCCATTTGGATGTATGGGAAGTGACCATGACTACAGCCCTCCTGTAAAGAGACTCTGTGTGAGTGATGATTCATCTCCAGCCTATCCTTTGGTGCAGCATATTCTGGAGTTTGCTAACCATGCCTTGGTGTCAGGAGTGGCTCATGTGGTCTATTCCAGACTCAGACATTCTGTGTAATGCTCAACTGCATTTCTGTGTACTTAAAAACTCTATACGAGAATATGAAACATCAGAAATTTTTGCTGTCTGTGAATGCCATGATATTTACCTCAAACTTCCAGTACAAATGGTGTACATGATATATTCATCATCAGTGTTAAAAGCCATTAAATTAACTCCCTAATCTATACTTGTTATTTAATTTGATTTGACATTTGTACAACATTGATTGTTTACGTTTCTTGTTGATGATGGTGGGCTATCCAGATGGCTTTGCATCCATGTCTGTCCATCCGTAAACAATTTTTATCGCCATTTCTTGAGAAGTCCCAGATGGATCTTTCTTGATTTGCATCTGTAGATTCCCCTTGTTCCTAATTGTGCCCATTTGATTTTGGGATCAACAACAAAAAAAACCAACATGGCTGACATGCAGCTATCTTGGATTTTTTCAATGAAAATTGTTATTGCTATTTCTTGAGAAATACTTAATAGATCTTTCTAAAATTTCGTATGTAGGTTCCCCCTTGGTTTCTAGTTGTCTTGTAATTTTGGAACTGATCAGAAAAACAAAATGGCCAAAAATCAGCCATCTTGGATTTTGACTTTTAAAAGCTTGTTATCACTATTTCTTAGCAAGTGCTGAATGTGCATTCTTCTTGGTCCCTAGTTGAGCCCCTCTGATTTTGGGTCTATAAAAAAAAACAAAATGGCTGATAGGCGGTCATCTTAGATTTTTACTTTTGAATGGTTATCAGTATTTCCGGACAACTACTCGAGATCTTTCTCAAATTTCATGTATGGGAGTATTCAAGTCCCAAGTGGTGCCTATTTAAGTTTGGAACTAATGAGAAAATTTTACCAAGTAAAGATTGTTATTGCTATTTCTGAAGAAGCAATAAATGGATACCTCAAATTTCATACTTATGTTCTCTTTGATCTCTCCTTGTGCTTGTTTGCTTTTGGGACTGATCAGAAGAAACAAAATGACTTCCAGGTGACGATTTTGGATTTGGCAGGTAAAGATTATTAGTTATTTCTGCAAATAATTGTTCAAATATCTTATTAGGAGCATAAAAAGAGAAGAGAATAGAAGGGATAAGATCCAACTTGAAAAGAGCATATAAAGATCAAACAATGGTGGGCGCCAAGATCCCTCTGGGATATCTTGTATTGAAGAAAACTGATTTGTTAACAATATTTTTTTGATATTCACCAAAGAGAAAATAACAAGTGGATTTTTTTTTTTTTTTATTATATAGCCTTATAAAGGTCAATATTCACAAAGCACCATTATAACATAATGCTAAAAATATGGGTTGCCCTAGATGGGGACTACAGATCCAAACACTTGATGCTCACACACGTTTAGCTGACTTCCATTCCAAATACAATTGTATGCCATAAGCTTCCCACAAGAACAATGGTGAAGATTCATCTCAATAACTTATTATATCCATCACACCTTTATATGCTCTCACTCAAAACACCTTTGGACATTTTGATAACCACCTGTACAAGAGACAAACACATGTACATAACCAACACACCAGTGATTAGATGTTTCAAAACATTGAACAATCAAAATGATCTTATTCCACAATAATAGATACTGATGGTATGATTCTCAAAAAATATTAGATTTTAACCAACCAGTATACTTTAAACATCAATTCTATAGTTTAATCCATATTGTTGTTTTAATTCAGTATACTACCATGTATACAATTAAATATTAGTCCAAACACTGACAACATCTAGATAATTGATACCCATGACGTAGTAGATAGCAGACATATAGTTACTGTCCATTATGAAAAATTTTACTAAATTTCCTACACTGCTTTACACAGCTGTGAAAACCTGAATTACATTTGACAATCCTTAATGACTATGTCAGTGAGAAAGCACTTGAGTTACTGACCCGAAGCAATAGAACATAATGAGTCAGTAAATATGATATACTGTAAATATACTTATTATGACATGATAATATTTCACACTTATTAAACACTTTTTTGCAAATAACCAAAATGATGAGTTCCTGCATTCACAATTATCGCTATATAAGCAACATACAGAACTGCATTTCGTGCAATCATATGTTAGTGCAATGATTTCAGTGTGGTAAGTGCTAAAGTAGGATTATCATGAAAATATGTATGTTTACAGTATTACAACACATTTATGACTGAAAACAATCATGACTAGCAAGGCAAATTACGAACAGACCAAGCAATACAAGGTATATGGAGCCTACACTCAACCTAAATTTCAGCAGATTTAAGTTCAACAACCAGACTTACAAAGTAACTAGCAAATTCAATTTCAACAACAAGAACTACAAAATGACTGGAAGATCGATGAATCTATTTCTTGTGTAAGGCCTTTGTAAAAATCTAAATATAGTAAGTGCCTGCAGCGTCCATATAAATATAGCTGGTGCCAGTATAAATATTGTACACCGGTGCCTATATTAGGGCACGAGTTACCCGTGTGAAAATTATATTGTGTGATCATGATAAATGTTTTTATAAACTCTCTCACTGACTAAATGTAATGTGCTAGCTTTTATTCCCCGTAACGAATCTACCAGCAAAGGTACTCATTATCATTTTTCTGTTTTACAGATTACTTCTGATAAATGATAGCACACACTGATCTGTTTCGAGGCCACTTTCTCACTTGAAAAATTATTCTGTTGTTTGCTGCAGTAAGTCTACAGCAATAAGTGTGCTGAACATCTGTAATAGCCTGTAGACACATAACAGAAAACATGAACATTACCCTGAATTACACAGACATCCATGAGAACAAAAAATATTTTTCTACAGATCGGTAAATCTTTAACTATACCAAACACATCCATAAACACATTTATCGTATATAGTGACTATATACACAAAGAACAGCATCTCCATCTTTTTTTGTCATTTTACATTCATCTTAAAATATAAACTCATTGTTACAATAACCAAGTTGTCAGGAGGTTTTAAGTGCCATTAGTTAAAGTTTAAAACTAACTTACATACCATTTGTAATTCCTTTAATGATGTGTTGCATTTGGCTTTAAGAGAGTTTTATTACAGATATGGGAAAACTAGTAAGAAAATATAATAGACCGAAAAGTGTGTTTTATAAGCTGTTTGTTCAAGAACAATCAGACTTGATAAGACCTTACAGACAGCAGGCCTGGACTAGTACAAGATTCAAGTAACAACCAGCGTCATATGTATGAACAGTCATTAATATACATACAACCAATGACCAATGACTAGAAAAGGTCTTCATTTGAACCACAGATCCATTTTATAAAAGGCAAACCTCAGCAATAGAATTACAGAACAATCTATATATAATCTTATTTCAAAACATTCTAAAGTTGTATGCAAAATTTCAAAGACGTCGATTTAGATGAAAATAACGGTACATGTACTAATATATAGATATATATGTGTGTGTGTATATATATATATTATTTATGCTGTAATAAAAACTACCACTGATCTTGAAAAATATGACAGCTCAAGTTTGTTTTATAGATCTTTACTACTGGAATGTATGTAAGTGAATGCTGTAAATAGACAGCACTCTACAGATGATGATAAACTTAATCTATTTCAAACTCTCAAAAGATGCAGAAGGGAGATATTAAAAAGGACAACATTTTAACCCAAACAAATTCTGAAAACTTCATTGCACATCAAATAAGGTGTTTTTAAGGATAAGAAGGCATAGTTGATAATCAAGGTGCCTTGACATTTAAGTACAATACAGTATCAATATTTCAGTGTATCTTGTACTGTCTGTTTCATGTATACAGTATCTAATGTGTGATATATGCAAACAGTCACTTTGAATGGAAATGACAATTATCTTGGCATTCCCAAAAAAGTACGCCATTATGCTGTTATTCTAAAGATATCTTATGTACAAACTAGATAAGAAATAAGTACATCAATGTGTTATGTATATGTTCTTCTATCTATATTAAGGTTTCTCAATTAACAAAGAAAATCATCTCCTATCTAATACTGTGAACATATATATTTCAGTGCTATCTTAATTTAGCATTTTTTCAGACTCTAGACATATTGTGAAGATAAGAATGTTTTAACTGCATTTTCTACAAAGTGTCTGAATTCATCATTGCACTTAGTTGTTCAAAATTGACACTGTGCTTAAATTTGATAGCAACAAAAATAAGTAGGTCTACAGTAAATAAATATCTCAAATTATGCTGTTACAGTGACTAAATAAGGGAAGCATGATTAGGAATGAACCAATACTGGGTAGTGCACTAGAATGACTAGTTGGTACATCCTGTGATGTAATCAAATTAATCATCAACAAACTAATATCTAAGCTGTTGTGTCAATACAGGTCACATCAAACCAATACCAGTGGATAATAACAGTTCACCCAAACGCCCAACATTGTATACATTTTAAAAAGACTGACCAATTGTCTGAAATTTCACTTATGTGCTTACACAGAAGCATCAGATATCAAAACCAGCTCCAATGGGCTATTTAGTCCGGAAAATAGAATAGATTCTAACTTCTAACTGACAGAAAGTAAATGATTATGTACTCTGTGCATTTCTATACGTATAACTTTGAATATGTTGAATATGATCAATGTTATTTAAGTAATTCCAAAGCCTTTATCTCACTTTGTAAGTGCATCTTAAATAAAAGATGTCATCTATATAATATCATTATGAAATGAAATATCTAGGTACCAATAACACAAACATCACATTCCTCTTCAGTGTACAATCTATTCAGGCTTTCTATCATGGAAAGTTTACAACCCTTTAATAGTGCTTAATTGGGTTGGAGCTTTTGTATTTACTTTGAAGTAAGTTTCTTAAATGAAAATATGATACCTTGTATTGTAAATGTCAGAATATATCGTATCACAGCATTCAGGATTTGAGAGATATTTCAGTGGTCTGTTTTGAATCAATCCTACAGTGGCACACTATGGGATTCCTATTGTGTATTCTTGATCATCAATGGCAGTAACATCTAACAATGTATTTTTGGAACATAAATTTTGGCTTTATTTAACATCACTGAAGTACTAACACTTGCAACAAATTTTTGGAAAATAAATCTTAGCTTTATCAAACACCAATGATGTATTTCTGGATCAAGTACTTCTGCTTAATCAAATACTAGCAATGTATCTTTGGATCATCAGTTCTTGTATGTGACATCATCAGTGATACATTTTTGGATCATCAAACCCTACTGAAGGTGACAAAATCTCTCATCAGTGTTTTTTTTTAGATAGATTCACCATGTATGCAACATCATCAGTGTATTTTTAGATCAAAGACTCCTACTGTATGTGACATCATCAGTGTATTTTTTTGATCATGGACTCCTACTTTATGTGACATCATCAGTGTATTTTTAGATCATAGACCCCTGCTGTATGCGACATCATCAGTGTATTTGTAGATCATGGATTACCGCTGTATGTGACATCATCAGTGTATTTTTAGATCATAGACCCCTGCTGTATGCGACATCATCAGTGTATTTTTAGATCATGGACTCCTGCTGTATGTGTCATCATCAGTGTATTTTTAGATCATGGACTCCTGCTGTATGTGTCATCATCAGTGTATTTTTAGATCATGGACTCCTGCTGTATGTGTCATATCACCAGCGTATTAATGGTCATCAAATCCTTCCTCCTGTAGAATGGCTTGTCGTGATGCCTTTATAATTGCTCGAACACGGTTCAACATGTACTGTAAACACAAGCAATATACTTAAGTAACCAGTGTGGCTTTACATCAACCTTAACTGCTATACTTGATACTGGAGACCAATATCTGGCAATGTTGATTGTATTTTCAAGAATTTCAATATTAAGGCTACAAGTACAACATATTTCAGTAGATTAGCAAAGAGGAACAATGAAATTAAACAACGAAGTAAAACATGAATGCTCTGCTTCAATGCATACAAATCTGATTATTCCAACTGATGAATTCCACCGTTGAATATTGAGTGATGGCCATCTTTATATAATACAGTGTAGAACTTGATATTATGACATATATTATGGGGGAAAATATGAGCCAAATCTGTTTGGAAATCCTGCCATAAAATGATGGCATAAGTTTTAAAATCCTATTTCATGGGCTCCAAATAAAACTTATAATTAAATCCCTTGTCTTTGTAGTCTATTGTACAAACCTGGAGTCTCAAACTGAGACAAACACCTTACATTAATAAATCAAAAAGCTCCCCAATATATTCAATTGAAGAAGATTAGTAAAACATGTTTACCTTAGACACTGCTTTTTCCTCAGACTTTGATTCACCCGGCAGACTACAGCTGTTACTGTCGGAGTCTGGGGGAAGTGGAGGTAGGGGAGGGAGAGGGGCCCTGGAGTCTGATGGTGGCTCTGGTGGTAGACAATCTGGCAGTGGTGGTCTGTAAATAGAGACACAACATATCTATTACTGTCTACTACTTACTTTACAGATAAAACAGACATCATTTTTATATACTAAGTGGCAGTCATGACAAACATAACAATGTATCAATTTAGTATATTTAAATGCTTCATAAAACTGTAATATTAAAATTTAGTTGCCTACTTATGATATTTTTTTACTACTATTTACGAAATTTACGAAAAAAAGAACTTATTCAAACAAGCCAAGATCATTATGACAGTTTTGTTGCCTACTAATGATATTTTTAATCCTATTTATGAAATTACCAAAAAAAAGGAATTATTCAAACAAGCCAAGATCGTTATGTCATTTTGACAGCATGTTTTTCTCCTTTGACCTGATTTAAAATCAAACATCAAAACTGCATACAAAAACATTTTATATTTTAATACAGCTAATGTTGAACAGTACTCACAAGTTAGAAAATTCTGTAAATGTGTATGGCTTAGCCTTGTCTATATTGTCAGTAACATCTGCAGCAGACTGGGACAGCTGTGGTTCCGGTTTGATGTTGATATCATAGCTTTGGACAGGACCAATCAGATCACCTGAGCTCCTACTGCTTGATGATTTATGATAAGGCGACCTGTTATTTATGAATATCCAAAGTCATTAAAAATGCATGTTTCCATGTTCAGGCTTAAAAACTAAACACCATATCTGAACTAATCGTTTATAAAATAGTTCTTTTAAAACAATCAGTAAATGAATACGATCAGGTTAATTTGCCAGTACTAGTATGCTTCAAACCGGTAACATGTCATTGAAATGTCACACCTAAATCTTTTACTGGTTGTGTTCTATTGACATTACCAACCTGAAGAAAAAACATTTGGAAATATTGAAGAAATGGTGTTTCGCTTTTGCTAGATTTGAGCTGTACATATACTGTACACAACATGCTGATATTAGCATAGTCAAATTTTCGCTTGAACAAAGAGAACTGTACATAAAATATGAACTATTAGAGTAGACGTGAATTAACACAGCAGGAAATCTGGAAATCCTAATTTACCAGAGCTCTATGTTCTCCAGGTAAGTCAATAGTGAAATGTATTAGGTTATTTAAAACCATATCAAATTGTTGCCGCTTTGAAATAAAAATACAGCCAATCCTGTGTATACAGGCACCAATTGCACTGATCTATTACAAAGAATATTTACATTAAAATATTGTTGTTGGTGTGGTGTTTGAGTAGTAAATTCCAGGGGACTGTTTTGTAAATTTTTAAATAAACATGCTGACCTTTGTCCTGTCATCTATTGGCTGTCTTACTAATGAAGGAGGGTGAAATAGCTTTTACTCTCGTTAGAATGTTTACACCTTTTCTATAAACAGAATAGTCTAATACTGGTGCGAAACTATTGTTATATCCACTGATGCAATCTATGTCACATTATTGCATACATATATACCAAATTTTGATTCTTAAATTTATGCTGTACATGAATAAGCACTGCACACATGGCATTTTTTTTTCATGAACATCTTCCGACACAATACTTAATAAAATGACTTATCTACCTTGAACGTGACCTCTTCTTTTTCTTTGACTTTCTGATATGTTTTGGTGACCTCCTACTGGATTTTGATGAACGTTTAGATGGTGATGGTGAACGTGACCTCTTCAGTGATTTTGACCTCCCAGGAGATAATGAAGGACTTGACCTGTATCTTGGTGACCTTGACCTATCTTTCCTACGCGGACTTTGTGGCCGTGGTATACTTCTGCGTGTTGGTGACTTTGATGATGATCTTTAAAATTAAAAAAATGTAAAATCAGCCTTTGAAAAATCAGTTCAAATTTTTAACTGGCGATACACTCAATTAACACAAACGCTTTAAATATCACCTTACACAACAAGATACTTTTCTAAAACAAATGAATTAGTTTTATCCTCCAATCACTCCGATATGCAATAGCTACAGGAGACTCAGTATTTTTACCCTCTACAGTGACTGTAATCCACAATCTATTGGATATACAGCAGATGCAGGAGACACAGAATCTTTACCTTCTAGTGACTAAAACCAAAAAACACTCAGATATATACAACAGCTACATTACATAAAGTCTTTTTACCCTTTATAGCAAGTTTAACCCTTTAGTAATCAGCAACATGCAGCAAAAACCCATTAACTTCACATTCCATCATTATTCAGACATACAACAGCTACAAGAGATCCACTGTCTTTACCCCTGACAGTAACTTTGCCAAAATTAAACATATACACCAGCCACATAAGATCCATTGACTTAAACTTTCACAGCAGTGTAGTTTGCAATTGCTCAGATAATGTATAGTTTTGAATTTTTGGGGCTAATATTTTGCAGTTGTCCTGGTTGGGGCTAGTTCACTGTGATTAAATTTTGTGCAATGCCACCTTAAAAACAGTGGTATGATGTATACAGGCAGATAATATGTACTTTCTGACAGTTGGGTTGATTTATAAAAACATTTGTAGGTTATTTAACATTTTGCACTATTTTTGATAGATTTGAGCATAGCGAATTAATGCCCCACAACTATTACCATTTATCCAGTAAACAGCAACTGCAATGCAACATTACACAAATATACAAAGGTCGTAATTACTGAACACACAGATTATTTACCTTCTACCTCTAACATAAGCACTAGGTGGAAGTGGGGAGCGTTTTCTTCTAGGTGACCTTGACCTTGATGATGGGCTTGTTGACTTGCGAGACCTTGAGGGCGGAGATGAGCCTCTGTCTCTAGACTTCTTTGACGACCTTGACGATCGGTCCGAGTAGTCACTGAGACGGTCTTCCTCCTGAGTTATGGGTGTATGTGAACGGCTGCCTATAGATGTGTCTGTGGACGCGGTCCCCCCTGTGATAAAACAACAATTTCCTCAATATGAAACAAAAGCCTTCAGAGAATGAATCTACAGCAGCCTACAAACTCATAATAGGTCGTATCAACTACCTGGCAACACAAACTTATCAGCAGTAACCAGTGCTTTAATTCATTATACATAACAAACAGCAGATATCCATTTAACTTAACAAGTATTTATCATAGATCATCTATTGAACTCAATTAAGTACTTGTTATTTTTCTGCTAACCTGACTCTTCCATATCACGCTGGTCATCTGGTGTTGAAGAGGAGGATGAGGCCGCTACATTAGTAGATTTGAGCATGTTGATAAACATGGCTGCCTTACGTTTCCTTTCAGCTTGCATCTGTTTCTCTTTGTTTGCCTGGACTAGCTTCTCACGTGCCGCAGCTGCCATTCGGTCCTTCAGACGTTCTTCAGCTAAAACATCATTTAAATCTTGAGTCTTCATTTTTTATTACAAGGTATATATATATCAGGACAAATCTAATTATCATTGTTTATAGTTTCAAGTGAGTCACCAGTAACAAATCTGTACCAAGTATATCTAGACATAATACCAATGCTGCATTACTGGAAAGGGTCCTTCACATTCTACCTAGATACCCGAAGGTACGAAGTGGATTGATTAATTAGGGTAAATTTAAATCAAGTAGAATCAATCTCAACAGGCAGGAGGCGGGTTCTTGAAGATTTTCCAGAAGAAGTCTGACAGAGTGGACAAACTTGTACATACTACCTAACAAGATCCCAGAGGGATCTTGGCGCCCACCATTGTTTGATCTTTATATGCTCTTGGAAAGTTGGATCTTTTCCCTTCTTTTCTCTTTTTTGCTCTTGATGATAAGTCATTTGAACATTCCTTTACAGAAATAGCAATAATAATCTTTACCTGCCAAATCTCAAATGGCCATCTGGAAGCCATTAAATTCTTCTGATCAATCCCAAAATCAAACAAGCACAAGGAGAGACAAAAGGGAATATACATATGAAATTTGAGAGATATCCATTCAATACTTCTAAAGAAATAGCAATAAAAATCTTTGGTAGGCAAAATCAAAGATGGCTGCCTGTCGGACATTTTGTTTTTCTGATCAGTCCTAAACTCAAACAGGCACAAGGGACAAAAGGAATATATATATGAAATTTGAGAAGGATTTACACAGTAATTCTCAAGAAATAGCAATAACATCTGCCAGGCATTTTTTCATTCTGATTAGACATAAATCAACTAGCAGAACTAGGGACGAAGGGGAACCTACATATGCAATTTGATACAGATCCATCCAGTATGTCTCAAGAAACAAAAATTGTTTATGGACGACAGACCACGGACACAGAGTGGTTTGAATAGACCACCGCCTGATGATGGTGTCTGATAGAAACTAAATGAACCTGCCTCCTGCTCATTGAGATTGATTCTACTAGATTTAAGCACACTTGCAACAATTTACACTATAATCACAAGAGATGGATTTTTTTTATTTACGATTATTTTCTCTAGCATCAACAGAAGATTTGTCTTGCGACTTACTACATGACATCAATGATGTTTTATTTTCACTGGTACCTAGACTTGATGATTCCTTTGTTATAAGATATAGCAGTAGTAAACTTCAACTGTCAAAATCTAAAATGGCTACAGGCAGCAGTCTAGAATATCAGCTCATACTTCAAATGTGGCATCCATTTCAGAACCCACAATGATTGTGTCCATGACATTTATTGCAGCAGAAATAAATCTCATTAAAAAATGTTATTGAAAAGACGAAAAGATAAAAGTACAAATGACTACACTAAAACTGAGCTTCTATTGTTCAAAAAATTGTTCAATATGTACCACTTTCTTAACTATGTCAAACCTGTCAATGCATAAATTCTTTTGAGCAAAATATATATTAATGACACAAACTTTTCAAATATTTTGATACAATTTCAATTCTGTTCAGTTCTCATGGAATTTATCAAAGCACCCTCTCTCCGTGGTTTTCAAAATATAACCAGTAGTGATCAAGAAGGAAAGACTCACCTTGTTTTCGTTCAAATTTCTCCATCAACTCTGCTCGATCCACTTTGTTCTCTGATCTCACGTACTCAGTACTCCGCGAGTGTTCTGACCTTGAATACTCTGACTTAGAACTATCTGGTCTTGTATTTTCCGTGACAATAAAATCTGAATCAACAGGTGTGGATGTCCCTGAGAGGTCAGATTTGTAAGGCTTATCCCGATCACCTGCACAAAAACATGTTGCCTTTGTAACTTAAAAACAAGTTCACATTCTAATACCTTATCCATTATTGTTGCAACTGACATTTACCCAAATGTAAACACCCATAGGAATCAAAACATGATTTTATATTCTTGAAAATGGGATTTCCTGAAGCCACCAAAATCTGTTTCCTATCCAAAGATAACTCAGAAAGAAATTTTTGCAATTCATCTTCAACAATACAATCAACATAGTTTACTGTTAATCTGATCTTTTAAAGACATTTAAGGGTTACATACCATCCTCATCACTGCTGTCATTGTCGAACACTTGGCGTTTTTCCAATGAAGTACTTTCTTGTTCCCGAGGCTTACCCTTGATGCTGAAGCTCACACCTTTAGGTCGTTCCTTTTCCAAGCGTTTTTTTTCCTTGGCAGTTTCCTGTCAAACATAGAAGAAAAATTAATGTACATTGTAAACACAATAAAAATGGCAAAACTTACCCTCTGCTTTAACAGATTTTCTCAACTGATGACCAACATATGACTGATGATTATTTTTTGGTAATAGTACTTATCATTGAATATAAAATTGAATTGCACTTTCTGTTTTCTATCTGACAAGACTATCTGATTCAATATACATTGATTTCATTATAAGTAAACTGTAATGTCAATCAATTGAACTTTATACCACTTAAAACTGGTGTGTATATATATAAGTGTATGTTGCACATATTAATCTTTAACACAGGTGTCAAAATCACTGCAATACTTACTGTGATATGAATATTCTTTTTGAAGTTGTAGTATGGAAAATGAACATGGTGGGATTCCAAAAATGCAAATCTGGGATCATTTTTACTTTTCACAACGATTTCAAATTCCACTCCATTTTTGGCAACATACATTGCCATTCTATCTATAACGGGTTGAAGGTCAGGTGGAGGCGGAACGATCTGTGGAGCACCAGGTATGCTAAAAGAATCCCTGTTAACACAATATAAAATACAACCCAGAGTGAATTTAAGAAGTCAGCTCAATCAGTGGGATATTTGTCATTAAGTTTTGACAATTTCCTTACCAAATCTTTTGTAACTGTATATTGTCAATAATGTTTCAAGCTATCATATTTATTATCAACAAGCTACTACATATATCAAGTTCAAGTTGTAATATTTCATCTAGCTTAATCTCAGAAGAAACTGAAACAAAATGGCAGGCATAGCGCTGACCTTGGGAAAATTTAAATCCAATGATTCTAATACTTGCTTGTCGATCAAAAACCAAATGACTATTTTTGACTCATTGTATGAGGAATCATTGATGCTATAGTTTGTATATGACATTACCTTGAGGAGCTGTCTTCACTGGCCGGACTGTCCCGGCTGAGGTAGAGGTTACCACCCACATCTGTCCCTGGGGGTGGGGGCTGCTGTGAGGACGGGAGAGTGACAGGTTCTAGCCCAGGAGGGAGGGGCAAACTTGAGTTGGCAGGTCCATATTCTGGTGCCGAGATATAGGGAGGCAGTGGGGGTGGTTGTATGGATGGCGTATCTTTACGAGGTTGCTGGTCTGCTCCAGTGCCACTGCTACAACAATCAGAACATCTTAAAACATCTACACATAACATGAACTTTAAAACAGACTTTGACAAAACTTACCTAAGATCACAACCATTTATTGCTTCAAATCAAAATTGGTCTCTCAAATCATTTTAAATGGCAAGTGTTTAGAGAACTTGATATTTATATACCTTGTGTGGAATTATGATATATACACGCACCATAAGTTTGATTTCATATGTTTGTTAGGTTTAATCTATTGTCCCATGAACAGCCATGGTCATTATAAGGAGAGGTCTCCTTGTTATTAACCTCACAGCTTCCTGAGAAACTTAAACTGCCACAGGTAGGGAGTGTCAGACTTAATCAACTTGAATATTCAGCTGAAGTTACATAGACCAAGGTTCTAACCGACTGAGCTATTGCAAACCTTCATAAGTTTGAACTCGAGTTTTAACTTACCTTGTCTTCTCATGCTGCTTGTTTGACTTTTTGAGTGACTTAATGAGTTGTCCATATGGAGTGTCATGGATGCTGACAGGTGGTAACTTGATAGGTTTCAGGTCAGGTGTGGGGGAGGCTCGCTGGATCATCAGACTGGGATGAAGGTAACCATCTGGGTGTTCTTCCTCATAGCCTGTAATACATCACAGCAGTTAATCACTGTTAATAATGCAACAAGATTACTTACTATCAATTCACAACCATCAAATTATTACACTCAACAGTCCAAGAATGAAAACAATCTTTTTATCACTTGCAAAGTTAAGCAGACTCATACACAATTGTTTGTATTCTTGCATTTCATGCAGAAGTCATTTTAACTTTTCATCTATATCAATTATCACAACAATGATTGTTTACAATAACATACTATTTTGAAACAAATATGCAAGAACAAGAAAACAATAATTTCCAAATAATTATTGATACAAAATATAAAGACCATACAATTATATATTGTAGTAAATCTGTACTACAAATTGTCCAAAGTGATGGAATATTTATGGAATTCTTAAGACAGAGTGATGCCGTATTAGTACTTATTTGTGTACCATATATTTCTGACAAATTTTTTAACAAGAGAAAAAGTATCAATCATTAAAAATTGACAATTATGAAGGACATTGAGACTATATCTCAGGTAGATGTATTCCCATATATCATCAGTGGAAACAATACTTACTAGCTGGACTTACAGCTTCATCATTGGAACTATATGTTTACAGAACAACACTTAATGTATACTGCATATCTCTATATCATTTCATTGATTAGTAGAGTCGAAATGTCTGTTTTAATTAATATCGAAATTTCAGACCTGAACTTTATTTTTTAAATTTTTTAAAGAGAATCTACATATATGCACAATTCATAAAAGATTTCAAAGGTTTCATAAAGACATGGTGTGAAAATTGTGTGAAAAGGTTTAGATATTACAAGAAGTGAGACACATCCTTTTCAGGAGGCGAGACTAAAATTTCACCAAGTAAGACTGAACATAAAGAAAATGACTTACTGCTATCATGGTCTTCCTGTATCTCCTCGGCTTTCGGCCGATACTTTCCCGACTTGATCATCTTCACCATGTGTTTATAATATGGGTTCAGTACGTTTTCAAAATGCATGAATTCAAACTGTGAATTATTGGACTGCTTTGTTTTGATGATGATTTCCATCTGAGCTCCGTGCTCTGCTATGAACTTAGCTGTCTTCTCTATGATAGCATTCTGTTTTTCTGTCTCAGGCTGTGGAATAAAACATAGATTTATGAGAGAAATGTTATGCTTTTAAAGTAGTCAACAAAATTAACCTTGACACTGCTACTAGGTAGTTTTTGTATTCCTTAATCATTGCACAATTTATTTATAGTGGGTACTCGGTATCCTTTTGGATCCACGGCTGTTCCCGGAAGGGATTTCCTGATTTTAATGTTTGCGGGACGTTGTGTCTCCACCCCCCCCAACCCCCAACCCCCCCATCCCCGTTGTTGAAAGGGTTTTTTATGTATAAATTCCTCCTAGACCAGATAGAAAACAGTTTATAATGTAATTAAACTAAAAACATACAATGAATAAAACATTCAATTTCCATTTGTGATGTTTTTTGTATTTAGATATTGTTGGTTAATGTCCTATTACCAGCTAGGGTCATTTAAAAAAACATGCCATGTCAGGTTAGTAGAAGATAATTGAAAGTTCCCATAGAAAATATATCAACCTGCAGCAAGTACCTGGCAACTGTTGAATTTAGACCTCAAACCCTTGACATCACCCTCCCCTCCCCTCCCCTCTCCCATCCCCGAGCAGGAAGGCTAGTGATAGACTCATCACCCTCCCCTCCCCTCCACCACCCCCTAGCAGGAAGGCTAGTGATAGACTGTCATATTTCTATTACAAAATCAGGAAGAAAAACATATCTATATTTTTCTATTCCGGAGTTTAAAATAGTTTCAGGAAATGCTATCAGACAGACTGTACAGATTTATGTAAAGAAAAGTAAATGGAGGTTTTCAATCGGAGATACCTTGTAAATCTAAAAGTTAAATGACATACTTACCACTACGACCTCAGGTGGAACATGTAACTCTGGGGCAACAACAAATGGTTTATCCTCCACTGCCTCTGTTCAATCAAATCACAAAAACATTGCTTTAGAAATTTTTAGTTTGAAATATTTTGAAACTAGAAACTGTGTATAACACATGAATTCCCCTGCTTCCTTGTATGGAAGTATAAGTGGAAAAGTTTTCTTGATATGACACTGAAATGGAACAAGACTCAATGAGACAAAGGGAGAGAAAGATATTAGGTTAACATTATATATCCCAATACACTGATGGGGAATGAAAATTATCTTTAACTTTTTTTACTTGTAGTGCCAGAATTTATCTGACCAAATGTCACTAGGTGCACATTAAAAAATATCCCTGTGTATTTAAAAAATTGATTCTGTACAAATGTCAACAATAGCTTATTCCATCTGCCTTGTTGTAGGATAAATACACTAGGAGTTGAATTTTGTAAAGGAGGTACATTTTCCTCATTAGAACCTTTCACAAAAATCCCCCTCCCCCCGAAACTACACATCAACATCTGGGTAATACATTTACTGATATTTACCTATTTTAACCTCTGGCTGCTGCTCAGCTGCCATCTGCTGAGCATAGTCATAGCTGAAGCTGACAGCATTATAGCCCTCAGAAAGAGACAGATAATAACGCTTCCACTCCTCCTCTGTAAACAACAACAAAGTGGCATTATACATAAGTTTATTACATTGATCTTTCAAGGTGGGAGCACAGCAATGTGCAATAAATCAATGAATTAAAAAAAAGAATTATTTGTGTTATTGTCCTGTCAGTCAAAACTATTGTATAATTCAATCAATCATATCAGATCTCTCATTCTAATTAGTTTCCTGTACTTTGTTACACAGATATAATAAAACCCTGTTAAAATCAGCATTTACAATCAGCAAAGTCACCTATTATTGACCAATCAGATTGTCCCTTTCTGCAATGTTTGGGAAAACGAAACAGTGCTATGAAGTTATTTATTGTTTGATGCAATATGAAAAAATATTGATTTAAAAAAAATATATATTCCAGTGTTAAAAATGTGAAGACAGTACAAAGAGGTTAAGGCTTTCTTATTCCATGCTAATGCATTTGTTTGGTGTCCATGTTTCAATGGATTGTTCCTTCAACTTTCTGCAAGTTATAGGACATTGTTAGGCCATACAAGACACAAAATTTTGCATCCATAAAATTACTTTTAAGATCTGGAGAGGCTTTTTTTTTTTTAGATTTCTAACTTTAAAATATACCAGTTTGTCACACTAGTGTATGGGACATTTACCTTCATACATGGTTTTCTCTGCCATATCTGTCCGCAGCTCCAGATAACGCTCTTCATCACACAACTTCTCCATTTGTTCTTCATCTTCTGTCAAAGTTTGATCTGTGTCCTTAACATTGTTGGCATCAAATGCTGAAAGGTCAAACAAGTGACCCCTTCCGTCATACCTGTCGGCAGATGAAAATGCAGTAAGGACATGCTCATGGTTCCAACTGTATCATTAAAAACCTAAATACACATTTTACACAGGAAGCTTGTGTGAAACCCAGAAATACTGGAGCAAGCATAACAGAAGACTACCGACATGCATGAAGCAGAAATGTTTTAAACTAGATAGGGACATGTGTGATTATTATAAGATAAAACTGCACATCAAAAGTATTCATCTGCATTTGTTTCACTTCAAAAACATGCAATGAACAGCTGGGTTTTTTTTGACAATAACCCACATTAATTCCTAGCTGCACTTTAAAACGCAAATAAATTTATGTAATTTTTCATTTGGTTTTTATTGAAGAAGTGAGAAAAAATGTGGTAACCTATCATGTAAGGCCTAAATGTAGTTAATTTATTCTGATATGAATTCAAAATATAAAATTCATTTAATTGATAGTAGAAAATCTACCATACTGGACTATTAATGTCATTTTAAATTTCTCAAAGTTACCACATATTTACTTGTCATCTTTGAATTTCTCTACAACACCATGAAATAACTAAAATATGTGAATATTTCTGATGTACAAAACCAGATTAATCACAGGAAAGGGAGAAATGCAGAAATATCACACAACATATGCATGACCTCAATGGAAAAAAACTGCACATAGCAAGACAATCACTTCACTATTGAAAATCAAATCATACTAACAATACACAGCGACAAACATGTGGTAATCTTGCCAAGAATGTCACGGAAGTCACTTTAAGTTTTGATTTGATAAATCGATATATTCTTTTAATATGTCTTTTTTTAAACTGAACCTTCAGCAATTGTTTTGAAATTTCAAAACAAATGGAATCCGGTAAACAACATCCATAAAATGTTTGTTTATTTCCAATATATGTAGCTTGCAAAACATCTTATTAAATCTAAAAGTGTTGTAAATTGTTTTTCATGAATACATGTAATTCATCAAAATAAGACCAACTGGTAATGAAATATCATGCTTGTAAGTTTTTAAGTAAAAAACAGCTGTGCAAAAACTTGTTGCATGAAATCATTATTCAAACTTAGAAATACATGATACATGTAGACATGAACAGACACTATATGTGTGTGTGCACACCCTACAGTACTCAGCAACAAAATTCTGCTGCAATATTGAAAACACACTCATCTTTGAAACACTTCCAAGAGCTTTGTCTCAACACTGTCTACACTATTTTCAGATACATGAAAGTCCTTTTTTTTTTTACATTTATCATTCAAAAAGATGTTTTGTTGACTTTTCTTTCTAATTTACTGTGACCACCAGCTGCAGCTTACATTGTTATCCATTCATGTCTTTATTAGTGGCTTTAATGTATATGCAATACTTAAGGCAATTATTATTATTGTGTGTAATGTTTATTATGCTTCATTAGAATTTATTTACTTACTTTGTTACTACAAAAGTATGCAAATTGTTTTTAAGTTTGAAAACTTGGTAAACTACACCAATATTTTTGTGTAGATGTTTGTGTGCTGAATTGATGTATTTTAATAGCAACATGGTATTTATCCTCTGATTTGGTTTATTTATATGCTTATGATTTGTTTTTTTTTCATTTTAATTTTCCATCATTAAATTATCAAGCTATGCTGTTAAACGTTCTCATTTTTTTAAATAATTAAAGACCTTTAAATGACATTCTGCAGAAAATTATTGAAATTCGATATAAAAACTGCAGCAATCAAAGTTATTTTCATTAAGTATTTGAAATCATTTTGTATACTATTTTATCAAAATAATAAATAAAGTGTTTCAAAAATAAAGGACATAAAAACATATTTTATGTATACACCTTGTCCAATAATAGTTTATGGTCTTCCATAATTGATGGGATTTCTTTGGTTTTGATTTATTCCATACTGATACCTGTCACCTGGAATACCAGTTCATACCGTTTGATATGACATTCTTGTTTCATCTCTCATCATCAATACAAGGAGGACACATCTGAAATAAAATTCCTGAAAACATTTGCACCACAGAGAATGCCAAAGTGCTGACATTCTCAATAAACATGACAGAACATGAAAGGTCTTAGTAAGTTGTTTGACTATCAGTGGAAGTGCGACGTCTTTTCATCATTCCCCATCAGTCTTAAACTCCAGTCAGTCATCTTTCCTTTTTTCCAAAGCAAGGGCAAGGTCATCAGAGAGGGGGTCATCGGCATTCATCTGAACACTGGCATACATATACGGTCATTGCCGATGCATACCAGAAAACACAATACTCCCTGTAAATCCGTGATACTGAAAACTAAGTGCAGATGTTAGTATAATACGCGAAATCGACTCAAATCGAAACCTTTTTTTGTGGCTCCCAAGTTGTATGGAGAACAGACCTGTCAATGAGAAGTCTGTCGTCGGACATCCATGGGATCAGATGTTTCTCTTGGTCCACAAAAACCGCCTTTTCGTCATCCCGGAACAGCTTACATGCATATCCGAATACAAACAATTCTTCTTGTTCTTTGTTTTGGCGGTTTTCCTCTTCATTCGCCTGTGCCCACCACTGCGCCGCAGCCATCTTTTTTTGTTTCTGGTCCGTTTTGGATGAGTCTATTAAAGACAGAGATGGAAGTCAACTAAACAGTTTTAGTAATTATTATAAATGTGATAACTTTAGGAATTTTTTCGGAATATTTTCAATGTGAAGATTATAAATACCGATAAAATATCATTATTCATAATACACATCCCTGTGAATACTAAAATCATTCGAAATAAATTCTGACCTTCCCCTTCTTGTTCTTTTGTAATAAACCTTCCCACACAGCTTCCTGTTGCTAATAATTATTTCCGGTTTGTCTAACATTAGAAATGGAGCCTGAAGTGTTGTTCACGGATTCTGTTTTACAATTCTTGAAAGATTCACTAAAATATGACGATGGAGTTCAGAGTGATGCCGAAGATCATGTGAACAACTTTAAAAACCGACATAGTATTCCGTTTAGAGTGATTAGAGACATACACAACAGAAACAAAATAGCAGGTGCTTGTTTCATCACATTATTATCATTATCACATGATGCTATGATATATTTGGTTCTTACTAATGTGCAATCCATTATACAAGATAAATATCAAATATGGTAAACCTCGTATCGATCATTATGATACCACTATTATAACACGGTCAAACGTTTTGTAACGTGGGTTAAAAACGTGACAGTCGAAGGGAAACAACTCATTGAAACTTTGCCATATAACATGAAATATTCGGGAATACCTGTAAAAAAGAATGGTTTCCAGTCTAGCAATTTAAATATATAACTTATATATATATAGCTTGTGCTTTGTACTTCAATATAAAAAAATCTTCCACAAAGTAATCTTATAATATTCAATGTAATTCCGTTCTGAGTTATATAAACAACCAAAATTCTTACTGCAATATGATGTGTTTTCCCATAACAAGACATTAGTATTTTACATACATTTAATTATTTAACAACAAATGAAATATATTTTCAGGTCACAAACAACGCTATCTTCATGAAATTTTACAAGACAGTGACATATGTCTTCCCTGTGTCAAACTTCCACCTCGTGTAAGTACATGTGTTGTGAATTTCTCTACAAAAAGTAGAGACTTGACCTCAAACCATTTAACATACTTCAGTTTCTAAGCACCCTTCAAGGAGAGTATTATGTTTCCAAACAAACAGATTTGATAGCTGAAATATCATGATTATTGATAAATTGAATTTCATACTTGATAGATAGCTTGTTATATACTAGCTTCCTGCCTGCTGGCCATCAAACATCCAACAATTCTGGTCATTAATGTCTTTATACAGTTATTTGTAGGTTGTTGGCCTTGATACATTTGACTAGACAGTATTCACTTCATGTCTTAATGATCATTTACAGCTTAATTCTTATGTGATGTTGAAGTTTTACAAAATGATGGTTACCATGGCACCTCAGTGAAGTAAATTAGCCATTGTTATCCAACCAATATTTCTTTAGATATGTGACCTTTAATATGGGTATGGTTACAAGTATACTTAGTGTCATCAGTATCCACTCAAACATGTTATGTCATCAGTATCCACTCAAACATGTAGTGTCATCAGTATCTACTCAAACATGTAGTGTCATCAGTATCCACTCAAACATGTAGTGTCATCAGTATCCACTCAAACATGTAGTGTCATCAGTGTCTTTTCAAACATGTAGTGTCATCAGTGTCCACTCAAACATGTAGTGTCATCAGTGTCTTTTCAAACATGTAGTGTCATCAGTGTCTTTTCAAACATGTAGTGTCATCAGTATCCACTCAACATGTAGTGTCTTTAGTATCCACTCAAACATGTATTGTCATCAGTATTCACCCAAACATGTAGTGTCATCAGTGTCCACCCAAACATGTAGTGTCATCAGTATCCACTCAACATGTAGTGTCATCAGTGTCTTTTCAAACATGTAGTGTCATCAGTGTCCTTTCAAACATGTAGTGTCATCAGTGTCTTTTCAAACATGTAGTGTCATCAGTGTCTTTTCAAACATGTAGTGTCATCAGTGTCTTTTCAAACATGTAGTGTCATCAATGTCTTTTCAAACATGTAGTGTCATCAGTATCCACTCAAACATGTAGTGTCATCAGTGTCTTTTCAAACATGTAGTGTCATCAGTGTCTTTTCAAACATGTAGTGTCATCAGTATCCACTCAAACATGTAGTGTCATCAGTGTCTTTTCAAACATGAAGTGTCATCAGTGTCTTTTCAAACATGTAGTGTCATCAGTATCCACTCAAACATGTAGTGTCATCAGTGTC
This sequence comes from Ylistrum balloti, assembly GCF_031769215.1. NCBI lineage: Eukaryota > Metazoa > Mollusca > Bivalvia > Pectinida > Pectinidae > Ylistrum > Ylistrum balloti. The sequence continues at coordinate 303,744 of NW_026782060.1, read as the reverse complement.
TATTTTATATGAGTAATTGCTGCTTGATGGCTTGGTTTTAAACATTGGACGAAGCTGAATTACATTGGTGACCATTGTTTTCTGACTATTCTTTTACTTATATATACATGTACTTGTAGATATCTGTACTTAGTCTGATGTTTTACAGAATCCAGAGCTTGAAGCGAGAATACAGAGATTAAAAGCAGAACAAGAAAACAAGAGATACAAGGAAATGACAAGAAATGTAGACAAATCTGTAAGTATCATAAAACAGAAGAACAGGAAATATGATACATTAAAGTGATGGTTATGTTTGAAATTTTCTTTATGGCATGATTTTGTTCACTTAACACTGAAAATAAAGAATACTGACATACCATTTTTCATTTTCAAAATATTAGCATTTACAGGTTACATTGAATTAAATCTCAAGATTAGATCTTTCTTGTCTCTTTTGAAACTTATATTTTATTCAGTTGTTTGAAAGCACACACATGACAATATTTGGTAGTCTATAACACACTTTACTGTACACTCATTCTGAACATACCATACACAGAATACTCAGTCATCTTAACCGTTTCATACACAACATAAATCTGGTTTGAAGTATTCATATTAAACATTTCGTACACAACATAAATTTGGTTTGAAGTATTCATATTAAATATGTCACACACAACATAAATCTGGTTTGAAGTATTCATATTAAACATTTCGTACACAACGTAACCTTTAAAAAGTTAGGATTCATTTGTTTGACCCCTTTATTTTTCCAGCAAAAAGATGACATGGATAAAATGAACATTGGTTCTGAAGGTAAGATCTTTAAAAGAAAGAAATGCCAAAAAGGTGCAATGTAAAACATCACTTCATAATTATGATACTGGTTTTATGTTAAAATTATACTGGTTAATTACATTATCTAGAAAATGTGTAGAGCTCACGACAGAATAGACTTAATGGTTTGCAGCATAGATTGAAAATGCCTGCAGCTAAGGGAGATAACTTAAGTTTTATTACAAGAAATTATTTCCATTTTTTCATGGGTACATGTACATTGTGTGCCCATTTTGTGATGGATGAGTGTCACTTGTGGGGCAGGTAGACAATGTGTAGTGTACGGGGAGGCTGACGTACATGTTACATGTAGTTAGAAAACAAGCATGATTAGATGTTGCTTTTTGGTGTCAGACAATTTGTTGCCTAGTACTTTAAAATTTAATGGTTTTAAAAAGGGAAAGTTTTATGGAAGTTTAAGAACGCATCATTACATGATTTAGAGTATCTTACAGTAATTAAAAAGCTTACCTTAGACATCAAAAACCAATATACTCTCCCCATATATAACTTAGATAATACTGATAATACTTTAGATGGTTATGTACAGTTTACAATAAATAGTCAACTTTATTTGAAAACATTACTAATGGGAATTAGGGGGGGGGGGGAATTCACATTCTTCTTCCAGAAAAAAAGAGCAAGTTAAGAAAGAAATTTGTTGGGGAGAAAAATATAGTTATTAGAAGTACAGGTAAATGTAGACTTTGAAATATTGAAATATTAGATGAAAAAAGCAGGAATAAGAAAAGATTAGACAACACAAACTTAAGGGAAGTTTTATTAGATCAAGGGTAAAATCAGTTGATGAGGAAGAAAAGCCAACAAATTATTTTTGAAATCTTGAAAATAGAAATTTCCAATCCTAACTGACAAAGCACTTCCTCTTTATAGTTATTTGTCTGTTCTCCTTTCCTCTAACTTATTATGTTGTACTGTTATATGTATGTCCTCTATGTGATATACAGTGTAGTGTAATGGTCCTGTATGTGAATGTCATACTGTTTTCATAGTACTATAAGTAAAAATTGGTGCATCTGTGTAACTATGTAGTAAATAGAAGTGAGAATAAGTTTGTTACCATGTATATGTAAATCGTTGTTGTACCTAATTAATTAATGTTTTAAAAAGATATAGCAAATATTAAAAAAAAGAAACTTAAAAACAAACTGTAAAAATAAACAAACATTTGTAATGACAGTCATCTTTAATATCTTGTCTGAACTGAAATCTAATTAGGCTAAAGGATTTTAATGAACCTTCATATGAATATGGTAAATTAAATATTGCATACTTTATCTGATTTATAACATTTACAAATCCTAAAAGCTCGAGACAGTCTTTCTGACATGAATCAGGGAACTTTACACAATGTAAATGTACAAATGCTTACGATTTTTGAATTTCTGTTTCTTTAAAAAAAAAGAAGGGAAGCACATATACTCCTCCCTGTAATATGACACTAGATGTTATTGTTCAATACTTATATTTTGACAAAGGACGATTGCCATGATATAAATCATAGTATTTGTAATCCACAAATGGATGAGTTGTAAACACAACATAATTTAATCCTGAGTGGAAGTTGGTTTTTATTAAAATTTCTTTAAAATTTTGAATGGTCATCCATCAAATTCCTTTCAATTAATCTGATAAAATTTTATTTATGGTAAACGATTTGAAAAATGAAGTTGTTATTCTTGATTCTTTTGTTTTTGAATTTCATAGTCAATTGAATTTGTGCATTTTTGTTAACCTTCTAGTAAAAGCTATGAACTCCCAGATGTGGTCCGTGGTCAACTTTGTCGTGACTGTAGGAGGAGCATTTGCATTTGGATACAAAGCCACAGAAATAGCCCTTGGTGGATCAAAACATGCCATGATGGTGGTATGTTTTTCTTCAGAAAGTTTTAAAACCCTGTTCTTGTACAACTTCTCAGACTTTGGGTTTCTATGTGTTTAATTTATTGAAATATTTTCAAAAACAGAAATTCTGTTACTAATTCCAAAATAAGCATAAAAAGTTAAAAGGATTGGAAAAATATCCTCGATACCTATTTCTACATTTGACAATAAACTAGCTGCCTAAAGGTCTATGACTAAACTTTTGTCAAGCAATCTCTGAACTTTTAATCACTGTATAATGCAAATTACCATATACACTGTACTGTTATATATTTTTTATTTCAGCAAATGGTTATAGGACTTATCTTTGGTACAATAGTTTTTTTTGCTGACTTGTATTTCCTTGTGAAGGAACATTCCAAATACTGACAGCACCTTATCATCAACAAAAGAACACATTTAAAGGGATCAGCCAAGGACATCAGTAAAGGATCTATTAAGGACATCAGTACAGGATCTCTTAAGGACATTAGGACAGGATCTCTTAAGGCCGTCAGTAAAGGATCTCTTAAGGACGTCAGTACAGGATCTCTTAAGGATGTCAGTACAGGATCTCTTAAGGACATCAGTACAGGATCTCTTAAGGACGTCAGTACAGGATCTCTTAGGGACGTCAGTAAAGGATCTCTTAAGGACGGCAGTACAGGATCTCTTAAGGACGTCAGTACAGGATCTCTTAAGGACATCAGGACAGGATCTCTTAAGGATGTCAGTACAGGATCTCTTAAGGACGTCAGTACATGATCTCTTAAGGACGTTGGTACAGGATCTCCTAAGGACAGTACAGCGATTTCATGAAAATAACAGTATGAGGATCTCCTGAGGATGACAATGCAAGTGTATTCTTCAGATGTCACTACAGGAATGTCCTTAGTCAATACAGTGATTTCTTGAGGACGACAGAGGAGAGATCAGCTCAGGATGTCTGTAGAGGGATGTCTTCAGGATGACGACAGGGATTTTCTGAAGACATCCGTACAGAGTTCTCTTGCAAATGTCAGTACTTCTGAAGATGTCAATACAGAGATCTCTTGAGGATAAAAGTACAGAGTTGTCCTGATGATGCCTGGACAGCAATCTCCTTAAGACGTTGATATAATCCTTCTGAGCTTTTCAATACAGTGATGTCCTTTGGACTTCAACAGGCTTTTGTCCGTGCTACATATGTCAAATTATACATCTCTGTGTAGAATCCATCCTCAATCAAGGGCACTGCTCACTATCGTTCTCTGTACCCCAGGAACAAATAGAAGTTTTCACTTGAAACACCTTGTGTATAAGACAAGAAGAAAAGTTTGATCTCTTGATGTACATCAAACGAATATGACAGTCACATGACAGTACAATTGTAGGCTGTACTAGCTTTGAAGTTGGGTGTCACCCATTTGTAATCTTCAAAGAAGCTATTAACCTTTGATAGGTAATTTTTTCCTTCTAAAACCCACTTTAGACCAATCAGATTACTTTGCATGTTCCTTCAGTTTTGCCAGGAAATGTTCCAGGGATGGACAGAGCAAAAGTGATTGTTACCCCTTGAGTATCCAGGATGTATGGAATCATGATCAAATGTATATAAGATGATAATAAGTGTAATTAATTCTTTGTGGAACAATATGGGTAAATCAGCAATACACATTAGCAATTATGCTAGATAGAGAGAATATGAGAACGGAAGATGTAAGATAGAAAATGAGTTGGAGTGAAAGAGAAGAAGTGGAAAATGACAAAATGGAAAATGAGTAAGAATCAGATGTGAAAATGAAAACACAGTCTGATATAGAACAATATCAGTCAAAAAAGTAAAAGACAGCTAGTTAAAAAAAAGATATGTTTGAAGTAAACAGACCATCTATCATAACCTTTATAAATGTACTTCTCCTCTAGCCATGTTCTCTACAAGGGATGTCCTTCTCTGTAGACTAGGAAGACTAAAAACCTACTTATTATTATAAAGTCTTCCTCATTTATGTAAATGCCTTAAGAAATGTCAGTTTTCTGTAGACTTCAGGTCCTACTTTAAACATGCAACACACTCATCCCCACCCAACTCCCCTCCACACCTTTCCATTTACGTATAGTCACCCATCCCACACTTTTCATACCATTTTAGACAAGATCCTCCCTTTAAAGTTACCCCTCCTTTAGGTATGATCCCACATTACTGAATATCTTGCCTAAGCATTTTCACATCTTTGTGAATGCCCTCCTTCCACCTCTCTAAATGCCCTCCTTCCACCTCTGTGAATGCCCTCCTCCCTTCTAGGTCATTGGCTTTCATCTTGCTCTGTGAAAGCTCTCCTCCTGGTCTAGGTTACAGTCCTTTCCCGACCTTTGAAGCTGCCAATTTTCCTCTAGGTTCTCCTCTTTACTAGCCCAGTAAGTATGCACTCCATGAACCTTTGACAAGAAAAGATGCTAGGTTCTAGGCCTCATTCCACTTCAGTGGCTGTCCTCTCCCCTTTTCAGGTTACTTATAATTACTTTAATGATATAGCACCATCTAGATCGGAGGAGATGACAAGGTAGTGACCATGGCGTTGTTGACTGTTTTTAGATGTATACATATTTTGTAAAATGTTGTTAATTTATTTGATTTCTACAATGTTGTTAAATTTCATGTTTATTAATAAACCAATCATGCAATCACATTCATTTGGCTTTGTGTAAATATTTTTCACCAACAGGAACACTTAGATTCAGCAATTCGGCAATCGTTTATTGATTAATGAATGCTTTACTTACACTGTAAACCAAATAACTTCAAGGAATATTGGAAAAAACACCAAAGTGTATTTCATCCGAAACTACAAAACTGTATACTTGTTATTTTTTCGGAACTAGTATGTCGGGTATTGGGGGCGGTGTTCCCTGCTGGTGCCACCTGTTCACAGGGATGACATTAGCTTCAGCAATAAATATGAGCTAATCTTTATCAATGTCATCTGTGTTTACAAGCATGTAATATGTGCTTTCTTGTATTCACTTCATTTACTGACGGTAACGTAGTTATTGAGTATATAATTTCTCACTCTAATAAATGACCAAAATACAGCCAAATTGAATTCTTGCTGAAATTACCAAATTTACTGTACTTCTTTGAAATTATAACGACTTTCAGCTTGTGGTAACCCACAAGAATACTGTTTAAACTTATATTGTAATATTTTGACGATTAATTTTCCAAGACAAAAGAATTTTCGAACCCAACAAGACGTAGTTGAAGGTGCCAATTTTTATAGTGGCATTCACCTAAACCTTTTGAATCGTGTACTGGTGTTAAAGGGATTTTATCTAATCGTGACTAACACACCACCACTTTTACAAGAGTTTATGACATCTTCGGAGTTAAGTTTTAAAATGGTAAAAAAAAATGCTTCACTATTTTCACTGGTTTTCAAAAATACCACGTGCATTCACTTCGATGAATCGTTGTATATTGAATTTGAAAAAGGTTATTATTTAATACTTGTAAAAAAGAATTAAATTGGTACATCTGGATACCCAAAAATATCAACAGGACCTCGGGGATTTAAGCAACGTTACCACCATTGTTCAATCGGGTTTTGTAAAATAAGAATACAAACAGGACCCCGTGCCTTGGTGATTCCACATCCATGGTCATTCTGCGTGTCACGTTGCTTTTCGACAAACTTTGAAATGTCATTTTATATACACATTGATACTGGATCAACTTTAAAACGTCTCGTCAATTTATGTTGAAATTCAATAAAACGGCTATAGATTCAATTAGAGAAAGGTTATTCGTCTATCACTTCTCATATTCTATAATACAAAATTCAAAGCTAACTTTAAGCCCGAGCAATGTCGAGAAAACTCCGTCACACCGCATGTCTGCAAACCTGAAGGACGCATATCTACATTGTATATTTATATCTGTAACTGATACTTTCACGAAACGTACATCACGGATTTATATATATCTAAGCCCATGCGTACTTCGATCAGCATCTAATCGTTTGGAAATATTGGTCTACAACTAAACTCCACGAAACATTTATCTATACTATACATACTATACCTCCCTTGACACTGCCTAACTTTGTGTCTTTAGTCGAATGTTCACCCGTATCAGGAAGGCTTTGGGTTCAATTACAGAAGTACGATTTGCTATTATACGGTCATGGGTTGATCAACAGGCACCAATAAAAGAAAGAATATGTCTCTAAAGATCGAAAAAAAAAATTTTAAACAGAAAAAAACGGAACCTTTTGTTTTACATAAAAATTATTTTAATGTTAAACTTCATGTTTAAATTATGAATCAGGCGGTGTTAAATCAAGTTGGACGCTTTGAAATTATTAATTATTGCTGATGATTAACGTAAGATATTATACAATCACCGTTAAATATCTCTGAGGTTTATATAAAACCCGAAGACGTTGTAATTATGATGTTATATGACTACAATGCGTACGTTAAAAAGATGCAGCACATGTTGCAGCAATGTTATATCCATCTATTCGATGATGAAATATAAATCGTGAAAAATGTACATCTTAAAAATCACATTAATACAGAAAAACCATAACCTTATTCGTGATATCTATTGGGTTCCTTTTTGCTTCATGATTTATTTTAAGAATTTGTTGCGTTTTACATCCTATGAGTTTGCGCCATTTATTCCGTGAATTATGACGTTATTGCGTAACACGTCATAATACTCGGTTGTAATGGCGGCACCAGGTAAACAAGATGATCTCCGCCTCGAATATTTAGAAGAGGACGACGTCTTTATTAACAGCTGGAAAAACCTACCTGACGTTCTAGTAATACAAATATATGGCTACCTTAATGACGAGGCCAGACTACACATGGCATGTGTCTGCAGACGGTGGAGGGACCTGTTTTACACGCCGTCCTTATGGCGACGCAGACGGGTACATTTCACGGGGTTGAAGGCGGAAAACAGGGCGAAGCGTGAATGCCAGTACATCAGTACCATGGGCAAGCACCTAAAGACACTTAAACTTTCATTCGGAAAACCAACATTTAGATCGGTCAAGGTCATTGCGCTAGCAACTGAAACTTATCTAAAACATCTGATTTACGACTCAAAATTACGACTTACCAAGTTTGTGTTGCATCACATGGATATGGAACATTCTTGGCACTTCTGGATATCTCGAAATAAAGTTATAGGGACTTTATGTAGATTGTTCAGACGACTTCGGTATCTGGAAACCGTCAGTGTCGTTTCCTGTAGGCTGTCGTTACACGAAGGATGTCGTTTACTGGAATCGCTTGGTCGTGGATACGCTGGGAAGACGCTGAAAGTGTTATCTGCAGACGATTTGTTTCACACAAGTGTTTTGCCTATACGTCACACACGGTATGTAAGTACGTTGTCCAAATTTTCCGGTCTGACGCAGATCTACGTGAACTACGGATCAATCAATTCCGATATTTTGGACTTATTTGCCGAAAATCTAGGCAATATATTACAGAAAATAACGCTTTCAATAGAGAGGAATGTAAGTCATATTGTTATCCCGTCTGAGGTGTGGAAAAACTTTACCGAACATTGTCCATATGCTGTGGTCATTGCCTACATATACGTAACGGGACAACGCTATGACCCTACCGCACCGCTAGTAAAGGGAGTTCCAGTCAAAGAATTGTATGTCGTGTCGTGGGCGTTGATTGCGACGCATGATAACATGCAAGGACAGATTCCACTTCTGCTACGACACATCGGACGGACGTATTCAAATACTCTAGGTGGGTATGAATGAAGCGTTCAATGGATAGTACACATTTCAAACATTTTCATCTGATAATGAGGAGAAAGAGATATATTTTGTTAGAGACGACATGTGCTATTTGAAAGACGGTGCACAGTTCAATTACTTAAAGAAAAAAGAATGAAAATGAAACAAGGGTGTAAAACGGCTGTAATACAAAATTGCAAATGCCTGGGTACGTGTAAATCGAAAGAGGTTTTGGGGTAATTAGATTGAGTGTTCCGGAAAGCACAACCGGACTTTGCTTTTAGATAATATTAAGTAATGTTATGTCCATTCATATGCATCCGAGGAATCACCATGAAAACACCATGCACAAACACAATAATTATAGAGGATCAATCATATCGAGCTTGAAGGAAAACATCGAGAGATATATCCGGCCTTGCCAGTCGTCCAGCGTGATTTCGACTGAGAACGAGATAAGCAGGTCAAAACATGAACAGTGTCTACCCAGAGTTGTTGTTCGTTACAATGGGCTATTCGTATGTTAGAAATATAGTTTTAAGAAACGCGACAAGTTAGTTTTATTCAAATAATGAAATATATTTCATTGAGATATTTAATATTTTGATGAGATATTATAAAAGGTATGTACTGAAATAGACATATATTTAAAACAAAAGAAAGAAATATCATTTTAACGTAATCAAAATGTATTACATAATTTGGGGTAACACAATGATGATAGAAAGTATCACCTCTGTGTAATGTAGACAAAGTTGTTTTAAAGCGATAGTCTTTGAAATAAATTTATATGAAAAATTACTCACGGTGTTTGAAACGACAACAGGACAATTATACAGGAAATTTATTTTCCCAGAACACCTAACCCTTCAGCTGGACCAAAACCCAACAATAGACAGAGACTTGCTATAGGTATTGACCACGTGCCGGAAGATGAGACATATACATCTATGCTGTCACCTGGCTGTTCCAACTATCGACAAGATACGCCTGCTGTTGGTACAAAACATCATCCGTAAGTGTTGATTTGAATAAATGTAGCGTAGCATGAGTAATAATTTGTTGTCATTATTGTGAATTGTCCTGAATTACGGTGATGATAAGTAAGTGATTTCTACGGTCGTCGGAGATTCGTTCTGTGCGTTTTTTTTAGATTGCACGGTCAGAATCTTCAAATGAAGTGAACGTAATTATTTTTTACGATCTATACTTGACGAAAGTGAAGTCTAAAATGCGAAGTAGTATAAATGGAGATATCAGAAAAAGTAATTATGAAGAAAGAAAAGATCTGATTTCAGACTTCAGCACGTCCTACGAAAGCAATCAGCAGAGATTGCATTGTTACGACTAACCGTAGGGGATAGCATTAGTCTGTATGTCAACAATTTACTCCAAAATACTGTTGTTTTCGGAAGTAAACATTTATGTGCGACTGATTGATACCGACACATAAGTTTTTCACCTCCGTTTCAGATTTTCACTCTATGACATTGAACATACACGGACTGAACGAACAAGAATGGTATCAACTGCGACAGATCCAACGATCTCTTGTCGACGCTATCAATGGAAGGTGTTGACATCGTGTTAAACATGTGTTGTCATCGACGGAGCCTTGGTAACAAAACCAAAGTCCACATTCTTGTTTTATATGTATGGAAATAAATAACATTTGCATGCAGTGTTGTGTTTCAATTATTGTCTCTGGTCGTGCGAATGACACCCATGTTTAGGGTCAAAAGGGTTATCGATGTTAATTTCTAAAAGGTTAAAGTTCAATCGATCAACTTGTCTAACAGCTGTCCCGATACTAGTATTTTACCAGCGCCTTGTTTCACTTGGATCATACAACAAGCGATTACTACGTTGCGCATCAAACATTGTATCAAAATAAGTAAAGCTTATGGAATTATCAAGAATTATGAAACTTGGAATGAGAACTTTATACACACATATGTAGATTCATGAAAACGGGAAACGGCACTGTAGTCACAAATTACGATATACAATGTACTGGTATTTTTAGCTGTCTTTAAAAAAATCCGATGTCGCAAGGTTGGTCATGTCTCAATTACCGAAATTTAAAGGTTTGTTTTAGAGAAAAATGTATGTAAGTAATTATTATGTCTTGTAGCTATAAAGCGAGTGGTTATAATTACTGTTTACGTCAACAAAGCTGTGGAAGTGAGTTGGCATACATGATGTATTTCAATACTAATTTTTCCCTGTGGTCTCTTCTTCTGCCGAGAGTTATTTCCCTTACTTCAATCCTTGAGGCACGACCTAGTTTCTACTCCTGCGTGTCAGGTAAAAACTCTCGTGTTTACTAACACGTAGCCCAGCAAATTGTTTAGGATTGTATTCTGTTTTAGTGTTAGTTCAGCAATATCTATAGTTGAACACATGCCTACTACACGATACTGTATTGTCGATATCAGACATTGTTTAAGCTTATGGAGAAGACGTGCTATCTGACATTCTAAAGAATATCACGGCTTACTGGTTTTGTCAAGCTTGATAAAAATAACTCAGACTGTCGAGTGTCGCCTGGTACATGTAATCTAAAACACAAATAGTTGACATGGATGATCTACTCCGTATTTCACCCGAGATCATAATTTAGTAAATTCAGTGTGTGTAATACATGTAATTATTTAAGTGTAATCCAATACATTCAACTCGGTAATGTACGGAAGCGTATTCCGGCCACTTTGTGTTTTATTTTAACTCGAAATTTCGATCATTTCGAGTAAGTAATCCGAAATTTCGAGTTAGTAATGCAAAATTTTGAGCTATTAATCCGAAACTTTAAGTAAATTTCAGTGTGTGTAATACATGTTTCGCGTTGCTAATTTCGAATCAAAATCTCGCGTTGCTAAAATTTCAATTAAAAATTCGAAATTTCGAGATAAAATAAAACAAAACGTGGCCGGAATACGCTTCCGTAGTAATGCTATTTGCTCGAGATATTTACATAACTCATTTATCGATTCTTGAATAACTTCCTTGATTAGAAATACGCGATATCGTATCGGCTTTTGTCCCTTTATTAAGGCGAAATATTTATAATCCCTTTTACGAGTTGATAAATAGTATATAGTATACGGAAAAGTAGCACACTTACAATTGATGATACAGGACACGATATAAAGTTTTACAGAATTCGTCTGTAAATGTTTTATACATCTAAGAGATCAAATACACATTATCACAAATTTTGTACGATGTCCGAAAATTAACGACAATTATTTATTAAATACGAGTGTTTCCCATTGGTATTGCTTGACTGACACGACGGTTGTCACGAGCAAAACATTGCTATAAAAATTTGTACCACTGTGATTGGGTGCTGTTTTACTTCTTAATTCTGCGGAAGTGACCACACTAAAACGATTAGGGATATCAGTAATTTCATCAATCGGTGATAGCATTTATTCATTATGGTGGTGACTATATTCAGACATTTTGGGTGATATCGCCACAATAAATAGGTGATATCAATAAATTATTTGGAGATATCATTAATTCATTATGGTAACATCACTTGGAGAAGTGGTATAAAAAGTAACATGGCACCCAAACACTGTATCGTTGTGTATTATATAATATAGCCAGGTACCAAACATGTCGGACGATGTGAAACATACCGGCGGATGTCATTGTGGAGCCGTCAGATTTGAAGTAATGGCACCAAGGAAAATTCACGTATACGATTGCAAGTATGACTGAAAATATTTCTGGTTTATTATTATTATTATTGAATATGTATTAAAGCGCTCTTGAGAATTTTAATATCAAACAAACCCCTGAATTGTAATAATGATAAAAATTGACTCCGTATTGGTTTTTCCCTAGAGACTTGTAACTTGATATCTAAGATAAAAAATTGTTGAAGAATGATAAAAAAAATCAGCCAAGGGTATTTGTTACTTGGAGTTTTATTATCTCTTATCTAGCTGTTCCATCTGTGCTAAGAAACAGAACAAACATTTCATTGTTCCGGAGTCGAAATTTAAACTTCTCCAGGTAAGTTATTCTTTGTCTTACAGGTATGATATATCATATATTGTCCCATACATAGAATTATCTCACAAAAATGGTGCCTTGTCCACGGAGTCGATGTTCGGTCCTATACTACTGATGTTTGCCAGTTCATTTTTACAATACATTCTTTGCATATTTTGGCAAAGAAACGACAAATATCATAGCGATGGCTCCGAGTGATATTTGTAGGTATTTATAGGGTTAAGAAATCGTCCAATTATTGTCTGCCAACTCATGTATTCAGAGAAATTATAGCTAAGGAGAAATAGCTGTATTGAGGTTAAGGGTTTGGTATAGACGTCAAACACAATTTCGCTATCAAGTAGTTCACTTCTCTTGTAACTGAAATAAAAACATAATGATGTACAGCACCATAAAAAATTTGTATCATGTATGGAAAGTCCGGTTTTATTTTTGTCTTGGTCGCGGACAATACCAAGACAAAAATGAAATTGTCAGTAGTCTGAACCCTTCGGATTAGGTATGACTATATGCCCAACAAAGGTAAACGCCTATTTACCAAGAACATTGGCAATACATAATAGCTCGTTTTGGTATATATTTGTATATGTCAAATGTAAATTGTATTGTATTGTTTATAGGGTGCCGAGAGTATAACAACGTACACATTCAACACTCACAAAGCCAAACATATGTTTTGCAAAGTGTGCGGAGTCCAGAGCTTCTACAAACCCCGATCCAATCCGGACGGGTACGGTACGTCAATAACAAAAATCATGTCACACGGGTAACAAATCTAAATCTCGCGTATAGTAATATCTGGTAATCAGTCAGTGATGTATTTTGTCAGTGATGTATTTTGTCAGTAACACGATCACTATCGAACGACTTCAAAGTAAATATTGGACGGTTGTGTTGTTTACATATAGAATTATAAAATTGTGATATTGTTTTATCCATTAATCAGGAGTGTGTCCACACTGTATAGATGATGGTACAATAGAGGACATGGTCGTGGAGACGTTTGATGGTCAGAATTGGGAGTCGCATATCGGCACCACGGACATCAAGAAATGGTCGAAGGAGTCAAACGCATCGAACCAGTAGAATCAGTTCAGACACCATTATATCATACATTCATAGCCATATTGTACAAAGTTGTAATACAGATTTAAAGTTTTCCTAGTCCTCATGTCATTTTTTCAATACCAGTGGGATATGCACAGGTGCCCATATACTCGTATTAAGGAGTGTATTGACAGACGGCGCTGGTAATTGTTGCATATATATGTAATGTTGTAATTCTTGGACTTTTTACCTCTGTCGATTAGAAATGTAAATAAGCAGGTACATACACGAGCCATTTGTATCTTTAAAAGAAATATATCTATTTGAAAGTTCTTGTAGCTACATTTGAGCATGCCTAAAAACAACAAGATAATACCAACATGACAATGTAAACGACTTTCCAACCGTTTTTAGCTCACCTCGCGGGAAGGGCCAAGTAAGCTGATTGCATACCGCAGCGTCCGTCATTTTTCCCTCTATTAATCCCTCGGCTAGTTATGAAAGACTGAGTGGATATTGATCAACTTTAGTTAGAAGCATCCTTGGGGAGGTCGAACATATAAATGGTAAATCTCAGCCTTGAAGCTCGGGGCCAAAATGGGGGAATTAAAAAAAAACTTCTTCTCCCGTAGAAGTGACTGAATTTTGCCCAAATTTAGTATGAAACATTCTTTGGTAAAGGGAATCAGTTTTGTATTAACGGTGGGTCTTTGCCTCCTGGGACGGGAGGGACGATGCCCTTCCTATATCGATATGCGATAAAAAAAAATCATGTTCGTTCTTCTCCTGTTAAATGGTCCAAAGATCCGATCACTTTGGCAGAGACCACGGTCTGTCAAGGCTAGGAATTCTGAGCGGCCTAACGATATTCCCGGTAGATAGTGTTGTCCCAAATGAATGTGGCAGCAGTAAGTGATATTTCTCTTAATAAATCAAATAATGAACGTTGTAATCGTGTGATATCCCTCCGAAAGCAGTCATAGTCAGTCCCACCAAGGACGAAGTCCCGTGAAACGCTGATGGACACGCAATAAGTTCGAATGGTAGTAGCACTTAAGACTAGTTCAATATAATATTTTATCCTGCAACTGTCAGTGACATTGTCGGAATACACCTGCCACATGTATTTTTGAAGTGACGGATAACATCTGTAGTTTAGCACGTGCGGTAATTCGACAGAATTACTCTCTGAATTAACTTAAATATAACATTTAGAAATATGAATAGTTATTGAAATGAGTGATTTTACATGTTGCGATGAGCTAGTTGATTTATGAAAATTCATAAATTCGCTGTTACATCCGATGTTTGGAATTATGTTTCCACGCAGCGGAATTATTTTGGCGTTCGTCATCGGGCAAAAGTAAACGTAACGTCTTTGTCATGTAAACACAGATCAACGACAAAAAGTTTCAATAGTCTAATTTTCTATCAAGGTTGCAGGATAAATAGCAAATAAATATAAGCTGTATTTTGGCGAGGATGAAGAAAGACAAAAGTGGCGAGTGACGTGACCCTTGTCAAATTCGCAAACGAAAAGACCCAGAGCATTTTACAATTATCAACAAATTAAGGTTAATATAACAAGCATAAAAAACCAACATAACTCGCATCAACTGTAGATCATGTTTTATTAAATTTACGATCATTATATACCCATTTTTGTACATAATATTTACACTGCATAACATATTATATTCTTTTGTACAATATATATTTACATCTGTGATTTAAAAATCCTCCCTAGATTTCTAATCATTTCCAGACTCCATACATCTTTACATGTTTTGGGATGCACACACCTCCTTGTACCAGAACGTGCTCAAATCTCTTAGATAATTTACTTTCACACAAAATAACTATTATAACTCTCATACATTTAAATGTTTCAACACACTCGAAACTCTCCAACACACTTTTGTGGTAAATCATGACTCTCATGTCTTCTTGATCCAATCAAACACATCATTTATTTGTGTACAGAAAACGATATTGGAATATGATCAATAAATTTGAAAAATATTAAATTTTAATTATACAATACACTTACACGAAGATGTATCAGTGCTACTTCAAAGTTGATATACCTGTGATGCAAAATTTTATAATTTTAATAGGCTAGCACCATAATGCACTGACTTTAAGCTGTTTATTACATGCACGCATATTTTATTTTGAATGCAATACTTTAAAAAATTAAAACAAAAAGCTGTAACGTTTGGTACTTACTTTTGTTATTTAGTCCCAACAACAAGTTATAGTCAAAAATCATTATTTCGTAAACTTTGTTTCTCACAATGTTGTTATTTGCAATGTTAGCAATTCTTAATCCACAAATAAAAAGTAACAAAAAAAAATAAAATAAGCTTCTATAATAAATAAATAGATAAAGTAAAAGAGTTCTACACAAAATATTCTGTCTTAATAACACGAGACTGAATATTCTGTCTACATAACACAGAAGTTTTCCAATAATTTCTATAAAATCTAATGATTTAGAACATATACTTTTATTAAATGCACTTTTATTCAATAACATTAAAGCAATTCTATAAAGGTATAGAAACGATATGTTCAAAAATGATAAAATGTACATACCACAATACAAGACAGTCCAAAGGCAACGTGAACAAAAAGAAAACAGTTACAAAGAAATAGTCAAAAATGAGAAGAATGACATAATGACACCTCAAATATGAATGATGGTGAAATCAGACACACGATCCAATCATGAATTGAGCCAACAATTAGAACCAAATCGTGAACACTAAGTATTATGCAAGCAAGTTTTCTTGCTATTGAGGTTGGTGTTTGCTGGCTATACATTGTCCAGTGAACAGCCAGGCAATTTGGAAACGAGGCTTCCATGCAGTTGTTTGTGGCCATCTGGTTAAACGACCTGTGGGAAACCAGTGGCATGCTAACCACATCAAGAAGGGTTTACTGTTTTCACCAAGAACACTACCATGCCAGCACTAGATAGTTTGTAATTACAGATTCTTGACAAATACAAATTGCCCCGTGTGGTGATCAAAATATGAACTACAATTTATTCACTGAGTCACAATAACAAACCAAAGCGTGTTAACGGATACGTAGACAAATGAGACATTTTGGGGAAATACTCACCAATACTGGGCGATAGCGCTGTGAATCTAGATTCACTACAGTATAGATTGGCCACACATATTGTATATTTGAATGACAATAAATAAAATAAAAAAATAACATTGTTTCTTATTTACACAGGACAATGCTATAGAAGTCGCAGCCCTATTCTCCATTCCGATTCCATCAGGTATTTTATTTTGTATATGTATCCCTACCCCTGTGTATTTGAACATTCAGTAATACTGATTTAGATTTACATGCTATCATTTTTTCCTGGCACTTCACTAGGTCCCTGACATCCCCAAATAGTCCTAAAAAGACCAGACAGTCATTACAGATGAAACTAATTTGCATAAAAATATACAAGTTCCACCACAATCCCATTGAGTATTGCGATTTTACAAGCAATGAAGCAGCATTTAATGTCAAATGACAATCAATTATGATTTTTTTGTTTGTTTTGTAATCCAGAAACACTTCCTTACCCACAAGGTAATTACCATTAAATGATCAGAATTAATCACCTGTATAAACACTCGGGAGTTCTCCAATACAACACCAGGTAATGGAAGGATGGATGGGAGTTAACAAACACCTATTGTTATCCCCTATAGTATCAACTATGACGTCACTATAAACATTGTCCTTCAAACTCTTTAAGTGTTACAAATATTTAAGTTTATGTCCGTGTGAGGAATGTTACGAAGAAATTATAGATACAATCTATCATATTCAAAAGAAACCTCACAAATTAAAGTACGCCTTATCTGATGAAATCTCACAAATTGATAAATCTGACGAAATCTCACAAATTGATATATCCCTTATCTGACGCATTACTTCCTCGTATATGAGCATGAATCATTTTCGTTAAAGCATTTCATTATGTGTGTATTTTATTAAGAACGCCTTACCTATAACACTGTCTGTTTACCCCTTACAACAATTCATCATTATTCCATGGTCAATGCTTGTAAAATGTTTATCTACATTAATGCACTGCGTTTCGCTCCTCTTTCTCGCGAATGCACAAGTCAAATGAAACCTTTCACATCTACATGTACATACAAACTATTGTATTTTCTAATATACAAGAAATTTGACACAGAAAGTGTATGTTTACTTACTAAAGACTGCTTATCTAATTCTAGATAGCAGGATATCTTTGTTTACTTTGAGCTGACATTTAAAGACAACAATACACAAAGACACCGCGAGTCTGACAATGACATACAGCAAGTCTTTGTTAAAAGCTACTGAACCAAGCATACTGGGAAACAATCTACTACGGATATGTAGGTGAGTATATTGTTTTTTTTTCTTCAGCAACGAAATCAGACATTTCTTTTCCCAACATTCTAGGCAGCCTTTAGAAACTACATCAACAAATATTTCTCTGTTAAAACATCACATGAATCACATTCCTGTTTGATATTCATCTTTAAATTTACACAAAAAATGGCAGTCATACTTTTTAAAGGATATTTCAGCCAAAAGCACATTCAACACATTACCACGCCAATAGCATACAACTTTACCTACATCTGATGCCGAAACAGGAATGAAAACAACAGCACATATCATCCAATCATGCATCAAACTCACACATCATTTATTACATGTAGACCTTACAGTGGACACTTGTGGCTCTAAGTAACAAGTGCTAGAATACACCAAAGTTCCCTATTACTGCTTCTGACTTCCGAAATATTTCAAACATTAATTATGATAAAACAGTTCTACAGGCCCCGTCTTTACTTTAAAATTCAATCATATTTCCCCAATATAATCACGCTCATTTATCCCCAGTAATTTCCACCACTAGGTGATAATTTTTACGGGTAGTATAAAACTAATATGATATGGGTTTAATCAGTGTACAGAACATGAGTATATAATGACTAACTACTTTCCAATGAAGGTAAGCAAACCACAACAGATTTTCCTAAAACAAATATTCTCGGCCAAGGACTTTGACACAGACTTCTCATTATTTTCGAACAGTATGATTACCAGGTATATCACTGATGATGGTCTTGTCATGCAATCTGTGTCACATAACACCTTTTTAGGAAAGAATCTGATATGAAAACTAACTTAAAGGCAAAGAGGCTGAAACTTGAAACTTTGCTTCTGTCCTTGCTACTGCAGAAAAAAATCGTTAAAAATGTGATAACTATTTTATCTGTCATACATGTAAAATATCAATTCCAACAAAGTAACATCAAGCTGAAATTGAAAGTTTGTTTTAAAAAATTAAAATCTTTAAAGCACTATCTTGTGTTTGTCTTTATACAGGTAATGAACTATTTCTATCAAAAGAATATTAAAAGTTTGCATCTGGGACAGGTGCCCACAAAAAAGTACATTATGCTGATGTGCATCAGTTACTTTGTGTGATCACCACCTGTGTATCACATAATATTTATAACAGCAAATATACACAGATTTTACGATGAAAGACAAAGTTTAGTGCACAGCACATACTTTTGCTTTCTGCTCCTATCATTTGAAAGTCTTATATTGTTTAACTACACAGACTACTATATAGTGATAAAACATCTGTACTGCAAGTTATAAGTTATCAATACATCACACATCCCCATTATTTTACCATATATATTTACTACACAAGGATCAGACTCAACATCTAAGGCCTTGGTCCAACTACATCGTAGTTGGTTGAGTGTTGTGGAAAACCTCCCTTCATTTTTACATCTAAGCTGAATACTACAACTGATATTTACGTTTTACTCACTTTTCCTCCCAAGGTTAAAAAAAAAAAAAAAAAAAAAAGAATTTATCAATGTCATGGTAAAAAGAAAATGAATAAATGTTATTCTTCACTCAAATGGTTTTAAGTCACCGGAAATTTTCAAAAGATGTCCATTTTAAGAATTATTTAGAGACAGAACAATTTGTCAAATATATATGATTTAAATGAAATGATTCATATATACACCTGGTATCTTACATCTGTTTGAATAATGGAAACCATGCACACTGTTAACATGAAGATTTATATAAATTACTTATTAATTTTGAAAACATAATTCATTTCAATATAAAATCATAAATAAGGAAAAAAATAGAACTCTTCCTCCGATATTTACACCAACAACCATACAATATTCACATAGTACTATTGTACTGACAGAAACAGAAGACATCTCCAAATTGACTGTGAAACTTATCTCCCCACCCCTTGGCTGGGCTTTGTTCTGTACTGTAAACTAGTGGTTAGAAATGTATTAGGTATCGCACAGTTATACATATGATGTACTTAACATGTAAAAATACAAAAGTATGGTACTGTTATACGGCTAGATTACAATGTACAGAGATTTTACTTCTAACTAATACCTTGTTTAATGTGAAGAATTAACTCACTGTACCAGAGTCATATCTGCATAACCAAAAGATTCTTTTAAAAACACACACAAAAAAGGCCTAAAATTCATTTCATTAACATGCATTACATATTCACATATTCAGATAACATTTGAGGCTACAACTAAAAATAACTTTGATTGTTTAAACTTCTAGAACAAATTTTTACTATTCTAGGTAAAGCAATAAATACAAGGTTACTACAACACTTTTCCCGATTTCACCAGGTTGGTATAAAACCCATTTATGGTTGACATACAATATCAAGTGGGTAGGTGACTGCTGTTTGTGGAGTAGCTTTCACTTTTGTTGTCACAATTTGGAGATTTGGATTTTATTCATAATCGTTACTACTAACCGTATTCTCTAGTTCCGTGGGGCATAAAACTGGCTAGGATTTGTTAGTTTGTGAATAATGTATCAGTTGGTTTTTCTAGAGTTAGAATTTTTACTGTTTCACCAATGGTTTGAGAGGAAAAGGGGTGTATATAATAAAGAAATTATTACGTGGATTGTCATTATATTTCTTCATCTGATGAACAAGGTATCTAACATTTTCAAATCTATATCATTCTAGGAAACCGTGAAAAAAAGCCCTTCATCATTACATCCTTTTCAGTCTCCCAAACAATTACACATTCACAAATTGTCAGTAACGTAAATTTGCCATTAAAAGTTAATCCATGTGTCCTCTTCAAGTTCCTCACATCTGCTATCTCCTTGACTAATAACATGACCACATGGTCCACATGACCGAAACAGAAATATCTTCCATGGAACTTCAATTCACCATGGTAACAATCACTTAATGAAAAGCATACAGTAATAACACTATTGTACATGTAGCTATAACACTAGCTATGATTATAGTATCTCTTCTCTTACGTAGGTTTACTTTCTGCATCAACGAATTTATCAATGGAAAACGATCTGATTGTAGGTTAAGGCATCAATTATTACTCTGTCTGATGGAGTCTGATTACAGATATATCATGTACATGATTCTATAACCTTTAACACCTACAAAATATTTGTCGAATTTTATGTGTCCTGTTTATTTCATACATGAACAAAATTTTTTATTTACAGAAATTACATTACATACAACACCATTATCAACTGATAATTTCTATGAAGAACTTTATATAGCAAAAGAATCAATTATCTACAATGGTTTTAAGCACAAAACAAGATTTTTGAATATTAAAACGTTTCGTTCTTTCAATACCATGAATGCCATAAAAAATGTCTAGGTTTGCTTGTAAAAAGGATACTTGCTACTGAATTCATTCTTTGTGAAATACTTGACAACATTTTCTTCTGTGATTCCATATTGTCTTTTGTCATCATTGCTACACTGATTTGTTCATCTATCATCCTCTCTGAGCTGAAAAGTTAAAGAAATGATAAGTAGTATTACAATGTATTTCAGTTATTGTGATCTCGTTTATTTATTTATTCATTTATTTATTTTTTGTTCATCCATCATGATCTGAGCAAACGATGATAGACACGCTTCACTCCTTATATAAGTTTCAATACATAGTAATTTTATTTGAATAAATCATGGATATAAGTGGCTGTCTTAAGATTTAATATCATCATATTTTGTATAATTGAAACAGAAATATTTTCAAACCATGATACACAGAGAGAAAAAATATGGTACAGGAATCAAAACTTCTACTTACTTTCGTATGTGGTCATGCTCTTTGAGATATAATTCTGATCTTCTGTTCAAACCAGAGGAATTTTTATATGCACTGTAAATAGATGAAGATTTAACAATAAATGCTGGCAATGGATTCTGTAAGGATACTAGATTGAAGCAAAACCATTGTACTACATACTGAATAGATCTAAAATGATATACTTAAAATATATAAGAAGGCAAATAATTATTGGTAGTATGCTCTGTACACCTGTATAAAACATATTATCATCAACAATCAAACAGAGTTCACTTCTCAATCATTATGAACTTTATTTTACAACAATGGCCAAACATGCTATTATCTTGTAGCAATCACTAACTGACTAAGATTAAAGCAAGCAAGACCCCATGTACACATAGTCCAAATTACACTGATGTTTTAGTCACTTTTCATTTGCATCAGTCAGGATTAATGAACATTGACTCCAAACCAAATATGAAAAGGTTGATGGAATGTCAGAATAATTTGGACTAGATGCCATACTGTGGCAGGAAATAAACTGGGCTAGCCCTAGGGACCCACAGGGTCTGACAGTGACCCCTTTCCTTTCCACATGCCACTAGTCACCTAGATGAAAGGCAAGTATGTAACCATTGCCTCACCTAATCACACTGAATCATTAGACCGATGTTAAAAACTTTCAGCTGTTTAGAGCCAATGACTTTTCTTTGATACCTTGACCACACAATCATATTAAATGAGTATTTAACTAATTGTATCAGAAAAATACTAGTGTCCTATGAAATTTGGCAACAAGAACCATGATGATACTATTTCTCAGACCACCAGTTTTTAGAGAGTTACCTGATGTCCCTTTGTACAGATCCCATGAGGTCCTCACGTTCACGGATTGCTGTAATGTTGGCTTTGGTTTTCTGGAATTCATGTGTGTAGTCCTGCAGTATGTCTCTGTGTCGCTGTAGTGTATGTAATAGCGCTGCACTTGGTGAACTCATACTGATATTCTGTGTGTAATCTGCCATTCGGTCATTCACCTCTTGAAGCTTCACCATGAAATCATATATAAATTTTTTTAGAATTTCACAAAAACTGTATTTTCAACTAAGTCTTTAATTGATCGGAAGCTGTTATTTGAAACACCAATGACTATTGGTGAGATGAATACTAAAAATAGGCAAAAGTTATTATGTAGAAACTTATTTCTATCTTGTAATGCCATTCCTTAAACGCATCACATATGATGTGGAATAATACATTGTAAACACAAGCACATATATTTCAGCTATTATCTTATTTCACTTAAAGTGCTTTAAAGTTTTACAATCACAGCAATGTATATTAGTAGATATCAAATAATTATACAATATCAAATAAATAGTTAAAATGCCACTAGTTAGCAGTTATAGCAATATATAAAATATATAAAACTCTGTATATCTTACCTTAGATACCAGCTGTTCAATTTCCATTGCCATGGTTTCAAACATATGTTCACTACTTGTTTTATTGATTAGCGGTGCAGATTCACTGAAATGAAATAATAAATTATGATAAGATAAGTTAAGACAAGTATGATAAGTTTATTTCTGGTTCAGGACTTGTCTTAGTCCTCTATACCAGACTCATTACAATACAGTAGGAATACATGATAAAATACATATATCCGGTACTGGACTTGATATCTAATTCTGGATTGTTGCTTTATCATTAAAGAAAAGTTCTTGGTTTTTCCAGTGATCATCTTTTTTCTTGTAATATCAGAATTGATCAATGTATCAACAAATTGGGATTCAGTCAGCCATCTCTGAAGACCAACGATCTATTTCAAACCTAAGTGAGAACATTGTCGAGTCTTTTAAACAATGAGTTGGTTAATATTCTACCAGTTATTTACTGCCACCCTGATTGGCTTACACTGTTTATAGCTTAGTCTAGCTCTGTTCCCTGGTATTGGTTGACATTCCGTCTCCTGAATGAAATTTTGAATATCAGATGTATTTGATGAAACTGTTTCACAACTATTCCTTAATTTGTAATGAGGTTAGATAATAATGCTCTTTTAAACAATAGAGATGGGATAAAATATCTCTTGATACCAATCGCTGAAGTGAATTTTCTCACCGTAATTTGTTTCTACATTGTGAAAAACATCATATCAACCGAACATTTAAGGATTACGAGTCTGTAAGAACACATAAAAGGACAGCTAAAATGATATTTCCCGAAATATGAGATCTTAAATGACTTTTCATTCCATACAAGATTTAAATGAAATTAATCTTAGAAACTATTATTTTTGTAAGTCTTGGAAAATAAAAATTACAACTTCAGGACTAATTTTAAAATATATGTCTCGAAGAAAATGACAACAAATAACTTTTTATCACATGACAAGATTTAAAAGTCAAAATGAGGATGACAAAATCAAATGGAGGTGGCCATTTTATTGCATCTCTTTCAATTCATATCTTACGTCATTGTCCATATTACTAGTGTGACACCTTCAATAAGTTCATTCAGTACAATAGGGGAAACCTATTATAATTATGATTCAGAAATCTACAAAGCTTGATATCAAATCGACAAACCCGAAACATGCGCTGAATGCATACATCATTACATGCAGACAAGAACAAAAGCATAATATTGTTTGTATAAATGTCACAAAATCTTGAACAAACATGGCTTTTTTAATTCTTTGTATTCACATGCACCTGGAAAATTGCATAATTCATATAGAGAATATACTGATCGTTCCTAATATCACGACCTTATTGAAGTCGGATTGCTTTATCCTAGTTCCTCATCAAAGCAATATGCTTTTTAGTTATATTTACAGAGCACAGGGACTTGACACCAATTCCCAACCAACAATCCATATATATGAATTATAGTCAATACTATAATACTATGTAAAGATATGGTTAGGAATACGTGTCTAGTCCTTGTGTTACTGAATATGAAAACTATTTTTGGAGGTGTAATAAATGTACTTCCGACATTAAAATTGTCTGTGTATCAACCATCTATGGGATTTTTTAAACACAGAAATTATTCATGGTATTTTAATGAACATATTCATAAGTCAGAGATGTTAAATCTGGTTTTTCTGTCAGACAGATTTCACTAGGTATATTAAGTATATATTACATTATGTAAGGATTCTTAAAGGAAGGTGATTAATAGCTTGTTTACTATTTGCTATACCTGAGCAATGATACAGTGAATGATAAACAAATATTACGTACAGGTGTTTTTAATACATGTATGTCTTCAAAAGTTAAAAGGAAAGTGTATTTGATGTAGAATATTGTAACACCTTCGCAATATAAGTTACCACAATCAAGGCATCAATCTTTTTTACACCAGTTTATTATATACAAGAGGCCTCGCAGTCTTGATGGTCACCTGAGATAAGCAATATTGAATATCAATGTTAAAGGATAGTTATCAGGTATCATGAAACAGAAATTGTGACACTGAATATAGACAGTGTCAATACATGTATTCCATCAAAACTGTCATCCTATACTGATAATTCTTATAAATCGATTTTCAGTGGGAAATAACCAATGTTAAGCTCAAAAATGGAATTTGACCCTTTTTGGCCCCGCCCATCAGCCCCTTGGGGTCAATCAGGATTAAAATATGGGCGTACCAATAAGCTGTCATCCTTCGCTCATAATTCTAACCAAGTTTGAAATACTGTATTTCCAACGGAAATTAAACAAATTATGCTCAAAAATCTAGTTTTCCTATATGACTACAGTAAACTTTACCAACTTCCCACTGGGAAATGTGAGATCCTGGGGCCATGAAATTCACAATTTTGGTAAAGCACCATAAGTTGCTTCCATTCATGGAAGTATTTGAATCTACAATATCTGGGTATTGAGAAGAAGATTTTTGAAATAGGAGCCACATCTGACCTCTTTTGGCCCTGCCCAGCACACCCCAGGGGGATGGAAACTGTACAATTCATGCCAAGGAAGGTTTCTGCAAAATTTCAATGAAATCGAACCAGGGATTTTTGAGAAGAAGTAGAAAATGTTAAATTGTTTACGGATGCACTGCACACAACACCAGATGAAGGTGATTAGAATAGGTCACCATGAGACTCAGGTGACCTAAAAATCTCTAGACCATCAAGGTTATACGTGATTAACTTAGTGACAGCTTAAAACACCAATCTACATAGCTTTACCTCAGAAATCAAAGAGAAAAAAATAATCTATTTATATTGATATAATTAAAATCAACATTCATGAGAAATTCTCAAGAACATATTGTATGTTTGTATTAATATAAAAGGTGTTAAAATCAACTCTATGTCTATTTTAACAAATATTGTCAAACCAAAAGTAGGAAAATCCTTAACATGTCGTGATGCGAGATTGGCATTTACAATAAACATGTATACACCTTATTTAGACTACAAAGAGAGCCATTAAACGACTTAACACTTCCATCTAGCTCAGATACGACATCATAAAAGTGTGTAGCATGTGCAACATTGCATTTTACCTGTAAATTCCCCTAATACACATGTTCATTACAGTATGCAGAGTCACCCTGTACTTTTCTTGCGGCAGTCTTTCTGAACTTTGTATGACATTTGTTTCGTTTCTTATTGGGACCCACTCTTATAAATCTTTATTTTGATATCCCAGGAACATGTTTCTTTACAGGTACCACTCAGCTTAAAAATAAGTAGGGAGTGGAAATTTTCTAAGAAACTTTCTGAATCAAAATGATACGTATATTGGGGTTTTAAGGTACACCTAGATTTGGTATTATTTACATAAAGATAGTATATAAACACTGCCTTTATGAAGGTTCCATAAATCATATCAACACATTGGTTGGAATCAATTAAAATTTTCAAAATCATCATTTCAAAATTTCTGTAAGTTTACAAATGTTCAACTGAACTATCTGACAATTAAGTTCATTGATTATGAAAAAGAAAAACATGAGGCCTAAGGGGCCTGCATTGCTCATCTGACTAATGCAGCTATTCAGTCATTTAACAAAGAATTTCAAATACGACAAATAATTTCTGAAATAATTTCCCTAGTGGGTCCTGTCCTTGTGGTCAAACAGAAGTCAGATTCACCATTCCTAAAAATTGCTTCCAAGCCAAATCAAACAATATCTCTGTAGGGAAAGATTTTTAAGAACTCTCATTTCACTTATTGGGCCCCACATCTCTGGTGCCAGACCCCTGAATGATACTAAATGAGACTCCTTTCAATCAGGTATGCTTCAGCCAAAATCAGGAGTGGTTCTCCTACACCCAAGCATGCTTCAAACTAAACTGGAACTATATTCAGAAATTCATCTAGAAGGATTTTAAAGCATTTTCCGTACTTTTCTGCCTCTCTCACCCCTAGGTGACTGAAACCAACTTCTTAAACAGTTGATTACAATTCAGCATGTTTCAGACCAAAATGGGACAACATTCAAGCATTTATGCACTATATCAACATGAAATATATACTTTCGTCACATACAAATTTTGCCATTTGATGTCATAACTGGTTTCCACAATGTCTTATCTTTGTCACTGAATATCTCCAAGGACTAAATTATCATGTTTTCCTCAAAATACCCAAGTTCAATGTATGCTATGCAATCTACTGATGATATAAGCAAAAATCACACCCTGCCAAAAAGAAATTGGGTATTTTCTTTGTCCTTTCAACATTTCACATATATCTGTAACTGCTCTCAATTACATTACATTTTCTTTATCTTTTAACTTCCAACACCACATTTTGACACCAACATAAAACAAAACAGTAACTGACTGGAGGCAAGCAAAGATAATATTAAGGTCTGATGTTTCTTCACTGTATATGGAAAGACCATGAAGACATTCCCTGGTAACAGAAATCCTACCTCTGAGTCTGAGTTCCTTCACCAGGCACGCTTGTCAAATAACAAACAGAGTATTTAACCTACATTTATGTAATTACTAGTATGACACATCTTATATTTTACCTTGCATGCTTTTTTTCTGGTGTGTGTTTTCTCTATTATCTTATTCTTCCCTCAATGACTCATTAAAATTAATGTCAATCATTTTCTTACCTCTTATTGATTAAAGAAATAAACAAAATGAACTAATTCAATTATTTCAGGTTTAATACAAAGTTTAAGTGAAGTAAGAAAATCTAACATTAGTTTATATATCAGCCAAAAAACCACAAATCATTAATATAAAAAAAAATGTAAATCTATTGACTTTATATATATTCATTCTATTAGATCTAAACGTTGCTAATAGATATGTCATAAATTCAACCGTGATAAAAAATCCAAACACACACATTGGCATTGATTAAATATATCTTCTCAGTGACAAAGTACAACCTTATGACAACATTTCACATTTTTCAATAAAGACATTTAATTAACCATTAATAATAAAAAAATATTTTTCTTTTTTCTGGGGAGAAGCTGTACTTTCAGTTTTATGTCTGTTTCATGGATTTTATCAATTACAATGTATTTCGATGTGTTCAATTTAATAAGTCAAATGTTTTCTACTTGTTGACTTAAGATATAGTTAGTAGCTCTCTATCAGTTTCAAATAATCATAACAGATCATAGTACATACCACAACTGTGAGAAAATTAAAAAGCAAATCGTATACAAACTTCTTGCAAGAATAATGCATGTAAAATTAACAAAGTATTCTGTTTCCTTAAATGGACAAGTAATGACAGGAAACAATTTTAATTTGCTCAGTATGTACCCTTACAGGTTTATCTAACTAGTAGATAAAAATTCTAAATTAGATTTACTAAAATTGCTTCCAAAGTCAACTTTAAAACAGTGAGAGCATTCTCATTATGCACAATCTTACTCCATATATTACAGTATATAAATATAAAACGATATAGTGCTTAACAAAATTACCTTCCAAATTCTTTGTGAGAAGAGTAATTAGTCCCTAATTTGCTGAATGAAACTAATTTCAAATCAATTTCATTTTCCAATTGCCGAGCCTGCTTACGAAGATCTGCAATAAAAACATAAAAATGTACATGTAGAACAGGAACACAATGGGTAACAAATAACAATTTTTAGTTATTTGTTCATCTTTTTGAAAATCAATGAAGTTAAATCTTTGAGATGAATAGGTAATTATCTAACCTTTACAATATACACTATATGTATGACACTGTCTTATATGTATATTGTGTAGGCTGATGTCAGAAATAAACTACTGGAAATCAGTAGTCGGTTGTTGACGAGAAGAGATATTCTCAAACAATGAGATTTTTTTGGTCAAATATCCATTAATAACCAATTTGCTCAAATTATACAGAGATTTGTTATGGTGAACAAAAACATCTTATGTCTCCACTTCTGTGTAAATATGTATATTTGCTGCTTTAGTAGAAGGATGGGTATGCAAGAAATAAAACTTCTCTTCTCAATCATTAATTCAATTTGAAATTGAGTTATCGTTATTAGTTAATGTTTTTGTAGCTATCATATACAAGTGTTTATTGTACATACAATTACAGTATGCTTCTTCATCAGAATCAGGTAATAAATAGCACAATACTAAGAGACAGCAGAATATCAAATATCTATCACATTTTGTACATATTTGATGAACAGGTGTTTTGACATATCCTGTTTCAATAACCATGGATGTATCTACAGAAAATTGTATTTTTGCTGGAGTTCAACAAAGCTCCAAATTGGGTAATGCCTGGAATATATCTTTTGGCCTTTAACACTGAGATGAAGGTCATAGTGACTTAACAGCAGTGTACTGCACATCGGCATTAAGTGGTAAAGGCTTACACCAACTTTCAATAAGATTTCTTTAACAGTTTAAATGTTATCATTCAGACAAGCATTTATTGAAATATTCACACTTATTTGACCTTTGACTTTCAGGTCAAGGTCACAGTGGCCTAACAACAGTGCATTGCACATAGGCTTTAGGTGACAAAGGTGTAGAGCAACTTTCATGAAGATAAATTTAACTGTTTAAAAGTTATTGCCAAGACAGAAAATTATAAGAAGAACCAGAAGAAGAACCTGAACCAGAAGAACCAGTACTTAAACAATATGTCTCCTTCCCTTCAATTGATGGGGAATATAAAAGCTGGCCATTCCCATTTGATAATTAACAATGTATACATTTTCAACTTTCAGTTGAAATTAAATACCCAGTATCTCTAACACGACCAATGTATCAATTCATATCAATTTGTCAAAGGGAAAGAGAAAACTACATATACTTATTTAAACCAATTAATCAATCAATGCAATCAATGGTACATTCCATGTGTGTAATCAATCAATTTTATCCAGTCATCAGGACAACCAGGTATTGACTGATACTCATAAAATTTCTTATCTAATGATGTTTGTTTTATTTGGAAGCCTGTTGTAATGCCATTGTCTGTTTTAAAGAATCAATTTGCACTGATGATTTATATAGACGCAGTTCTGTATAAACTATAGAAGGTTCTTTGAAAGAACAGGGAAAACACATCCCTGACAAGTTTCCCGATAGGAATTGAACACGTCTCTGGCCTGACTATCTGTGGATCTCAGACCAGATTATCTGTGGATCTATCAACGAGAAGTGTACGTGTTTCATCCATATCTCATTGTTACACCAAATACCAACACCTCCTCCGTTCATATTGCATTATCCTAATCATGTTGATGGTACTCAAGAAATAGAATCTTATATTTGATCTCAGCTGGATGCTCGAGTAAAGATTTCACTCACATTCTATCATTTATTGTCAAGACATGTAGAATATAAACGTGACACTGTACATTCTCAAAGCAGTGTTTAGTTTTGTTTTCGTTATTTCTGCGTCAAATCTTGACGGTCAATGACATCAGTGAGGTGATAATTTGTTTTTATTTTGTTTAACGTTGAAAAAAACTACTAATTTATCGACATAAACAAACATCACGACATAAGAAACCTATGTAACCATTTATATCGCAATGGCGAGTCTTGATAATACTAAAAATCAAAATAAACTTTGTGACATAAGTGCGTACCTTCCCAAAAGTTCCCCATGTCGGCCATGTTAGTTCCACGGTGTCGGACTCTCGCGAGAACATTTCTGTAAAAATATCGTATTTAATTAGATACGATTTACCTCAGTGGTACATTTCTATCAAATTAATATTTGAAAATAATAATAGAAAGATAACATTTTCTTAGGAAATTATTTTTTTGTTATTATTTATAGGTGCATTCGATAGACGCTATATTCTAGCCATAACAGTTACCTCCCTTCTAGTTACCAAGTTATATAGTGTAAACATTACACCATCGTATGTCAATAACATTCTGATCATTTGTGTGTTCATGCTAGTTTTATTCGTTATAAATCGACGCAAAAGGCATTTGTGTGTACATATGCCTAGCCAGGATGATGTTATAAGTTTGATTTCACGTAAGTTAACATTATTCAATTAATTAACAATAATTCAGCGATTTCATAACATGCAGTACGCTGGCTTCGAACTACCTCTGTTACGGTACATATTCTTTGCTGGTTATAAACATTATTGGAAAGTTAAACATCAACTGATTCGAAACAAGAAATATCTAAAATAAGAGAGCGTATTATGTTGTACAGGTACACGTGGCATTTACTGACTTTGATCCTAATTGAAATGAATTTGAATAGCCCGAGATGAATTCCCTTTAGATTAGTCTCAAAATGTATACGAGATGTCTCCCTTAAATTGGTGGCAGAGACTAACAGATCGTCCAAGTCAATTATACATGTACTACCTACAAACGTGGATTCCTGTTTCATTGTTTTATATGACGGTGGTTGGAAACCCTCTGCTGTTGTTTCGCACAATATTGTTTTTGTTGTATACGCTCTCTTTAATGAAGTTTTTGAGTCTATAGTTTGAAGTTTTAAAGTACAAGTTTGATAGGTAGGCCTGTTTCAAGTACTGATTTGCGGGTAACCTGGCTCTGACCCCCAAGAACTTTGTAGAGATAGCCAGATAAGCCTGATATTCTACTGCCTGTTCTAAAGCGTTGTATTTCACTTCCCGTTTCACCGAAAGTATACTTGTAGTTATCTGTCACAAATCTCGCTTCAGTGCGTTGAATGCATTCCAGTCTGCTGTCAACACCGTTCTTGTATGGGAGCATCTCCATAACACTATCCTATGTAGTCTATCTAGGATATACTGTCACTATGGATACATGTATTTAGGCGGTGCGTGTTCCGTTTGAGATTGCCAGGTATAGAATTGACTTTATTCGCAAGGTTGTCGACATGAGGATCCCCTTTGAGTTCTTTTTTCTGTTTTTGTTTTTTGTTTTTGTTTTTGTTTTTTTAATATTATCACGCTCAGGTATATGTTCTGAATTATTGTAGGATTGTTATATCCAGTGTATAGAAACGACTGGTCTTTTCAACTTATGCTGAGGATGTAGTACTTTCTGCTGGGTGGTGAATATACTTATCAGTGATTTGTAGCTGTTTATCAACAAGGAATACGTGACTTCTGCGGGTTTATCACTTATTCGTCGTGTTCGTTTGTCTTTCAGAACAGATTGCTCCAATTCTGTCCTATTGCTTAGATTTAAAGCGCCAAAAGAGATTGGTGTTGCCCTGGTTTGTTTCTCTAGTCGATGCCTTCTCTTTAAGACTCTTGATAGGCTTGTTGATCAATGAAGGGAATTTTCGTGTTGGAGAACACGCGATATTCTCGCCATACTGTGAGCGATGGTTGCCCCTGAAGTGAGTCCAGACACCTTTGACGTTTGACATCCGAAGTCTTGATGATAAAGATGAAGGCTTCCTCGCAGTCCTTACTAAGTTGTTTCACGGACAGCTCGAGAAAACATCGACTTAATGTGGTTGGTAGTGAACACTAAGTCGAGCATGTTCTTTTTCTTGGCGGATGACTTCATGGACCTGGATTACATTGGTGGATGTTGTGTCGATCAGTGCATGTAGGACATTCCTGTCTTGTGCATTTGGACCAACAGTCTGACCACTCCAGAGTTTATCTGCACAGTGTAACAGCCTGTGTATG
Organism: Ylistrum balloti; assembly: GCF_031769215.1. Classification (NCBI taxonomy): domain Eukaryota; kingdom Metazoa; phylum Mollusca; class Bivalvia; order Pectinida; family Pectinidae; genus Ylistrum; species Ylistrum balloti. Next base: position 270,974 of record NW_026782060.1, on the reverse strand, counting down.
TAAAGAGATATCTAACTCGATGATGTCGACCATATTTCTAAGGTATATTAAAATTTACCGACGTGGACGTGTTCCTTTCAGCCCAGTCTGACATTTTAACCACATAGTCGAACAGTTTCAGACCATGTCTAATATCTGTTAGGAAGTAGTGTTATCCTTCTTGAGTGTAAAGTCTTAACACACGAGAGAGCTAATGTCATTTCCGAGGGCAATATGATGTGGTTTTGTGTATGAGATTTCCCAGGTTTTGTTTCACCAAGTCAAGACTCAAAACACACAATTCTGATTTTGTATAGAAACACTCCTACAGTTTAGAATGAGAATGGAAAGGCATTTTCTATCGTGTAGGTTGTAAACAGACTTACTTCGGAATTGAAACGAGTGCCATTTTATATGATACATGTGAAAAAAATCGAAATTTGTTGAGTACATGGAGTATGTGTATACCTTCTAGATCTTGACATTTTCCCGACCAACTTTGATTTTCCTCAGTCGCTTCATAGGCTTGTAGATTTAGGCAGTTGACAATTTGAGGGGTTCTAGAAGGACGAAATTGCTATATGATGCAGTTTACTTAAATATTTACTATCTAATTCTAAATTTTTATTTAAAGGTGCTTTAAACTTGCACGTGTATTGAATAACATTCAAATATTTATTATTGACTAGGCTTCGCAAGTGTGTTTTGTTTTCTCTATGCATGACTGCCTGTATTTAATAAACAAAAAACACATTTCGGATGCAAATATTTTATTATTGATGTGTATAACATTTTCCTTTAGCATAATGCATTATTTTATCTTGTAATAAAAAAGAAAACAGGAGAAAAATAAAGACAATTAATTGATAAATACCATATGTAACGTCATTTTAAAACAATCATACAAATTCTGGCCTCTGGGTACTGTCACATTAGAAATGAACGGGAACTTCATCAGTTACACGATAAAAGATGTTTACTGGCGTTGGTTTCGTTCCCAAAGTTATTTTAGACACGGCCACTACATGCTCCTTGCTGGTGTGTTTAAAAAACATGGCATCATAATTCAAATTCAAATTCCTTAAACCTAGGGCAAAATATGAACAAAAGAAAGATTGACACGGAGACTCCTGCAAAAAGTACAAGGAAAATAAGACCAGGTGTTTCGGAAGAGTGAGCGTCTTCTGCTTAATCGACGACACCAGCCATGTAAACAATGGTCAATTTAAGTAAGTAATGTCACGTTCTGAGATAAGAACAAGGTATACAAAGACGGAACCAACAGGTAAACTAACGAGCATCTAATACGTCCAGCTTCATGTCACACAATGAAATAGAATATTTCTCAATGAGATTACTATGGCGACCATAAATCTTCCCCTTAATATCATCAACTTGCATGCAAGTGTCCTTACATATATGTATGAGTCATAAATATTAAAATAAAGATAATATTAAGATATAGCGCGACGACTAGTGACACTAGTACAATAAATAATATTAGAGAATGGTAAGGTTTGACATTGACATCATCGTAGGTATAAGATAACAGACAGGTAACATATAAAATAATATGTTGAGGTTCAGATACGTGAAATACAAGTAAAAATCCTGACGCAATTTTTATAATCAACATCAATGCTTTCAATTATATACATGTAATTACCCCTAAAACTTAAGCTAACCATGCCGTTTCAAGGCCAGGTGCTTGTTTAGCTTATTTTGGAAATCAGATGGCTTTAAATCAATTCAATGTTTTGAATCCACAGGTTAGACTATGAAGAAGTGCATTTTGGAATACTAGCAATGGCTGAACATGTTATTAAGGAGCAATCGTCGAGATCTACCAGTGTCCGTAAACAAGATCAGGAAAACATCAAATCAGCATTGTTTAACGATGGAAGGGAAGAGTCTTCCATGGAGACTTCCGAGGATACTGAAGTTCCGGTATCCAATCTTCCAGAGATACCTATACGGGACATGCATCTCAACTTAGTAACGGAAAAGCAAATATCAGAGAAAACGTTTTTAAGTGCGGTACATAAAGGATTCAGCTGTCTGAGAGAGGATGACGCGCTATGTGACGTCACAATATTTGTTGAGGGAATGGAGTTCAAATGTCACAAAACGATTCTTGCAATCTTTTCGGAATATTTTCGGTCGATGTTTACCTCAGGAATGAAAGAGACTGACCAAAAAGAGATTTGGCTATCAGGTTTTAGAGGTACAACTATTCGGAAGATGATAATGTGTATTTACGAAGGCTTTAACGGATTCACCATCACCGACGCAAGAGAATTGCTAGAAGCTTCCGTTTTCTTCAGAATTGAATCTCTGAGACACATGTGTGAAATGATGCTTTCTTTAGCGTTAGACATTCTAAATGTAATTCCTCTCTGGAGAATTGCCAGACATTTCCCTGAGTATAATTCCCTTCGCAAAGCATGCGAAGAATACGTGTTGCATTCTTTCAGTTATCTAAATGAAGAAGATATAAGGGGCCTAGATAAAGAGGAACTGGTGTTTCTTATATCCAGCCCTAATCTCCATGTATCAAATGAAGACAAGGTTTATCAAGCTGCAAGGATATGGTTTGAGTATAACGGAGATATTCGTAAACAATATCTAGCTGAGATATTCCAACATATTAGACAGCCATTTTTATCAAAGAAGCTTTATTTTGACTTTAGAAATAACTTCCGTTTTTTCACAGAACATGCAATTCAACCTTTTGTTAAAGAAGCACTAAAATATGAAAGGCATCCAAGCACTCGTATGAACGAGATATCGGTCAGGACGACGCTTCGTCAGCACTACAGCTTCGAAAAGGTACTTTTAGTCATCGGATTCAAACAGACGTTCACATGTACAAATCCTAGTATGTGGGCTTGGCGCTTTGATTGTAAACAGTGGTACTCATTGATATCGTCCCCGTACAAACTAGGATATGATTTTGCCACTTGTCGTTATGGTGAAAGTGAAATTTACTTCAGTGGGGGCCAAGGCAGAAAGACTTTTCAGAAATTTGACGGATTGACCGATAAGATTTTGCCATGCACACAGATGAAGACGGCCCGAATGAGTCATTGTATGGTTTGTGTGAGCGACTCAATTTATGTTCTCGGTGGTAATGACTTCCAGTTTGATAGAGAAGACAGCATTCCAAAAGAAGAAGCACTGGAACGCGTTGAGACATGGAGACCAGGAGATAACACGTGGGGACAATGTGGCAACATCCTAACTCCGGTATTGTGTGCGGCGGCATGTGTTTCAGGAAGAATTATCTTCCTCTATGGCGGGTTTACAGACCAAGAGAAGAAGGAACCTTCAAACATGACACAGTTCTTTGACACAAAAACAAACACGGCAGGATACCTTTTAACACAGCTCCCGTTCAGGTATCAAAATTTGAATGCTGTGAATATTGGAAATGTGACCTATATTCTTGCAAAGAACTACATTTTTGTAAACAAAGACGAGTTAGAATATACAAAGATTAAATCAGTAAGGAACGAGGGTAGTTGCTATAGTGTTTTACAACCTTCTGCGTTGACAAACGACACGAAATATCTCTATATCATACAGGAATACTGCCCCCGATCGATACCATTCCAAATGGACAGAACGTGGGAATTGCAACGATTTAATATATCAAACAGACTGCTAGAGCGAGTTTCTGAGAAAATCCAATTTTTAAAATCATGTGAATCTACATATACATTAGTGGTGTCAAAGTCAATATTACAGGAAAAGTGCATTCTTTCACCCAATGCTAAAGGATTTTTGACCTGACATTAACGTTAACGTGCGATGCATGCGATATCGGCATAAAGACTGTTTTACAAATGAAAGGAATTTTATATTAGAAATCACAGTACAAAAACATTGGATCTGACATGAGTTTCTGTTGATTGAGAAAACAAGATTGTTTTCTTGTTATGTATTTTGGCGAGTCTAAAAACAAGATTGTTTTCTTGTTATGTATTTTGACAAGTCTAAAAACAAGATTGTTTTCTTGTTATGTATTTTGGCGAGTCTAAAAACAAAATTTCAAAGAGTTTCTATTTCTTATAAAATGGAAACGAATGTAAGATTAAGTTCATGATCCTTTTATGTAACTGCTGAAGTCATCTTCTCTCCATTATGTATGTTATCTGCAGAAAGAGTTAGGCATATGAAACTTCATTTGCTTGACGTAGAATACTTTCAGACTCACTATACTGAATACTTTATGTCCACATAATAAACATGGATAGTCTGGCAAATCAGATCTAGACTTTAAGTGTAATATATTTTTGTACTGCATGTCTATAATTGGCAACGTTCTGCAAACATTATAATGAATGAAAAAACAACATGTCAACATAATCATATTCCAAGCTCAAATTCAATAAAACTAAGGTGAAATACGAACAAAAATGTATTTTCACGGAGACCCCAGAAAAAGTGCAAGGATAAAGAGACTAGGTGTTCCGGAAGAGTAAGAGTCGTTTGAAGATATTAGTCATTCATATTCTAACAATGTCTAATTTGTATCCCGCAAAATGGTTGGACAATATGACTATGTCATGTACAGATTGTAGATTGCTCATTATCTTACCGTACGCAATTTGAATATTCTCTTATTCATTTCAATCTGTTCACTTTTCCTACAAGCTAACTATAAACATATTTCTTCATTCTGTAAAAATAATTCATAATTAAACTAACAACATTTGTTATATATATGTCCAAAGCGTTCCTTACTAAATTGTTCATCATATTTGCCATTTTTTGTAGTATAATTGATATTTCTGACCACACGGAATACTCTTGAACAGTTCCAATTGACATGTCAGATAATACAAGGCTCCATAGTTCATCTGTACAAATAATACTATTGACAATAGCATTCACTGTGGTATAAAATGTCATTTTTATTGTACGTTTTGAAACCCTTTAGCCAACATGAAAAGTGCCATTTTAGAGTACATGTATTTCCCGATGTAAGCACGTGACTGCTGTATAATGTTGACACATCCTTTATTTATGGTGTTCGTGACCATGATGTTCACGCGGATGGCGACACACTAATGTTGGAACCGTTGCATGATGAACGACATAGTCACTGACACTCCCCATCAATGTCCTGCGGACTTTTCCAATACCACGACATCCGGTAACAATCATTTGTGCGTTACACTCTTCCGCTGCCTGTATGATACCTCGACCGGGTTGTGCAGCGTGGATGCTTTGTACAGTTCCATCTACCTGTCAATGAGACAATAATGACATTTTTATCCGCAAATACTCACACGAACACAAGGAAAAATATCATTTTATTTCCTTGAGGTTACAAAGACACTAACTCCGCAAAATCAAATGACACTTTCTGGTGGACATAAGAAACAGTATGACCTATATTTGCAACTGTCAAAAGGACGTACTTCTGCATCTTTTAAGAGTTGTCCATATCCCTCCAATGTTTCTTTGAGTTTAGCTTTTTCTTCTTCCAGAATCTTATGAATGGTATCAGAATCATGAGCTGTAGAAAGAAAAGAGGAAAATATCGAAACAAATATGCAACAAATATATATGATAGGATGGTATGCATGCATGAATGCTGGCTTACTATCATCAATGTCACGATTTCTTTAAATGATGACAGTTTTGATGGTATCCATGTATTGACGCTTACTTACTATTATCAATGTCACAATTTCTTTTTCATGGCACTTGACAGCTTTTCACTCTTTAAACAATTATATTCAATATTGCTTATCTCGGGTAACCGTTAATGCCACCAGGCCTCATTTTTATTTTATAGAATTCCTAATCTTTTCCCGTGTGGGATTGTGTAATAGCCAAGAACAGAACGAGCCATAACATGCATGATCTAACGAGATAGACTACAGTGTTCTAAAGGTTGATTTATTTTTTTTAACATTTTGGAGAGGCTATCGTTACCAGCGTTTAGACGGTGTCATTCTAGTCAAGTAGCCCTGGACCTTGTCAGACCACACAGCCAGCAGGATGTCATGCCACCAAATTGCAAGCTCTAATATCTAAGTTTTGCGTAATTGTTTGGCGACACCTTTGTGTATCACTATTTGAATGATGATTCAGATTCAGAACCTAAACGTCAAAAACAAACATAATTCATGTTCTGTATAATGGTCGTCTTCTATCAAAACGTACTAGTTAGTGAAATATACCTTGTAGTCTTGTTAGCTATGGAAATTACTGTAGACCTGTATGAGCTATAACACGTGTCCGACATCTACTTCGCCCCACCGCAGTAACGTTATGGTTATTTGTTTACCAATATACTCAGCCTATTATTGCTACTCTGTTATAATAACTAATTTACTATATCTCCAAGGTAACGTCTCCTGACATCATAGGACTATTTCCATAACCGAGGATGGTTCCAATATATATTCTTATTGTAAATATCAAAGAAAACAAACACCTCAACACGCACGTTCATTATTTTATTTCTTGTTTTCTTCTATTTTTCGTCTAACACGTTATGTTTGAGTTAGTCAGAGTGTTATGCTATATTATAATTTTATGGCCATTATGAAATCTTTGTTTATTATGGCATTTCGGAGACTACTCTTTCGGATCGACTAATTAAATATTCGTACCTTCCGATACAAACTTTCCTATCATATTTTTCATTAATTGATATTAAATCTTTAACATTTGAAAAATGTTAGTGTATGGCTAATTAGAAAATTGGAAGCATTCCCACAAACATATAGGATATCGACATATACCGACTTACCTTTGTACCATTCAGTCTTGTGTAGGGACTCGGGCGAGCCTACCACATGAACCATCACTATGTTAAACTTTGGGCTATGGATCTGCTCCATGTAATCTATAGAGCAATGAAAACCACATGTCTTGTATAAATAGTAATGTTGTAAATACCATTGTCTCTAGTAAATGGTTTTCCGGAAAACTAGTGATTGATGTATTTCACTTCACATATAGTTCCAATTTGAAACAAAATTTTACAGATGGGTTCAATTTCCCTAATATCTCAGAAATGTTTATTCCCTGTGTTATATGTAGCATTTTTGAATGTCGAGTTGATGGTTCTAGAAAAATAAATCGTTTAAATATGTTTACAATATATCTAAAGCACTAGTTGAGACCAATAGTAGTTCCTCATCCTGATAGGCAATACTGTTGAGGTCCTCGAATATACAATGTGACTAAGGCATATCATTGAGATAAAAACATACATTATCATTGGAGTGATGATGCAAGATTTCTTATATCACCACTGCAATGACGATGTAAATGATGGTATGTTTTTTCCGGTTATGACATGACTCTCTTTCTTTTAACCAACGAGAGTGGTGTTTTCTAGTCATTGCATTCAAATAAATCGATTGTCCTGTTCGAACGCAGATTAAGCTAGGTTGAATAAGTTGATTTCCATCAAATATTCCCATGCAAAGGCGTCGTCGTTTTGTTAAGCGTAACATTAAAATATCTGAGAGCGCTCTAATCCTCATTCTCTTTTTTTTAATAACGCTTTATTTCATGTTTGGACCGGCTTTTTTTATTTGGGTTTCCATTAAAAATGTATCAAAAGAAAAAGTTGAAAGCTTTCCCGTTAAATGTGATATATATTTGCGCTCGCGAAAAAAAAACAGCCGTGGAATATATCTATGCTATTTAACAAGAACCCGTTTAAAATCCTCTGTATGATTAATTGCTATGACAGTCATATAAGCATTAAGTCGTTATAACGCAAAACATTTGACTATTGAAGATGAATATGTTAATTAGAACGCTTTCCTTACCAAAACACAAGCTAATTTTAGATATGAAATTATGTTGTTGACAGTGCATACACTTCAAGTAATGAACGTCTTATTTTATTTACAATGGCAGCAGGCATTTGTAAATGTATATAATTTTGTCAAAATATTCCCTTAATTTTGGTTATTTTCGGGACACAATAGTCAACAGAATCCATTGCAAATATTTCCCTTTTTTAAGAGTTACTTTCTTACTTAAGCCATATGTATTACAGCATGTTTTCACAGGTTCCGGCTAATGTTTACCAACGTACACGACAGGAAATTGAATATTTAGTAACACGTAACTGTACGACAATAACAGTGTCTGGATTTTCTAGAGGGTCCTTGTCTTTATTATGACGTACACCGTGATTTAGTAATCTATTTTGGCTGAGACATCGAGTTGTTTAGCACACCATCTACATTTTGTGTTAATGATACAGAAACTGGTCTTAACGTTTGACAGTCATGTGGCTATTACTGAATAAACAAAGTATAGCAAAGCATAAAAAAATCCCAGCTTTAGTGTTTCTAGTCCAAGCACAAGATAAATATCATACTCACAATTAAATGCAAATTTGGCATGTTCGCTTCCGTCCATGGCAATCAACACATTGACTGTATCCTCCATGTTGTAGGAAGTAAATGCGATATTTCTGGTGAATGCAGCACTGAGAGATGATGTATATTATACTGACTGTTGTTACTACACTACCACTCGGAAGGTAACTTTACCGCCGCGCTGTCGTCTGCTCCTATGGTATCTGACTAATTTGTAATAGGTATCAGACTCGGGTCGCATTTCAACACTTAAGGCAATATGTAGGTTACTAAATGTCATATACACAAGTGTATTGGTCCTATTACCACAGCGTTGATGTTAAAACTTTGAGACTTCAAAAGTCACACTCTCTAAATCACCTAGGGGCATCCGTAAACATGAACATATAATAATCTCTTTAAAATACCCTGAGATATATTTTTTCATTTATTTGTTTACTTTGTGGTTTGTTTTAGCTTATCGGTTTGACACCTGTCTCATCACAGTCTTAGGACTACGTTGAAGAAAACTTTATATCGGTTAAAAATCTGGACAAATGTACTAATGGTTTTCATCCCACCATAACTACTGTCTTTTCTATACGCACAATGTACATGAGAGCACATATAGACAGATATAGATAGCCATGCATGGATAAATGATAAAAATGAAAAAATTCCGTATGACTTTAACCTGAACAGTTCTTCAACGGATTCCTCTGTAGAACCTCTAAAAAGCGAAATATTCTCTATTTGCCTGTTTATTTATTTTGTTATTTATTCAGGTAAAAACGTGTTCGTTATTGCAATTTGTCTTGGCAATAGAATATGCTTTAACAATCAGGCTAATCATATTAAGACTAAGCCCATAGGTAATATACAGCTACATTCAAAGTCAAGGGCGTATAGTCGATAGGAAGGTCATCCACCATGTGTATTGTACTTTGGTTATGAGTCAAGACATTTAATCTCGAAGACATTCTTCAGACAGCTAGTCTTATTGTTTCTTCGTTTTTTTTTTTTATTTCGATCTGTCTTAACAGATTACATTAAAGTTTGTTTTCATTTATGTGCCCTCCTGTGCCCTTCTGCCCCTCGCAAATTTATCGGTAATGTTTCAAAACAACTCACAAATTTCATGTTTTTAATATATTGATTATGTCTTAGATATATAACAATTTTATTGATCATGTCCAAAACTGGAAATCACGGACATGCCAAACTTTTCTACTACAGCCGCTTAAATCGATATTTCCCTTAACGAAATTAATAAGGACTTTCCTGCGTCCGCCTGATAAGCCTGATGATACTGATTTCCTTATTATGGTATTTCCCTTTCTAAATATCGACCTATCTGCTTCCCCACATGCCGCAGTTGTTTCGATATTCAAGAGCTTCTTCTTAATATTACAGTGCGATGAAGATTACATAGACATTTATGGTTGTTATAAAGATCTCATAGGGAAATGTAATATGCAATATGAGGTTGAACGTGTGTGTCTGGTTGTTGATTTGCTGTATTCTTTGTTCTGATTTTGAAACGTGACTTTATGCATATCGACGGACATAGGTATACATAGCGGACGTCGTCAATGAAGCAGCAGATGCTTACCATCTCAGAACACCTGGTCTTATTCTCAATATATTTGTTCATTGATATACGTGTTAATTTGTCTTTTGTTCTGAACTTGCCCAAACGTTATCGAATTTTGGGTTTAATTAAAATTCAGGCCGTTCTATATAATAACTACGATCAGAACAGTAATTTACTGAGACGAGGACATTTATGTACAAAGTAATAGTTATCAAATAAAATATCTCTGATCCCGTACAATTTACTGCTTCAATGTACACTAAAATGTACATAAAAGGTGGTATTATATATCATGTTATTTCAATTACTTTGTATACATGTAAATGCATCTGATACGTACGTGTTTCATTGTTTCACTAAAATAGGAACGTGATGTTGGTTGCGCTCGATAACTTAGATTTGTATTTATACTTATTGTTCTAAAATATGCTTTGTCATGATGTATTAACGGACATAATTAATCAGTATACATGTACGTGACATAGCAGAAAGACATATCCATTTTATTTAACACATAAGGTTCGGCGTCAAACCATTCGATGTCTATATATGTATGATGTATTACCTCATAAATTCGATGGAACGTAAACCGTTAAGTTTAGAAATAATGAGAAAACTACAACTGAAAGTGGAAAAAACATTTATTATTACATTCATTATCGATGTATAGTTACTACATTTCATATTCATACATCAATCAAAGCAAACATATTTATTTAGTTTGTTACATTGTTTTATATCACCATGAAAACCTTCTAATACTAAGTCTTGGTCGATGCCATTTTGTAAACAAGACATTACCTCTGTGAACGTTGAATGTCAAGGAAACAATGTTACATTAAAGGCGTTTTGTTTGAATGTATTTACACTTGGTTAGAAATTGTTGACAATCAACTGTGTCCTAATCCAATAATAGTCATTGGTAGGACCAAGTGCTTTTCTTGGTGATTAAAAATTTCCATTTACTAATGAGAGTATGCTAATTTAAAAAAATTAAACAGGAAATTATCCTGCGGCAACTGGTACTTATGTACTAAATACATATCTGTATACGATAATTTACGAAGCAAATACATATTACGATAAGTGAAAACAGGTGACGGTAATTTTATGGACCGATATTATCTAATGAATCTCGTTTGTTTTTACCAAATTTGCCAGTACCACAGCTCTTATCTGTTAATCTTCTGGACGTTTTAAATCTATCTGATAGTTAAGATATGTCCCAAGCAAATCTGTATCTTTACTTTTGCAGGATAGGTGTTGTATTACTTCATCTAGATATCGACTGTTTCAAATATAACACGCACAAGTACAAATATACTAGTTCATGGGATGAAGGAAACATTTGCCTGTAAAGTATACATTAAAATTGAACACATATGACATTAGCATAACTTAAAACGATACACAAACACTTTGTTGGGTCGTAGATAAATGTGTCTGTATTATAAGAATACACAATACAATATATAACATTCTGTTAAATACACCAATTACATATTGCTATTTTACTCCTAGATACACTTCATTAACATCTTCCTGGGACTATTTTTTGCCATGTTTATGTTCATCGTCTGGATGTCGACATACCATTGTTGGTACTGCTGAATGATGCACAATATAATCACTGACGCTACCCATAAGTGTCCTGCGTACTTTTCCGAGCCCTCTGCATCCTGTTACTATCATATTTGCATGGCACTGTTCAGCGGCTTGAATAATGCCCGCACCGGGTTTTTCAGCGTGAACGCTTTTCACGGTTCCCTCTATCTGCATATTGAAAGTATAAAGTATATGTGTTTTATTTTTTTCTTGTATATAATATCAGCGGATCGATAAATGTTTGTTTTATTTTACACAGTAAGAAATATGTACAAAACTGTATTATATTATCCATTAGTAAAATAGTAAGACGTACCCCTGCCTGTTTCAGTAGCTCACCAAACACCTGCAGCTTTTCTCTGATCCTCTCCTTTTCTTCTTCTATCAGTTTCTTTAGGAGCATCGTGTCATATCCATGCGGAGATGCTGTACGGAAAGACGTCACATAATCAGTTGAATAATGACGTTATTAAGTTGTTCTCTAATGATTTAAAGGTCGATGACTGTACAATGGATACACAAGTGAATAATATCTACAAATATAGTAGTGCTAAATAATGAATGAAACTGCATCATAGAGCTATTTCGTTCTTATTAGACTCGTCATTGATCGACAGAAATATAAGAATTTAGATGGGTAAGTGCACTAGTACAAAAGACTCATATGTAATAGCACCTTTCAACAACAATTAGAATTAGATACAGCAGAGGCCAATTACTTAATAAACTGCATCATAAAGCTATTCTAGAACGATGTAGAAAGTCGAACTAAATAACATTTAACAACATCATAATTTAAACTCATTGCTGATGTTAAAGGTAAAAGAAATGAAAATTCATATTTCTTATAGTCAGACAATATGTGATATATAGAAAAATATTTGAATATAGAAAAAGACCATCAGCTACTTGCCGGACTCCGAATTCATTATGAACGATTTGTCAATGCTGATGTATATGCTATTTTCATCTTACGGACTAACAACACATACTAACTTAAGTTGATTTCTACGATTTTTAACGTTTAAACTATATATTATAACACCTGGAATTGATCATACTATAAACCAGAATTACGAAGATATTAATTTCATTATAACCTATAAAAGGTGTTATCTATCCAATGCATGAAATAGTCGTGATAATGTACAATATACATTACACTATTCACTTATTTACACAATGCATTGTAATTTAGTAATAAAAGAATACCACACAACAGGTAGTATTGATTCCGTTATGAAGACCACTCAAACGATAGAAAATGCTGGTTAACTTAGTTCGCTCTAACTTGCATACCACATTTTGATTGAAATAAAACTTCTTCGAATGGTCAGTAACAATGGAATTCGGTAGCAAGCATGACATAAGGTATAAATGAATTCTAAACCTCTTATTACTTCTATCACTGGGTTTGTACCGCCGGCTACCATTTGGTTTGTACCACTATTTACCGTTTGGTTTGTACCACTATTTACCGTTTGGTTTGTACCACTATTTACCGTTTGGTTTGTACCACTATTTACCGTTTGGTTTGTACCACTATTTACCGTTTGGTTTGTACCACTATTTACCATTTGGTTTGTACCACTATTTACCATTTGGTTTGTACCACTATTTACCATTTCGTTTGTACCACTATTTACCATTTGGTTTGTACCACTATTTACCATTTCGTTTGTACCACTATTTACCATTTGGTTTGTACCACTATTTACCATTTGGTTTGTACCACTGTTTACGATTTGGTTTGTACCACTATTTACCATTTGGTTTGTACCACTATTTACCATTTGGTTTGTACCACTATTTACCATTTGGTTTGTACCACTATTTACCATTTCGTTTGTACCGCCAGCTACCATTTGGTTTGTACCACTATTTAACGTTTGGTTTGTACCACTATTTAACGTTTGGTTTGTACCACTATTTACCATTTCGTTTGTACCGCCAGCTACCATTTGGTTTGTACCACTATTTAACGTTTGGTTTGTACCACTATTTACCATTTCGTTTGTACCGCCAGCTACCATTTGGTTTGTACCACTATTTAACGTTTGGTTTGTACCACTATTTACCGTTTGGTTTGTACCACTATTTACCAATTGGTTTGTACCACTATTTACCATTTGGTTTGTACCACTATTTAACGTTTGGTTTGTACCACTATTTAACGTTTGGTTTGTACCACTATTTACCATTTCGTTTGTACCGCCAGCTACCATTTGGTTTGTACCACTATTTAACGTTTGGTTTGTACCACTATTTACCGTTTGGTTTGTACCACTATTTACCATTTCGTTTGTTTACCATTTGCTTTGTACCACTCTCTATCACTGTGTTTGTACCACGACCTTACATACCATTTGGTTTGTACCACTCAGCGTTGTGAACTGCACTTTCCATGCTCATCACGTGTACCAAAATCACATGGAAATCATGTCGATGAACATTTTTCACGTACCCTGAAAATTAAGTCAGAAATAAAATAATTTTGATTGCCTACAGTTAATTTATTTACAAACACGTCTTGAGCAGCGGTCGTGTGGCTTGAATTTTCGTAAGTAAAATGAAAGCTAGACAAAGTAAGATCATTTTAAAAGCAGGGTATATCATTCTTTTAGTATCAATAATGTTAGTCGTCAATATATGATTTTATCACTTTATCCTCCTCGTGATCGCGTGACTGTTGGAAACTTTCATTAATATGCATGAATCGGAAGGCATTTTAGACTGGTTTCAGCATTTGAAGACTAGATGGTAAAATCTGCTGGTTAAGATTTTTGTCCCTCGACGCTCGTCGTAACTCTGCACGCCTCCTTTCTTTTCCTAGTTACTGTGGAACCGAAACAGAATAAGCGCACTACTTAATGCTCCTGAAATTCAGTATAAAAATAAATCCGTTTATGAGCGCCATTTTGGTTGTTCTACTTCTTCCCTTTTTAACATCTTTGAGAAGTAGGAAATATAACATATTCATAAATGTATCAAAATGTAAGAGACTGTTATAAAATTCATTATTGTGAAGAAAATGTGATGAGATTGCCATAGAATCTCATTTTATTTGCTTGCTTTATTTTACGACAGATGTTGTTTTGTTTATAATTTTAACAGTTCACAATATAGGCAATAGATAGTAGTGAATAAACGATGACGAACGTGGCTACAACACCTGTGTTTGCATATATTACCATGTTAGCTTAAGCCAATACAGCTTCACATCGGTAAATTAACAATGGCATTCCCTGCTATCACTGGATTCGATTTGATGATGATATCGATAATTATCCTGGACGGTAGTAGTCACCAAGGGACTATGTTGCTTTAGTTGGCTAAACTACCTGTATTGATGTCCAGGTATGGATATAAAGCAACAACAACATTAATCAATATGGCAACCTCTAGTGTATTCAGTCGTCTTTTTCACGCTTTACCTCGTGATTTAAGTCTTATAGGTCGACGTTGCTTGATAACATATTATTTAAAAGACTTATCATGAAGGTTTTAAAGCTTTGCAGATGTGCAGCATTTGGTTTTGCTTCTAGAAGAGCAACAGACAGCTTAACAGTGTCCATGCTATATGGCTTCTTTAAGAGTACACACTTCATCGCTTGTATAAGTGTACACGCTAAATATATTTTATGACAGTCTCTATAGTACATAGCTTCTACTCGGTCTCACACAAGTGAATAACAAGCATGTAAAGTATATATGTACAGCGGTTTTGCTTCACATTGATGCGGGGTCAGTGTAAGTCACCAGTTTATATCTGTACACAGAATTCAGTTTTTACAAAGCATTTATAATGAATATTATGCCATAGTTTTTCATTGCCTCTCCCAAGCAGCAAATTGTAAAACCCGGCCAAGTGTTATTGGATATCTGCAACTCTTATCCAGTAAAAAATGTCATACTCACAATCGAATGCAAACTTGGCGTATTCACTTCCGTCCATAGCCACAACGACATTGAAGCGTTCTGGTGAAGATTCGGCCATCTTAGGATAAACACTTGCTCCTCCGTCAGCGTGTTTTAAAACTGTGCGTACGTGTTATTTGAAGCAGACGCCTCTTCAGAAATACACAACGCCAATATAAACGTAAACAGTGTGGCACTGACCTGGTTTGAAGACAAACGCTTGAACTTTATTTAACACCCGCGTTTAACATCATTGCTTTAATACATCCCGTTAACAAGCTGAATGCTTTGTCCTTCTTGGTATAATGTGAGGGTATTTGACTCTCACTCTGTAATGCACCAGGGACAGATCGATGTGCTGTATTTTGATATTGCCCAGTTCTGTGCTGTATAGATTTTTGTTTCTGTGGGGATTTATAAATAGTAACTAACAGATATCACACTACAGATGGAGTGTATAGTGTCTCGGTATATAGGTGTATAGGTCTTTTGTTCGTCCGTTTAATCCATTAGATGGACTGGTCATTTGATAACTTAATATACTCGACTGGAGGAAGGCATAGCTGCCACATATATGCTCATCACTGTAAAATGTTAAATGAATTTATATCTACATATGTAAATTAGTTCTCGTCACCACATAAATATGTAAATATTCTGCTTTTAAATAAGAAAACATTTCTACAACTTATCCATCATTTCCAATACTCCGAAGGTCCGTTACTCCGACGATTATATCTAATAAAATAGTAAGACAGATCCAATGTTCCAAAAATGAAATGGTCTGGAAATTGTTTTAAATAATAATATTCATTATAAAGTTGTTGTAACTCCAAAATCCTTACAATGCAAAGACCAAGTACTTGTGTCATCATTGCCGTCGTCAACTAAACTTAAGTTCTAATAACTCAGTCAGTGATAGTATTTGTATATCTTAACTCCTTCCGAACAATATCGTCAAATACCTTGTAACTATTATAACAGTAAATTGTAAAATTTGCTTATATGTATTTGATATAAGAGCTGCACAAAGGTATACTGATTACATACATCATTCGTTTAACACGAATGGGCATATTTCAGAATGTTATTAATTGACAATATACTATACTCAAATTGCATTTAACCTTATGTCATATCACAGACATATCGAACGTCCTTTGTTATTTCGAAAACAATGCTAAGCATGTGTAAGTAACATATTGTAAAGAAATTCGACGATAATTATAAAGATCACATTGCAAGCGTGCAAAGGCGTGAAAACATATGGAAAGTACACCTGTATGCACTTTTATCGATTTATTCTGCATGTATGGTTTGGACTGCGGGCTGATATAGATCCCTCCATATCTGTTGTATTAGTTGATCACTGTTGTCTTGTTTGTGTTTCAGCATACGTAAGCATGTGCAGTATCTTGAGGCGTTCGGTATATTGCATTACTGCAAATCAGTTTTTAATTGTTTATAAGTTCTAGATTGTGTACTAGGTTGTCAGTCGATGGTTATTCACGATTTCCACCTCTAAGTCCGGTCAAATTAGATATATTCGTGTTATGACTAAAATTGAGTTATTCATACGACACCTCATGTCATGCAGTATTTCAACTGATACATGAGTTGAATTAAATATATCTATATATGCTGTTTTCTCAAACTGCCAAACTTTTCATATTGATTCCTTCTCATTAACAATAAAATCCCACAATGCACCTTGTTAAATAGTCACTTTATTAGTCATAAAATTGTACAAAAGACACACAAGTGAATAGCATTTTTTTATATAAATTTACAGTTGGATACAGTAAAGCCATCTTACAGCTGTTTCGTACTTTTAGGACTCGTTAGCGATCTACAGGCCTGAAGTTTGAAGCCTATGAGGCTATTGAGGAAAATCGAAAGTAATTGAAAGAAAATTTAGATGACGATGTGCACTAGCCCCATTGTTCAATACTTTTCATAATGTATGTACATCTGATGATTTTAGAACAACGTATATGTACATATACACAAAGCACATGTGTATATTCTGAACCGTGTAACTATTTCATAGACCGTGCTGATGTTACATTCCTTAAAAAATCTATACTTAAACATGTACAAGTTCCACAGAACACCAATTCTTGAAATAAATTACCTATTCAGCTCAAGGATTCAGTCTGGACATACAACCAATGTGACATTACTGTTGTGTAAAAGATCTTCAGTCGTGCTGCCCAGAACACCAACCTGGAAGATCCGAGCCCCCCTCGATCCAGATATTATACAATCGGCACCACAATTCTCTGCTACAGCCAGAATTCCTTTCGATGCACTTGCTGCTTGGATACATTGTACGGTTCCATCAACCTGGTATCAAAATGACTGTGGTTGATCATTCTTCATATATAATATAGAGTATCATTAATTATTATACAGGTGTTTGCAAAATATCATTGTTCCATGTTTCTTGTCCGGATATTATAGTGACTCCTATAACTATGTCAAACTGCAACTTACTGTGGAAAATGACTTTTAAATGGAGGTAGATAGCGTAACAAGAGACGGAGGTAATTGACGGATTTGATTATCCGGGAACATTTTCCAGTTAAAAATAGAAATTCAAATAAAACATAAAAGTATGTTACATTCAGAGCAGGATATCATCATATGTTGTAAATAACAAACAGAAAAACCAATGTTTGAATACGACACAGTGTTCAGGTGATGCATCTACTAATTGAATTTTAGGATATTGTAAGATTTAGGGCCATCATTACATATCAACAAGTAGGAAAGGTCCTCGCGTCCCAAAATAAAATAAACAACCTGATATTTAGTAGGATTTCATTTGATCCAAGGAAACCTTTTGGTAAAATGTATACAAAAGTTGTTAATTAAAAAAATCAGAATTTCGTTACCTAACTTAAGCAATTAAGTAGTACGTAAAGAGGAACTCACTTAACACCAAAGTCAGTTTCATTCAAATATACATCAGAAATATACATGTGTACTTATCGTTATAGAAAGTCAAATGCCATTAAAACAGTATTGTGTTAAACATAAATGTTAAATGTTAAGCAAAACAAAAAACAAAAACAAATACATTACATCTGGATTTCAAGACAAGGGAAGATATACTGAAAAAGACTTAAAAATACCGGTAAATTATTTAATAAAGTGATGTTACTTTGATAATAGTATATTATTGTTTACACAAACATTTTATTGTTATATATTGTGTGGACTCCATGGTATCTTTCAATCTCACCTTAGCTTCTTTCATCATGACCCTCAGATCCTCTAAATTTTGTTCCAGTGTTTGTCTTTGTTTCTCGACGTTGAAGCTCGAGACATCTAAGTCAGATGAACTCATCACTAGATAATGAAATGATAATACCATATAAATAGTAAACCTGAAGCCTGAATTAGTCAAAGAATAATAAATGGTGTTAAATATACGGAACAGATAAGAAAGCTTAGCAAACATATGCAGTGATTATCAACAATACAAATCAACACATTGTTATAATGTATAACAAAGTTCTGATATTTTTTCTAGGACAAACACTCTTAATTACTTAATCACCTTACAGTATAACGAATAACTCGCAAAAATCCTAAAATTTAACTTATTTGTTCTGGTGGGTTTTTTTTCTTTAAAGCTAGTTTTTAAAACGTACATATAATAAAAAAATTAAAGACATATCACTGCATTTCAATTTTCGCTATTGTTGTCAACACCTCTATACCAGTATATAAACATTTTCATCGATTATTTTTTGTCTTTTAGCGAAAAACAAGCATTATTGTTGTTATTTTCGAGGCAATCTTTCTTTCAATATATTTTAACGACATAGAACGGTGGTATCTTAAGATGATAAAAAGAAGTAAAACAATCAAACTTTCGTTTGCTTTTACGAGTTCAGAATAATATAGCATTGAAAATGTGAACATTTTGAAAAATGACTAAAATCATATATTGGACAATTATGTTCTGGTTATAAACTTTGTGGAAACACTCTGTATTTGTACAGAAATATAATTGGATATTTTATATAACTGAAAAAGGGGTTGCTGTGTTTTATTTATCTATTTATCTATCTATATTTATTATTTGTTTATTGTAATTATTTTTCCAATTTTTCCCCGAACACCATGATACAAGATAAAAAAACAAACAAACAAACAAAATTTAATAACTGGTCAAACAGTGCTAATTTCCAGTAAGATGCAACATTTCGAATTGGTGATTTGTGGTGATATTCAAGCATACTTTAATTGAAATTTGCCCACGACTTCCAGAGTTATACATTAGAGAACTAACAGAATAGCCACGGAAATAACGTTGAAATTGTAGGCACTAAAAACCGAATCATGATGTCAAATACGCGATCCTAAAATATAGCCTGCTAGTAAAAGTGACACAGAATGTCATATTTAGCACTCCATATTACCTTGTGTCAGCAAAACTACATAAAAAAACAAGGTAACACAAAGATATAGCATATTGTGCTAGTGGCCATTTATTGATGTTTATCTACAATTATGTGTCAAAATGGTTATTTTGAACCAAATTTATTATAACGCAATGTTGTGTCAATTTAATCTAATTTTAAAGAACAAATTAACTGTCGCAAACTTCTTTTTTTTGTTGTTTTTTGTTTTTGTTTCGGTATACAGAAATGTAAAAAAAACACTTTTGAATCAATAAAAATCTTCGTTTACCATACTAAAAATAGGGAATACAGATAATTAACACTGCAGTCATCATCTTGTATTAGTTGGATAAAAAGTGCTTCTTAAATGAGTGTCTGTAAAACAAAATAAGAAAATGTCTTGTCGACATGGTTCTTTGACTTACGTTCACGCCATTGTGCTGGTGTAAAGACATCCATGACGTGAACTACAGTCACCATGACCACGTTGTCTTCGGGTCGGCGCAGATTCTCCACATACCCTGTATGTAATATAATAAGGTTTAATGGTTACTGACCGGTGTGTAATTAACCATTTAATACATGTAAGTTATCTATTTAAGGATTAGACAATTAAAGGCCAGTGTACTTTTTTAAAATCTGTACATGATGGCATTGCACGTTCTTTTCCATTATTATCTTCAAGGATGACTGTACTATCTAAGCAATTACATATTATTTACATACAAAATCAAACGTCAGCTAAGTGGACATATGTAAGGAGTTGGAAAGGAATGGTATACAGAAAGCGTTCGTGATTAGTGTTTCGGGTCAGTGAATGACTCAGAAAGGATTGAAGTAAGGGTACCACAAAATCTCATTACGTCACAACCATTATACTAGCCACTTCACCCCCTGAGGATGGGACTTTAAATGGTGTTCAGTGTTAGGACTGCCCATATAATGAAGATATCTTAGACTTTTCGAAAAAAAAGTAGGCTCGATGTACGCCTGTCCAGAGGAACAGAGATAGAGATAGGTAATGTAATTTTATTAGTGTATTAAATGCACTTTAATGTTTTACTGACAGACTTCATAAATTGATTTGGCCTGGTCCATCCCATCCAGGATCTTTACATCGAGTTATTAAAATAGAACATTGTAGGACCAAAGGGAACATTGTAGGACCAAAGGGAACACTGTAGGACCACAGGGAGGGAATGTTGTAGGACCAAAGGGAATGTTGTAGGACCAAAGGGAATACTGTAGGACCAAAGGGAACATTGTAGGACCAAATGGAACGCTGTAGGACCAGAGGGAACATTGTAGGACCAAAAAGAACATTGTAAGACCAAATGGAACACTGTAAGACAAAATGGAACGTTGTATGACCAACGAGAACGCTGTAGGACCAAATAGAACGTTGTAGGACCAAAGGGAACGTTGTAGGACAACGGAAACATTGTAGGACCAAAGAGAACATTGTAGGACCAAAGAGAACATTGTAGGACCAAAGGGAACGTTGTAGGACAACGGGAACACTGTCGGACCAAAGAGAACATTGTAGGACCAAAGGGAACGTTGTAGAACAACGAGAACACTGTCGGACCAAAGAGAACATTGTAGGACCAAAAAGAACATTGTAGGACCAGGAATCATCTTCTAAAACGTTTCAGTACCGATACTTTGTATAGGCGGTTCCATCCAATCAGGAGATTCAAGACGCCCACTCACACGGCCAGAACGCTGATGTTTGTCGGTGATACACCGCTTATCAACAGGAACTAACTATAAAACATGGCACGATAAACATGGCCCCGTACTACTTCATTGAGGATAAGAATGCTACTACGGAAAAGAAAGATTATGTAGGATATTTTGCACTATGAATTATGTTATCTTCAATATCAAATTTAAGTAAGCGACTTACTGGGTAACAGGAAGTAACGATTCGTTTAAATAACAATTGCAATGTCTAGGACATCAGAAAAATAAACAATATGTCCAAAACAGCTTTTAGGACAAATATGTAGGTCACTGTAACCTCGTTATTTAATCATCTTGACAATGTCAATGTATCCTCGTTCCATGATCATCGTGACCATATCACTGAAGCCTCGTTCTATAGTCATCGTGACCATATCACTGTAGCCTCGTTCTATGATCATCGTGCCCATGTCACTGTAGCCTCGTCCAATAATCATCGTGACCATGTCACTGAAGCCTTGTTCTTGGATCACCGTGACCATGTCACTGAAGCCTCGTTCTATGATCATCGTGACCATATCACTGTAGCCTCGTTCTATGATCATCGTGCCCATGTCACTGTAGCCTCGTCCAATAATCATCGTGACCATGTCACTGAAGCCTTGTTCTTGGATCACCGTGACCATGTCACTGAAGCCTCGTTCTATGATCATCGTGACCATTTCCCTGCATCCTCGTTCTAGGATCATCGTGACCATGTCAATGTAGCCTCGTTCTAGGATCACCGTGACCATGTTACTGAAGCCTCGTTCTATGATCATCGTGACCATGTCACTGTAACCTCGTTCAATAATCACCGTGACCATGTCACTGAAGCCTCGTTCTATGATCATCGTGACCATGTCTGTGTAGCCTCGTTCTAGGATCATCGTGACCATGTCACTGTAGCCTCGTTCTAGGATCATCGTGACCATGTCACTGTAACCTTGTTCCATGAATATCGTGACCATGTCACTGTAGCCTCGTTCCATGGTCATCATGGCCAAATGTCAGAGTATGATGTATCAAAGCTACTCTTACACAAAGCTCTGTAAGCTTATAAGCGCACATAAATTGTTGAAATGTTCTCTTGTATACTAAAGAGGCAGTGCAAATATAGACGGTTCGGATAGTTGGAGTGAAAATACAAGTATTTGCAAATTTCCATGGGAAAAAATTATCATGTTTTGTGAATAAATGCCAAGCCGATGAATTACATGCATTGAACTAGGCTCGGGACATTGCACACATCTGTATTTCCTAGGAAAATCCATATCCCTGATGCAATTGGAAACTATCCTCTGCCGCCCCTATCGATCTGTAGGCAACAGACTGAATGAGGTCGTCACAATAACCATTGGTACAGTGCACACATTGTCCTAAATCAGTCTCATCAGTCACAATCCAAGTCTCCTCAACAAATCTCCAGCTTCATGTGTCTTTTGACGATCTAATCATGATGTATTCATTCAATTTATTGCGTGTATAGGATTTGGCTTGCAAGATCTGTCAGACCACAGATTTCCAGTAGTTCAATGAGCTTAAGATTTCCCAGCAGCCTTTACGATTTGTCCAATATATGTCTAGGTTTATGATGCGTTCACTTTCCATCAGTTTGGGTTAAAGAATTTAGAATTTCAATAATAACATGTGAATCAGAACTATCATGTTTCAATTCAGATTGAGTTTTATTTCCAACGGACTCTTATTTTCGCGATTTTTATTTGTAAATCATCCACAAAGAATATTATTGTGTATGGGTGATTCAATAATGTAACTCATCTTTGGAGTTTGTGATTTTTACCAAATTTTAAAGATTGTTTCAATTATTTTTTTAATGTTGTACGGTATAATATATTGTCAAAGAGGGCAATCAGATCCATAAATACAGTACTGTATGTTGTTAATATGAACTACGGTATAAATTGTTTGTGAGTTTTATATTATCCCTGTCGGGTATATGAGTGACACGCTGATTTCATATGGTTGGTAAGTTGTATACAGTAATTATATATCCGCTGTAAACTTCGTGGTTATTTATGGGGCTAGTTAAGGCCAACTCCCTCGCCCGCATAGGTCGACAGAGCGAAAGGAAGACAACGCGAGGCGACGAAACGAGATCAAAACGCGCAGGGAGCGAGATATCGTGATGGTCTCCCAATGGTTATTTCGTTCATCGTCGCGGACGGGAGGGCGAGATTGCGATATGTCCTTAAGCGCCCCGGACACTTGAACAGTTATTACAGGCAGACGCGTAACGATAGAAACTTTTTAACAACTACATTTACATGTCACGACTGACAGACAATAGAAAAAAATACAAATATTTCAAATTTCAAGTACACCAAGCAATTTACTGGCGTGTCATTGAAAAATACTTACATTTGAAAGCTTTTTCAGCGCTGGCACTGGAATCCATTGCTATGACGACTGATCGTCTATGTCCAGATTTTTCCTCCATCTTTACTGCTGGTTCGCGTGACTGGCTAGTACAGGGCAATATGCACGAGATCGGAGATTATCGTTCACCTGTGTATTTGTCAGTGGTACAATGTTCAGGCCGCTTTTTCTCCTGTCTATTCTACTCTCACAATACATCAATATTCTGCGATAAGCGTTCATTAACGTCCACTTGTGTTAAATGAATGTCCTGCAGAGGAGATGCAGTTTCTCATTATGAATCGATAGTTTCATGGAAAGAAAGTCGGTGTTTGACCTTTACGCTGTAAATACATTTCTCATTTGACATTGGAAAAGGTGGACTTTAATGCTCATAAATACCGATGCAAATTATTTACTGCAATGCACGCGTTAAAAGAAATTAGGTTGACAACAAACATTTTACGCTATCGATGACTCCCCAAATATGGAATTGAATGTTGACGCCACGGAATAATGTAATGTGCCCGATTATTGCCGGAATTCCAAATAAGTTGATGAACACAAATTGGTTAATAAAAACACGAGGTATTACAGGCCCGGCGGAAGCAATTTGACATGGGGGTGGGGCTGACATGCATAATTAAAGCAGGGTTTCTTCTTTTAATCTATAAGAAATGTACAATGTGGGAATTTCATTGTCCACGATATGATAACTTTCAAGAACAGAATATATTATCTCAGTGTATCACATTATGTGATGTAAATCTTAACGCGTTACTATACAGTGTTACTGGAACGTCCATTAAAATAAATATTGAAATTGTGGATCCTATATACAATAAACGTAAATTAAATATCTATTGATTTGTCTGTAAATAAAACAGGAACCATAGTAAAGTTATATGACGTTTTCTTCTTTTTATCTTCGTCAATTTTGGAACGAGTGGTTTTAACATTGAACAATTATGAGTAATTATATACTTAAGGTTGTAGTGTTTGTAAATATAGCAAGATATCCAATTAACAGTATTATTTGTGTATACTAATTATGAAATATTTCAGTTGTATTGCGAATGTGAAATGTAGAAAGTGACTATTTAAATCAATGGAAGTGTTACATTTATTTTTGAAATCTCTCATTAAATAAATTGTTTCAAGCCTATATTACACCATACATACATTACAAAATATCCCAAAACACACTGAGAATTCAACAGTAGGTTCTCATAGACATAATGTTCCATGTCGTTTTTTAAAATAAAACTTTATCTTATCTTTTAGTCAATCAAGTTTAGCTCCACAAGTTTTACAACTTATCGAAATTTTAAAGAATACTCATAAAACATATAGATAGTGCACAATAAACACTATGTATTACCACTATCAAGGTCAAAATAAGGACGTTTGTACAATATAATGGATTCAACGGTATAAGGCAGAAACAAAGTACAAAACAAAGAGGTAGATATACTAGGGTGGCTAGAGATAAAATTAATTTCAAAACAAAATAAAAATAATCATTTTTTATCATGAAGATGTGTTAAATTAACCTAAAAATGTCAAATTAAATCAACATACTGAACTATAACGCCATTATGACAGAAAATGCTGATTTCCGCTATAAATGTGAATTTTAAGTTAATGCACATCTTAACCCCATGCAGTTACTCAACTCAATGTTGCAAAGTATGCAAAGCGTACAATCACGTGTGTCGTAAGAGAGTTCTGATACACGGATTTTATCATGTAGTTATTGTACTAAATAGCAACTGTGAATGTCGGGATTCCTCTTATTATCCTTCAGTCGGCGTGTAAATGACATACTTGTATGTTAAAATAATTCCTGTCTTCATCTTCCTGTTCATCCAAGTATCAAAATAACCAGAATTTGATGTTTGCCACATCAATGATAGACTGAAAAAGTCCATCTTTTAAAATTATCACAATAAGTAAAAGAAGATCCACAAAATTCTGATTCTGTTTCGCATATTTCTTCCTTTCAACTTTCCATCATCTGAAAATCCACACCGTAGTCAATGTTATATTTCGATATTTTGGATTAACAATATTATATTTACTAAGATCTACTTACAATGGTTTCAAGGTCAAATGACGTCAAAAAGGTGTAATAATTATACAGATTACACTATAATTGGTTGTTAAATTGTGGTTTTGTCATTTTGTTCAAATGCCTTATATAATTTACATCGATCAATTACCTACAATTAAATACGGTTATACAGGTGTCATCCTGTTTCCCTTTGTCCAGACTGGGGCATTGGTGTTGTTATCCCCTAATTATACTAATTAATCTGTTGTTTGGCTGGTAATAATATCGCCCCGTGGTGGGTTTCCGCTCTATACAGCACCAATCAAACGCGCCCAAGATTCAAACCCACGTGACCACTCAGCTGATCACCGTAAATGGTGAGAGGTCACAAAGCTTGGCGGTTCATTTAAAACGGTCACAACACCACAACACTTGCATCATGTCTACAAATCTCAGAAAATCGTTCCGACTATCGTGGTTGCCAGGTAAAAAGTACAACGTTTTGGAAGGAAAAGAAAACATGTATTTCAATACACCTAAATACAAACGTGCTATTTCCGAAGGAGATATTCCAACACAGCGGCACGCAATCCATCCGATGAGAAACCGTGAAAACCAGAAGCCGAAGTTTGAAAGGAATTCTACCCTTACAAAGTCTGTTCGGGAAGCTGTCGGATCTTTGAAACAGGTAGATATTCTTTAGTGTTAGCGTGTATTTATCACAATTTTGTATAAATATTATGTATGTCGCCGAATTTGCCATTGCCCGCAATATTCTGGTTAAATCGATCATATTTCGAACATGCATTATTTTTATCTTATGTTTGTTTTTCAGTCATTCTGCAGCTGAAATTATTTAACGTTTGACCAGTGTGATATTAGATTTCAATTGAGTAACGACAGTTGTCATGAATATTTGATTTTTTGAAATTATAAGTCTTCAATTTACGTCCCTGGTTATAATTAGGGACGTCTTATACAGTTACATAATAATCTGCTTTACACGTCCCTGGTTAGACCTATAACGCTGAAAGCAGTCTTGCAGGTTTTCATGTTTGTGTATTTATTTGTTATGTCAGTGGTGTGTTTGTTTTACACGACAAAACATGCGTCCACTTGCTTTTTGATGTTGTGTAAACATGTCCACTGCTGATGTTTGCATAGCAGCTTATATTTTCTAAAACCAGAAAATGTCAGCTGACAGCTTGTGATCATAAGCAAAACAAGTATGGTGACTTTTGAAAGAATAACTGGTTTGGTCTAATCGACCAATGATATTTCTAGCTCTGCACATTTCAAATACTACTACTACTACTAATGATAATAATGAAAAAATGATAAATAAAAAATAGAAAAATAACAAAACAACTAAATGACAATGTACAAATTGAACTTCAGATCATGAGACAAGATAATTGCTTCTAGATTCCACAATAAATGTTTGTAATGTCAAGTCATAAGCTTATATTATCAGTCCCACAATCTAAATCCAGCTTAATGTCTACCGAGTTGTAGCTAAGAAACCCTGGAGTCATGCCAATTCTGATACAGTAAAAGCCTATGAGTCATCTTCATTGTATGCCCATACTACAGTACTTCCCGCTCAAATTCAAGTAGAATTGTTGACAACCAAATACCATAGTGTCACCATTATAAGTACATTTATGTATCAAATAAGAATGACAAATGCTATGGGTCACCTGTCACCAAGAATGGTGAAGTATGTTGCTAGTTTGAAAGATGTCATGTGATAGTCATGGGAGAGTACACATGAGATTCGTTTTACATTTGAAACTTTATATTGATAAATGATTTCAGATTTTTTAGAGGATTTTAGATTATCAGTACCCATGCCTGCAATATTTAAATTTTTGTGACTATACAGCTTTCTTCAGATACATTAGGGAATTACTCTGTGCGTGTACATACCGGGTATAAACAATTTGGTGTTAAAATTCAATATTTAAACAATTGTTTTAGAAATTCTGAATTGCAAAAATAAACAAAACATCAGAAGTGTCAGTAACATGAATGCAGTGATAATTGTTATAATAGAGCATATTGATGCTTTTTACAAAAATTATTTGAAACAAAAACAAACAAAATTGTATGTATGCACTGCAGCAGGCATTTGTCATGGCAAGTTCATATGTTTACAATGTGTAATATTCTACTGTAGAAGGTTAATTGAAGATTATTGATTTATTAATTTGCATTTGAATGAAAGTCATAACTTGTGTGTGCTAATCAATGTGTCTTGCTACTTCTAAATATTCATCTGTTCTCGAGATATTTAAAAAAAAAATTTAAGTAATACTATCTCACTGGTTCTACATGTTTTTTTACAAGAGGCATTCTGATATCCCGGAATTACTGCCCTTTGTTTCACTCTAGCTTGATAGCCAAAGGGGCCAAGAATGTATATGGGGTCAGTTTGGCCCTTTATTGCAATTGGCTATACTACATGTATTTGTATGTAAATGAAAATATGTGCGATATTTAGTATATTATGGTACTTGGTATGCCAGGGATGTATTCCTTTACCGTTTGACCAAAAGTAAGACATAATTCAATATAAAATTTTACATTTCATGTAATTTCAGAAATTCCGTGTATCCACAAAAAAGCTGAAAAGGTTAACAAATGAGACAAGAAGCCCGTCACCTACCAAAGGGGTTCGTCGCAGTAACCGCACTTCAGGAAGAACTCCACCCCGGCCAGGTCATCATGATGTGAAAATGTATTCCCCATTTTTGATTGACACACCAAACACAAAACGAACACCTACAAGGTTACGCACATCAATATCTACACGATGGTAAGTCTCAATTTATTAGAAATTATGTTTTCCATAACTGGTGGGTCATAGAGGCATTTGTGTACAAAATCAGATCAATTCTGAATGTAAGATGGGGGCATGAAAATAATTGGAAGATGCTGGAATTCTGTTAATATATTCTTCTTAAAATGCCTGTGAAGAATCTATTCTGATTGATGTATGAAATGTGGTGAAAAACTTCTATCTTCACATTACTTCTCATTTAGTTTTTTTTGAAAACTGAGTGAGAAGCATAAAGTTTGAGCAGAATTCCTGATACTAGACTGGTCAACTGCTGAATTGAAATTAATGTAAACTCATTTTATAGCAAGAACATTTTGAAATTCAGAGTTCAGCATAACAAGGGAAATTAATGTACAAAATTTAAGACTAAATTGCACAAAATGTGACAAGTAGATTACTTATTGTTTCTATTCTTTCTATCAGAAAATTTTTTCCAAAAAATTACATTAAATTCAGTTAGTATTAATAGCACATTGAAGTGTTGCAGTAATTAATCAGAACTTTTCTGTATCACCAGGACTGACAACATGGAGACCCCGACTCGTCTTCGAAAGGAGGTAGAGGCTCTCACCTCCAACATGCAAGCTCTAGCCACACTCACTCCTGGGGGCCTGCAGCAGAGACCCAAAACTAGGTAAGGATATTGTATCTTATCTTAAAATGTAGACTAATTTTCAAAACTATGTAGGACCAAAAACAAAAAAAATAATGTTCAAAACAGAAACAATTTTGGTATAGCTAGCATGAAAATAAATTGCAAAAATATTAAAAGAGAGATGTAAACTCTAGTATTAGGACAAACATTGGATTAACCAAAGTTCCGAGAGAATTCATAGATAGGTTTGCTTTAGATCGTTCCTTTTTACTAGTAAGTTAATTGCTTCTATGTACTGTATTTTGTACTTCCAACCAAACAGTTCACTGTAATGTCGTAGTACTAGAAGCTTGAGTCTGTCTCATTTTATGTGAGAGATTATTTTTTGTAATCCGTTGGATCGTCTCTATGAGTACCTGTACTAGATAGACCATTTTTCTATTTTCTAGACGATCCACAATTTCCCCACTGACCAATGGTAGTTTGAGGACGCGACCAACAGCTGAACGGAGTAGTGAAAGGTTGCAGACACGACAACAGAGGATAAAGACTTCAGCTCTAGTGTACTGATCAAAGATACAGACATTTCTGGTGCTTTTCTTGATGAATCTCTTAAATAGTGCCATTACATGTAAGAAAACAACTTACAAACTGAACATTTGCTCGGTCAAATGAAGTGGTGCTAGCTAGATACCATTGTTGTATTGCTTAGCTTTTTGTGTTGAAATCATCAGTTATGTGGCAGCTTAAGCTGTCCAGCTGTTAGTTATAACATAAGCTTAGAACTGTTGGAAGATCTTTAGGATAAAATCACTCTATACCAAAAAATACTTTGAAGTCGTTTAAGAAATTAATATGTAGTTTTAGTACATAATGTATGATGCATTTTGTGATAGATTAATGCTATTAAGGTAGCTATCCTGTTAGTGAATTGTTTTAGTCCCATCTGTTTTTTTTTTTTTTTTTTTTTTTTTAAATTTTTGACCTCAAAACACTTGCCAGTCTTTATTTGAAATTTGTTATGTACATGTACTACACATGTACCAGGTGCAATACATTAGCAGGTTAATACTAAATTTCTTTTGGCTGAATTCAAAATATTGTCTTCAGACTATTTTAAAAATTGATTTACTGTATAATTGTTTACTTGGCAGGGGTTATAATTCATACTTGTCCCAGTTGTGGCTAGTTCATTGAGATTAGATTTAATGCAACCCTGCATTTAGCAGTAAACGGGAACATTGTCACCCATGTGTTGTATACAGGCATTAGATTTTCTGACATTTTTTTCCACTATCAAAATACTTGCTGCTCCTTTTATTATGCATTAAGGTCATTGACCGCAAACATTAAGTGAAATCCCCCTGAACATCACGTTTTTTCATGACTATTTTTCTGACAGTTGGGATTTTTTTTTATTGCTCTTCATTAAAGCCACAACATATTTGTATGAAATGATTTTGTTTTGGTGAAATTTGCAATGTCAAAATTTCTTGTCTGTGTAAGATTTTAAAAATCCTTGCTGAGATAATAATTTTACTGTGTAGTAATTATTATATTTTGATACTTTTACTTTGTAACGAATAGTCATTCACTCCATGACATTGGTGTTTTCCAAGTTACCTTTGCCCAGTATTACATTATCTCTTTCTTTTGTTGTCGTCCTTCATCCTAAATTTTTATACTTTTTTTTGTAATGGACAGTCATTCAACCCATTACCTACGTGATTTTCTACCTACTTTTGCCCTGTACTTGTATCTCATTCTTTTGCTGTCTTTCCTTCACATTTTCTGTTTTGATTTTCATAAGTGATACCTGTATTTATTCACTAATACAACATACATCACTTGTATATTTTACCAGGTATAGGTGCCCATGCTTAGAAATAAGCCCATCTCGCTCTTTTCACATTTCCACAGTGTATAAATGCATTCATATTGTTGAAGCAGAGATAATATCATCATTATTCCCTCTTGCATGCATGTATTTTATTATCTATAAAACAATTTGGGCTATTCCTGTAAAAAGCATCTATCCCACCCAAGGACTCCAGATTTTACATGGGGTGCCACCCTTTGAGTTTAGTAGATAATTCATCTAGAAATAATTGGCTGGAAACCAAACCATGGATACAAGTGATTTATTTTGGAGTCCTAGGGTCAAATAGATATTTTACAGCTATAGTCCTCATGGTTACTCTGTATATTGTAGAATTAAATTTGTATTGTGTGGTTTTAATACTCATTCCTGGAGATATTTAATTTTTTTTAACATTTCTTACTTGCACATATAACTATAACTGAAAATAAATATTTACTAGTAGTAGTGTCGATATGCTGATATCAATATAGGTATGTAGAGGGGAGGAGAGGGGCACAGACGTATTCATGATCACAGTATATAATTATAGATATATATGTGGTCCCTTAAAATTAGGAAAACATAAAATTTTGGCGTTTTGAGCATAGGAGGTGTTTCTTAGTTGACTAAAGAAAATGCTTTTTAAAATCACACAATGCTCCAGAACGTTTTACTCTTGAAACAATATTCATTTAAAATAAAATTGCATGTCATTTTAAAGATATTTGTTGTGTTATATACTTACTTGTTTTATGATTATAAATATTATTCATTTATCATATACAACTTGTTGTCTAAGGTTATTTCAGTTAAAAATCTATCCTACCCCAGGTATCGTTTCAATAGGGTACCATAGAATCTAATTAATTATTTGCCAATTCTGCTGCGGAGGAATCGAAACATGGATGGAAGTGATTCATGTTGGAGTTTCAGGTCAAGTGGATGGCTGCTTTTCAGAAAAAAGTTTGATTTTGTTGTCGCCAAATTAAATAATTCAATGGTACCATTATATATTTGATTACCAGTACCATACAGAGTATTTCAAACAAGAGTAATGATATGGCAAATAAGTTTTGGACTACATGTACGTCTAATTAAACTCGTTCATTACATGTTGACACAGTGTTATATTTCAGTGGTAGTATTTTAGAAAACTAAATTAATTAATAAATTCATTGCTACCAGAGAACTAATCTTAACATCTTTGAAATTGTGAAACATTCTTGAAAAGTTGAAAACCAGTAGAAATATTGTATTCAACTGATCAAAAGACACTGAATAAGAAAGACTTATCTAGTGTTGCTATGATATTGGCAAAAGACATCCACACTGTTTAGACATTTACTCATAAGGTAACAATATTTGTTAAATGTATTTCAAAAGGCTGTACAATAAAGCCTAACTTTAACATAAGTGTTTGTCCTTTTTTCATTCCTAGGAAACTTTCAATTTTGAGTTGCAGGATCAATCACATTTTAGCCATCTATCATCAGTTGGTGTGCTGTTCCAATTGTTCATCTGTACATGTACATGTTCTTGTCATCGATATTTCGTAGAAGTGCAGAATGGATTATTCTAAAATTTTAGATTCTTTCTATTCCCTAGTTGTGCATTGTCAAGTTTGGGAAAGGTCAGAAAAAATGGCTAACAGATGGCCATTTTAGATTTTTACAATTGAAAGTTTAGCATTACTTTAGAAGATCTGAATATATCATACTTTATGTTGAACAAACAATGCAAGTTTATATTGGTCTCTAATTGAGCACTTTGTTAGGTCACCTGAGACAAAGTCTCATAGTGAACTATTATAATCACCTTCAACGGATGTCATGCATTCATAAACAATTAAACATTTTCAACTGCTTCTCAAAAACCCCTGATCCGATTTCAATAAAATTTTCCCTGGCCTAAGTTGAACCAGAATTGTGAATGATACAGTCCCCACCCCACAGGAGCCTGATGGGCAATGCGAAAAGTGTCAAATTGATTCAGATTTCAAAAATCTTCTCCTCAAGACCCTAATATGGTAAAATCAAATACTCTTCATGAATGGAAGCATCTTAAGGTTCTTTATCAAAATTGTGAATTTGATGGCCACTGGGTCCCACATTTCCCCATGGGGAGGGGGTAAAGTTTACTATAGATTAAATATGAAAACTTGATTTTTGAGCATAATTTGTTCAATTTTCATTGGAAATATTTCAAACTTGGTTAGAATTATTAGTGAAGGATGATGGTGTGATGGTATGCCCAGTTTAATCCTGGCTGACTTCCAGACACTGATGGGCGGGGCCAAAAGGGTCAAATTGACTTACATTTCAAAAATCTTCTCAACACTCAGATATGGTAGAATCTTAAATTCCAAACTATGTTGATTGTTATCTCCATTTCCAAAAAAAACAGGTATTGAATGGAACACTCATCAATTTCATTTGAATGTAAAATTCTCTAAATACCTAGCTATGCATTGTTTTGGGAATGGTTGGAAAAATAGAATTGAAAAGACTGCCATTTTGGATTTTGACAGTTTATCATTATATTGGAACATTTTCTCCAGGTCAAAAGAAAAGAAGTTCTTATAACACAACCAATAGAAGACTAGGGTGTGACGTTTTGATGACTACACAGTCACCTTCACCAGACAAATGACCAGTGTGGAGCGTACTAGCACTGTCCTATGTAGTGTACGAGATGGTACAGTATTGAACTTTTTCAGCTGCACTATAATCCTATATGTACACTAAGGTTGAAAATAGTGTGACGAGATGGTAAACAGATTATAGGCCCCAAAAATACACCAGATGATAACAATGTACTGAAGTCACTTCGGCCACACTTGGTCAGTTTCTGAAGTTTATCATTACTTCTGGAGAAGTTTTGAATCGATTTGATCTGGGTAAAGATCAGAAAAGGGAAAAAAAAAAAAAACTGATAGAGAACCAATCAAGGTCATACTGTGGTGCCGAGATTCCTCTGGGATCTCTCGTAATGATCAAACCACTTTGTTTTTAGCAATAATCCAAAGCCTGGCAATAAAACAACAAACATCAGTTGCATTCAAAGCAGACATGCCAAAAACTATATTGGTGCCCTTTAGTAAGTATTCTTTCCTGTTTAGTCTGTATTTACATCAAATGAATCAGGACAATGAGCTTAAAATCTTATCGCAAAATACATATAGTTCACTTGTGTCAGAAGGCCTGGTCCACCAGAAATCTGTTGACTAGTAAGCATCAAAGTGTTTTCTGAATGTAATTGGCAAATCTAGCACAAGCTGCTAGTCCATCACTGAATGTTTGTAGTCAATCATGTTATGAGCAAAATACATAACGTTTCAAATTTCATGGAAAATGATATTGGGCCATTCCCTTTCTTATGTGTATGTATATCAAAGACGATGCATGCTAGGTGACCTAATTTCATGTAGTGAAACGTCAAACAGTCATGTTTTGTTAACCAACTAAAATTGCCCTTTATCTGCCATTTTTTATCAAATTCTCATATTACCATTTCATGGTTTATCTTGAGCATTCTGAATTGCCTTCATTCACAAAAAGAATGATAGTGAATCAAAACCCCATCTCTTTTTATAGTTTTAGTGAAATGCTCTGGATATAATTTAAGTATGAAAAATAACAAAGGGCAATAACTCCTAGTTTATGCTAAAGAGAGTGATAGTTCTGGTGCACTGCACTCCTCTTTGTTGAGATCTATCTACCAATGAAGTTATATGTTGATACATCATACAGGTTTTTTGTGTGGTGCTCCAGACAAAATTATGACAGACGGACAAACGGAGGAAGGGACGGACAAAGTGACTATATGCCCTCCTGAATTAATCCTAAAGGTTGAGTGCAGGAGGAAATTTGGAGAAGTTTTATTTAACAGAAAAGCAAACAAAATATAAACTAAGTTTACTACACATTTTATTTCATACATTTGAGAGTGACAAAATGCTGAACTATATACAATAGTGTTGATGCTTATTAATGTACATGTGGTCACTGTGCGAACTTACAACACATGCTTTTATCACACATCACAACATTTATTACTACACAGCCACTCATGATAAATGAATAGCACCCACCCTGGTCCTAACAGTGTATTCTTAAAACATTAACTGACCGTAAATGACATGACAAAGTGTAAGTTGATCTATGCAGTATGTATCTATTTCTTTCCAATGTAGAATATTACAGATCAGATATGTTGTGTGATGAAGGAAAACGTAATATCTCTGTCAAATTTCAATACAGTGGTATTATACTGATGGTTCAAATTTCAAATAAAAGAGACAAAAAAAATTGAAAATAGTGAAAATGCAAAATACAGAAGGTCTCCAAAATAACAACCTTTACAGTGTTTGGTCCTGAATCTATCTTTTATTCTCACACCTTTCATCACTTATACTCTTCGCATTGTCAGAGGGTTTGGCATGTGATACAAAGGTACCCCTTATAAGAGCTATGAACATGATTGTACAACCTTACCAGTCATTTAAATGATTTATCAACATTGTAGCCTCCAAAGAAACATGAGTGACTTGCCAAAGCCACAAGCTCCCTACAGCCCTACAGTCAGTATGAATTTAACAGTTTACTGTCATCAGGTTGATGTGCAATGAATATGTAAACCTCTTTAAAAGTCCTCACTGAAAAGAATTTGTTCATTTGTGTGAAAACTTTTGTGGTCATATAGCCTCTTGTAATTTTTTAAGTAAATACATTCAACCGTTTTGTCATTTACTGGTAAAAATAAAAAATGTTAACAGAAATGGTGTAAAAAAAGAAAAAAAAAAAAAACCAGGATGAATTAACTGATTTACCATGTTATTGAAGGTGTAAATCAGAACTTTCAGGAATTTTGCTTCATACACATGAACAAAATCTGTTATCAAGACCATACAGATACTCTCTCAGCTGTGTGAAACTGCAAGCAGAAACTCCAGGATGTTTGGACGACAGTAATGTACAAGCTATCTCCATAGTCAGGTAAATGAACACATTCAATGTAAGTTGGTCATCAACTGGAATCTGATGACGATGACTTCACTTTTTTAGATGGTGGATCATCAGATTCATGGTCTGTTGGAGCTGCTGAGGAATTTGAATCACCTAAAAATATTTCAAGGATGAATGATCATGAGAAAAAATTGGTGTAAATAAGGAAAAAACTGCATTTGTATCTAAAAATAATAAATTGTATTAATTTAACAATATCATCCACAAATTATGTTAAAGATGTTGTCATTTGCAATGTAACTGATTTCATCATCCGGACTAAAACCATCACCTCAGAGAGAATTACATTTGATACAACAAACAAAACAGTTACGGGACTTCGTAAGATGAAAAAGCGACAGTTAAGGGACTTAGTAAAATGAAACAAGACAGAGCTATGGGACTTTGTAGGTTCAAAAACAAGACAGAGTTACGGGACTTGGTAAGATATCAACAAACTAACCACTGTCTTTCTTTAAATTACTTTCTTCTTTTTTCTCATCTCGAACCATACTCATTGCTAAAAAGGAAACAAGTATAAATGAAAAAATTAGTATAGGAAAAAAGTCACCATATTCATTGGTCTATCAGGAATCTCTTTGATTCATTTTTCCATAAAGCCAGTGATTGTAAATTTCCCTTTTTTTGTGGTTACCCTACAGCTTTTTCAGTTTGTGTACTTGTTCATTGAATATCAACAGATAAAACTGTATCCCTGTATCCAAATTCTGAAACTTTCATTAAGGGGTAAAATTATTTAAGCAAAATCTCCCAATGTATAAAATTGAAAAAAAGAAAAA
The DNA here is from genome assembly GCF_031769215.1 of Ylistrum balloti. NCBI lineage: Eukaryota > Metazoa > Mollusca > Bivalvia > Pectinida > Pectinidae > Ylistrum > Ylistrum balloti. Next base: position 233,863 of record NW_026782060.1, on the reverse strand, counting down.
CAGTCTTTATATACTCAAAATGGCGTCAACACTCAAAGAGATGACTGATAGTGCTCTTACTGAATGAATATGACACTTTGCAGTCCAGTAGAAGTGCATGGTAAAATACAATTAGTGTTTCCCAGTAAATTCAAAGCTATATGTTATGTTGGTATTATCAAATATGTCTCAAGTGAAAACATGATTATATGATTAATATTATAAATCATAAGCTGTCATGTGTTTATTATTTATAAATCATAAAATGCTCCGATATTAATTTGCATTTGACCGCTACAACAGAGAAGTTGTTACAGAAAAAAATTAATCTGATATTAAACTCTAAAAACTTCAAGGGAAAAACAAATTGTAGCACCTTAAGAACAAAGGAAGTTCTGTGGAGGATTATGTGCAGAATGTGACTGAAGCTGAAGTCACACAGATATTAGGAAGTAGGATGTGATGTTAGTCTTCTGATTATGATCAATTTAAGGATTGTTGTTGTTGGTCTCACCTAATCTCATATCGGCCTCATTGCTGTCATTATCAGCCTCCTGCGAGAAGGGAGGGTTGGTGTTCTGGGTGTCGGCAAATGACAGGTTTGAGTCCTCATTGATGGTGCCTGAGCCTTCACTACAATTGGAGTCTGGTACGGACTGTTGTGTGTTCTCGTCTGTGTAAACACTGGAGGCTGTAATGACACACCACAAAATACCATCAAAAGGAATGTGTAGCATTATAATAACTCCCAAAACATCTTCTGTCAGAATACATCTTCATCATTGGAATTTGGGTGAAAAAAAAATATCAGAAAGAAAAAAAGAAAAAGAAGAAAAAAAATCACTGAAGTAATTCCTGTCTTTGTTCTTTCATTTCTGCAGCAGTGATGTATTCAGATAAAACATACCATTCTACTTCATTAGATATGAAGAGAAACAAATCCTCATGGAATTCAGCACAATGGTAGCTAGTAAAACAGAATTATGGATTGATCATATGATTCAGTAAGTGCATTATACTAATGCTATCAATGTTGTAGAAAGATTTATGAACACCAGAATTATCATGGGTAAACAGGCAAGTTTCATAAAGAGTACATTCAATCATTCTTACTATTTTCAAAAAGATGTCAATGAGGAAAAACTGAAACAATTTTTACATTTTTACAATCTGTTCTCATAATTCAATCCAAGGTAAGTGGTTGTATTTTTGTTATCAGATATACAGGCCGAGAGTTTTCATTAACTCTTGTTAACAAACAACTGACAATCCTTGAAAGCATACATATTGCATTCTATACCCAACCATAAATATACACTGTACTACATGTGTACATCATTAACAGTTTAAAAATGAAATTAAAGAAATCTACAAAACAAAATAAATATCTACCAAAAAACCACAAAAAGAGCATTGATTTTTACTTGTTTCAACAAAAATATATAACAAGCTTAGAAGAAAATTGAGCTTTGTAATTTCTCGCTAGTTTCAAAGTTCTTTAATGTCACATACAGAGAAAATCAGAGGAGGGACCTATTATTAATCTATATACTATATTATGTTTTGTGACAAGATGTTTTCAGATAAAAATTACATGTCAATTTTTTTAAAAAATATTGGTTTTACTGAATTTTGATATTTCTGTCTGAAAAATATCAAGGGGGTAAAGAGATGCTTATTATATGATTTTCATGATATGCAATGAATAAACTTCACTAATTTGATCTACAGTAATGTGACATAATATGACAGTGAAATGACATAGGATATTTAAAGATTATAAAATGTAACTTCCCCAAACCTATCCTTCTCTAAGCTGATCACCTCTAATACTGTATATAAATGTACAGTATGGTTTTCTCCAAAAACCGAACTTCCCTAAACCAGCCAATCAAGTTCTACTACTTTGTCATTATTTTTGGTAATTAACATAAGGAATTTTCTAATTGAATTATTCTGTGTCAAACAAGAAACATTACTCGAGAATTAATTGCTGTCAATATACAGATTCAGAATACATATCACGTAACGATTCAAACATATGCATTATGGACGCTTTTGTGCCAACCAAACCCTCCCTAAACTGGCCAAATGGGAAAAGTTCTACAGTGCTACGATATCACCAAGGTTAAAGAGCATTAATAGGATAACTTAAAGAACAACAAAGCAAAGCATATTTTCTGCATTATTAACAATAAATAATGATAAAAAGAAACATGGTATTAAAATATGTTTCCATATTCATAAAAGACTTAAAAAATGTGTTCGGAAAAAATTCTTATTAGCTTGTCAGAGGCAGTTATGAATTTTGTCTCGTAAATCTGGTACAAAATGGAAACTTGCAATACTTATGATATACATCAAAATGAAATCAAGCTTTGATTATAACAAACTCATTATAAAGCAGAATAGCAAAGAAGTAAAAGCAAATGAGCAGAAGGAATTAAAAGCACACCTATACAGCCCTTAACAGATTGACTTTTTCCGTTAAGCATGCTGGGAGTTGAGCATTCTTGGGTCGAATTCTTGGCATGCAACTCACTTCTCTTCCCTTGGCAGGATTCCTGATCTACTGCTGAAGAATTGGAGTTCTCTAAATAGGGAAAGGAAGAGATGAATCACATATTCTAAAATTTAATTTGGCATAGCAATTTTCAAACTAAGCCTTGTTATGTAACTCACAGAACCCACAAGTTTACAAAACACAAAATTTGAGAAAACAAAACCTATTTCAACATTGGAACACCAAACAGATCTGATAAATTATATAAAATTTGTAAAACAATAAAGGATTTGTGACCAGTCAACAGCTGTTATGATGTATATGTATTATACCTAGACACATGGTTGTACTATTTACTGCTTAGTATAAATAAAGGGAGATAATAAGCAATATGGTATACTGTGTGGATACAAGAAGCCACAAGGGACTCCTTCAATTTTTAGGATAAAGACGAGATAGAGACCAACACTCAAAATGTGCAAATTGTAACGGAGTTATAGAGGGTGGATCCACTGTGATGAACAAATATGAGAAAAACTTGGATTCCAGTCAGTCCTACATGTAACCATCACACCTTTGATAATAGCCAGTATAAGGTCGGTCCTCCAAGACTATATCAATTTAAACCAGTCTGAACTTATCTTATAATCTTTTTAACAAAAATTATTTCAATATAATCTTTACCGTCAAATGTAAAATCTGAAAAATTAACAGAATGCTAACATAGTTCTTTTTTTTTTTTTTTAAATGTTTCATTCAACATATGTGACACTGTATACCTTCCTGGGGGAAATTTCGTTCAGTTTCCTTGTCACTGCCAATTTTTCCTCCTTTCTGACCTGCAGACTGACCTTTAACACCCTTTTTAACCAGTGATGGCTGAAAAACCAATTCATAATCATCATCCGCGACTTTTCCTGCACAGTATTTTTTGCATTTCACTTACATCTATAGGTTTCATGTTACAGACGTAAGTTACTGAAAGCCTCAGTTTTCAAATGATTTTAGTCCTTTTTTTCAGTTTCTAATTTTCCTCTCTTATTCATGATAAATAATTGCTCCTAGGTCAATATATATCATGAACAAGCCAGCTTTCAAAATGGAAACTTCTTAATCAATATCCTTAAATTCCAGTTGTTTTACTAGTTAATAGACAAGTGAACAACTACCAGATACATGAAGTGTTCTGGATCTTCTAATGAAATTATTCTGTTTTAACATTTCCCTCTTTATCCATGTAAACTAAATGACAAGGTTATAACTTTAGGTTTTTACTTCCAAAAATTCCAATCTAGTCAGATAGAGATTGTTTGTAGATTAATGTACACAGAAGGAAAAAAATGTTTCATTAAAGAGTTAACATTGTTTTGACATTTATGTATGTATATACTACCTGTGTTGGTTCCGGTGATGATACTGAAAAAATTAGAAAATAAAAAGAAATGAATTCATATCAGGTAACAGAAATATACAAATTTGATTTGGTTTAATATGCAGTAAATTTCATAAATATGTCAATTTCAGGATATTAATGACAAAAAAATAATCTTCCGTCATCAAATTTGTATGTCAAGATTTCCTTCATTCTGATTGGATCAGAGACTGTCACATGCAGGTCCATACATAACATATGGACTCCATGATTCTAAATTTAATACTGACGGACATATGGACACTAGAATATGATATGAATGTCTTTGAGGATAATTTGTCCTATTCTAGTACAGGTGTTACTTATTGATTAAAAGCTTTAGAATTTTTGTACTGCATTAACAAAATTACATGTTTAGTGATTATTATGTATTTGCCTGAATGTTGAATTTTAAGATAAGATTATTTCATGAATATATATATAGGCAATAATACAATTACCTGTACATATGTTATATGTAAAATTAAGGATATTTGATTTTGGTCAATATGGTGTCACAGCTGATAAATGTATTATGATTTTATTATAATTTTAAGCATGAGCCTCATTTGTCTTGGGGTTTTCAACTGCTAAAAAAACTGTGTTTTTATACAGTCAAATCTGCTTTAACAACAACCTGTAAGTACCAGTTTTTAGTCCCAGTGTAATCGCTACAACTCTTAGTAACTCCATATAAAGGCCATGTTTGTCATTTACATAGAGGCCATTATAATTTATCACTAAAACTTATTTTCTGCTCCCTTGAGAGCCCATTACAGACAGGTTTAAATGAATATTCTGCTTTCACTAGCCTGTGTCATCTATACTCATTCTTTGTATACTAATAATTACCTGGAACCCACTTGAAGATGCGCATAGTGGTATCACCGATGGTTACCCATTTCTTCTCCCTGAAATACAAAGTTACACAAAGTCAGCATCAAAGTACTGTTCATGTAATGTTTGTGTAATCCTAGGAAATATATAAGTCAATTGCAACAGGTTCGGGATAAGTTGATTTTTTATTAGTGTGAAACGTCTACCGGTTTCGTCCGAACAGTGTGCTTCTTCAGGACCTGACTTACATACTTAGTTTCCCCTATTCTTCAATCGCCCTGCATACTGGGTGGTATCCAGGCAAGGGATATAAATAACCAACGGAACCTCAATAAGAATTTTTCGGCGTTGGCTCTACCCCTGGATTTATCCTAGGAAATATATACATACTAGCCACAATAAACCAATTTAGCTCAATTGGTTGAGTGCAAGACAGTTCAGCCAAAGGTCATACATTTGAGTCCAAGTGGAACCAATAAAATGAATACTGGCTTCTGTTACATTGGCACCTATGCAGATAATCTGGAACGGAATATATAAACTTAATGTAACAGGAAAGAGAACAATGTGTTTCCACCTGGGATCAAACCTGCGACCTCCAGTCTCTAATCTCTCATGTTAAGCTAGAAGTCAACCATGATCACATGTACAAGTAAAGTCGTGTTAGCCCTAAAATACCACATCAACCTAGGTTCTAATTCCCTGTCACCACAGGAAGGGTCATGATCACCATCTGTAACAGGAAAGTGTGCTTTCACCTGGGATCAAACCCGCGACCTGCAGGTATCTAGTTGGACGCTCTAGTGAGCTAAAGGGAAATTTCTTCTAAAGAGAAGCTAGAAGCCAACCATGATCCTTTATACAATTAACAGGTTGAGGTTTATTCTCAAGTTTTTTTTTCTATTTTTTTTTATATAGACCTATCGAAAAGCAACAAAAATAAAAATATGAATTGATAGTCTTCTTAGCCAGTACTTTTCGAACTATATATAACTGTTATATAGACTGTTAAAAGGTTTTTTAAAATACATGCAATTAATGTGAAGATGTATCAGGGTATTTAAGGAGGGTATATACGAGGGATGTGGGATGGTGTGGGTTGGGCAATGTTTTGATTCAAGTTTCCGTAAGGTTTGTACTTATATTTAGTCACATACCACTTCCGGACTTTGTCGATGGCACTAATAACCCGCTTAATGTCTTCTTTGGCACGACTTCTGGTCTCTGCTCTTATCGACCGCGACAACATGACTTTGAAAATTGCGCTTAATGTAATCAAATAGGTACTTTGTCTCTTCCACCACAGGTTTTCCACTGATATAAACAAAAGAGGGACCCGGATGTTCCGTTCGAACCACATTTTATATGAAAAGTCTAGAGAGACTCGAAGGATTAAAAGAGGCATAAAGGGCCGTAAATTGTACAAACGACACACATCACAGAGTTAGATAAAGTAGAGCCAAACTGCATCACACAACTGCTTCGAACTTCTAGGACCCGTTAGCGATGCTAAGGGCCTAATTTGTAAAGCATAGGAGGCAACTGGGGGAAGTCCAAGTCATCAAAAGTAATATCAAAATTTAGATGGAAATTAAAGTGCCCCGTAGCCATTCGATTAATCTTGACAAATTTTGGAAAGAAATGACTCTGTCCCACATTTAAGGTCCTACATGTAGCTACATAGAATAAAGTATAACAAGTGTGAAACAAATTACGTAGACCAATATTCAATCTGTAACAGAGAAGTGTTAAATCATTTAATAGAACATCTACGAAAGCGGACATATCAAGTGAAGAATGGTGAATATTAAAAAAAAACCCAATTGAATAATACCAATTTCAGTGTAAATAATGAAGAAGTTGTAGATAAATTAGATGAATTTGATAGTAGAGGCATTGTGTTCATTAAATTGGACAATACAGTAAGTCCGAAGGAAATTAAGAAAATCGCCAAGGAACTTTCAGATGGTAAAGCCCTAAATGCACATGGTTTTCTCAAAGAACAGATGAAGTGTGCTGGCAAGATACTGTTCCTCTTCCTAAACACACAGTACAATCACATCATGTAAACGTGCATTTTTACTTCTGGCAGCTTTGTTGAAGACTTTAATTATGACATTTCAAAATATAATTCCATGTCTGAATCTAAAATTGATTAAGCACAGGGAAAAAGACACTATCCTGTCGAGTGCCCCGACAAGGAATTGAACACGGGTCTCCAGATAATCGATAGGCTCAACTACGACAAAATCCTGAGAAAACGATTTCTGTACTCATGGAACATGTCATGGCAAAATTGAAGGCACAATGAAAGTAATTTGATTGGTTCCATAAGAAAACGACTAACCAATTGATTACAAAGGAGCGACATCCAACGTCAAGGCAATTACAATACACCGTTATGCGACCCAGAGATTCGTTTGATGAACTTCAAAAAATCTAACTACTCATTTCGTCTCGTCCACAAAGTGTCACACACGGAACCTTCAGTTTTGCCTTGACATATTCCAAGGATGTAGAGAGCGAAAGTGATCGAAATCCCTGGAGTATCGAGGGTGACTTAGAAGGAGCAGGGTGGTTATGGATAGGGAAATAAAGTATCTGCGACATGTTTGTGTAAAAAAAAGTATGAGGGAAGATTTTACTGTTTTCATAAACTTTTCCCAATCACGTGACAACACACAGCAACACATATTAAAGTTTGACTTGGTTTAGATATTATCAGTGATAGTTTTACAGGAACCGTCGACTCTGGAAATGTACTACGTTCTTGTGTACAGATCGAGAATTCGCAATTATCGGAGGGCTGTGACTTACGACAGTCGGTACGTGTTGTTCACCTTGTATCTAAACAAGTTAACCATGATTTTCCATGATGAGAAATGTGATGGAATATATGTAAATAAGACAGTACGAAAAATTCATATCTGTTTTACACAGCTAAGGTGTCAGGGATATTGTTTTTAGAAATACACATGTTTCGGAATGAAAGTTATTATTTTAAATTCATTTTTTTTTAATACAAGCAAGGAATGTCATTCTTGGCGAGTTGTGTAGAAGCTGATTCCACACCAATTATATGTGTATCCTAATTAAATACGGACTAAAAGTGAAACTAGGTTTTCACATTTCTGTTACTGAGTGATACTAAAGCTTGACGAGTCCGATCTGCAGACAGTAGACAGTTTTTTTTAATGAAACTGACTTCGAAAAATTCGGAGATCGACGGAAACAGAGAAAAGGAACTACTATACAAATTGTACAATAATTATGTTCCATCTTACCTAAACGACATCTTACCTGAACTAGACCATCTTAACTAGAACTTTAGAAACAGTGTCAGAATTATACCTGTATACAACAGAGATCTCAACTGGTCAGTCACGAAATGCTGCTATGCATATATGTTACAACTATATATTTGATTACGAAGGAGGGGGTCCCTAAGTTGTTTATCTTGCGTCTATTTTATTTTCAAATAAAAATGTGTTTAAACTGAACCTTTAAAACAGCTCCTGATAATTAGCAAAATAGAGAGAGAATCGTGAATCGTAGTATTTGGTTTATAAGTTTCCCGGACGGAACCAGACAACCCATGGGAAAATAAATCGCCATAAGTCATATTCAAGATAACTGGAGTCAATTTGTGAAAAAAATACTGTAATTAGTTATTGACAAGAACTAAAATACCTAAAGAGTACATATGAAAATGGAACAAAATAGTTCTATTTTGGAAGCATTGTAGTATATAAACTTTTAAGAAGTATTTTATTTAGTACCATGTATCGCCCTCCTAATCAGGATGCGCACACTAGATCCTCGTTTTTAAACTATTTCACGGACACAGTCCAATCCATGCAGTCTGAAATCCCACTTAATATCATAATCACCGGAGATTTTAACGACAGGTGTTCTTCGTGGAATGATCAGCATTCCACAAGTGAACTCGGACGTCGCCTCTTTGATGCTGCTACCCAAAATAATTTACATCAATTGATTCATGAACCGACACATATTACTCATAACTCAGCTCACATCCTTGATTATATTTTTATCGACAAAGCCCATTGGGTCGTTGATAGTCAGGTAACTACCCCTCTCTGTAATTTTGACCATAGTACTATTACCTGTAATCTGAGGTATCACGTACCAAAACAGAAGTCATATAAGAGAACTGTTTGGGATTATAAAACAGCAGATATCGAAGGTTTGAATAATGCTTTCTCAACTGCTCATATTAACATATTTGTTAACGTTTTTGATTCTCTAAGTGATATAATTACTACTGTAAATACTTTTATTTTAGATACCTGTAAATTGTTTATAGTGAATAAAGTTGTTACTATTCGTCCCCGTGACAAACCGTGGATTACAAATGAAGTACGCAGAGCTTTTAGGAAAAGGGACAGGTACTACAAGCTATTTCAGCGTACCAAAAATGATTTTGATAACTTAAGGTTCCAAGTAGCACGTCGAGAAGCAAATAGAGTCAAGCGTGATGCCTTAAAACGCTACCAAGATTCTACAATTAGAAAACTAAGTCATAAAAATACAAATCCAAAACAATTTTGGGCTATTTCTAAATCTTTGTTAGGCAAAAACAATGTACAACTTATTCCCCCACTCGTTGATAATAACCATCTCATACATGATGACCTGGATAAGGCCAACAATTTCAATAATTTTTTCTCTGAGCAGTGTACTATCCCTGAGTGTGTTGAGAAACCAGAATTACCTACTATTACCGTGGATGATAGTAGACCTACACTTTCTGATATATGCACAAATCCAGAAGAAATACGTAATATATTCAAGGCGTTGAACATTAGCAAGGCATCAGGTCCCGACGGTATATCTAATTTTATCCTTAAAAACTGCTGTCAATCTTTATGCTTCATTTGGTCCCACATTTTTAATCTCTCTGTCAGCTCAGGTATTTTTCCATCTATGTGGAAAACAGCTCAAGTTTGTCCTATTCACAAAAAAAGGTAATAAAAATATTGTCAGTAACTATCGACCCATTTCTCTCCTTTCCACTGTTTCTAAATGTCTTTAAAAAATGTATACAAGAGAATGTATAAATTCCTTACAGAAAATGACATTCTTATTAAGGAGAATTCCGGGTTTAAGGAAAATGATTCTACTGTAAATCAATTGTTGAAAATAATTCATAATATATATCAATGTATAGATGATGGTAAAGATGTATGTACAGTTTTTTTAGACGTTTCCAAGGCTTTTGATAAAGTGTGGCACGCCGGTCCTTTATAAACTAGAAAATGTTGGAATCAAAGGTAATCTACTTTGTTGGCTGAAAAGTTACTTATGTGAACGAAATCAATTTGTTGCCTTGAATGGCCAAGCTTCTGAAAAACGTTCGATTAACTCTGGGGTTCCTCAAGGATCAATATTACGACCTCTATTATTCTTAGTTTACGTTAACGACATCAGAGAAGGTATTTCGTCGGATATCAACTTATTCGCTGACGATACGTCACTTTCTTCGACAATATCTGGTCAGGCCTCTGTAGAAAGACTGAACAATAATTTATCTATATTGTCTCAGTGGGCGAAACGATGGCTAGTTTCTTTTAATGCTTTGAAGACCGAACTTGTTCTTTTTACTAAAAAACGAGCATTGGTTATACCTAACTTAATTCTTGATAATGTTGTTATAAAACATGTTAATACACATAAACATCTCGGTGTTTTCTTGTCTGGGAATCTGAGCTGATATTCTCATGTGTCAGAAATTGTCGGTAAAGCTAATAAAATTTTAAACATACTTCAGTCTCTATCGTATATAATCCCACGAGCCTGTCTTGAAACTCTCTATAAATCAATGGTTAGATCTATCTTAGTATATGGTAATGTATTATTTGATAATTGTAGTCAATTTGAATCCGACCTCATTGATCAGTGTACAGAGAAGAGCAGCTTTGATATGCACTGGTGGTTACAAGGTAACTAAATATACTAAACTGTTAAATGAATTAGGATGGGAATCTCTTAGTGACCGAAGAAGAAATTGTAGACTAAAAATGTTGTATAAAATTAAGCATGATCTTTGTCCTTCATATCTTAAATCTGTATGTCCCATACTTAACCATCGTGCTCAAAATTATGGCTTTCGAAATTTTGATACTATTCTTCCCATAACATCTAGGAAATCCTTCTTCCACCAATCTTTCTTTCCCAAGTCAATAAGAGACTGGAATAATCTGCCTGTACATTTTCGCTGTAGTTCTACATTAGCATCTTTCTCAAAATCTTTGTGTAATAGTACGAATCCTCTGTCTAAATCTCTGTATACATATGGACATGGAAAGGGCAAAGTGAATCATTGTAGAATACGAATGGGACTTAGTGCCCTTAACAAACATAGATTTTCTTATAATTTAACTGTAAATAAATTTTGTGACTTGTGTATACATTCTCCTGAAGACGAGAAACATTTCTTTTTATATTGCCCTATATATAACGGATCCCGTATTAAGATGTTGCGTCTGGTATGTAATGAAATTGCTCCAAATGTCAATCCGATTCTTGTTGTTGAGCTAATACCTGATGTTCTAGTAAATATATTACTACATGGATGTGAAACTTTAGACTGTCAATCAAACAAAGTTATATTTGATCAAGTTTTCGATTTCATAATCAATTCAAACCGATTCTAATCATCTCTCTCTCTCTCTCTCCCTCTCTCTCTGTCACTCTCTCTCTCTCTCCCTCTCTCTCTGTTAGGTGTGCGAGCAGGTGTGTGCTGTGTGCGTGGATGAGTGTGCGAGTATCAATTTAATGAATGAAAGGAATGAGTAAATGTAAGTAAGTTTTGTCAGTTTCGAAAATGTTTTCTTGTATTGTACTATGTAATGTGTTTCATGTCGAGGAGAGCAGCTAGTAGCCCCAGGGCTGTTTGCAATCCTCTTTAAACAAATCAAGAATTAAATTAAAATATAAACTTTTCTTTCAAAGGAAAAAGTAAAAGATACGAGATGTAAATGCATTTCGGATAAGCATTGCATACCAGACAGCTGGGCGATACAGGACTTCTAGACTTTTTCCTTTTTTCATTTGTTCTATTCACGTTAATATAAACTTGGAATATAGTGCAACAGTTTCCACTTAAAATCACATAAATTTCACTATAATGACAGGTCTGATCTTATTGAGAATCATTATAGATAACATATTGATAATCGCTTAATCATTAATGGTTATGATTTGACCTTCCTTACTCCCTTCACTATTTACATGTTATGTATAAGACATCTATATACGTTTATCATATTTAAAACAGCTACAGGTTAGCGATTTTTTACGATACAACGCCATTAACATATGGCGTTATGTAACAGTACTATATCACACCATATCGATGTTCTGAAGTTTTAAACCAACAGTCAGTGTTCTGAAATGACCGGCACCATTTGCCAACCAAGAACTAGTTATGTACATGTGGAGAAGGTCTGTCGATAACACTGTGTTATCTAGAAACTATCGTCACTTTAACACAACGAATAAACAATGGCGACAAGTGTTAGATTTCTTACCGTGTCGTTCGTAGCGTTTGCCATATTGGTAAGTTATACAGCACAAATAACCCTACTAAATCTATAATATGATTTTTATTACCTTATGTCGCTAATTGACATCGTCATAAATTATTCCATGCATTATTCATCATATTCATAAAATAAACATTTCCCTCCAGCTGGTACCTGAGTGACAATAAATCTAACACACCGTTAATTTTATACCCATACATGATCACTTTATGAAGCTGAGATTCATCTTTAATGTTAGTACTTTATATTGTGCGAAAAAATACGTGGAAATTACACAGTTATCACGGTAGTGAAAAACCAATATGATGAATATGAAAATCCTTTAGATTGAATCCGAACGATATGGACTTAACATATGTGTCAAGTAATTATGTTTTCCAATAAACATCCAGTTTTTATAGCAGTTTTGTAACACCGGTAACTAGACATCAATTGTGTAGGTAGTATGTTTCCTGCATAAACCGCATCTTTAACAAGATGCTTCAACCTGCCGGTAGCCAAATTGCAAGTCAACAGATTCCTTGAGTGCTTAATCAACTTTATGTATACAGGCTATTGTCACATCAGCAAAATACGCTTTTGGGGTGTTGTTTAACTTTGATTTATCCTTTTGGCCACAAGTTAGGGATCTTCCGTCGTTTCAAAAGCTACGCATAAATTAAGATGTCTGCCACTTCCTTAGATACGTTGACCATAAGATGTCGTTATCATAGGGGTTATCTCCGAAGCATTTAGAAAACGAAAACGTTTTTCTTTTTATCTCTTAATGTTTATTTTTAAGTTGCATTGACAGCTTTAGCGACAACAATATTGAATATTGAGAAATATTTAATGGCAGGCCGTATGGAATAGGACAATGTGGTAGATATATTCGCGTTTGCCGTCAACAGACGTTTGAACAAATAGGTGTCAGTAAAACGTACACTGATGACCGGAAAGCACTAACAAGCAAGACCGAAATAGGCACGTGATCACCGGAAATGGAATATTAGGTATGATGGCGAATCCACAGTTCTGATGAAAGCCACTTTTTACTTAGTTTGACAGGCAACAAAGTCTGTGTTTTGAGGTCAAAACATACGGCATACCATCAGGATCACATTCTGGGGACAATAATCGGCGAAGGAGATGTTACCGTTTGGAGATGGTTTTCTCTAAACTGTAAGCTTCGTTGGCATGACCTTGGTAAGATCATTCACACTTTAGTTGGTCTGCATTTTGATGCACATCCAACGGCAGATCGGCCTATCCTAATGGATGGCAATGCCAATCTAAACACAGAACGCCTAGTGCAAGACTATCTTCAGCAAGAAGTGACAGAGCTTGTCACATGACACCAGATTTGAACTCAGTTGAGATTGTGCGGACTTTCTCTGATACAATGTAAATGCACGGGATCCAAAATGCCAAATAATTGGAGAATTACGGCCGCGTTGATTATAGAGTGTCAGAGGTTTCCTCGGCTTCGGCGATCAAATATACGAGACAACGGAGAGAAGAATTATACTAGAAGCGTGGTGTCTATATTCAACAGAACAGAACTCGCTTATAGTTTTATCTTTTTGATCAAATAACATGGCTTTCTCTCAAACATTTTCCTGACTGGAAATGCCTTTCTGAGCGCGTCTGTTTAAATATGATACATTATTTCCGGTTCTGTAATTTTGCTAACGTGTACATATAGTTTCTTTATAAGCTTAAAATTTCCCCTCGTGCCCTGTTGAGTTGTCCTTGAATATTTGTCTTATTTAAAACGAAGAAATAAGCCCAGCGTTCGATGTGTGTGGTTGTTAACTTAAGGCCAAGTGTTCAATATGTGTGGTTCCCAACGTAAGGCCAAGTGTTAGATATGTGTGGTTCCTAACTTAAGGCCAAGTGTTAGATATATGTGGTGCCTAACTTAAGATCAAGTGTTAGATATATGTGGTTCCTAACTTAAGGCCAAGTGTTAGATATGTGTGGTTCCTTACTTAAGGCCAAGTGTTAGATATGTGTGGTTCCTTACTTAAGGCCAAGTGCTAGATATGTGTGGTTCCTAACTTAAGACCAAGTGTTAGATATGTGTGGTTCCTTACTTAAGGCTAAGTGTTAGATATGTGTGGTTCCTTACTTAAGGCCAAGTGTTAGATATATGTGGTTCCTAACTTAAGACCAAGTGTTAGATATATGTGGTGCCTAACTTAAGACTAAGTGTTAGATATATGTGGTGCCTAACTTAAGGCCAAATGTATATATTAGCAGAGACTTTTGAGTGGTTTAAACCAATATAGTGTATGTTTTAGACTCGGATAATGGTAATTATGGAGTATCTAAAACTATCGGCGGTTTTCCAAGGAAATTGAATTGACCACAATGAATATTATTTCAGTATCTGACCGATTTGGAATACATTAATTGACCGATGTATTTTTAATAATCCAACGTTTTGATGAAAAGTAGAACAACTCTTTAAATATTGTAGACAATTCGATGTAATAGCTATTCTTTGTCTGAAGTAGACATTGAAATCACCGGATCAATTTTACTGTACATGAAACATACCTGTACATTTATTATACAGATGGATGTTAATAGCTTCCATTCCATTGCATGCCGTTCAAAACAATGTTTTTCTATCGTTATGTAAAGACGTTTTATTAATTTCTGATAGTTTGGTACGTTAGAAGGGTGCTATTCCCAACAAGACTGTGGTTCCAATGAATGCTGTGTCTCTAATAATCCCCCTAGAGGAAAACGAATGTCACTAGTATTGGCCGGTCACTGTCAGGTCATGGGTCAACAAGGGTCACGTGAGTAAATCACTTGGTAGTTTGAATAACATAATTGGTGACTATGACCAAATTTGTGTACATAAAAGTTAAAACTGTATGAGTAACGTTCGTGATTTCTCCTAGTCATCAACCATTTTCAGTAACATAAAACAACACCTAGGGTTAATGCTCTTCTTTCGGACCTCAATTTCAGAAAGAAGATATCAGAATTTTTCAAACAAGTCACAGTAATGTTGCATTATATTTCAACAATCAAAGCGATAGTAATGTTGCATTGTATTTCAACAATCAGAGTGTCTGGTGCGATACGGAGGAGGAAGCAATACTCCTCCAACCGATATGGTGTACGCATGCCCATGTGGTTCTGGCCTGATGTGCAAGGGAAACGGGCATTTTGAAGTCCCGTTAGGAGAATCGGGTACTTATTCCTTGTTTGATATATAATTAGTAATTAATACAGAAAATAACTTCGAAATATTTTTTTCTACGATCAGCTCTGTGAATGATTGTAATAAGTTGGACAGTGTAATAGCTCACATTCCTCACTGCAGCAATAAAGAACATGCCAACATGTCATTAGATCCATAATGCAAACTCCAACTCTATAATACTAGAGCAAAATATGAACAAAAGACATATATACACTGAGACTACTGAAAATATACAAGGATAATAAGACCAGATGTTCCGGAAGAGTAAGCATCTTTTACTTTATCGGCGACACCCGCCATGTAAATCTCCGCCAATCCAAGATTCGATAAATACTGAAATGTTCAAACTCCGACAAAAGACCTCGCAGCAAATATTAATAATAGAAATATTTAATCCTTTATTAGCTCATAGGCTTAGATATTTGTATCCAAATTAAGTTTACCTTCTGATGTCAATTTGTGGAGAAATGTTTCGCAATTGTATTCTATAGAGAGGCAGAATGTTCTGGTCCATGCTGGAGGTCTTACCGTTAAAAGGACTGTAGCTTGAGGAGATTGTGCAGCATGTTATTGCAGCAAGCTCTGCTGCCAGGGCTAACAATAGAATCTTTAACTTACTAAATGTTCTTGTCAGTTGATTCGCTGATTCTTCTTTAAGCATTAGATATTCTTTATGGATTACTAGGTACTATTGAAAGTTTCCACTGTAAAGAAAACTATTAAGCTGATGGATGGGTTTTTGAGTTCTAATGATGGACTTCTTACAAAAATTATCTATATAGAAACATTATAGCATATGTCACTAATATTTCGATTACAACAGCACGTACCTTTCGTACGTTTACAAAGTTATTTTAATGCTGACAATTTTCATTTTATTATCAGGTCTATGTACACATCACTGAAGACAGAGACTGATTTGGATTTCTGGATAGCCATTCAGTATGTATTTTAGTGGACAAATAAAGAACATTTTGATAAAATTGTCCCTTGCTTTGTTGCTTTTGACATATATGAAATAAGACATCTCCCAAATGGTACAAAAAATATACAAATGAATAGCACATTTCAGTACAACGTAGACGTAGCCAAGTAGAAAAAAAGAACAAAACAAAAAACTAAGCAACCAAAAAAAAAAAAAAAAAAATTTCAGAGAGATATATTTGTCGAAATCTGGGGACATGCACTAATCCTATAGTACAGTACAATTTCGCAATAACAAAATATCTGCTAATTTCAGTAGAACGTCTGTTACAAGTGTATATTCTGACCCTTGCCACAATTTGAGTGAATTAAAGAAATAAAATATTACATGCAAGTGACGATAAAGCATTGGACTAAAGATCCACCAGCTGTGATTACCATTTGCAATCATGAAGACTGTACAAAAAGACAAACGAAGTGATATCATATTTCATTGAAAAATAATGAATGAAACTGCCTCCTAACGTAGCTTGTCAGTCTACATTTGGAAACCTAGGCGAATAAAGAAAGTATATGTTCGATAGAAATGTCAAAATTCAGATGGTTAGGTGCACTAGCCCACAATTCCATACATATCATAATACTAATATACTACTCTGTATCTTATTAGTTCAGTAGAAAATCAGGTACAAGTGTATAAATGACTTAGATTTGAACCATTTTAATACCAAGCGGAAGTGAAACATATATTTTGACTTTGATCTAGACCGATATAAGACTGAGCGAAAATTAAATATTACGGCAAAATATCAAAACAATGTTTCCGTACACTGTCGTTGTGCTGTTTGTGTATCATATAGGTTACCTGATTGCACATGACAAAATTGCTGATAAGATTAACCAGGGTCACTCTCAGTTTTAAATACTGGTCTTGCATACAAACCAAAATGGCTTTCGGTTCAATTGCTATCACATTTTTGCTGATGACAGTGCTGTTAATGGTAAGATATACTTACTTATGTACACATATTTGGTTTATGTTATCGCAATTAAAATAACTTCAAATGTTAGAGTTGCCGAATTATCGGAATTTTGAATTGTCTTCCAATTATCATTGCTTAATTTTTTTCTCTCTAAATGTGCAGCAAATATCGACCTTTTCCGATCAACAAAACGAGATCCTTACTACTCTTGTAGTTAGGTAATCTATGTAGCGTTACGCTGGTGGCAGTCTCCATATGGTTTGGGTAGTATATGTCTCTTGTTGACATGAACATATCATAATCAAGAGTCTCAAACAGCTGTCGTTCGATTAATCATATGAAACAGAACACTTGTTACAAATTCAATTGCTGAAATGTGCCAGCTGCATGTTTCTTATCGTTCATTTCATTCAAATCTCAAATAGAGACAAAGGCGATGTCAATAGCAATTTCTTTTTTTATTTTATCAATATGAAGAGAAATGCATTCACAACTGAAGGAGATGTGACCAGTCACAATCTTCCAAACAAACAGAGGTTTTGTTAAAAACCAAAAACCAAAAACATGACCAACCCTCAGTCGATTAATACGTGAAACTTTAATCAAATAACAGCTTATGGAACAATACGATATTCTCGATATTCACTAATCTATGTCTATCATTGAAAACTTGGGTCAACTTAGTATTTCAGATTTTAATGTAGCCAAAAGAAGTTTTAGCAGCAAATGTAGTATAAAAATAAAGTAATATATATTTCAAACAAACACCCCCTCCCCCTTTCCCCACCCACCCCCATCCCCCACCCACCCCCCAAAAAATTATAAGTAATAATTATATGAAAATCTACTTATAAATTTGCATAAGCTATGTATATCATGCCACTACCTTGCACATTTCAATGATTTCATTTTTAAAAAATGAAGTAATAAAGCTCACTGGAAAACACACACACATATACAATCTTAAAAAGTCATATTCATAAATATATGTACTCATAAATAACATACACAATGTATTCTAATTTGTGTGGTAATAGTAGGTTTCCATATCCTATGTATGTTTCAAAACAGAGCCAGGTTCACTTATCAAAAAGCTGTAACTCTCAACTCGATTGTGGAGCCAATGAATGTTGTGTTACCAATAATCAACCAATCGGGAAACGATTGCTGCTGATTGTACAAGGTCATTGCCAGCTTTGGGTAAAGAAGGATCACGTGAGCATATATTGTTTTTTTTTTCAAAATTAACTCAGTATTTGCTACAGTTGTGTGTAACATAACTGAATTTTAAAAAAACAATACAAGATCACATATAAGCGTCCACTGTATTCCATATTTTTAATTTGATTATATTGAAAACACTATCGCGTAAGTGAATGTTGTGTTTTTATATTGCAAACACAACATTTTTTTTTAAATACCTTGTACTAGTTATCATTTATTTTTGCATATTTCTTTGTAAGTATTTTTCTTGTGACATGCGGTGTGAAATTACAAACATCGTTTCTTATCTTTCGGTATGATAAACGAAATACACGTTTTTAGTAGTATGTGAGGGAAAATTCTATAGAAAGGATCACTTCTAACTACATAGATTGCCTAACCCGTTACGGAAGTGTCAGCACGCCGCCTTCTGGGGTTGTTTACTCGTGTCCATGTGAAGGGCATCTCATGTGCAAAGGAAGCGGGCAATTCGAGGTGCCCCTTGGAGAAACAGGTATTATAGATAACGCGTTTGCTATCTACATATATTAGCCAATTAATATTAGTAAGACAAGTATTTTTCCTTGCCTATTAAGTTTAGTAAACCTTACTAAGGCGAATTATATTAATTTAACAACACCAGAACAGTAATACCTACATGTATTATTGTTTGATTCATGTAGGTGATAACTAAAATTGCAATCAGTACTCTTATTTTACCATTTTCAGTCATTTGATAATGTACCTCTTCCCTAATAGGTAAAGATTCAGAATTGATACACAAAATAACCCTTCAAAAAGGAATCGACATTTTCCAGGTTAAATATAGGTAAAACACAAATCAAATGAGCTATTTTTATTTTGCAGGAGTTTGCACTCATCATCACTAGAACCGAAGTAACTGCATTGCTTCGATACTTTATCTATGGAAAAGTAATAAAGAATTATGATGATGTCATGTTTTGTATTGACGAGAAGAATTACAATTTGATATTATAACTTGTTTATTTTATGACACTATGCCGAAGATGCCGATGTTTAAGACCTCGTTTCTGGATCTAATAAAGTTTAGCTGAATTAAAGTACGATGCTACCATCTTGCTCACTTTTTTATGATGTGTCTATTAACTAGTCACACTCTTTTAGGTCTTCGTGTACATAGTGTTATAGCATTGGTCGTGTACACTACATCTTCCATAGATTGTGTTATTAGAACTTTTATTCTATTGACATGACCAATCTGCAAAAAAGTATGGTATGAAAAATCAACAAAAACAAGAAAGTACCAACATACCCACATAATCATAATCAAAACTCATATTCAATACAACTACGGCAAAATATTAACAAAAGAAGTTTACACGGAGACTCTTGAAAAAGTACAATGATAATAAGTGTTGCGGAAGAATAAGCGTTTTCTGCTTTATCGGCGACACCCACAATGTAAATCTTGGCCAATCCAAGAAAGTAATGTCGCGTTCGCAAATAAGAACAAGGTATACAACAAACGAGCTTCAAACACGTCCAGTTCCATATCGCAAAAAGAAACAGAATATTTCGTAATAAGATCACTATGACGACCGTAAAATTTCCCCATACTCTTCATCAACCCGTATCTTGTTCCAGCACGAAAGTTGTGATAATGGGAACAGGCCTTGAATATCGATTCAACTGCTACATGTAAAAACCATTGGTTGGCTATGTAGACATATTGCTATCCAGAAATGGAAAATTCACAACAGGGAAATTGAAATCATCACGTTTATAATACAGCTTGGTCGGAAACTGCCTTTGTTGGTTTCGTTGCAAGTTCAAGTATTACCATATTCCTGATCACATAGATATCCTGTTTACAATGGTTTATAAGGTACCTAACGTCCTTAAAAGATACCTTATGTACTACCCTAAAAACATTCATGATTTTAAGAAACATAGGAGTATGTATTTCATGAAAATAGTTAAAGCAACGAAATTATCTTCGTCTGTTTACTATTTTACACTTATGAAATGTATTCGTGATCTGTTTACGTCTAATTGATTCATATTTACAGACTGTCCGTTCTCATACATATGTGTCAGACCTTCGATTGTGATATCGTGTCTACTGATACGCTAACACTATCTGTGTCTAAAAATTACTACCTACATTTATAACGAAAATGTTGAAGCGATCTGTTTTAATCCAATTAATCCTTGCATCAGCCGTCATATTGGTAAGTTTGACTAATGTTTTTTGAATCGTTAGACTTTATTTCAGATTCATTGTTCCTTACATAGGGAACAAAGCATAAAATTGGAAATGTCTCTTGCCTTTTTATCATTTTTTATGTTTTACAATGCAAAAAATTGTTGAATCAATATTGGCTATACAATGTATCTTTGTAATCTATAGCTACTTATGAGAAACAGAATTATATTAGGAGTTGTTCATGTTTTTATTAAGTAACCACACGTAGGTGCTATCGCCTATATACTTAGACGTATACCAGTAGCCTTAGCCGACACTACGCCCACTGTTTCATTTAAACATTCAGACTGACTGTCAGTAATGAAAAACGGACTTTATTTCAAACCAACCAAAAGAACTGCAACGTTGCAAAAACCTTAGGACTGGCTTTCTTAGGTACTTACAATCGCCATTAATGCAGCACCATGGCGGTTTAATGTTTAATTCATTTCTCAGTCGATCGAATACAACGCATTAAAGTTTCTGAAACTAGATAAAATCGACATAACAGCATACGCATTATTGGTTAAAGTCAGCAGAAACATTCATTATGGAAAGATTTACACCGAGGTCCTTGGAAAAGTGCAAGAGAATAATATAACCTCTGGAGAATGGAATGCACATCAATCTAGGACAGTCGATAGACAGATAACAAATAAATAAGAAGACATACTGACGAGCATAGAATCTATTTGATGGATAGAATCAATGAGATCAGGATGACGACTGAAGCTTACTCCGAAGCCATCAACATCATACTTATTTCAAATTTGGAGTGACATATTAACATGAAAAAGGAAGCAACAAAGCAGCTATCCAGAAATGGTGAATAAACGTTATAATTTAGTTGTAAGCTGTCCCAGTTTCATTTTAACGATTAATAAGTTTCATGTTATTCGAATGCAATACATCATTATTGATCATGTTTCTTAAAAGTTGAGTCATGACTGTTTTTTCACATGTTCTGAAATGTTCTTCCATAAAATCAATCGCTCAGTCACATATTGCAACAAAGTACTAAGGCCACCGTTGAATATACGGGTCTTCGTATTAATTCCCTGTTTAACTTTTTCAGGTTGTTTCGGCAAAGGACTGCGCAGCGCCTTCAGACTGTGCGAGCGACGAATGTTGCGTCGCCAACATCCAGCCAATCGGAAAGCGGATTCCAATCGCTGCGGGTACCTGTCGCGCCTTAGGCCATGCTGGCTCTGGTAATTGTTTCTAATTTCAGTGATACATACACATGTATTATAAACCAATATGATTTTGAGTCATAATGTGATATAGCTGAACAAAAACTCTTTTTGCTGGGCTGTATTCTATTGTGTGGAGACCTTACGTTTAAGATTTGCAAACATGCAAAATAAACAGTTACATCTTTCATTACATACTAGATTTAGTCCATTAATTTTCGAACTCCGAACATTAGGTAACAAGCAGCTGTTTCCCGACAGTAGGATCGATAATGCGTTGCTAAAATTTGTCCCACCCATGCTCGATCGTGTTAAGGTTAGATGAAAGACTGTGCTACTCCATACGCACGGTAGTTTCTGCTTAAAGGTACTCATTCACAAGTCTAGCTCTATGTGGTTGAGCATTGTCGTCCATCAGTACAAATTCAGGGCCAACATCACCCACAAAGGGTCTTACCATTATACTGAAGGATTTCACCTTGTATCCGTAACCCTGTGAGGCTACTGCCTTCAAATACGTACAAGCCAGTCCGACAAGCAAAACTGATTCTTGTCTAAACCATTACCGAGCCCCCATCGTAACGGTCATGCTCAACGTCGTAGCAGTCAGCATACCTCTTACCCAAACTCTCGCCGTATACTTCTCCAGGCATCATGAAAGTCCCAAAACCTTGACTGATCCGTAAAATTACGCTGTTGCTTATATACATGGTTAGCTGCCGAATGCTGCCGAGTTGTATGTGACGGCGTGTGAGTCGAGGATGTACGGCGGATCTGTAAGCGCGTAATCCAGATGTAAAGTCTATTCCTTACTATTTGCAAAGAAAGTTTTCTTACAGTTGATTGACTGTAATCGTTATTCGCCATAGTTGAACTTGAAATTCGATTTCGTCTCGTAAGAGTTCTTAAATACACAGTCATACATGTTGGTCTACCCGATCGAGGTCTCTCGGTGACATTTTCGGTCATCTAAAAGCGATTCCATAATCGCGAAATGACACTCTGTAACACATTGACGTGTGCAGCAACAGTGAGTATCCTGTTTGCAACATCCTGATTGTTCGGCCAGTCTCTGCAGATGTCATGTGACGTATCATGCTAACAACTGTTCAAAACAGGATGCAAATTGACAGGACATTCAGAAGAGACACAAAACGCGTTGATTGATTTGACGTTAAGTCTACACAGACTTTCAATAAAACCACAACTGAGTGTTTAATTTAAACATGAAGTCTTGTCGCACGTTTACTGTAGGTTGCATGGGCAAACAGTTACCGAAAAGTTATTGTATATACATTGGTAATGAAACAGTGGTCAATGAGTGTCAAGCTTAATTAATTTTCATGGTACAAAAAGGGTCATATATATTTACAGTCCTTTACTTTTTATGTCCAGTAAGTGAATACAGACCGATGTAAAACATTCTCTCGACACCTTTCTGCGCAAATGACGAAAGTCAATACATCAACAGTAACCAGGACATATCATTGTTGGGCACAGTGTAAAATACATCCATGTTTTCATAATGAGGAGTTCAGACAATCGACCGTGACAAACAAAATAATATAATGAATGGATAGTAAAAACCCTTCGGACCAGATAAGCACCCCATAATACACACATATAACATATGACACATTGGTATAAACCATTCCCCAAACAGTAAATGGTACTTGAGAAATCAAAAGCAAACATTACTCAGAAAACATCCTTACGTACCGACGTATTTTTCAGGCAGAAACCGGATATCCAGATATTTTTTTTATCTTATCCGTGATTTATGAATATAAAACTTGTGTTTATATGGGTGTTTATGTTGTTCAAACGAAAATTAAATGTCACTCAATAAATTTACGAATGCGAAACGTACCGACGTATTTTTCAGGCAGAAACCGGATATCCAGATATTTTTTTTTATCTTATCCGTGATTTATGAATATAAAACTTGTGTTTATATGGGTGTTTATGTTGTTCAAACGAAAATTAAATGTCACTCAATAAATTTACGAATGCGAAACAGTAGAGCTTAGTTATGATTTAAACTAGCTTACAGCTGTTTCGACCTCTAGGAGACGAATGAGTGAAGTTTTATTATGGTTTTATCTTCAATTAAATTTTCTTGACAAAGTAAATACATGTACATGCACCGAAATGTCGTTGTGGTTAAATGTAAATATTCATTTTTGACAAATTTCCCAACAGGTTGTTACGCTAGCTATATTCACTCGCCACCTATTGGTCTGGCGTACGCATGTCCGTGTGGTCCCGGACTCGTGTGCAAAGGAAGCGGAACCACAGTGATTCCGATAGGCGAGGCTGGTAAGTATGGGTAGTGATTGGCAGTCACAGATATCATGAAAATTTTGTTAATTTTAGATCAGAAAATGTAAAGGTTTAAACACTAATGCACATCACGACGTTTTAATTTGAAAGTAGATGACATCTGTACATACAATTTTATTATGACACTAAATAGACCACGGACTGTAATATATGGTACTCGACATTTAATTTAACAAATGATACCAGATCTGATACCACTAAAGTACATTTAGTAATTCGGAACAGACACTGAATTTCATGTTGATACAACTTACTCTCTTTTTCAAAAGTGCATCTCCCCTTTTCCTTGGTAATCGTTAAAATAATTCCCTCCCTTCTTTCTGTTTGACAGTAATTTACTAGTTATCTCCCTTTTAACAAGCCACTCTGATTACTAGCACCATAAATAATCAGAAGACTTAAATTATCACGACTCTTATTGTTATAATGATAGACAAGAAACATTAATAAAGAATATTATTTTTTACAGGAACCTGTGTAGTCCACTGAAAAGGACATTGTGACATACGGTTCCAACTCAGAAAATTAATAAGTAATAATATCCAATATTGTTGATTACAATATACATCACGATTTGTAGTGCCGAATACACTTTAGTGAATAAAAAAAAATGGAATAAATTTAACCGCATTGGATATATTTGTTCATTATGGAATGAAATGAATTCGCGTGTTAGGACTTGTAATACTTGAGGTGACCGGAATACACAGGGAAAACACATCTGGATTGGCAGGTTACTACACAAGTTGGATGGGAGAATCAAACCCAATTTTGAAGGATGATTTCGTTACCACTGGGTCACGTGACCACATGTAAAATGAATTATCCTTTATTAAACTCTAAAATGTGCATATAGAACTCTTCAAGTACATTATTGATATTATACACATGTATGTTTCAATGCAACAAGTACTTATATCATTAAAATATATTGGGTATTAGAGGGATCCACAAATTTTAAACCATTCTATGGATATGTTTTAATCATCATTAAGAATTGTCCAAAAATGTAAATATATCAAAAGTCTAGTGTAGTGATGTATTCATGCAGGTGTTTACGCGCGTGAGGACGTACGTGAATGTTTGTACAGCGTGTGGAGAGGGCAAGTCTGCATGTGTGAGAGTGTGAGAACAAATATTGCCTGAGATTTTCTTAGATAAGACACAGTCGCAAACTTAGTTTTCATGCATCATGCTACACAAACGTTTTCTTGCATAATTGTAAAACAAGTTATCTTTGAGCAGTAATTGATTGTATACGAAAATGTAACATTTGTTATTTTTTCTTAAATTGATCGAGTTTTGTATAATTATTATCGTTTCGTGACGTTTATAAAAGGATATATCTAAATATATTTCACTAAGTACATTTTTATCAGCTGATACCGGAAAAAAATATAAAGAAATACAAATATAGCAAAGAGCACTAAATACATTCATACAAACTAATGCCCTGGTAAAATATGATTTCTTTATGTATGTTCAATCAGTACATAAATCATTCCATACCACATGACAGGTAAGGAAATATTAATTAAATAGACGGACATTAAATTTCTGTTTTTCCCTGTTGGTTCTTACTGTAGAATGTAGATACACACATCTCTCGGTTACTTATCAAAATGTCTTTCCGTTAGTATCAATATGCTGTACATTTTAGAGGCACAGAATCAACTTCAGTGGATATCGTCCTCTGCACTTTTAATAACACGAACAAATAATACCTATTCGTATAGATTCAACAGTTTATTTAGAAAAGTAAACAACTTGTATGTCGCTATGTACACAACTCAAAACAACGCTGGATTACCAGAGTATTGCCGACGTGACGTACTATGAAATATGACAAAAAACATGATAAAATAATTCCTCTACAGACAATGTTCTCTTTTGTTTCATAGTTTTACAATTTCATTAACTTAAGAAATCAACTATAATATCATACACGAACTCTTTTCCTGTAAACAATGAAAGCATGCCAATGACAGATAAGAATTGTGTAAATATTATATTATAAACTATACCTGAATATCCACATTTTTTTGTGTCAACTTGTTCATGCATTCTCGATTAAAAGTATCCTGTATCAAAGCAATTTCAGAAATATCAAGTCAATTGAAGGATGCTTGTTTCATGAAGTAGTACATATATAAATCGTTCCATTTTGAATTTCAATAAGATGTAAATCACCTGTAGGCAACATTACTTAGTCACGATTAACATATTAAACAGTACATGTATTAATGACAATTCAAGAGTTTATTTTTTAGATCAATACAAAAAAAATTTCCCTCTATTGTAAAAATTTGAAAGAATATTTAATCAAAATATAGATCATGTAATATACATACTAAAGAGCACTGCACCAAGAATAAAACGATGTATTAAGAGATAAGCGAGTTATTTTTTAAACAGCAGTTTGTAGTAGAGTTAGTTATGTACATACACAATACAGCATAATGCTTCATGGTACAGCATTGCGCAATGACTGGCGTTAATGACATCATTTAATTACTAGTTTGTCATCAAAATAACCCTGAGTTATATACAGATAACACAACATTGCATTAAACTTTCACAGAAAGCTATTCTAGTTCAAACAATGATACAATGTAACAGTTAAAACCATAATAATTCCGTCAAAACTGGACCATCACAATTATGTTGCTCTCTGCTTTTATTTGTGATAGATAAAGGTATAATAATCTACTCAGGACACAAAACATGAAATAATGTTATGCTTGCTGACACCGTTTTACGGTACCGAGATATTTTCGCCCCCAGATATGTACGCCCTAATTCGATTCACGTTCATTTCGCTCTGTGAGGATTATCCGTGTAACAAATTTTCGCCTCCATCTTAAATTCACCCTAGCTGTCCATGACAGAAAATTTCCCGGTATACAGTATCATTGCTTTAACACTGGAATTTATTTCCACAGTTATCAAAACAGTTTTTTTTAGTTTTGAATAATTTCACTTTGGTAAAAAAAAAAGCATCAAGAAAATGTAAACATGACAGCATAATCATAATTCAAACTCATATTCTGTAAACCTAGGGCAAACTAAAGACTAAAGAAAGATTTAATCGGAAACTATTGAATACAAAAATGTACAAGGAGAATAAGACCAAGTGTTCCGGAAGAGTAAGCTCAAAGGCGTATGATGAGTTATTTTTCTGTTGTCGGTGTAATGTAGCGTTGTTTAATGAATTGTTTGCCCTGAATATATGAAATGCATTCATTGCATTTTGTATGTAATGAAGCTATGTATTTATGTTTCGAAAAAAATGCTCTGAAACTTCGCAAAGTCTTTGTTAATATTGCTCTGAAATGCATTCACACACTATTGTGTGGGTACAATACCCAATTTGAACGAAACCCGCCGATATTACCTATAATGAATAACACTATTTTTACACTTGACAAAGATACATTCAACAATGGTATTATGTAATGAAATCACGTTTGTTCAGAAACATGTATTAGCCAACAAGCACTGTACAACAATGTCACTGTAAAATAGACAATAATTAAGGCCAATGGAAGTGCGATCACAACCCGTGGAAAATATTCTCCAATTACCAAACATCGCGCGTCCTGTCTGATTGTTAACTTAAGTGTCTCTTCCCGGCGACCGAGATCACCCTATCTCACGATGAATGAGTTGACTGATTATAATTTTTTCTCGGTTTCCTCCTTCTCTCCATGGCATCTACGCAGGTAAAATGTTTGATGACGTGACGCAATTGAATTGTTGTTATGACGTCATACTTTTACCAACCTAGAAACCTCACATCCTCGTGGAGTATGGCGAGGAAATCTCTCCCTATTTAAAGCCTGTGTAGATCGGTAGCTAGGAAATTTGCACATTGGCATATTTCGGATTAAATCTAATTGACATTTTCGATGTCTGATTACAATACGTTAATAGAAAATTAGTTTGAGTTATTATTTACATTTAGCGGGTTTTGACATTTTTTTCAACACGATGAAGTAATTTTCACCTCCAATGAATATAAAAAACCAAAAAAGTCAATTTGGGCAGTGTGTAAAAAATATTGAACACATTCGGCTCGATCTATCTCGTAAAAAGAAAGATTCTGGAGATGATATAGCATTTGTGTCACGTTTCTGTCCGAGGGTCATTAATATATATTAAGATAAACCTGTATCAAACATGGTAATGGACGACTGCCACAGCTTAAGAATAAGAGACGTGATGAACTAGAGGAACTGATTTTGAAGAGGTGTTGATAGACCGTTTTAGATCAGGGTAGAATTGAATGAGAGAGTTAACGGCAGAGCAGACAAAGAGGGAAAACATATTGAGATGAGGAAGAGAAGGATAAGGTAGGGAGGATAGAAGTAATTGTATGAAAATAGAGACTGCGAATCGTGAAAGAGGAGGAGAGGAGCAGGGAGGGTGTACTAACATGACAGAAAGGAAATGATGATAGGGTTTGATAAGAGAATATAGAGTGAGAGAGGAGAAGAGGAGCAGAGAGGGTGTACAAATGACAGAAAGGAAATGAGGATAGGGTTTGATAAGAGAATATAGAGTGCTAATATGGACAAATGAACATTTTTGACAAGGTTTGATCTGATAACAGAGGATAAATGTAAGCAGTCAAAATATGGAATATTAGAGTAAGTAGACAATAACAGGAACAAGGTAAACATATACTTATACATATATAAGGAATTACAGGATCAGAGGATAGGAGGTGATAGAAACGTCGTGAGAGAGCCACATTTGGACCAGGTGATGAGTCAGGAAGGAGAATCATAATGACTATAACAATGCATTATACATCAAACCTATTATTTCATTTTTGTGTTGATATGACAGAAAATTATATCTTTTGAATAGAAACAGAATTAACGTCAGCAAATCCTGAAGAAGTAAAAATTTGCTTATATCATAAAACGTTTTACATTAGGAATCAGTTGTAGATTTGTAACACTGCCTCCACATATAATTCTACACCGATGTATACACAAACAGATTTTCGATTGCGGAGAATATAAGCTTACACGTTTAAGGTAAATAAATGTATAATATTACATGTGCAATTCACCACAAGATAAGTTCTGGCAAGTAAACGCGAGAACACGTCTTCAAAGAAAACCGACTAAAATTATGCAAATTTAAACATTACCATATAGTATCCACATTTTATGAAACGTATCAAATAGAGTGTTACATTGGCATTGAATATCTAATGAACCATTTCTATAAATGTACCTTGAACTTGACTGAGGTCATTTTGAATTTGAATAGCGTTTTCATGCTTTGATTGTGATATATTGTGGAAGGAACTTCTCCTAGCAATGCAGTTGGACATGTTCCCTTTGCTAGTATTTAGGTGACAATTATTTTCAATTAGTGTCCCTTCTGACGATAAAGTTGATACACAGGGCAAACTATTTCTGCTTATCTTGCAAAATCCATTTTCACTTTTCTTATGATCCTTATTCTCCAAATGATTACCATTTGATACGCATGAATGATGTTTGCCTTTTTCAGTCAAGATATCATTATTCCCCTTCGTATAACATATCGATCCATTTGATTGACAACATTTATGGCCGTGGTCTATGTCAGGTTTTTTCACTTCATTTCCTGTTTCTGAGTCTTTATTTGGTTGTGAATTTTTGTCATCTGAATAAGCGTTTTCAATTTTTGCTACAGGGTGCGCCAGGGTGTCTATATCATGCACCACTGCACACACTGAAAAGACTGTTGGCTTCACTCTGAGGGGTGGCTGATCGTCTTTTAAATCATCTTGAATTACAATTTCAGGTAAATCCTCGCCATTTTCTGTGTGTTTCTCGGCGATCTCCGTTACACAAGTAGTAACACTAGTTTTGCCATTTTCAGTAATTGTCAAGACGTCATTTACATCGTAGTCCTGTTTGGCATCGGAGCGAACAGACACTAAGCGACGTCTACGCTTGGAAGACGATAATGGTGACGTGGTTTGATAGGATAATTCACATTGGGTCTCAGCGTCAACCATACGTACTGGTTTATGACACAAATTATTCTGTATTAATTCTAGGTTTTCTTCTGTACATTTTTTGCTTTTTTTCTTAGCCACTTCATCTTTTGTATTTCGCCGGGACATTTTAGGTGCATCTTCGGAGACCGATCTCCTAAGGTTTTCTAATCGGATGACATTAGATATACTTCTCGATGGACTTGGTCTGTGGCACTCTGTGCTCATCTGTCGCCCATATGTCCTGTTTGTTGCCGACTGTAATGACTCTGCAGATGCAGCGTTAACTGTTATGTTCATTCTCGACCCTGTCTTTCGTGGGCTCCCATCTATGCGATCCACACTATTGTATCGAACACTCTTTGGCGACATCGGTGATTTTTGATAAGCGCCCTTTAATCTCATATAGTTGTCAAGAGCTGGTTTAATAGAAAATCTACTCTCCTGTGGTAGTTTAACTTGACCTTTCGCAGTCTTTTTCGTGAAATGGGGTTGTTTCGGTGATGGACTGCCATCTGATGGTATCTGTTTCAATTCAATTTCAAGGTTGCTTTCTTTTTCTATTTTCTGAAGATATTGTGAATATGACGTGACTGTGTCGTACATTTGAGAGTCCATGCGATACTGTAGAGATCTGGATGACGTGATAGTTTCATAAGCACCGGATCGCAGGTAGGAATTATACGAGTTCACTGTGTCGTAATTATCGCCAATATCTACGTCGTTAAAATGCTTATCTCCTTGAACTAAAATTACATAGCTGGCAACATCATAGCTGCATCCCCTGTCCTTGATCTTTGAACTATCTCTGTACCATTTACAGGCACGAAAAAATACAAAAATAAACAGAAAGAGAATTGCCAATCCTGGCAAAAAAGCCAAGTTAAGTTTCGATTTCTTCTTAGGCTTTGTTTGATAATCATCCAACCATTCAGGTACACTTGTATCACGGAAAGACACCGTATTAGAACCAGGGTTCTCCTTACTAATAACGAAGTCCGAACGATTTTGAATTGTCGAGAGATTTGCCAAATCAAGCGTGTGGTCTCCATCTGTAATCCCATCAGCTCTCACGATGTCTAGACATATCACAGCGTTAAAACATACCATCAGAGGTATCCAACAATTGAAAGCATTAAGAAGCATCAGCCTATTTTTTCTCTGTATTATTGATTACTGGGCCGCTTCATCAGTCGTATGAAGAAAGTCGTATAATTATACCCTTACACAGTGTCATCTCTCAATCATTTGACATCATCTGGGAATGGTGTAAACACCTGGTAGGAAGTGCAAAATGTAATGACAAGAATTTGATACTGTCTCTGTGTCTGATCATGTATGCAATGATGGTTTACCCTCCGCTGGTATTCTGAAATTGAAATGTGAAACGTGTTATACATGTTTGTACAAATGATGATATAATGTACAGTCTATATAACATCTGTGTGTTATATTCTTGTAGATGATGATAAGCTTTCACTAAGAAGTGACGTCTTGACATC
Source organism: Ylistrum balloti (assembly GCF_031769215.1). Classification (NCBI taxonomy): domain Eukaryota; kingdom Metazoa; phylum Mollusca; class Bivalvia; order Pectinida; family Pectinidae; genus Ylistrum; species Ylistrum balloti. Next base: position 201,987 of record NW_026782060.1, on the reverse strand, counting down.
TTTCTGTTATAAAATGACCTGTCAGATTCAATAATCTTTCATTTTTTCAGAGCAGACGTTTAAAATAGTAAGAAATATTCCAGAAAGATAAAGAATGGAAAAAGCACACCTGGTAACAAGTAGGTATATTAGTTTAATATTCAATTTTGTCAACAACAAATAAGCCCATTTTTTAACACATGCATGCAGATAACAATCATATGAAAACCATGAATATAAAAGTTTACCTCAGTTTCAATTTACTGCATTCCTTGCCTAGAAACCGTCATTAGCATATAGAGAGTGGAAAGTGCTGCAACAGAAAAAAAACCCATATTGATTGAAACGAATTATGTTGAGAATACCTATCCCGAGTAGGTCACACATCTACAATGCTACATCAGCTATTTACAGTATAAGCAATAACGTGGATTCCAAGGCCGTTTATCCCATCGAACATTTAAGGTGTCCTGAAAACAGAAGATTTCATAAATTCAATACCTTGTGCGCAATGTGTCGTTCACCGTACACCGCCTCGGTTTTAAAATGAACACAGATACGAGAAAATCGTCACCGAGACATGGAGTCAGCTGATCACACAGACTATATATAGATTTCATTCGACCAACAAAGTCTTTTCATCGTAAGGTATTTTTGTTATATTAGGAAAATAACGCATATCGTGGACTAGGCAGGTGAATCGTGATAAAGAAACGTATTGGACCGTAAACAACAGAGCATTCTATTATGTATTCTGAATTACTCCCTGTAAACGAAGATGTCTTCAGTGACGTCTTTTCTAAAATATTACCATTATTCTTGACACGAATAAAGTTTTCTATTTTTAAACTATTCAATTTTTTGCCTGTTTTGTCCGTTTTTAATCAAACGTAATTTAATATCACTGTTAGGGCTATGAACAACTTAGAGGTAGGACAAGTATGTATAAGAAATATCATTCTGACATGTGTATTAAATTTGACATTTATGAAGTTTTACGTGATTTGATGATGAATACATATCTAATATACAAATGTGACGTTCGGTATACATATGTTTCTTTAAAATTAAATTTTGATTTTGCCTTATGAAAGTGACGGTGTTGCCAACGAAATGCCACACTTAGACATTCTACTGGCTGTTTAAAGAACTTCTGATGTATCGACATTGCCTGAGTTATGCCTATTTGATATGAAGGATGACTACATTTTGTGTTTCCTAATATCCTCACAAGCCACATCATGCAACTGTCGTTACACATCTGTCTGAGTAATTATATACAACCAAGAAATAATAGCATGATACCATTAAACCATGAAAATTATGAAAAATTATGCCAAAGACACACACACATTAACAATACCTTCGAATTTCGAATTTGATACAGTAAAGTTAAATAATAAATTAAGCTACATTATCCGGCTACTAACAATCATCTCAAACCAGATGCTGTCGCGCATATTTTGTAGCGTTTCCACTGCATAAATTATCACATAATTGTTCATACATAAATATCAATATAAATATATGACCTGCATTAATATTGACTTACAATATTCTAGGAATTATTTCAGCAGGGTCAGTGAAAGTATATTGAATTAACCAGGATGCTAGTGAGAATTCCTAGACACTGTTACAATAGCAGGAATAATGAAACAAGAGAGGCAAATCAATATGTGTCTATTAAATAAGATAGAAACAGCTGTAAGTGAAGAGTAGGTACACTGTTCCTCGGGGGCACAATGATTTGCAGACCTGGCCAAATTTGTTCGGACAAAATAAGACCGCACTCAGAACGATTTTACATTCGGTGGTTCAAATAGTTTAATTATTGTTATCGAGATTGTACGAAAGAGAGACACGTGAAGGACACGTTTCCATACACTAGTGAAGAATAATGAAGTAACCTTAATATATTACAGGTAATTAGGACCTCAAGCTTGAGACCTAGAAGGAGGCAACTGAGAAAAAAAAACAAAAACAAACAAACAAACAAATAAAGCGAAAAACATGCTAATCCCAAAATACAATACATTTCATCAATTTCAAAATCACATATTTTCAAACAAACATCAATAAATTTCATAAATTCCAATATTGCATAACTATAGTAGATATGCATGTTTCGGTTAACCTCGAAAATTGTACAAAAGGGGATAGCACCTACCGATACAAAATTAGATATAAATCATATAGATAGTGAGATGTGACAGGGAAGATTTTCTTTATATATGAAATTTCATTATGCAGATAATTTGACTTGATTTTTGTACTCTCGATATTATGATTAAGTGACATATAGATGCAGTTCATTCCACTTGAAATCTCCTGATTTAAGTATTTTCCTGTTTCCGTCCGTTTTAGTTCAATCCTAACCGTGACATGGACGTGGCTATGTCTATATAATTAACACGGTTAATCCATTAATCATTTTCCACTGGACTATGACCTGAGAAACTATATAAACAGAAATACTTAATCTGGCACCTGCTTAAATAATAATCAAGGACATGACAAAGCGTCCGGAAAAGATGTTTATGGACACGATAGTCACATTTCTTCCAAGTATCAAACAAAGATAGCTACAATCATCACAAAAAGAAATTTTGAAATAGAATTAACTGAGAAAGGGATCTAGGGTTGACCGACCGAACACTCAACAATGTAACATCAATATCACACTTCCTACACAAACCGTAAACAATACAGATTTACATATTGAGATTACAATATCGCCGATACTTACGTTCTTCCTGTTTAAACATATCATTTCATTCATTGGTGTTATCAACTCATTCTTCCCACCAGGAGTGGAATAAAACCTAAATCACGTAATTATTTGAATATCCTTGAGTCTACTTTGTTTTGTTTGACCCGACAAAAAGCACAGTGTATTTGTATTATGAACAGTACAGTGAGTCCATTACTATGTGTATAGACTTTCGTAAGTCTTACGGTTCACATATTGTTCAATGATTTCACATGTGAATTCAAATCAACTCACCACAGTTAATCAGTTTGGTTTACCATCAATATATACATTTAGAGACAGAAGATCAAGCAGTTTCATACGATTTTCTCTGTGTTTTGTCTGTCACCATTTTAACCACCTGCTTAAAGGAACAACAATAAAGCTTACCCCGGTATAAGGCGCCTAGTCATGTTGAAGAATGTGGACACATAATACACAGACACATGATATTGTAACACTTGAATTTAAAACATAACTTTCAACGATCTCGCATCTGAGCAAGCTGTTTCCGAGATCAGCCACAGTTTGTTATACCAAAACACTTACACAAATGATAAATATGTATTAGCTAAATGTAGAATTATCTAAATCCTGAATCATTATATCACTTATAAATATATCAATGTGGGGTGTACTTTCTAATGTTTATGTAAATGTATCACAGAGCCAAATACATTTTATTAAAAATGATGTCATGTTGAGGTGAGACTGAACAACAAACTGAAGACTTAGTAATATTCCAGTAGCATTACCATGTACGCATGGCCACACATACAAAGTTTTACTGTGCATATACAAATCAAAACCACGTGTTACAACTTATCTCGACTGGGTGGTATTACACATTTTAAAATATGAGGAATATAAGTGGTTATAAAAATAGAAACGTGTTATTTTATGACAATATAACGTTACATTAATACTCACCTTATAAAACTGTTTCAGAGAGTAAGTCATTGTCCAAGCGTAATTACAATGCACTGGGGTACTTGTTTGTTGTCATCAATAACAACAATTTAGTCTAGTAACTTATTCACGTTTTTCAAATTTCGAATATGACCATATGTGGAACACTTTCGTCACTGTTCGGTCGCCTGTATATTGTGAAACTATATCATTAAAAAAGTAAACAACAATCACTTCTCAATCACACGACACCTTATCGCGTACACACGTGACAAGTTCGGTATAAGGATTTCGACAAGGGAAGTATATTTTCAATCAAAGTACTGAAAGTACTAAAAGTCAGGCATGCCTTGCAAAAAGTCAATTTATAGGTTACCAAAGGTCACTGATCAAGTAAGTCATCAATATAAATCAATATATTATACTTTTCATCTAAATACCACTTTACAATGTGAAGTTACGTTAAAGGTCAATATATAGGTCACCAATGGCCAGAGGGTCAAATGAGTCAATACCAAACTTTACGATATACTTTTTATTTTCACATCTGATAATAAATATATTATAATGCAGATATCAATATATAGGTCATCAAAAGGTCATAGATGAAATCAATACCGATCAATATTTTATGCTTCTCATTTGCTCATCTTATAATGATGCAAAGTTATGTCAAAGGTCAAGTTAACGTCATGAAATGCCAAACCATCAACATCACTAAGGTATACTTTCCATTTGCAACTCTTATAACAAAGTAAAGTTGTGTTAAACGCCAATATGTAGGTCACCAAAAGATTATAGTTTAAATGAACCTTCTAGATCAATCAATATGGTATATATTCATTTTTACATCTTATGACAATGGAAAGTAACGTCAAAGGTCAATATATAGGTCAACAACAAAGGTTACAAGTCAAATAACTCATCAATTTCACACAATGTTTGATATTGCTGATATTGATTGATTGGTTATGTTGTTCATTTTTTAAGATATCAATATTCAAGTCAAAGGAGATTTTTCCAGTTCAGCTGACAAATTTGTAGGTGTTACAAAACCACTATTTAATGCAAAGCAATTGCAATACAAAGAGTATCAACAGACATAGATACAGATAGGTCATTGTATGCGAAGAGCATTCCTATCTCAGGTGTATAAGTGACACGACCTCAGCACGCTGGCAAACCAGTCTTAATTAAATTTTACCGATGGAAGAAGATGAAAACAGCAAAACCAATGTCCAATTTAATTTTTTTCTGGGAGGGTGATTCATCAACCGCTTCTTATCAAAAGAAAACAAATGCTGTTTCAAAAATAAGAATCTGCCTTTGTCTTCCATAATCTTCCTTGCACTTTCAAACTTTAAAAATGCAAAGTAATACTTAAAAATATCAGGACTACTATGGAACGGTTATAGCATCGACAACTTGTCCCCGACCAGATTCCATCATATGCTTATCATGTGGTTATTCAGAGAGAATAAATCTAATCTTTCTCCTTCAGTATTCCTTTAATGACGTATTATATGGTACCGGTATATCTTAATCTGCCAAAAGAACAAGTAATTTCGATTTTGATGTCAAACAAACTAACATCATCAGTAAATTCATTATGTTGGACACACATTTTGATACCGAGTAAGAATAACACTCACCATAATTAGTTTAGGAAGCGCTATAAAAAATAGGTAGCATAAAATGTGTGAAGTGTGTGCATATATGACATTGCATAAACTGGTGTCGTTGCATTATAAATTATACTGTATAAAGAATATAACGAGTCAATGGTAGATAACATTAAAGCATAATACTTCATCTCGGGCAACGCGTATTTGACATTTGTATAAAATGACTTAATCCGGTACCTAACAATACTACCCAAAACACACATTAACGGTTTAAAGAGACTGGAGTATGTAATTCTAATCCTTCCGCACTGCCCTTGTCAAACGCCTGTGTGTTGACCTAAGACTGACTGCATTGTAAAAGTAAAACCAGTGAAGCAATACAGCTACACAAATCTCGTCACAGCAGGGGCGGACGTTAAGACGATTTTGTTACGGCGAGTCGTCTGTAATGTTTACACATATTTATACATTTCATGTATTTCATTATATTCCGTAAGTAACGACATGAAATTTCTTTTGATATCAAACAAAATCTACTAATACCACCTTTATCTTAAACATGTATTTTATAACAATTTTCATTTCTCACTTTTCTCATTTGAAGAGGAAAACTGTTCTTGCTTATTTCATCATATCATAATAAAATACTTTTTAAATTCCTCATCTCCGAGATGGTATGCATGTGCTATTTATATACGAATATCACATTTATTTTCCATGGCAATGTCACAATTTCACAAATACGAGTAAATATATTATGTCCGCCTTTCTGCAGGCAGTTTTCATCTCCATATATATGTTAGCACCTTCTCGAACCTTCCATGGTTTAAATCCCTGTACAATGTCCCTCTAGTCCATATCAATTCCAAATCAATATGCAGTTTCACAGCTTTACCATTCAAAGTATTCATTGTATGTTTATATTGCATTCAAAGTATCGCTTTAATTTACATTTAATCCTATTGTAATTGATTAGTTGACTATTTAAAATGGTATAGGTAGGCGACCTTTATAGTCAAGTCATGCTCTACTTAGTAAGACACAAGATATTCTCAATTCTGTGCTGATGACAAGTTTATCCAGTGGTACATACATTTTTTGCATGTCCTTCGAGATAATGTATCACTTACTTGGTGTATTTTCTCTGGAGACGAAGTGTCGTGATGACCTTGGAATGTGTCATTTTGATAAAACGACACTGCAACAACTGAAGTCAAGCATGAAATATAATAATTACTAGTAATTAATGGATTAATGCATTATCAGCTGCATATCCCATCCCTTCATGATGCATTCACAAGTCAAACTTATCTCAGTTACCCAACTTTTATATTAATACGCTCAAAAAAGATGGCCACTGTTTCTATGATTTGAATTTTGTTTCTCTAAACAGGAAAACAAATTCTTCGTGCAAATAAATTCGAATAAATAAACATTAGAAAGTTTTTTTATTGACTCCATATATACTAGTCACATTCCATACCTATAGATGGGTGGATATCTACAGTACCAAATATTACACAGCTCATGATAATGCTGCGATATGAGAGCTCGAGACATAACAAGTAGAAGCGTATAGATGAAATTATCCAGTTGCTGTAACACTAGTTATGTGATATACTTTGAACTGTCTTAGAAAAAAATATTGATATAGAACAATAGTAGAGCTTTTTTTTAAAAAGTTATTAATATCTCAAACGTTTGTCTCATTCATGGAATAGCAATTTGTCTTTAAGATTTATATCCCTTCGAAATTTCTTTTTCGCAAACAAGAATTTCACTTGAAGGTATTTCAAAGACACTTTATTATACTTTATCTTAAACACATGTTGTTGTTTACTAACATTCGGAACATTTATCATTGGTCATGAAGGGCGTATAGTGATCAAATAGGGCAATTCCAATTCAACAAAATATTGAAATATAATTTCTCATTGTGAGGTTTTACATTTATAAACATGACATGAATTTCGGAATATGTTTCATCGCTATTTTCTATGGCGACCACCTGTATCATACCCGTGACCGTTTGCTGCAGCACATGTTTATCCATTGTTGAAATAATTGATTTACTCATACATGTACCGTTATCTCCAATCACGGTTCTGAAGCTCCAAATGCCTTAACTACAAAAGGGAGTTTGAACCCATGCCAATTTGTAACATAAACTCGTAGATAAAACAGCTCTATCTGCTGATAGATTTCTAACTAATCGATTTCAGTCTGACAGAAACACAGCAGCCTTTTATAAGACAAAGTTTACGATAATCAGTATAGCCAATACCACACAGGTGAAGGCCAAATCGATGGCCGTAGTATACAAGTGTCGTAATGTTATAGTACCAAGTGGCAATTACGCTGTTTAACCTAAATAACTTCTCCCCAATTATTCTTCAAAGTGCAAGTGTACACATGTACAGGATTGTTCACATTGTCGATATGTTCTTACCGATGGTATGTCAATTAATTAAATACAGTAAAGAGCACTTTTACATATTTGCAAATACAAGCCGATTTCCTATCATTACCGTTATCGCAATTTCTCGTTAACGAAATAACGACAATACGCACACGATCATCACATGGCTTTTCCGACACCACTATATTTCTGAATTTATTCTACCTCAGTTCTTGTCCTTTTCCTTTCGACCTCAAATTAAGATAAGATTAATTTGATTGACAAAATGAAAACATAATACACAGTATAACCAGCTTTTACGTGTGATGAAAGTTAAAGAAAAAGTACATATGGAAAACGTCTTCTTTGACGAACAACTCATGAAGAGTAGATAAACAAACAAAACACCGCTAGCATAGTATTATGTTTTAATAATTCTTTGCTGTTATGACCAACATCCGGTGTGGTCCTCTGCTTTAGCAGTTTTAGAACCACAACCATCATACAGTCACACGGCGTCTGAATGAATCACATAAATGCAAACACATTTCCCTGTGACGTCCCCCGAGGTATTTAAAAGTACAAAATAGCTCTTTGGTTAATTGGTGATAAAGTCAAACCTGCTATTCAAGCAGTATTGCAGCTGAAACAGACACACAAGTATACGTATCACAGTCACATGGTTTATACCTATTGCTGATACGGTTACTTCGTCTTTCGTACATAACTTCACCCCAAATAAGATCACACACCATATTATATACACACTGTCACACAAGAAATGATTCGCATCATATACAGTCGTATCATACTCATCGAACATATGATACGTTCACAGCACTGAAGACCAGAACGCCTATGAGATCAAAATGAGCTGGAGAAGCTGAATAAGACGACTTGCTTTGATTGTATCTTTCTCATTAATGTACACACGCAACGGGACTATTAATTGTCACATAACACTCAATTAAATATGTGCGATACCGTTACTGATCGCTGGAGACAAAATTGTTTCTGTTATAATCGTACCTATATATCTGATAATATTACTAATCGTAACATAATTTATATTAAACATTTTTTACGATGGAAACTATAGAAATATATGCAAAATTGTAAACATTGAATCAATGCCTTTTTAAAACGAAAATTATTTCATCAATCAATCCATGTCAAAATAAGGAGCATAAATATATATATCATAAAAACATTCTCAATATTTATTTAGCTGAAGGTTTTCATGATAAAGAGTATGTGATGGACAGGCTGAACAATGGTGACCACAAAACGCACTCTTTTTAGGTGTGTCCCAGCACCTAACATAATGTAAACTCTGTCTGGTATGACAAGAGATGTAATAACATTGTCTAGCACAACAAAATATCACAATGATGATGTTAACAAGTTCAAACGATAAAATAAACTTTTCTTGATAGATAAACACAACAATGCCCTATTACACAAAAACAATATTTAAATAAAACAATATTTCCTATGGTTCACGAAACGATAACCACAGCAAAACATTTTTAAAGCATTATTACGTTTATATGTAATGTACAAAATCTAATGAGATGTTCTCAAAATATTACGATGAAATAAAACGGGACGTGATGCGACGCGACTGGATGGGACCAGAGGGAACAGACGGACACAAGAAACGCTATTTGCCTTCCCGTAAAATGTTCCCACAAAGAAAAGAATGCTGTTAATGTTTCTTCGCATACTACAAATATTTGAAAATACAATTTTTCACAACTTTATGAATACAGGGTTTACAGCAGTTAGCATAACAACAACTCTCATTCACACGCATTTACACCATTATATATTACTAGATATACCTGAAGGGGACATTCACAGGGATTATTAACCTCAGCATCCCGTTACCTTGGGGTCAAGACCTGAACTCTTGGTGATATGGAGCTTGACCAACTCTTCTGCCATTGTAGGGTGTATACCTATCGAGCTAGACAACTGTCGCCAGGTCACACCACATCTGTCGGAAAAGCAGAACATCTGTGTCAATCAACTTACGGTAAATAACTTTAACTTTTTATACATACTGCGCGATCGTTTGGAAATGATCTAAAGCAAGAAATTCACAACATAGAAAATAAAGGGCATTCACTGTGAAATCTGGATAAAAAAGTAAAGGCAATACTTGACATTGTTAATGATGCCATAGTTTCAATTAAAGCATAACAATTAGGTATGGTGTTGTAAGTAATAATTTTTACTTGTCATACAGTATAGCTAACAACTCAATCGACGATAGAACATGAATTGCAGTCGACGCGTGATAAATATCAGTTGCTCTAGGTTTTAATACCGTACATCTTCAAATTTTACAATTTCATTGATACTGTTACGGTCTAGACACAAGTTCTAATGATGTACAAGGAAACGATAGTCTCAAAACAAACATCTCAATCACATTCATATTTTCAAACAGAGAGTGCGGAAGTGTATCGCGAGGATTACCGCATTAGTTTCCCTAACGTTTGATAGGAAATGCAACAGCGTTTGAAGGTAAATCCCACTACCATCACAGACGATAACAGCAGGAATGCTATGACGACTAGTCCATGATAAAACCGATTACATATTACATATGCGCAGAGTAGTCAATGATACAATTGATAACAAAAATAAATCTATAAATCTTTTCAAATAATACTATTTTGATATCTATATATAGTAATAAATGATACAACAGACAACAAGTACACAAATGTCGTAAACATTAGATACTACTATAGACTTTAAAATATTTAATCTTTACAACGAGATCTAGAGCTTTACAGCTAAAACCAGTAGTATAGATGTACAATAATCATAGTTTAAATAGAACACTAATATCGTAACATTTAATTCAACAATGCAGTCGCGCTTTAAACAAAATTAAGAACAGTTACCGTTTTCTCATCTCAACTGTTTACGATAAGCTACCATCAACGGACATTTATATTTACTGTATACTGCATTATAAATCAAAAGGTCAGATCAATTCCACTGAAAGGGGATATCTGATGTGGAAAAAGAGTTTAACAATGATGTCCCGTGTTATTCCATGAGGATACTAAGCAAGCTGTCGAGAAGATTTTAAGTTGGTATTGTATGTATACCATTGATGTTTCGTTTTTCATTGTTATTGGCGAATTAAAACATCGGCTTCAACCACAAAGCGACAATGGCTTTACCTCATATAACACCCAATATTTCGCTGTAATGCGAGTTCAACGAAGTGTCTTCCAGCTTACACTTAAAAACAATTTTTCACAAGTTATCTTGGCATTTTGTTTACAACTCTGAAGGTAAATGACATTTTACCTTTTATCAACGGTTTTATGACTAGTTTTCAAACAAATACACCCGTACCTTACCTTGGCTAGATAAAATATACAATAGATCTCAAGTCGCTGTCAAGTATTAATACCATAGTTCAAATATATGGTCACGTTAAATTACTTTGAAGCTGATTAAGCCCGAAGACAAATAAAATACCATTGATGTAAGTGGTATTATCTAAATAAGGTTTCTGTGGCAGTTTCTTAACAGGAAAGCGAAAGAAGCGCTGTTAAAAGAAGGCAAGATATCACTTTCGTTTAGCATCCATTTAGAATATTTTCTAATATATCATGTTGCAACTGGAATATTAAAATGCATAATGGTACGGCTGTTACATGTACATAATCCGTTTAACCTCCCGTTGTGGTCAACAATATATAAGATACCAGATAGTGATAATAATGAGCAATTCGTTACGTTCAGTTTTTTCACGAAGAATTTTCACATCAAAATCTTGGTAAAGCAGTAGTGGCACAAGGTTTGCATTGGGGTATTTTATAAATGAAATCTTTTCCTAAATGTTAATGACATTCATGAAAATAACTTTTATTTCTATTCTTCAAACGTCTATGATGATATCATTAAGGCAAACGCTGTGGCACTTATCAGATCTGGAAGGGTCAGGGAGGGAATGAAAGCGCAAAGTACAAATGTACAAATGTATAAGTAACGTGCTTTGAAAACGCGACAGAGATTATCCGTGATTACACCAATACCAACAGCTCGGGAAGGTGAATATTTCAATATTTCGCTGACCATTTACGCAATCGTATCCTGAGTAAGTCCGAAGAAAAAGAAAATCACTTGACCCCTTTGAGCATTAGAAAAAAAGAAACGCTTCGAAGTAGAATTAGAAAGGAACTCTGGAAATATATGAGCGATCACAGATCACAACTCAGAGACAACCGGTTTAATTAAGAACCGGCCGCCGGCCAATTTGACCGCTTCAAATGTTGTTTTGATGTTTTTGCTCTAATGGTAAGGATGTGTATATAATTTAACATCGCGTTATCAAATATGTCTTATACAAGGCACAAACTTAATTGTAATGAAGTCTCACAAAGAAACAACAAAATCGTAGAAATAAAATTGCAATATTACATCTGAAGTTAAAATCAATATGAGTAAAGCAATAATAACACAATATAATACGTTAAAGGTTTCTGAAGGAGAAGTGATGGAATGCGATTTTAAATATTACTTACCATAAAGGACAGTAAAACATCATTGGTCATATATCAAAATCAATCTCTACCAGTTCATTTAATGTACATACCCCATTGCAACAGAGAATCCTTGGATGATCTCTCCTGCATTTGGCCCAGTAAGATGAATGCCTAATACCCTACCATCGTCCCCCTTCTGGCATATTACCTTGACAAACAAAACATTAACCAAATTGAATCAATATTTAGTGTCCATCTTCCATATCACACCATTATTAACGAAACGCAAAAACAGCAGATACTAACACTTGCATTAAAATTTTTGTTCAACAATGGCCTGATGAGCTAATTATCAAACAATATTTACCATTGCTTAAGTAGCATTATCAAAACAGACAAATTTGGACACACCTTTTTGCTCTGTTAAGTTTTAGTGGAAAAAACAAATAAAAATGTGTTTTATGAGTTCCTTCACACTAGGAATTACAACTAAATAGACAAGTCACAAAATTTAATTTCTATCAAACAAAGGCAGAAGGCAACTGAATACAACAAGTTTATAATGTTTGGAAAAGAGAAAGTGTCTTTTACACTTTAATTATACAAAGTACAGTATACTCTATTCCCGACTGCATCACATACTAAGCAATGAAAATGTGAAAGGATTACAAGCACCAAATATATTTTACAAAACATTCTAATGTTACATCACGCTGCATGATTAGACTTACTTTTATGTAACACTGTGAAGCATCCCGTCCTGGTATGACATATTCTAAAGGTACGTAGAAAGCATGATATACCTACAGTAGAAAACAGGCATATTGTGGTGGTAAACTACGTTAGGCATTGTATACTGTATCATTATACACTTCTATGGACCATGTTTTTGTTTCCCTCATGGGTCTTTTACATATGAAGGTTTCAAAACATACTTCTCCTAACATCAATGATGAGTACTGTGTAACAGATTAGGTACCTGTATTACTTGTATGTTGAATGAAATTAATTCAAACACAACGTTTATCGTTCGGATTAGACGCCATAGGATAAGTAATACCTTTATCTCATTTTCATTTCTGTATTACTTTATAAATGTGATATTCTTGAAATGTCTTGAACTGTACCATTCTGGGAAAAAATGTAAATTGTCATGCAACTTTGATGCTGAATGGAATCTTCACGAAAAGACGTGAGTGTAGATTTTGATCTTAAGATCTTTCAAAACAAATATAGATTATAAAACCTCTTACCTCTATATTACTCTCTCCATGTGTTGCTAGAGCTGTCTCCTCAGATAAACCCACAACACCGTACTCCAACGGAGTAAAAACTGTGGTGGGCACCTACCATAAGAATGACATCTTTATCTTTGGCTGTGTTATATCATTATGTGAATGTATTTAGATATCACTGACTATATTTTAATTTATCTCCTGAATACTAATCATCTTGATTGGCTGCAAATTTTCGGTATGCTCAACTCATATTTTTGTAATTTTTAATACAAATGACAACAGTATTTTGTAGGGGTACCCGATATGACCGAAGATTTATTTTGAACATTTCCTGCTGCAAGTAAGTATTAGCTTCCATTGCTCTAACTGTGTTTACCTTATGTGTTTTCTATAATCAAATTTCGAGAAGCAATTATAGAAAAAAATATGGCCTGCTAAAAGCTTACTACTGCCTAAAGATTCTTTTCTATTAAACTTTTCTATACAATCGGAGAAAAATTATTACCTGGTCATAATTCATCTGTACCTGGGCCCCATCAAAAAGGCGATGTGCTAAAAGCTTGCCTGCTTTGATGGCTACAGGCGTTAGTTCAGGTCTCGCCTGTATCAAACAGTTGTACATAGAGTATTAACAAAATTAATTGACTATCATCGTCATATAGATGTACACAGTAAAATTAACACTATCAAAACCAATATACATTTTTTCTGTAAATTTGCATCTACCAGTTCTTGTATCAGTAGATAGATGCAGACATCATTAAAACCAAACATTCATAATGATATACATATTCCTGGTAATCACATTGTAGCCAATATCATGCTCTATCCATTAACAACGCACAGAGGTTCATATTTATTAACAATTCTAACACTTAAATTATCGAATCCTTAAGTAAAATCACTTTAAAATTATAAAAATCTTTGTGAATCTAATAAATCCAACAAACCTTTATGCATCTATTTCTTACTCTATGTGTAGGAATTTGCAATTAGCCTGCCATATTAAACAAAAATTTCCCTGACAACTCTTATTATTATACCATAATTAACCTTAAATCTCCCTTACTTGTCCAATGATTATACCATAATTACCCTTAAATCTTCTTAACTGTCCCATTGTTGTACAATGGTTAACTAAAAATCTTCCTTGCGTGTCCCTTTATTAAACCATCATTTACCTTAAATCTCCCTTACCTGTCCCATTTTCATACCATATTCAACCTAAAATTTCCCTTTCGTGGCCCTTTATTAAACCATCATTTACCTTAAATCTCCTTTACTTGTCCAATTTTTATACCATATTCAACCTAAAATCTCCCTTTCATGGCCCTTTATTAAACCATCATTTACCTTAAATCTCCTTTACTTGTCCCATTTTTATACCATATTCAACCTAAAATTTCCCTTTCGTGGGCCTTTATCAAACCATCATTTACCTTAAATCTCCTTTACCTGTCCCATTTTCATACCATATTCAACCTAAAATTTCCCTTTCGTGGGCCTTTATCTCCCTTTCGTGGGCCTTTATCAAGTCCTTAATATCCTATATCACATTTAATAAAATTTCAATTTCGTGGGCCTTTATCAAACCATCACATGTCCTGGTATTATTACTTAATAAATATTCATGGTTAAAACACATGAGCAATTACAATTAATATAACTTTCTGTGCCTATAAATTTAACCTAAAAATCTCCCTAACAAGTCCCAATATTATATCACATTTAATTTAAAGTAGCACTTCATGGAAAACACATATACAATTAATATAACTTTCTGTGCGTATAAAGAATACATTGTAGCACTTCAGGACAGGATAACATGCCTTTCAAAGAGTAAATTGAAAAGTTCTTCTTTAGGTGTGCTATTAAGAAAAACTAATCTTTCAAATGGAGCAAGGTTTAAAGTAAACTGTTTTTTTATATTATTTTTAACAAATTCAAACATGGATTTTAAAAGTTCACCATTCAAATACCTCCAATATATCTTAAAGGGATACTTCCATGTCTGTAACAGCATAATGCTTATCTTTTCATAATGGATACCACTTTGTAGTAATAGGATTTGAAGATAAAACAGGTATGTAAATATGCAGTGAAGCAGAAAAATTGTGTGCGTCATTACTTTGGCAAATAAAAAAAGGGGTGTCATGTACTGTCTGTTAGGATTGTAAACCAAAGCAGTTTAAGTAAATATAATCAGAAATGCTAAAGCAAATATCACCAGTCTCATATTTAACTGCAAACATTATAAGTTATTCAAGAAGGGTTTATTTACATGTAAAACATCTCCAATTGCATATATATGAGATACAGAGCTCCTTTCTTGGTCCCCTTCATGACCTCCAATGACCTTTCCGACATCATCCATGCTAACACCAATATCAGGTAAATTTAGCTTCCCTGTTACTGAGTATCTCCCTGTAATTAGAAGTAAGTAGAAACTTAGATTCTTTACCTATAAAACCCACTACTGAGTATCTCCTTGTAGCTAGAGGTCAGAAGTATCCCTAATGTATTTATTCAATATATCTTTAACACGTCCGATTGTAAACATTTTTCCTTTGTCTCTACAAAACGAACCATACAATGCATTATCATCTAACAAATGTATTACTGGTAACCTCTTTGTTCCACAAATCTTTCTATCTCTCCTGAGAAACTGAAACAAGTATTATTAGCATACCACACTCAACCTAAAATCTTGGTTAATGTGTTCTATTTTTACACCATATTTAACCTAAAATCACCATAAGGTATCCTATTTTTACACCAAATTTAACCTAATATCTCCGTTAACGTGTCCTTTTTTACACCATATTTAACCTAAAATCACCATAACGTGTCCTATTTTTACACCATATTTAACCTAAAATCCCCAAACTTGTCCCATTGATAAACCATATTCAGCTAAAATCTACGTGACATGTCTGATTATTACACCATATTAAACCTAAATTATCCTTCGTGTGTTCCATTATTATACCATGTTTAAAATTTATCATACCATATTTCATCTAAAATACCTCATGGTTTGTCATTATCATACCACATTTAACCTTTTTAACCTGGTATTTCTTCAAGTATCTCTGTGTGCAAATCTGAATTTAGTTAATAGTTTGCCGCTGTTTCCTTAATGATTTGTTTGATTGTTTGTATTTTCTCATCTCCATTTACCAGTTAATAGCTCTAATGACCTTTTATGTGTTGACGGGCCATTAAGAATAACATGATAACAAACTCTTGTCTCCATTAAACCCCATCTATAATGAGAATCTCCCTAATGATTCCCCACACTGTGTCATATTTAAACTACTAGTGACACCTCCCAAAAGAAAACCATTTTTAATCATGTTATCACAACATGACTACACTTTATTTAACTTCAAAGTGAATTTGATTAAATATATCCCAAATGTAGCATCTGAGATCAGTCAGGACAGTATTAAGCTACAGTACTTACACTGATGATGTT
The DNA here is from genome assembly GCF_031769215.1 of Ylistrum balloti. NCBI lineage: Eukaryota > Metazoa > Mollusca > Bivalvia > Pectinida > Pectinidae > Ylistrum > Ylistrum balloti. The sequence goes on along the minus strand of NW_026782060.1, from coordinate 185,094 downwards.
ATAAATTGGCTTTCATACTAAGTGTAAAAATAAACTAAAATATTCCAATTTATAGCAGTATCACGTGACCATAAAGCATTCAAATAAACAAACTTCTTACATATAATATATTTAAATCCCGTCTATAAAATATTGATCCCAATATCTCTTGTCTTTGTTCCAGGATAGTACAGTATCCAATATAACACATCTGCCCCTAATCATACCGTATTTGATATATTAAATCTTCCCCTCCACATAAAGGTAACTATATTGTAAGATTTATCCAATCTCCAGTATGTAAATGCTTTACTGTATAAAAATTTTCATCTGAACTTCCTAGATTGATAGATTAATCAGTACTACATACCCACAGCCATGAGAACGGTATCAAATGCCTCCTTCTCTTCATTGCCATTTCTATCCTGATAGCTTACGTCCAATTTTCCTTCTGCATTTTTCACAACCCTCAATGGTTTACATTCCTTTAGAAATCTTGTTCCATTGTTTTCCATATGATCTGTCACTAAATTTGCCATTTGCTGCGAAATAAAGACAAGTAAACAAAATTAGTATATGTGTAAATGTGTCATTTTGATGCAAATATAAGGCTGATTTTGACAGGGGTAAAAAATAAGCATAGGACAAAATCGCCCGCAAGAAATTTGATATCAAAATTTAGAATTTAATAAGACTTGATTTCATCTAGCAACTCTTTGTTCTAGTCTGCCCTCCCAAGGGATACTAACATGACTGTCAACAAATAAGACAGTTATGATTTACTGGTGTGCCCTCTTTACTGTGTGATAATATTTTTGGCAGCATATTCTTCATATACCCAGTATTTATCATTTTGTTTGATTGTCAGAGAACAATATCCTACGCATATTCTTTCACATCCCACCATGTGTATTTAATATGAAGTATTACTACCTGAGATCATTCTGCTGGGATTTAATCCCCTCCTACCTCCACCCCACCCCTATCGTCCCAACATCTGCATGCACGGCTTGAGTGCTAATAGTTTAGCTTGTATAAAGGGTGAGTAGAAATTTTTAGGGTGAGTTCAATATTTCAAAATATGCCTACCTGATCAAACATCCTGAGGCAAATAGATCTGACCATGACAGTTGTGTCAAATCCAAGACCAGAGAGGAAACCAGCAGACTCCAAGGCAATGTCTGATTGTTGTCAAGGATTACTACACTATGCAAATCTAGATACTGTCAGCAAACATCAACTTCTGCATTTTAACCAAGATTGTATTAGATTTCAGAAATTCAGAAGAAATCATTCTCTGCAAAGAGATGTGCAGAAAGCATTCTATACTGTTAAGTTGAGTTTGATGGTTTTGAAATCATAGCCCAGAAAAAGCCCTCAGACTGACAGCACACACTGATACTCTATACAGGAGTCAGAATAAAGAAGAATGATAATGTCATGACATCCAGGTAAGTTCCCTTGTCCTTTGTGCTGATACTCTATAAATTTATAAAGGATACAACTTCCACCTACAACTAACCTGAAATAAAAAAGGAAGATTAGTTGCAACAAAACTTTCCGTAAACTTCCAGGTAGTAAAATCCGTGATATTTATGATTAATGTGCAATCTTACATCTCCAAAAATTTCTCATTTAAAAATACAGAATAATACTGATAAATATGTAAAGTGGTAACAGGATAAATCCTAGTCAAATCAATCTGTATCAAAATCCTCTAACACTGACTGAATTGTTCACAATGAAATTTGCCTAGGACTGAGTGAGTTGTTCAATACAAAAACCCGTTAAGACTGAGTAGATTGTTTGACATAAAACTCCTCTGAGATTGCCTAATTTGTTCTTTATATTTGTGAAATCAATATATCTAATCAAAACGCCCTAAATCTGGTCTGTGGTAATGGTCAGTGTTGACATCCTATTTATACATTTCAGATGATGAGTCAAATATGTTGCAAGAGTATCAAAGGGTAAAATTCAGAACAGAGAGTCATCTCATATAATGAAGACTAAATACAATATCATTTCATTAAAAGTTTAAATTTGAGTTGATGAAAAAAAATAAAAGCATTACGTTTTTCCGGGAGGTTTCTTCATCCAAAATATATCATCACTCGAAATGGCATGATCTGATACTCCTGGGATCTGTAACAACAAAGGAGAGAGAGTAAGCACTACATTGCACAAACTTAGACTGAAATTGTTACAAACCTACAAGAGTTACCTCCCTTATAAAAACATTGCAGAAATAAAGAAGGAAATACTGACTTATCAGTGTTCATTTGTGTATACACATTTACAGAAATGTGTTGGATCATTTTCTAGTAAATATCTTGTGCAGATTTGTCTGGCTAACTTATGTTGTATTTATAGCTCTGCGTGACTTTTGCTGTCTCAAGTAAGGTCAGAATGATTTACTTTTGAAGATACACTTGCAGGTCTAAGTTACTAACTTTTGTAGGTAGGATATAGGCTTTTAATACTTGCTTTTGTAGGTAGGATATAGGTCTATGTTACTTACTTCTGTAGGGAGGATATAGGTCTATGTTACTTACTTCTGTAGGTAGGATATAGGTCTATGTTACTTACTTCTGTAGGTAGGATATAGGTCTATGTTACTTACTTCTGTAGGTAGGATATAGGTCTATGTTACTTACTTCTGTAGGCAGGATACAGGTCTTTGATACTTACTTCTGTAGGTAGGATATAGGTCTATGTTACTTACTTCTGTAGGTAGGATATAGGTCTATGTTACTTACTTCTGTAGGTAGGATATAGGTCTATGTTACTTACTTCTGTAGGTAGGATATAGGTCTATGTTACTTACTTCTGTAGGTAGGATATAGGTCTATGTTACTTACTTCTGTAGGTAGGATATAAGTCTATGTTACTTACTTCTGTAGGTAGGATATAGGTCTAAGTTACTTACTTCTGTAGGTAGGATATACGTCTATGTTACTTACTTCTGTAGGCAGGATACAGGTCTTTGATACTTACTTCTGTAGTTAGGATATAGGTCTAAGTTACTTACTTCTGTAGGTAGGATATAAGTCTATGTTACTTACTTCTGTAGGCAGGATACAGGTCTATGTTACTTACTTCTGTAGGTAGGATACAGGTCTATGTTACTTACTTCTGTAGGTAGGATATAGGTCAAGGTTACTTACTTCTGTAGGTAGGATACAGGTCTATGTTACTTACTTCTGTAGGTAGGATATAGGTCTATGTTACTTACTTCTGTAGGTAGGATACAGGTCTATGTTACTTACTTCTGTAGGCAGGATACAGGTCTTTGATACTTACTTCTGTAGGTAGGATATTGGTATAAAATACTTACTTCTGTCGGCAGGATTGGTCGGCCTCCAACAGCTATAACAGCATGCTTTGTTGAGAGTAATCTCTGAAACAAATTTTATTGTACCAATTCTTTTTACCATGATTGTTAATCCAGACATGAAAATCTTATCTTCAAAATAGAAATACATTCAACAAAAATGATAATTTGAATACTGATAATTATTTAAATAGTTCAGAAAATAATACTTTTAAAAGTATCTCTTTTTCTACCATTATGCGTTTGTTACCTGTTGTATAATATTCTTGATCAAGGTTACTCAATTCCAACAAAAATACAGTATATATGTACCTCTTGACCTTTGGAGTCTATGGCCCTGATTGTGTGTTGGTCAGCAAAAGATCCAAGGGCATTCAAGTACTCAACATTCCTAAGCAGAAAAAAATACCGAAGTAATTAGAAAAGCAATACAATTTTCCTGATTAAATCTATTAATCTTGAAGGATGGATTACAAAGCTTTGGCTTACTGTCCCAAATTCACTGAGTAAAGTAAGATAACAGACAATTCTGATATAATTTCTACTAAGTCTAAAGGTTGGATACCAGTATATATTTTTCCCTGAATCTCAAACTTAACTTTCTCATAAGACGAATAAATATACCTGCACTTTTTTGAACTGTCCAAGACCTTGGATGAGAATCTATAAATAGATGAATATAGAAACTTGACCTTTCCATGACTTTTGATAAAATTCTATAATGAATTTAATATAGATACATTTCTTTGATCTGTCCATAACCTTTGTGACATTCAACAGCTGACTTCATAACTCAGAAAATCTTACTTGTCTTTTAGCTGCACTCTATGACCCCAGTTTAATGACTTAATGTAACTCTGAACAGCTCCACACATCTTTTCCCTGTCAAAAAAGCAGCATATTTAAAACTGGTGATTTGTTTTCATTCCAAAAAATATCCTATGAACAACAAAACTTTAATGTTTTATATCAAAGCAAATAGATAATATGATTTTCAATTGAAAACTTAAATTATATAATTGAATTATGATCTATGCATCAAAGAAACAATAAATATTTCTGATGATAAATATATTAAATATTTATGTACATAATTCAAAAGGCTTACTCCACTATATGGAGACCCTACCTCACTATCACAACACTGCAGCGATCAAACTTCTGGTCATACTATAGTGTAGTCCATAAAAATCAAGGATGTTTTAAAGGGTCAAGTAAAAAGGATATCATTTCATTGTTGTCAAATATGTATCAAATTTAGATAACATTCTTTGTTTGGTATAAAGATTATTTTAATCAATTCAACTTTTAAATATGAATTTTGATTTTTTGTTTTAAATCTGAAAAGTCATATTAAGTATCAGCTGATTTCAGTAATATATTTCAGTCTGACATTACCAGGTGAGTTGGTAACACTGTACACGGTTAGAAAGCAGAATTTTAAGTTGAAAACTGGGATTGTACCAGGTACACTTGTATTTTGGGAATTGGACTATGTACTAAAATGGGACAATATATCACTATTTTACTTTAAATTGGGAAAATACATACCTAGCATGAGTAATATGTCTTTTATATTGAAATGGCAAAATATCAAAAAACTCAATAAAAGCAATCAATCTTTTCAGTTATAATTTTTTCACAATCAACCAGCACAGGCCTATTAGGCAGTAAACTGCCATTCCAGCCCAAAAGTTTTTACCATCAGATTATTGCCAATGTACATTATTTGAAAAAACCAACAAAACCAATATGTCAGTTATACACAGCACATGCAGGTGAAAATTTACCAGTCATTGTTGATGGAATCTGGGACATCCCAGCCATATGACTTCCCATCTCGGATCAAGTTCCCAAGCAGTGATGCCTGGTGCATCAGTTTTTTGGGGATACATCCCACATTGACACAAGTACCACCAAGGCCCCACTTGGTTCCTGTGAGATAGATTCAATACACACATAGCGTTTCATTGCTTTCTTACAAACTTCATAGAAATATGAAAAAAGTTTTGGAAAAATAAATTAATATAGAGTTGTCAGAAACTATGGTAATCACACATGTTTTAGAATGGATAAACTTAAATATTAAGATACTGACACAGAAAATATTTTAACAGAGATTATATTTTCCTTATAAAACAAAGAAACAAGAGTACTATATATTTTTATGATGTACATGTAGTTATTTGAAATTTTGAAAAATAGACCTTTTTAATTTAGCATATTCAAATTATTTTGAGAACATAACACAATGTTATCACTTTTCATTTCTCAAGCATTTTTATGTGTTTACACATATCAACTTATCACCCATCACAGGCAGTACTGGTGATGGTTTAAAAACATTAAACTGACAAATGGCGATAGTATAACAATATTACAAATTCTCAAACATAAAATTAAACTTAAATATGAATAAAAGAAATAGAAACATCCTTTTGTTTGTTGATTATTAATAACTAATTAAATAAGAATGACAATACATTATATATCTATTATATAAAACACTAAACAATAACACAAATATAAATGTAAACAAAAGTATGATATGTTTCATGTCACTTACTTTCCTCATATCTAGCGGACCAATGAGGATCTTTTTCTAAATCAAAACACAAGCATTAAGTGACTGTCTACCATGAGAATTGTACAGTAAACTATATATATATATATATTTATCTATATAGACAATAAAATAAAATGAGTCCAGTTAACAGTTGCAGTGAAGTTCCTTTTAACACAATGTGGTGGACTAATACACATACTAGTGTCTCTGTAATCTTCTTGTAATAAAAATATATCGTCCATGTGTTAGATTCTCTTACATATATTTTCAAATCAAATGTATGATTTCACATAGGACTTAATGAAGCTTAGTTGATAAATTTTAAATTGAAATCCTTATCTGTGTAATTAAAAAGAAATTGTTTGTTTATATTGGAATATAATTTGAATATACTTCAGTGAGAGATATCTAATTCTAAATCAATGTAACACTAGTGATACATACCACGTGGCGATGGATTTACATAATCGAGGACGGCCACTTTTTTTCCTAATTGTGCGGCTAAAAAACCAAGATCAGTGAACCATTAATTTTGAAAAAATGGTCCAGTCATACTGAAATATCCCTGAATATATATTGTTCTTAAGGTTCTGATGCAAAAAAAAGATATATAGGAATGGCTGCTTTAATTATTATTTTCCCATTTCATGTACAGACACTTCTGTATTTCTATAATTTTCATTATGAATTTTTATAGAAATTAATGCATTATATAAATTAAATCATAATGCAATTATGAGAATTCAAACCCAAACCTTACAAAATCAAAACAATTCTGACAACTCTTTCAACACAGTAGCTTTAAGATCCACATGACATATGTTTATTTAAGAACATTTGTAAAGTACTGTATCTAAAATTTGAATAGTAAATTTACCTTCTTTGGAACAAGCCAGTCCTCCAGAGCCACCTCCAATCACTACAAGATCATACTCATGCTCCTGGCTTGATTCTGAAATTAAAAAATTTTAAAATTTATAAATATATACTGAATTACAGTCAATGCACTTCTTTCAAAACATGTGAAATTAGGTGCCCAGTAACACATCAGTACTATAAGCATGCTTCATTGGCTAAAGTAAAAAGCAGTGGATGTGACATGTCAGTGGAATTTTGTCTTGGTCTATCCCAGCAAAGCTTAGGATTATGGCGTTGATTCTGCATTGCAAAATGATAAACATAAAACCAAACAAAAAATGGGAAGTAAACGTACAGGTTTGTAGGTCATATGTAAAACCAGCAACTTAAATGCTGTCTTGTCACATGGATGGTAAAAGGATGGAAACGCTAGACCTAGGAATGTACATTCAATAATGATCAGGACAAATATGCTGTTATATATCTTCACAGGTGTATAGTTTGTCTGCTAATGCATCCACTTTGTAAAATATCTTGAAAGATGAAGCCAGTTCACATACAGGGGCTGTGAAAACACAGTCAATTAAGTACCAGACTTTGTATTTTGTGTAGTGTCTATACCTTACATGTTAATGTAATATAGTGCATATATCATCTGTTTGATGTAAAATGTATGGACAACAGTAATGAATAAACATGTGAAAAATTGATTTAGAGTTTGCAACATCTGCCTGACGACCAGGTGGAAATCAGTTGTGTGTGATTGAATGATTTAAAGTGATTTATATTTCTCAGAAATCAGAGATATTGAACTTATATTTTTTGGGTGTGTTCTTGGGCTTAACATTTTACCTCAGTTGCTCTGAATGGCATGTAAATGATGTGATGAGCCTCTCGTATATTGTTCAGTAAGGAAACCATCATGCAGCTACATTAACATAAGGAGACGTGCACTCATAATTATCATGGCTGTTGGCTAAGAAAACCCAGCAAGCAAACGTACGAATAATATGTACGAGATACGTGTACAAGTAAATAACTGGGCGAGGGGCGTTTGTAGTGCTTAATGGTTGGGTATTCACAACATGATTATCACTCCGAAGGGTTCTGACTATATATCCACTGTTTAGACACAAAATAAACTCGCGTATGGATAGGACTGAAGAACCCTTCGGACTACAGTGTGCATGTTATTATGTGACGTACAGAATGTAAATAATATATACTGCAAAATTTCCTTCCGTTAAAAAAACATTTTATCATGTTCCTGTGGTATGGTGAACGTACAATGTATTGTACTCCGTCCATAGGTTCTAGTTTCGTTTATATATGACATTATGGTACAGTGAGATACATTGTGTCAACTTCATGACCCTGACGTTTGACAGTTTGACAGACGACACGTTAGTCTGCAGTGTATTGATGATTGCTAACAAAAACGAAATATTTTACATAGTTCAACATGTTATGAAGGTAAACATACTTGACAAGTGTCTCACAAGATGACGGTATTTGTGCAAAACATGTTTGGAAAAAAGCCGAGAATGTTTTCGGCTCCCTATCGCCAAGGGCGCAGACATCTTGCATTACTGCAGTGAATACAATACTCGATGGTGATTGGTCAGATATTATCTCACAGCACTATTTAAAGAGAGCAATAAAAGGGGCGTTTTAAGAAAGCAAAATACGTATCGATATAAGGGATTCGAGACAGAAATCAATATTAAATCATATTGTTGTTATATTGTTGTTTAGTTTTTCAGTAATGCTTTGTATATCCTCATCCATAATGATGCGTTCAGAATGATTGAAGAATATATTTTTAAAAAAGACATGCGAGTGAATCGCGCCTTTACCTATAAATATGGAAGCTGATACAGCACAGCCGAATAGTAAATAAAACTGCATCTTACAAATATTTCTTTTGTATTAAGATGATAAGTTGAAGGTAAAAAAGATGTCACCTTGAACGTCGTACAAGATACTAAGTTAAGTTTAGTGTACAACTTAACAATCAACAAGTTCTGTATGTTTACAAATAACATCATCCGTGATTTTATTTCTAAATGATTATCTCCTTACAAAAGGTTTCATACACAATATTTGTAAGCCATACTAAATGTTAAAAAATTGTATTTTTAACAATATATACTGGGCATTGAAAAATAAAGTGTTTTGCACTCTCATCACATCGACAGGATAGGTTGTCAGTAAAATTGACATGGAATAAATGATAACTTAGATTACCACCATTATTGTGTGTACGACACTGTAATAGGGTCACTTTCGTTTCTCAAAATTATTAGCAACCTTTCTCACCTTTAGTTATTGTATTTGGTGTAATAGATTTTTTTAAAAGTGTTGCAAAGTGGTGCAATTTCTTCTTTTATCCACAGGCAAATTATTCCATTAATTACATGTATTGAGTAGGAAATTAGACATAGTAAGACTGTGACGATAGTGAGGGATAGGATATTCTTCTCTATTTCTCAAATTATATGCAGACACGACAGACACATCGGGGGAAAGAAGAGACGTAAGATAGTTTGGAGAATTTTCTAACCGGATAACATTAAAAAGACTGAGTTTTCTATGCATTCTTCATTGCTTTAATAATTGTCAATTTAATTCTTCATATAAACGAGATTTACCTATAGATATGCACAAACCTGTTATAATTCTAGCAGCTTCAAACTAAATGTTTTCAATAGCTTTTGTATGTTTTTCATTACAGATTTAGAAGTGGTTGAACATTTCATACATTAAGTATATTTTAATTTTTATAATATTTGTAATACACTTCTTACTTTTGTTTATAATGCTATCAATACGAAAACTCCGTTTAGCATCCTTACTAATATCAACAACTAGATGCTTGTGAGAGTCCGTCAATAATAATTTTTTGTTCATGGGACGGGGTCAAAAATTATGTTACTAGTGATTCTGTTTTCTGTGGATTAAAAGAAGTGAACAATTTATCAGACCAACGTGTAGCAACCTTAAATTAAAATGTATACATTGCACTATTTTTAGTTGAATATGCTTATGCAATACCATCAGCGAACAGAGGAGTGACTGATAAAATATTGTCTGATTAGTTGCTAAAATAGTGTTGGATACAGGATCCGGATTCGAGTGAACATCGCCTGATCGTGACAATATCAGCATTAGTTCAACATTCTGATTTACAACAGTTTGAAAAAAGTTAAATCATTACATAAGAAGATATAAACCGTTTTCTTAAGTTTGAAAACCCAGTGACAAAATTGTCCGACAAAAATTGACCGAAATGAAAAATATAGAACTCAGAGACACACCAATTAACTGATTGTGGAAGTTTGCGGTCTCACATCACCATACATTAACGCAACACCCAACCACAAAACGATACAATGTTTTTTTTTTTTTTTTTGTGAAACGGTGATATGAAACAAATGAGAGTAGTTGTGATGCAAGTCCACAAGTGTCGTCTACTTAAAAACGGAAGAAATAGACACAGGAAGAGATGACAGATACCCGAGTAAGATTTGTAAAAAAAATACATTTGATAAAAATTGAAATATCATCTTTCGATAAAAGATCCGGAAGGGTGCTTCATTCATCTTTTAGACAGACATACTTATAATGTATACCTTCAAATATCTTCAGGCGTGCAGTCTCTCATGTTTAGTAACAGATTTATATATATGCGGTAATGTTTTATAAATGTTTCTTGGTAGTAATTGTGTTCCATTTAAATGTATATTGGGAGAATGAGTACAAATAAATTGTAATTCCATGTCTCATCCCTTTTTCTTATGTTTATAATAAATTATATGCATGTTTAAATTAAATAGGAGAGGTCTGTGTCTGGTGGTTTTATTTCCTACTATACAATACGAATCTTTTTCTGACATCATGTACAATGTGTGACGTAATTCAAAGTATTAAAAGACAAATATAACCAATTATAAATGTACATGTGTCTGATTTGTTTTTGATTTAACATATTTTTAAAAATGAAAAAATATCCACTTCAGTCAATATGTATCCTACTTAAAATGAAATGAAATAAGAAATGATCCATTCTGTACAGGATCACCGTGGCGGCTAAATGTATATAACTGCCAATCCTATTTACTTATTCGTCAGATTTCCAGATCAGATACAATGATTAAGATTATGACACGATTCTTATCAATATATTTCCAGCAATCCTTAATGGTGCGATGACGCTTAACAGCAATAATATTGACCCACCTGTAGAAATCTGGACAATAATGATATAACAAAAATTTGTATAGAATTCCCAATCAGTCTAGGCACTGCATTTGAGTAAATACCGTAATACAAGCTAGCCATTGTCCAGTCCGTCGTGCTGACCGCTGTTAGGTAAGGTTTGTTTTTATATACGTTATAACGGTTTACAGATCAGATTTGATCTGCTCAATGTGTTTACAATTTCACCTGTCAATTTTTTTACCTGACACACATTTAACTAGACACACACTGACCAGTGGCCCATTACCAAGATGCTCCTGGTCAAGCACGCGCTCCTGTTGTTTTAGACAAGTACTTTTACACCGTTTGGATATGGAGAAGAATACTCAGGGCTTTTAAAAATCTTGTGGTATATAACAGTGATCGAAACGGAGTTCCATCACCACTTCAACGCTGATTCAATAAAGTAACAGTAGAATCAAAGACGACAAGAAAAGATGGCGACGTCGAGGAAATCTGATGCTAGTGAAGGTATGGTTATTCCATAATCAAGGTTAGAATATAGTTTTAACATAGAATCGATAGTGATAGAATCTTACTTGAAATAGATAAAGGAAAGGTTTGAAACAAGAAGTGACAAGGTATCATGAGGCTTTATTTGATTATACCTTATTGGACGAGAAATTAACGGAGATTAAAATATGAAAAACGGATAAATAAATAAATAAATAAATAAATAATTTATTCATTTATTGACTTATTTATTTATTTTTGAATGAGAATGGTAGTGACCATATTCGCATTTTCTGGTTTTTGTTTTTCGTCTTTTTCATCATGTGTTCTTTCTACAATTTCCAGGAACCTATTGGAGCAATGAACAAACCAAACCAAATATAATGATTGTCAAGGACACAAGGGGTCTGTGTGAGGACCTGAAATACGTCATTTCTGTCCCTGACCTGTGTGATGTCACATTCCTCGTGGGAGAAGACAGATTACCCGTGTACGGAGTTAAAGCCATTTTAGCCACCAGAAGCAGGTAAAAATCAGTTTTTTGTTTTTGTTTTTTTTTAATGCGAGCAAAGTTACCGGTCACAATTTATTTCTCTATTAATTATCAGCAATCAACACAATGCTTTTGATGTACTGCGATAGAAGTTGCCTCCCTTCGTACGATCATTTCATTTTCCGAGTGTTAAAAAACATATTACGCATTATAAATTAACACCAGATTATGTCCAGTCCAGCTAACACGTGTAATTTGAGAACAAACAACAATGATATAAACTCTAGATGTTGAAGCTAGCCATTTATCTTCGGATATGAAATCCATCAAATATTTCCTTTTTTGATAAAGTTTTATGTTTAATATTTAAAAGTGTTCGATCAAGGCTAGAATGCTGGTAGTTTCGTTGTCGTTAGTCCTTCTCTTATCTGAGAATATGACATACCTATTTGGTTTCACCAAGATGCAGAAGACGCTTACTCTTCCGAAACACCATATTCTAATTCTCCTTGTAGTTTTTCACTGGTCTCTGTGGATTTCACCGAATTTGAGTTCGTATCGAGATTCTGTTAATATGTTATTTTTCTTACTGTTTTCCAATCTATTCTTAATATCGATGTGAAAAAGACATGTTATCGATGTCTTTATGATATATATAGTATATACAATATTTTCCTCTCAATCTGTTCTTATATGGGAACGTAACATTACCTACAGAGATTGACCTAGATATAAAGTTGCAGGTTTTGTCGATGAAGCAGAAGATACTTACCCTTCTAAAACACACATTATTATTATCTTTGTACAGTGTAAAGAGTCTCTGTGTAAATACTTCTTCTGGTCATATTTTGCCCATGTAACACCAAATTTGAGCTTGACTCTGTTACGCGTGATAGACGATATATTCTGGTTCTGTTTGCAATAACTTGTGCTTAGTTCTTTGTTCTGTTTTTTTGGCAACAACTATGATTTAACTGATTTCCAATATATTTTCAGGCACATGTATCAACTTTTATTAGCTGCAACAAGAGATGCAAAGAAAAAATCAGAGAAAAACAAATCAGTTGTCAAGAAAGCGTTTAAGAAAATTCAGCACCTACTTAGCCCGTCATCTTCCGAAAAACTGAAAACAATGTATAACGACCAAGTTGTACAGAAAGTGACGGTGGAAGTGAAAAACTTTGACGTCACAGTGTTCGAACGGTTCATGTGTTACGTCCATTGTGGAACAGTAGCTGTCGACATATCAAACGTCGTGGGTAAGTTCCTGTAGTAAGGTCATATGTGATGAGTGTCACGTGTAATAAGGTCAGATGTTAACGGATGTCACTTGTAGTAAGGTCAGATGTAACGGGTGTCACGTGTACAAAGGTCAGATGTAACGGGTGTCACGTGTGGTAAGGTCAGATGCAACGGGTGTCACGTGTGTTACTGGAGGTCCTCTCTTAATTTCGTTTGTTTCTTTCGGTCGTCTCAGCTCCTGTTTTACATACTAGATATTCTTGTGATGAGGTACAATGTAAAACTTCTATAGAACAACAGTTTCTCAGCCAGGGACCTAAAATTACACGCATGTCTCTTTGACAAATTTAAGTAATAGGATGCTACTGAAAAATGTACGAGTTAAAACTCGCATAATTTCTAAAGAGTATCAATTTTTTACCTTCTTCTTTTTTCAACAAACCAGATTTGTTGAAATCTTATTAAATTCAATTTGGTATTTCTGTTTCAGGTTTAATGAACGCAGCCCACACCTATGACTTTCCTGAACTCCGTGATGCATGCTGGGAGTTTGCCAACAATTACATTAAGCCAGACACGCTGACACAGCTCACGTGCACAGCAGGAACGTACATACATTTTAAGTACACACGTATGCTGATGCAAAAGGTACGTTTTCTCTTTTAAGCCGTTTTAACTGAACACTTAGATAATGCCGACCTAATGTCCACCTACTACACGGAGACCTCGTCTCGAAATGACCCAGGTTGTTGAAGTGATGATAAACCGAGCAAACGTAATGTGTTCAGTGACGACTGGTTTAATAAACAAGATGCTTATATTTCACAGATTCGACAGTTTCTTAACAAGACACCTGATATAACGAGTAATTGCCCGGAGCTGTGTGGAACCGGCGGATCACACAAGGAAGAATACATGCTTTGATAGACTTTTGAAGAAAGCAGCCCATGATGAACCACATTTGATTGCATTCACGAAGGATATGTCACGTCCTAAATTGAATTGATTATAAGGTTTTGCTAAAAACTAACATGTAGTGTACATCGTCATGGGGCTTTTGATCAAACCAGATTGGCGTTATTTTACATGTGCGTATACATGTATTGTACATCGTCATGGGGCTTTTGATCAAACCAGATTGGCGTTATTTTACATGTGCGTATTAAATATAATAGTGCTATTTTTTTGCCGATAACGAGTTGGTGATTTGTACATGGCTCTGCGGCATATTTCTGTACAGATCTATTGTTTGATAAGTCATGAACTGTCTGTGAACTACCTTTCTATGCGATATTTTTACATCGAGACCGCTGGGTATAGAGTGACACTCATTAAAAGTCCTCTTTTGGCTGATGTTGATTAGATTTCAAATGCTATTATCTTGCGTGGTTGAATTGGTAAAGACGTAGATGATCATAACTCGATTTCCCTCAATTATTTCTGAAATATTACAGTTTAGTGTGTAATTAATCCCGACAACGGCTGGTAACCATGAGAGAGCGGCGTCGTTTTTATAGCTGGTTTATGCTTTAATGTCGGTAAATAATTTTACGTTCAGTGGCAAAACATTGACAGGAATTTGTATCTACTATAATTAAGGTCTGATGATATTTTTAGACTAGCTTTTTATATCGATGTACATGTTTTTAGTGTCTATACATGTAAATACATGCACCCTTCAATCTTAATAAATTGTCTAGATATGTAGATATATGTACAGTGTCTCGTGAGTTGTACGTAAACTAATTTTACATTTACCTGTAGACATCGGTCTATGCATGTATTTATGTGTGTGGGGATACTGAAATTTGAATTGTGAAGACGGAACACTTAGAATATTGAGAAAAAAAAACATAATAAAAGATATATATATTTAAGTAAATATTGAATAGTTTTATTGTTTAATTACACAATCAAAAATAATTACACGTAAATTGATCTTGAGGAGGTGCCAGATAGTAAATGGACATACCGTATTTGAGTTGGTTACAATTTCATCAAGTGTTCATAGTCCTTTGCGTTTTTTTTAATGCTTGATATTATGTAAACAACTTTCGTAGACATCACAACTAGAATCCATGAGATATCGCGATCTTTCGCTTCGTCACATAGCATATTTTTTGCAATTAAATTATATCACCCATTTTTGCTCACGTGCAGATTTAATCATGATAATTAATCTGAAGTTACATAGCCATTTTATGTACGTTATCACTTCTATCTATGCTATTTATAGAACACATGAATACATATCGCACTCTAAGCTTTGAAGACAACCTATTTTATAAGTTGCCTGTCTACAGCAATACATTTTTGTCATGTTTATCAAGGAGGGAGGTTGTGATCCGATATCACACTGATTTACCAGACGTTAAATATTTTTGCAGATGTCTTCCTACATGGGACTCGCTACATGTGAAATAAGAAAATACCTATACATTTGTATTTCGTTAGATTAACACGCATTGAAAAAAGTAAAACAAATGTCCAGCATTTACATATGGTAAGCCAAAGTGGGAAAAAAGTCATCAAAAATTTTAAAATCCAAAACTCGATTTATGGATATTAATAAAAATGATTTTTTTCCCACTTCGGCTTGTCATATGAACATACTTATAAGAGACTTTCATTTGTTTTTGGAATAGGTTTATTTTGTGTATATACAAACTGTTTACTTAACATATATTTCTTCAGTTTCTATTCACGAATGAGGATTTTTCATTTTACCATGCCCCTGGTGAGGTAAAATGAAATAATCTTGAAGAGTTTTATTATTTTTGTTAATTATTATTTAACATTGCAAACGGCATAATCAATCAAAGTATGAAAAATAAAACAAAATGAAATAAAATCATCTCATTAAATAATGGAAATAAATGAGTAAAATTAATGTTATGTTAATCAGAATATTCGGTTAATCTGTTGGCACTTCAGTACTATTTCTGTGTTCAAAGCAATTATGTATAAGAGGAAAAATGCAAGGGGTTTTTACTTTATTTTTTTAAAGAGAGAATCTTCTTTGTGATAATATATAACTTTTGTAATTCCACTTGTAGCGAGTGATAGAAGGAAGAATTTATTGAGTGATGACGTAAGTGTATTAAACTAGAAACCACTTGTGATTTCCGGTAAACAAGGAACATACATGTTGTGACAGATAGTCGGTGAAACTGTCGGGTTCTCGGATAAACATTTAACAGCACATGTTGTAGATTCAGACACGTGAACGTGACACCTTCCCAAATATAACCCCAGAACTATAAACAAAGCGATTTCTTTTTTCAATATAATGAATTATCATGTACGTGTATCCCTCAATCTGAGATCTTTTGAATCGCGTTTTCTAGCAGTCTTGATAAGTTAGATTGATTTAGTTTAGAATAATGCTTAAGTAGATTTTTGCAAAACTTTCTTCTAGAGCGACCCCCCCCCCCCCCAAAAAAAAAAAAAAAAAAACCCGATTTTATTTTCAATATAGACACGGATAACAAATGTATGTATTTATCAGTCTGAGATCCGCTGAAACATGCTGCAATAAAAATGGTGCTATCTGACGCAGTATGTACAGGCAAGATTAGTACTAATTAGTCTTAACATTAAAATGAATCCTTCCCAAACCTTATATTACGGCCCATAAAAATCGATTTCATTTCTGTTTAGATTTTCCGAATTCAATTCGTCACTTTGTAAAAGCTACGGTGAAGGAATCGAACAAGCTTCCACGGTCGTTTATACACTGAGAGGCCAACTCTAAATAATTTTGTGATATTAGGGTTTATTGTAACACCTATAACAATTATTATCGCTCCATAAACCAGCATTTCGTTTGATAAAGAACTTAAAATAGAATTCCCTAACACTATCTATGTGTTGTTATCATGCACCAATTCTTGCTGTTTATAAAACTTTAATCAAAATCTCGTTTCGCCATATGTGACTAGTCAATGTAGGAATTGGTGCATAAAGAGCAATATACACGGGATGTTGTAATGTCATATAGGCAAACCTATATAGCAATGTAAGTCGCTATGTTAGATAGCGTCAGGTCAGATGTACGGTATAACCACTCTCACCAGTCGAATGGCATGACCGCTAAGGTCAGGTGTGCGGTATAACCACTCTCACCAGTCGTATGACATGACCGCTAAGGTCAGGTGTAAGGTATTACCACTCTCACAAGTCGTACGGCATGACCGCTATGGTCAGGTGTAAGTATTACCACTCTCACAAGTCGAACGACATGACCGCTAAGGTCAGGTGTAAGGAATAACCACTCTCACCAGTCGTATGGCATGAGCGCTAAGGTCAGGTGTAAGATATTACCACTCTCACCGGTCGTATGGTATGACCGCTTAGGTCAGGTGTAAGGTATTACCACTATCTCCACGCCTATGGCATGACCGCTAAGGTCAAATGTAAGAAATTACCATCCTCGCCAGTCGTATGGCATGATCGCTTAAGTCAGGTGTACGGTATAACCACTCTCACCGGTCGTATGGCATGACCGCTAAGGTCAGGTGTAAGGTATTAGCACTCTCACCAGTCGTATGGTATGACCGCTTAGGTCAGGTGTAAGGTATTGCCACTATCTCCACGCCTATGGCATGACCGCTAAGGTCAGGTTTAAGGTATTACCACACTCACCGGTCGTATGGTATGACCGCTTAGGTCAGGTGTAAGGTATTACCACTATCTCCACGCCTATGGCATGACCGCTAAGGTCAGATGTAAGAAATTACCATCCTCGCCAGTCGTATGGCATGATCGCTTAAGTCAGGTGTACGGTATAACCACTCTCACTGGTCGTTTTTGCATGACCGCTAAGGTCAGGTGTAAGGTATTAGCATTCTCACCAGTCGTATGGTATGACCGCTTAGGTCAGGTGTAAGGTATTGCCACTATCTCCACGCCTTTGGCATGACCGCTAAGGTCAGGTTTAAGGTATTACAACACTCACCAGGCGTATAGCATGGTCGCAAAGGTGAGGTGTTAGGTACATTTGTGGTATCGCACAATGTTACATGATGTTCGATGTTCGCATGATGTCTGCACGATAGGAAAACTTAACGAAAAAAGCTTTCACACATGTGTGCGCACGTCGTGCGATTCTATCGTGGTTGATATAAATTTCGGAATAACTTGTAGATAAGTGTGGGTTATGGTCTACTTATTTTCTTAATATATATCAGTACAGCTAAGTACACTTCCTATTTAAGTCATTGCTATATAGGTTGGACACGTTTAAATGTATCAGATACGGACTGAATAGTTAGATACACGCATAATTCAGAGTATTTTTTTCACAAAGTGCCACACGTGACCAGCCTTAGGGAACGGACACTCATTATATATCCATTATATATGTAAATGGACATCTTATTTTGTCTCGTTAATGTAACATCTAAAATCTCATACCGTCAGAAAGCAAAATTTTATTTCCATTACCTCTGTATCACTCTTATATTTCTATCAGTTTGTTAACAAAAAATATGTACTAAGGTAAATCCTAAGTGGGCGACCGAGCCGGACCCGGATCCGGACCTGTCACGTATATACCCGTATACAGGTAAACTTTTGTTGTCCGAGGCACCAGAACTCGCCACTTTCTGAGGAGTGAAACTTTATACGATAATACTAATCAATGCAGTGTCCAGTGTTATTTAAAAAAACTGTCGGATTGAAAATAACTTTTATCATCACCGATCAATTTTAATATCACTGTAATCGCTATTTAGTAATATCTTCACGAGTTTTCCGTTATTTTCATTCCGTAATATTGGCGAACAATTTTTACTGAGACGCACAAAATGTGCAATCCTATGAAGTGAGTGCACGATGTATGCAGGATCTGCGTTACCACAACAGTATTATCACGCTCAAAAGACTTAAGTCATGACCGCAAAGATCATGTGTACGGAACTACAACTCCCACAAGACGTGTCGAGCATACATTGTGACAATTCTTGTCAGGTGCGCAGGATGTCGACTTAGATTAGCTGTTCGATCTGACCACCTATCGTCAAGTTTTCGATATGACTAGTATTGCCAGGTGTAAGGTATGCCCGTTATCGTCTAGTGTATGTTAATATCCGCTATCGACAGGTGTACGGTATGGCCATTATTGTATGATGAACAGTATTGCTTAAGTACGGCTACTATAAACAAACATTAAATAGTGTGATCCAAAGTGTCGAATATACGATATGGACAGTCATTTTACTGTAGTACTATAATGTATGATGTCCTGTACCGAAAACACGTTATGATCATTGTTAAGTATACGATATGACGACACTGTAGTATAGATATGACCAGACTGTAGTATACGATATGACTACACTGTAGTATACGATATGACCACACTGTAGTATACGATATGACCACACTGTAGTATACGATATGACTACACAGTAATATACTGTATGACCACATTGTAGTATAAGATATGACCACACTTTATATAAGATATGACCACACTGTAGTATACGATATGACCAGACTGTAGTATACTGTATGACCACACTGTACTATACGATATGACCAGACTGTACTATACGATATGACCACACTGTAGTATACGATATGACCACACTGTAGTAAAAGATATGACCACACTGTAGTATACGATATGACCACACTGTAGTATACGATATAACCACACTGTAGTATACGATATGACCACACTGTAGTATACGATATGACCACACTGTAGTATACGATATGACCACACTGTAGTATACGATATGACCACACTGTAGTATACGATATGACCAGACTGTAGTATACGATATGACCACACTGTAGTATACGATATGACCACACTGTAGTATACGATATGACTACACTGTAGTATACGATATGACCACACTGTAGTATACGATATGACCACACTGTAGTATACGATATGACCACACTGTAGTATACGATATGACCCACACTGTAGTATACGATATGACCACACTGTAGTATACGATATGACTACACTGTAGTATACGATATGACTACACTGTAGTATACGATATGACCACACTGTAGTATACGATATGACCACACTGTAGTATACCATGTGACCACACTGTAGTATACGATATGACCACACTGTAGTAAACGATATGACTACACTGTAGTATACGATATGACCACACTGCAGTAAACGATATGACTACACTGTGGTATATGATATGACCACACTGTAGTATACGATATGACCACACTGTAGTATACGATATGACCACACTGTAGTATACGATATAACCACACTGTAGTAAACGATATGACCACACTGTAGTATACGATATGACTACACTGTAGTATACGATATGACTACACTGTAGTATACGATATGACCACACTGTAGTATACGATATGACTACACTGTAGTATACGATATGACCACACTGTAGTATACGATATGACTACACTGTAGCATACGATATGACTACACTGTGGTATACGATATGACTACACTGTAGTTTACGATATGACCACACTGTATTATACCATGTGACCACACTGTAGTATACGATATAACCACACTGTAGTATACGATATGACTACACTGTAGCATACGATATGACTACACTGTGGTATACGATATGACCACACTGTAGTAAAAGATATGACCACACTGTAGTATACGATATGACCACACTGTAGTATACGATATGACCACACTGTAGTATACGATATGACCACACTGTAGTATACGATATGACCACACTGTAGTATACGATATGACTACACTGTAGTATACGATATGACCACACTGTAGTATACGATATGACCACACTGTAGTATACGATATGACCACACTGTAGTATACGATATGACCACACTGTAGTATACGATATGACTACACTGTAGTATACGATATGACCACACTGTAGTATACGATATGACCACACTGTAGTATACGATATGACCACACTGTAGTATACGATATGACCACACTGTAGTATACGATATGACCACACTGTAGTATACGATATGACCACACTGTAGTATACGATATGACCACACTGTAGTATACGATATGACCACACTGTAGTATACGATATGACCACACTGTAGTATACGATATGACCACACTGTAGTATACGATATGACCACACTGTAGTAAAAGATATGACTACACTGTGGTATACGATATGACCACACTGTAGTATACGATATAACCACACTGTAGTATACGATATGACCACACTGTAGTATACGATATGACCACACTATAGTATACGATATGACCACACTGTAATATACTATATGACCACACTGTAGTATACGATATGACCACACTGTAGTATACGATATGACCACACTGTAGTATACGATATGACCACACTGTAGTATACGATATGACCACACTGTAGTATACGATATGACCACACTGTAGTATACGATATGACCACACTGTAGTATACGATATGACCACACTGTAGTATACGATATGACCACACTGTAGTATACGATATGACCACACTGTATTATACCATGTGACCACACTGTAGTATACGATATGACCACACTGTAGTAAACGATATGACCACACTGTAGTATACGATATGACCACACTGTAGTATACGATATGACCACACTGTAGTAAACGATATGACTACGACTGTAGTATACGATATGACGACTGTAGTATACGATATGACCACACTGTAGTATACGATATGACCACACTGTAGTATACGATATGACCACACTGTAGTATACGATATGACCACACTGTAGTATACCATGTGACCACACTGTAGTATACGATATGACCACACTGTAGTATACGATATGACCACACTGTAGTATACGATATGACCACACTGTAGTATACGATATGACCACACTGTAGTATACGATATGACCACACTGTAGTATACGATATAACCAGACTGTAGTATACGATATGACCACACTGTAATATACTATATGACCACACTATAGTAAACGATATGACCACACTGTAGTATACGATATGACTGTAAACGATATGACCACACTGTAGTATACGATATGACTGTATACGATATGACCACACTGTAGTATACGATATGACCACACTGTAGTATACGATATGACCACACTGTAGTAAAAGATATGACCACACTGTATTATACCATGTGACCACACTGTAGTATACGATATGACCACACTGTAGTATACGATATGACCACACTGTAGTATACGATATGACCACACTGTAGTATACGATATGACCACACTGTAGTATACGATATGACCACACTGTAGTAAAAGATATGACCACACTGTAGTATACGATATGACCACACTGTAGTAAAAGATATGACCACACTGTAGTATACGATATGACCACACTGTAGTATACGATATGACCACACTGTAGTATACTATGTGACCACACTGTAGTATACGATATGACCACACTGTAGTATACGATATGACTACACTGTAGTATACGATATGACCACACTGTAGTATACGATATGACCACACTGTAGTATACGATATAACCACACTGTTGTAAACGATATGACTACACTGTAGTATACGATATGACCACACTGTAGTATACCATGTGACCACACTGTAGTATACGATATAACCACACTGTGACGATATGACCACACTGTAGTATACGATATGACCACACTGTAGTATACGATATGACCACACTGTAGTATACGATATGACCACACTGTAGTATACGATATGACAACACTGTAGTATACGATATGACCACACTGTAGTATACATGTGACCACACTGTATATAAGATATGACCACACTGTAGTATACGATATGACCACACTGTAGTATACGATATGACCACACTGTAGTATACGATATGACCACACTGTAGTATACGATATGACCACACTGTAGTATACGATATGACCACACTGTAGTATACGATATGACCACACTGTAGTATACGATATGACCACACTGTAGTAAAAGATATGACTACACTGTGGTATACGATATGACCACACTGTAGTATACGATATGACCACACTGTAGTAAAAGATATGACCACACTGTAGTATACGATATGACCACACTGTAGTATACGATATGACCACACTGTAGTATACGATATGACCACACTGTAGTATACGATATGACCACACTGTAGTATACGATATGACCACACTGTAGTATACGATATGACCACACTGTAGTATACGATATGACCACACTGTAGTAAACGATATGACCACACTGTAGTATACGATATGACCACACTGTAGTATACGATATGACTACACTGTAGTTTACGATATGACCACACTGTAGTATACGATATGACCACACTGTAGTATACGATATGACCACACTGTAGTATACGATATGACCACACTGTAGTATACGATATGACCACACTGTAGTATACGATATAACCACACTGTAGTATACCATGTGACCACACTGTAGTATACGATATGACCACACTGTAGTATACGATATGACCACACTGTAGTATACGATATGACCACACTGTAGTATACGATATGACCACACTGTAGTATACGATATGACCACACTGTAGTATACCATGTGACCACACTGTAGTATACATGTGACCACACTGTATATAAGATATGACTACACTGTCGTATACGATATGACCACACTGTAGTATACGATATGACCACACTGTAGTATACGATATGACCACACTGTAGTATACCATGTGACCACACTGTAGTATACGATATGACCACACTGTAATATACTATATGACCACACTGTAGTATACGATATGACCACACTGTAGTATACCATGTGACCACACTGTAGTATACGATATGACCACACTGTAGTATACGATATGACCACACTATAGTATACGATATGACCACACTGTAGTATACGATATGACCACACTGTAATATACTATATGACCACACTGTAGTATACATGTGACCACACTGTATATAAGATATGACAACACTGTAGTATACGATATGACCACACTGTAGTATACATATGACCACACTATATATAAGATATGACAACACTGTAGTATACGATATGACCACACTGTAGTATACATGTGACCACACTGTATATACTGTATGACCACACTGTAGTATACGATATGACCACACTGTATATAAGATATGACCCCTCTATTGCATACCGGATGATCTGTAAGGCCGGGTGTACAGTATGATCATTCTATGGTATACGGAATATTCAGGTAAATTATCACTTAAGTATACAGTATGATTTCCAGGGTTGGGCGTATGGAAATATTACAAGAACTTACTGTATGATCTCATGGGCAGAATAAATGTTTTGTCTAATAGAAAAGATGGTATTTCTTTCCTTAAATGATTCCGCTTCCATATTCACATGAGTGTATAATAAGTTCAGAAAAAACTCTTATATTATTTACGAGGACGGGACTGTAGTAAACGAGTTGTTTTATCTAGTGTTTAATCTTGTCATGATAATGTTCACAAACAAGTTATGAATTTAAGTGTTACCTATAAAAGAACCCATAAACATTAAATCTGCAAGAACATGTTCTCTAATCATTGAAGCATGTCGACCAAATGGGAAAGGATTTGGTGAAATCACAGGGATTTGGCAGAAACTCCCGACCCACGGTCCATACTTAAGTATTATACTGACAAAGGTTGTAACTTCCCCGAAGGGGAAACTGAATAGACTTTTATTTATTTATTTATTTATTTATTTATTTGTTTAGTTTCTGTAATATCTATATATCGGCGACATGAAAGAAAAAAATAGCGGTTGTCTACTTAATAGACATTTCTAGACTTTTTCCCGAATTCATAAGGTCACAATCGTTCATCAAACACTCATTGGAACGATGAAACATTTCTCCAAAAGGTAATATACAGGTATATGTTACTAAAATATATGGCCTCAGAATAACGAGAAACATAGAACAGTAGTATATTTTTTTCCGTTTTCTCTTCCCGGGAGTTAGAACCCTTATTCCTATATATAACACGAGGGCTGATTGATAAGTTGTGAGCCTCATATTTAAGGGTTTGGATTTTTCCTGACCGTTCAGAAAGTCCGCCACTGAATGTATGACGTCATCATCTGACCAAACGTCGGTACCGGTAGTGACCTTTTTCAATTGTGCGAGATCAGACGAATAAGCCGGATGCTCGATCAATTCAAAGCCACAAATATTAATGGCAGCCATGGCAATGGCAGGCGTGTGAATAGTGGCATTGTTCTGGTGGAACAATACACATTTACTGTATTTTCCGCGGCACTTGCGTTTAATATTTACTTTTAATTGCCTTGTGATGCACAAAATGTGTCATTGATTGTTTGTCTCTTCGCAGATAATATACCACCAGAATACCATTAGCATCCTAGAAAACGGAGGCTACAACCTTTCCAGCTGATGGAATAGTCTTTGCATTCTTTGGCGTGGTTGAACCAGGGCGCTTCCGTTGTCCAGGGCGCTTCCGTTGTTTAGGCCGTTGTTTGACCTCTGGGGTGAAATGATGGACCTACGTTTCATCCATAGTCACAAACCACCGCTTGACGCGCTTCTGATCACATATCAGAAGTCTTGGTACCCAATGGGCTGAGAGCTTTCTCATTGGTCAGGATGACATATCCTCGCATTAATCTACAAACAGACAATAATGGTATAATGATATCATATTTGGTGTCGATGAAATATCGAATGAGGAGACAAAAAACAGTGTCAATGCTGTTGGTTATGGTGTTTACGAGAGTGCGAATACGGGTTGTGTGACGAGGTGTCAATGGTAGGAGATGTGATATCGATGATTTGAAAAATAAGAAGAAAAGAAAAAATGGAATAAAGTTCATCGACGAAATCAGAAACATTTAGTATGATTGTAATTGTAATATAACTTCGATGAGATTTGGTATGGTGTCCATGCTTTTTAAATTCGTTCGCTTTGCCGTGAAGTTTAACCCTTGTGACCGTGAAAGCAGGTACTTGTGATTCATTAAAACAAACCTGATATCCTTTCATTCCAGTGTATTGCTAGTCCTTACCTTGACCCTTTGATTATTCAGATGATACTATTGGCCTTGAGATCAAAGCCATTCATCTGAACTCGATAGCCCTACCACCAAGTAAGTTATAACTATAGTAATAACACTTAACACTTATGTTCTTTCAGATGCCATGTGAGATTTTTAAACCATTAGATCCCGGTCACCTAATACTTGGTAAAAAGATAATTCACTTTGACAAACTAAACAGCTCTTATCCCAAACACTCTACTTCCTTGATATTTCGAGTCTTGGGCTTTTGGTTACTTCAGGACAAGTAAGCTACACATGTGTTCCTAACGGGTTTAGTGTCTCCTAAAAATTAGTTACATTTGTCCTTTGTTTTTGTATGTATTTAAATTTACGACAATCGACTCTCATTATCGCTTAAAGCATCAGGTAGGGACAATACAATACCACTCGTCAGTGTTCAGTAAGGGAGACCGGAATTCCACAAGAAATGTCGTGATAGCTCCATTGTATCGCTAGCTATCTCTACTGATGTACCAAACCACCGATTATTTATTTATAGACTGAAACATTCGAGCTTGTAACGGTTCGGTGAAGATATCAATAATGGAGATGTTTTTGACGGCGTCATCATCCAGTCGAGACCTTGTGATACATGGAGTTATTACTCTTAAGTACTGATGGTAGGACAAGAGTCATATGCGTCATTCTCTTTCAACCAGACGCTTGAAAGCTTCATTAAGGCGCGTGGAGATGACAAGCGTATGTCTAGGTGAACGGCGCTATTTCTGTCGACGTTTGGAATATCAAATCAGACACTTTACAAGCCTACACGTCGATTGTTGTACTTAGTTGCCAAAGAAATGAGTTATTGTCAGAAATTGTTCAAATGACAAAGACATTGCACGCATGATGTATTTTCTGTTTAAATTAGTTGAGTGCATTCAAAAGCATAAAGCCAAATTATCTGACAGCGAAATAATCAATATTCGAATAAAAGATTTTATAAATAACTCTGGAGCCATATCCAAAGTTCTGTTTGCGGGTTCTAAGTGCAAAACATCGATGCATTGTTGACGTTGATTAAATATCATAACAGACACCTCAGTAGATAACTAAATATAATAGGCTTTTCTCCGACTCTGAAGTGAAAATAATAAAATTGTAGATTAAAATTGCTATATTTGAATAGTTTGATTAGAACTTGAAAGTACATGTATAAAACGCCAACAGCCAAATATCATAAAAAGATTTCTTTACAATTCTTTTCAAATAGATGTTAATAAGGTCATTAAGTGCTATTGTCGCAGTATGGTTAACACCCGTGATTTTATGTTGCTGTGTTGAGGAAATATGTAATGATCTCGTATCAGAGATCCAGTTCTTATAATTGTGACTATATTTATAATATGAATATTCTTAAACATGCTCCCTTTTCACACTTGCTATACATAAACAATATACTGACCACTATATTGTGTGATATGAAAATTACCCACGATGGTTTTATTCTGGTAACTGCTATTGTCATACTTTGAAGATGCTATCAGGTAAATTATCCATCGCAGGAAGGCAACCTTTATTATTGTATAAACGTCACTCTAAAAATAGCATTGTGGAGGAATATTGCCAACGGCAATCTTCAAAGCCAAGGAAACATGACTCTTTTAGAAATAAATGTTTGATGGAAAACATCATTGGGTAACTTTATTTATTCCTTTTTGTCATCCTTTAGACATTAATATATTCTGTACACAAAATGTTCGGGATCACTTTTAAAAATAAATTTATTCGTATCAAAAGGCAAAAACCTTTGGAACATGAAATAGAGTGAAGTCGAACAATAACAAAACAAGTTTTGACCCACATTAAAATTTCATTCAAGCGTGTCGTGTACGATTACATAAAAACAATGTTTAAGTTCCAATGGTGCTAAATACTCAAAATGCTTCAGTGGGTTCAGCAACACTATCAAGAGTGTCCTCCATTGGCCCCAATAACAGCACGACATCAGCTTGGCATGCCGTGAATCAGACGTCATATAGCCATTTGTGGAATTTGTGGCCATTCTTGACGAAGTAAATCAGCAAGCTCCTTGACAGGAAGTACTCGAGCGGGCTAAGGACGGATAAAGACTAGGCTAATTCCTACGCTCGATAGTTTCTGCTTGGACGTAATCATTCACAAGTCTAGCTCAATGTGGTCGAGCATTTTCGTCAATCAGTACAACCTCAGGGCGACAGTACGCCCACGCCAAGCACGCTTCCTGCTACCTTGAAAGTCCACACAAAACCTGGACATATCAGTAAAAAGTCCGTAAAAAGTCGCCTCTGACGCTATATGGTGATAGCGTGTGAGTCAAGGTCTGTATTCCTCACTGTTTGTGCAGAAATTCTTCTTCCAGTTGCTTGACGGAAGTCATTATTTAATTAAGAGGAATTTGCAAACTGATTTCGCCTTGTAGGAATGCTTAAATAATTATCCTGCCGGCCTGTTGTACACCGTAGCCTACCCGATCGAGGTCCCTCGGTGTCGTATATCATGGTCATCTGGAATCGATTCAATAATCGAGAAATGACACTCTGTGACACATTGAAGTTCGTTGTGATTGTCCTGCTTGCATCATTCCTACTACTCGGCAAGCCTCTGTAGCTCTCATGTTACGTCTCATACTAATAAATGTTCAAAACAGGATGCAGAATGACAGGACATTCCGAAGAGTGAACACAGGAGTTTTAACATCGTTTTTGTATTTCGCCGAACATTTTGATTGATATAGCGGAAGTGTGAATGTTTTTGCATGTTTCCATGCGTGACAAACATCTCAATTATTGAGAAACAGCTCTGCGTATAGTCTGACTATTTTCAGTATCTCTATGTTTAACGCTTACTGTCATATTGAACACATGTACAGATGTTCCCCTGGAAATGATTAAACGTTGTTGTTTCCGTTTTATTCTACCATATTAAAACATGCCATTACCGTGAAAACCAGAGCAAACAAACCATTAATTTTTCTTATTAACGTCTATAGTGATAAACTTCCGGACATATGCATTCATATTCCTAAATTGACAGGAACATGTTGTTCAATAGCCATTGTATGTTTTGTTTTACGATTTTAATCATGTATTGATACCGGCATTGAAATGTAGAAAGTTTCATACATTTTTCATTCGTTATTGAAGATTTATTTTTCCTTTGAAGCATCAGCATGTCGTATCTAGAGCTGACGCTTTGATGTCATGGTATCCCGTCATCATACCTCAGACTTCGGTTGTTTTTCCATTTCCCTGTACCTCATGTTTGATCTACGTAGTTGTACTCTAGTGAAGAATATATATATATATATATAGTGAAAATATGTTAAATTCATCGTGTCCAGAAAACATATAAAAACTTAAAAAAAACTGGAAAACACGATGAGCTGAAAAACAATTGTATCTATGTACACAATGTATACCATCTGAAGCAGAAATGAAAGCGCTTATGTTTTACAGCTCATCGTGTTTTCCAGTTTTTTAAGTTTATATATATGATCAATGAAGTGATATATGTGCTTAAGTGACATAAAAAATGGAACTGATGATTTCAAAACTTCTATAATTTTGCAAATATTCATTAAAATAACATATCATATGCTGAAACACGAATGTAGTCAATATTTCTAGATATGCGACATTTTCACAATACATCTCTCGTCGCAAAGCTCTGACGCACAATTGCAACAATGGAAAAAATAGCCAGTCACAGTTCCGGTCACAATATAACTGTGATAGTAATTATGTGATGAATACAACGTACATAACGTCAGGAACTAGGATTGCTTTCAGATAAAAAAGAAAAGAGTCTTTACATGTAGTCGTTGTAAGACCTTAAGGAGCATTAGGATCTGTCAGAAATCCATATCAGGTCAGTTGTGGACAAGATATCCATTGGTACTAACTGTATGTAGTTTGATTCTAATAGCCCATCAATTAAAATACTTTTTCTAGAAGAAACACTTAAGTTTAGATGGAAGGTATTGCACCACATCCTATTTATCTGCATTGTTTGGCTCTAATACAAAATACAAATACAACCAAGATGTAACTACCTAATCCTGATGAGTATACAATGTCTTACATTCGTCTTCAATTTGTATCTTACGGCTAGCAAGATGTAGAATCTCATATTAACACTGCAGCTGTTGTATGATTCGTGCTTATATTACATGTACAACTGTAAGTTAACACTTTGTGGACTTAGTCATGTCTTCATTATCACTGGGACATAAGTGACACACAATCAACTAGAAATCAAATGGATATTCAATCATTCTCAGAGTTCGTCTGCAATATCTTCTCGAAATATACTCCAATTTAGTTTACTATCTCAAATTTATGGAATCAGATGTTCTCATCGAAAAACTTTTTCAATCTGTAGCTAATAGATTAATAAAAAGAAAAAAAAAGCAAAGTAAAAAAAAATTATCAAGTCGTGGCAGAGCTATTGTACTGGCCGGGTCAGCAATAAAATTTTATTGAGAATCTCAAGAAGTTCAATCAGAAATATCAAATATAAACGAAGAAGGTCTGTGGCATAAACGTGATATTGTTAACATGTAAACAAAAAATACTGACAGCTACGTCATGGTTAGATAGTATATTGCCTTCCGGGTAATAAAACTCCGATGGCAGGCTTTCATTGATAGTGGATGAAGTATTATTGACTTTTTTTTTGTAAGCAGCAGATGCAGTTGTGTCTGCTGACAATGATTGCGTTTTATGATGTCTTAGTAACAGACACAATCATATGTTTACTTTTTTATTACTATATATTTATAGACTGATCGAGACATCGCGTATAAAAGTGTTGTAAACAACTTGTTTATGACATCCACTTGTTCATAAGGGCTCTTGATACTTTCCCAACTCCACAGGAAAAGTCATTTCAAGGAGATGTAAATCAACAACTAAGGTTATTGCGTCATATGTCTGGCGGAAACTTACCACTTTAATTACGTCCGTAGCCGGAAGAGGCATAAAATTGACTTATTATGGCTATGTTTACCAAGAAGAAGAAGTGTATGTTAGCAGTACTATTATTTATAACGATATGCAATGCGTTGATCAATAGTAACAACATAACACAATAGTACAATACATTTTAAAAGTTAAAATGATATATATTGTTAACTACTTCTAGTATTTGCGTCCATCATTGTAAATAGCAAATAGATCTGAACTATGTTTGATTTATTGGAAAATAACGACACTGTATTGCGGATGTTCGATGTTAAATGTGCTTCTTTGAACATATGCGTGCGTTTCTAGCTTTTTAATTTGTTATTTTGTTATCACTTTGATATAATGTTTAGTATAATTCGTATAGAGATTACATACTCAGTGCTTTGAGATGTACAAAATATTGGTTTCTATTTAGCATGTAGACGCAAAGTGAATTCTGAATGGCATTATATAAAGTCGATAAACATGTAATTTTAAGCTATCTGAACAACCATCTCTCATGAAATATTCATCAGTACGTCATCTATTTACAATATGCAATACCAAATCTTTGGGTAGTGTTGATACGATATTTGGTAATGTAAGGTGAGAAGACACATTTTATATGATGGAGCAAATCCAGTGATGGGAACAGCCGAAACATGAAACGACCAGTGAGAGTATTATACCGTCAACAAAGTGCTGGACCCAGCTGCAATATTTTATGATTCTCTCATTTTTAAACTGTTTAGCGTTTTTGTAATAGGACGGCGGTAGACAAAAAGGTAAATAGTGAAAAATGATATCTAAAATCCGTTAATTCTGTACTCTTGCAAACTCTGTTAACTTCGCGTAGACTTCGAGCACTGAACTTGGTCAGATGCTCATACATAAACAAAATTACAACAATTATCCATCCTATTTCAAATTAAAAGGTAAGAAGTAAATAATTTGTCTGTAAATAATACAAAAACCGGATGCTTTGATCAGTCGAATACTAGAATAACAAGTCACTGAAATCTAGATAGTATGTTTCCTCTATTTGGTGATGTGAGAATGTGAGAAAATAAGATGGAAGGATGCAAAACATTTAATGCTTTCATGTTTTCACAATACGTCAAACCTCTAACATTTTCCCTGCGTTATCCAATCCCCCCAAAAGAAGTAAATCTGACGAATTAAAGCACTATTTATATGTGAAATATTGCTCCCATCAGTACTGTGAAATAT
Organism: Ylistrum balloti; assembly: GCF_031769215.1. Classification (NCBI taxonomy): domain Eukaryota; kingdom Metazoa; phylum Mollusca; class Bivalvia; order Pectinida; family Pectinidae; genus Ylistrum; species Ylistrum balloti. The sequence goes on along the minus strand of NW_026782060.1, from coordinate 152,716 downwards.
TTTGTGAGAGCTATATTCTGACTGTAGCAGTGATAAGAGTTGAATTATTAATCTCAGTGTTCTACACGGATCTTGGTTTATTTATCGATTACATTTGATTATGCCAACGACTCGATGTTTTGTTCCGAAATAACGAATTGTATTTTACCAAGAAATTAGAAAGATCATGAAAACTTAATGGGCTGATTTGCATCGTCAGTTCATCACTCTAACATGCTCCACAGCCTACCTAGATTACTTTACTACAAATAAATGACATAAAGATGAATTATTCCTTTCCAAGCAAACTTAGTCTGATCCTGTCACATTCTTTGGTAAAGAGTCAATTTCATGCTTGTCTAGGCGAGGAGATCAAGTATGGTGATTACTGTTATAACAGAGCGTGATGATGGTCTGCGTGTTAACGCTTTCCAGGAAAATCGCTCTCTTGATTAATGACGTGGACGATGGGTTTGGTTCACCTCTAATCTACAGTGTTCATGCCGTGTTCTTTAAGCTTGGAATCTAAAATATTTTCTTTTCATTTCATTTTGTATTTAAATCTATTATTACGTCTACCGAACTGAAAAAAAATGTTTCTGTCATATTGTTGCTTTATTTTGGTTAAGTGTGTTTAAGCAAGAATCAGAATTTGTTTAAATTGGCCATTAATATAAAATCTTTTTCATTATCCCAGTACCATTTATATTGATTATATATGACACGTGATTACAGAAGCTACATTAGTGTGTGGTAGTTTTGTTTACATTTGCACAGAAATCATATAAAGGCTTTGTTAAGAGTGGTCTTGTGTTAACGTTGTAAACGGAAACTTATAATAACCATAAGTTAAACAAACAAATGAACAATTAAAAAAGATAAATAAAACTATTAATACACTGTATATAAGGGAACAGAAAACAGGCTGTCAGTTTGTATTTATATCTGTCTTTGTATATTATATTAATTGGCAAGCAGTTTAAATATTGCCAATGACACTGAAATCAACGAGAATATATATATACACACACACACATATATATATCATATATATAATAGCAGTATATATCGTTCAACTAGAAAGGATTATACATTCCTCCTCCTCCCCTCGTCCCCTCTTTCTACTCCCCCCCCCCCCCACCTCCACACACACACATACCAAGATATATTAAACCCAAAACTAGTGTTGATAGGATTATACACATGCATGTAGAATGAAACTATTCATTGCAATGTACACATTTGGACACAGCAACACGTTATTAAACAAACATTGTACGTTATAAAATAAAGTTTAGGACAGTTACAAATATTTCTGATTTTCTAATATGGTAGAGATGAAAAGAAGAAAAGTTTATTAGTATTATTCAAGCGTTACTAGTTCTGATAGCTTCAAATAAAATATCTCCTCTCTTGTCAAAAGGAAAATTACATTAGGCACGTGGCCCAGACGATATCTGTCTAATGATATATATACACAGGGATTCTATCTAAAGTAAACCTAAGATTTGTTATTGATTGACAAACTAATGCAGGCAAAATTTAGAATATTAATAACATGAACTTCATTGCAATAATGATTTATCAATAATAACAAAAAAAAAGGAGAAAAAACATTTTTATTTTGGGATTCTCTGTAATTAGTGATTAACCCACCTAGCTTTGAATTATAGATAGAAAGTCCATTATCCTCTTTACACTATATGTAAACGAGATCATCGATTCAAAATACTTAAAATACTGATAAGTGATTCACATAAAGATTTAAATATTTTGATCGTAACCTGAGGTTATCAGATTATGAAATGATGACAGCGGTATGTACGTAATCGTCTTGCTAACATTAGCTCATAACTTTTGCTTAAGGTTTCATCTGATAGCCTAGATGTCACATAAAATTCCCGGCATTCTTTCTGACAGAATCTCAAGTATATAGTAAACGGTTTGTTTATAGAAACCACTGTATAAAGTTTAAAGTGTTACATCGTTACATCTAAATCAAGAATGTATCGACCAAAATAACACAGCTAGACGTGATGGAGCATAAAGCAGTTTTGCAATTCAGAATTAGTAAGTTGTTTGGAATATATATACATATCAATTACTCTAATAGTTGATATTCCGTCGTCCTCTGTAGATGTCGGTTAAAAGATTAGAGTTGATGTGCATTACAACAGTATGCATCATAATGAACAACCTCATTTCCGAAATACCTTTAACACGAAACCTGTTCGTGATTATCATTGCCTGTTAGTATTTTGAATCAAGGTTACATTTAAGTGTTCAACACACAGGAAGTTATCACAATAATAACAAACCACAAATGTCCAATTACCTGAGTACTGTTTAGAGTTGTCTTCAATGTCCAAAGAAATTAACTGTCATTCTGAAACATCCTTAACACACTTAAAACGTCTTTAAAGCCAGACAAGAATTGTTGAATTCATGTATTTATATCTATAATTATTTAATTGGTGACACACACATGAGATTTAAGTTCTACTGTAGGTATGTTTTAACATAGACGTGATAATTGCTAAAACAGTCTATATACAAACGTGCCAAAATAATTTTCATGTTACATTTAACAACCCCTATCGTCACGACCACATTTCGGAAATAAATACTGGCGTTGCTTTATTTTATTTTATTTAATGACTATCTTCGTGTCATCAACGGTCATTACACCGTATGTCGCCTTACAATTCTCTAAGCCTACATCCTTGGTCATCTGGTCTATAATGGTGTTACCTGTATTTCTTTAATGTCACAAAACTCTATATATTGTGTCTCTTTAGCCTATCTATCGCAAATCGAGACATTTATGGGCATTGCCTTTTTTTCTAGGTTTATGCCGCCCACAATTTGCTATAACGTAAGTGACGTTCATCATCAAGGTTTACAGTAATCAAATGAAATATGTGTGATTGTGCTATTCTTTCTATTGTGGGGTTTAATACATCCTTAAATATCGGGATAACAAATATGTTCTGATGGTTGCCTTAACAATATTTTTCCATGATACATTCAGAGAGGATTAAGAAAAGAAGCACTAATGCACAGCTGTCACGGTGAGCTGCAGATAATGACAGACAATTAAGCACCACAGATTCCATGTACAGGCAACATATGTCTTCATTCCTCTTTGTGCGATATAAAGTAAGATATGATAATATATGATAAGCATTGGAGCGGTAATATGGTAAAGGGACGGGGGCCGAACAGGGGATAATTGTGGAAGGATTACTCAAATATAATAAAGAAAAACCAAAAACCTGGAAAATACCAATATGCGAATGTAATCATAATCTGAACTCAAATTCAGTAAAACTAAGGCAAAATATGGACCAGGTGTTACGGAAAGTTGAGCGTCTTATGCGTCATCGACGACACTCGCCATGTAAACCTTAGTCAATCAAAGTACATATTGTCACGTTCTGAAATGAGAACAAGGTATACAACAATGGAACCAACAGGCCAATTAACAACTGTTAAACACGTCCAGCTCAATACTGCATAAAGACATGAATTATTACAAACTTTTTTGTATGCAAATTTATTTTTCATGATGCTTTTACTGGTACTACTGATATTTGTAACAAGCACTTTTTAATTACATTATAATGTAATCATTCTATTTACGGACGTATTTTTCGACATTCTGTCAAATATTACGGTATATACCACATTCTCCCAACAGTGTATACGTTTTATAGATTTTCTTCAACTATAATACAGTATTATTACTGACACATTCATCAATACACTTTGGACTATTTCATATCATACAGAAACATGTTTTATTTGAATATAATCTTCTTATATCAAAATATGGCGAAACAACCACCGTAGTTTTTCATTGATCAGAATGATCAGATTCTTACATTGTTTAAACATTCTTTTACAATGTCACAGGTCAGATTGAAACCATGAACAATATTGTGAATTTTACAATCTACAAAGCCTGACCAGATCACCACATTTTGTATATCCTTTTTCATGATCACCTGATCACTTTACCCGAATACCACCTTTAAATCCAGCCAGTCTTGCGCCAATATTAAACGACCACAACTGTAACATCTGAAACGTATGATTGGCATACACTCCTTTAAAGTGGACTTTAGACTACATTGATGACAGTGAAATACAGTAATAATGAAGAATAAGACAGAAATTGTGTTGTGATACAACTAAGCAGATTTTAACGATCTACAAGTGTATGTTATACTGTATTAAAAGTTGTTATAAGAGGAAAGTATGGTTGTTTGATGTGTCTGCTGGAAATATCTGATATCTGAATGGTTTTGTTTGCGAAGATGTCCCCCAGATTTGTTTTTATCCAATCATGTCACTCTTTTCAACTACTGATGAGGTAGAAGCTTCGCCTTCGTTCATGTTGTTGATAGATCCGGATCAGAACATAGGTCGTGGTATACGAAAAAAACTTCAAATGTTTCTCTCTGTATATTATCTATCAAAATCGTTGTTCATTTGAATTCCTGGTGTGTATACCTAAACTTCATCATGTCTGTTTATGAGTGGCAAATCTTATTGACGTATATCTATATAAACAGATATCGTGGAGGCTTTGAAATTTACAATCTACAAGAGAACTATGGAAGGTGTTAGGATGTAGATTTCAAATGAATTTTTTCATAATTCTTAACAGAACTATTTCTAGTAAAGCAAGAAGACGATATCATGTACAAATTTATGTTGAGACATTACTCAATGTAATGATGGTAGTTCATTCTGTGTATCTAGTACTTAACTTGTCACATTTCTCTGAAATTCTGGCATTACCGAAACATGAATTGATTAGCTTAGTTACATTAGAGAAAAGTGAATCGGTAACAGATAAGGAAGTTGTGCCATGTTGTAATCTAAAATTATTTGATACTGTGCCTGATTATGTATCAGTATACCGGTTTACAATCACCCAATCAGAAAAGGTGTTATATCAGCATCATTTTAGAATTAATGAGTCGTATTCTTGTTTTTATGCATCTACTGGAGATAAGATCATGCATTTTTGGTTGCAACACGAGACGAAGCCGGGAAATTGTATGTAAGAATATACCATACATTACGTTCATGAATATATTAATATCACTATGATATTTCCCATGGGGAACAGCTGTTTAACTAAATATTCAACATACGACAATGATTGGTAGATAACACGAACTGCTGTTGTAAACATCTGTAATGACATAAGGCCAAAAACGCATTAATTTGAAAATACATTTCAGGAAGTGGAGTATCTGTTTGTTTTGAAGTGTTATGTTGTCGACACTCTTACGTTCGGTAATATGAAATCTGCATTTCTATAAAAACAATATTCTAGACAACTACTTTGATATTGGTAATCACTTAAAAGTAAATTGAAATACACTTTACATTATGCTTTTTGGATAATTAAACATGGAATAATGATACACATGACATTCATTTCAAGGCTTTTCTCATTAAAATGTGTAGTAATATCCACATAAAGGGCACACGAATAGTACCTTTAAACAGAAATTTAGAATCAGTTACAGTAGAGCCAAATAATGAATGAAACTGAATCCTACAGCAGTTTCATCCTTCTAGGATTTGTCACTTGTTCAAAGGACCTAAAGGTTTAAAAAGTAGGAGGTTTCTGAAGAAAATCAAAACAGAACTGTTACATAATATTCCATCGGTTTGCTAAAATGAAATATCTGCAAAACCTCCCAAAAAGGCGTTGATGTCAGAAACTCGTAGGTTTGGTATGATGGTTGCCATTTTGAATTCCTTTACTCTTTTTGCCATAACTCATAAAGTTATTACAGGGTTATACTGTCGCGAGGCGAACGCCAGTATGCTTCGTTAGGTGCCATATGATTAAAGGCATAATTGATTAAATCGTATAAAGACTCATTAACACAACTGAATTGAATTTCCAATTAAAATCAGATCTGAATAAATTTCCATCCAACACCGAGCAGGAAATGACACATGGTAAACGAATGCAACACTCTCATTCATAGCAGGAAGGTTTATATTCTAATTTCTCCAACGGCTTTACATATGCGTTAGTCATTTCATAATGCATATATGAAATATGTGTTCTGCTTAGGAGATCGATAATCGATATTGACTTAATTAAAGATACACTATTGAATAACACAGCTAAACAGTTAAGCTTTGTTATGAATATCTATGAATTGTGAAATATAGTCATTATGCATGGTTTATATCATCACTGCAAATTATTGCTCTTATTTGCAAGACCGTGTTTATATAGAACAACATAACAGGAAATTAATAGACTATGCTTGCAAGTGCCATATTAACATGTAAACAAATAACGTTACTGCAAGTACAATGAATTAATTTTGGTGTAAGTAACTGTTTAAAGACTTTTTAATCCTGAGCCAAGACTACACCAATCGACACAGTGATAATACTACATAGTCTCACCTGATGTTTTGAGCATTATATTTGAATTCGATGTTTGTGAAGGTCATACATCCTTCCGAAATCGATAAAGAAATATTACTCATACGTAGGTATTACATTTTTTCATAATTATAAACAAAAAAACCTGCTGTCACGGATCTATTTTAAAGCCAACTCAATTTATTATCACATTACAATAAACTTGATTATTACATATTTCTATCACTAAAAATGCAGCTGATGCAAGTCTATCAAATTCAAATTCAACATTTAATTTATATACAAACCGTTTTTAATCCGTACTAGTATGGACATTATTTCATCGTTAGAATACAAAAATATTACATTTCACTGGAAATTAAAACTGGTCTAAATAGTTAGGTTCAACACGAATTCACACGAATATTACTCTGGTCTACAAGCAAAGGCACCAAATTCTCAATTCGATAAATTCTGGGCAAAATATCAATTAAAGGTGACTTAAGACAGAAATTGATGAAAACGTATGAGAAGAAAATGACCATGTGTTTCAGAAAGTTTTCTGCTTCATCGACGACAGCCCCTTGTAAGATTGTGTATGTAGATATCACGTAGATAGAATGGAGAACTCAGTAATCACTAGATATATCTGTAAATATTCGTACAGAAAGTAATCACACCAAACCAAAATAGATATTATTAAGTAAGATGTGTTTAAAGCTTATTGATTTGACCTGGTGATTTCTTGGTTGGTGACCTTATTATTAATTGAGTACGTGATATAACATACATTGGCATCAGCAGTGAAGCAAAAGATCTAAGCCCTTTCTACTTTAAGCATCAGGAACACGTGGTCCTTATGTATATTTTTAAAAGTCTTAGTCTAAATCTTTCTTGGGTACCTTTGTTTTGCCCTTATTTGGTTTAAGATCTTGTTTGCCAGTGTTTGTATATGATGTTGAAACCACTGTTCGAGAGGAAGTACAAAATATTCAATGCTATGAGGTGCAAATACACATGGTGATGCTCACAGTGACTAGCAGTAATAGTTCTTTACATGGACTAAATTACCTGCCTTAAAATTTTACTTTTCTTTGCTTCGTATTTTAGTTTGTTTGTATGTATTTTTCCATATCGTATCCGTATGCGAGTTTTAGTTTAGCCCTATGCTATTTTCTCACGTAAGGTTAAGAAATACATTTTTCAAATTTTTAATGCTAGCCGTTGTTAATGTGCCTTAAGTTAACAGTCTGTGCTACAGGATGTTCCATCTGTATAAGGATGATCACATACAGGTGTGCAGTTTGTTGGCATTTTGTTGTGTCATCCGAATCCTCGAATCCAATACAAATGCGGTCGCTGTCAGTAGATATTGTTGTTGAAGTATGAATAACAAAACAGACGCAAAATTGTGTTTTTTTTTTACATTAATGTACGGTTGTTAACGTGTAGATAAACAAAACTACTTTTAAAATCAATATTATGTTAATGTTAATCAGAAATCGCTGCACAAATAATTTGAATGGTTTTAATCTTAGTGAAGCTTTTGTCGAGATTTGTTATCATCGCACAGCCAGATCACCTTGGTCACTAATTCCGGATTTCCTGAGGATAAGTGTTGGCTGGATGACAAACGTGAACTACGCAGATAACGTGAATGTTGACCCATAAACCAGGCCAAAATTTATAAACGATTTGTACTATACAATATATAGCTATGAAGGGTCCTCATGGGAGTTAAGTATTGCAGTATAAAAACAAATGGCCTGACCTATACCATATCCTGAGACTTAGTAATTTCATATCAGTAAGATATAACGCGTTATGTAAATAAAGTGAGTGACATATGCTGTTGATATCAGACCGCTGTAAAAGTGGTGCATATTAGCTCTTAAATAACCTTATGATTTTTATTAGTATTTTGACTTCATGCGACAAAATTTAAATTTTACAAAGTATGGTTTCCCAGCAACTCAATGATAATTTGGATTGCATTCATACAAGTACAAATATGTTATGAATTACTACACAACACTATGACAGCATTTAGGCGCCATGTTGACCTACGTTACGTCTTTAAAGTAAATTTGTATTTTTAATCATTCAATCATGACTGCGTCTGCTAGTCAACTTTACTGACGAGGCACCTGGTTTAAAGGGGCATTTGGATGAAAGTTTGGTACAATCATGATTGTTATTTTCTCTGATTAATGGCAACTAACAATAGTGTTTTCTTATTTGTTAATTTCTTTTAATATATATTCTAGATTCTGATTTTTTAGTCTTAGCGTTATCAAATGTCACTCTATAATTCACTGACTAGTTGATTGATGTGTCTGACGTTTGCTTGTTTTTGTAAAGAGAGACCTATCATAGGCTATGCTTTTGCCCAATTCCTTTTGTCATCAATATCCTGACAATAAAATATTTTGTAGTGCAATAAAGACATTACGTCAATGATTTGAACGTCACCTCAGACACAACGTGTTATATATCATATATTATGATTCCGTTTCTTGAGAAATACCAAATTTTCAATTCCTGTGAAACACAAAATTTCTACCATCTAAGCCGTACCGTCCCTGACAAAATATCAAGGAACGGATACGATCGTGAAATAATCACAATGCGATAAGAAAAAGATATTTGGAAAGAAAACCTTTTGTTAAGTTGTAGCTCAATGAAGAAATACCACGGATCTCGTTCATATTCCGAGCAGGTGTTAAATCTACAAGTATTACAACATATACACAACATAATTTGGAGGAGGCATGTTTCCAACAGGAAATGGAAGGTTCATGTTATCATGTTATTTTGAAGCTTTGTAGTTGACATCACGCTGTAAACGAATCTGGAAATGATTTAATGGAGTCCATAGTGTTGTTGACACACAGGTTCAGGCAAGGGAGATCAATACAGGCTTATTGCTACTTGTTTTGTGATAGATTTCATCCAAATATATGTAATTAATCTAAAAAGTGATGGTGGGTTACTTTGTATCCGGAAATTATATCATCAATCAATGCTGTGTCCACTTTTCCAATTTCTGTGGATTTCTTGCGTATCGAATAATGTGACCAGAGTACTCGAAAGCATGTATATTTATCTCTGCCGACCCCCGTTGATAAGGTATTGCCATTATTTTAGGACGCTCTTGTTTTGTTTCAGTTTAGTTTGAACGACCCTATTCATTGGCACTATCCTTTGAAACGTCGGGTAATTGATACTGCTGCTGTGCGTGGTTTTCGTTCATCGAAAGGTGTATGACGTTTTTAGACTCGTAGTTCGGGTATCCTTTTATCATTCTTATTTGCTATGCAATAGTGTTTCTTCTCCACAATTCTTTCGCTTGTGGTGAGCCAAAGAATCAAGGAATCTAATAATAAATCTGGTACAGAATGAGCAATTGCACCAGTTTGGTCGGAAGTTCTTTAAAAATTTCATAGAGCATTAAAAAGTATCAAAGGATTATTGTAAAGTAATATCACTGTAACCTTCAGTTCGAAGTTTGAATGCCACTGGTATAAATGCTGGTTATTCTTAAGAAGCTTTCGATTACGATACACACGAATGAAATTTACGTTCTGGTCATAAACATGTACTGAACAATATCATCACAGAAACATTATTGGAATGCATCTCTTCTTTCCTAATAAAGCGATATTGAGTAATTTCATTTTAATAGCAGGATGCTACGGAACCACATTACATAACTTACGCAATTTTAATCAAGGCCAGCAGGATTCCTTTCCTTATCGAATTTGGAGAAAGTAAGGACCACCTGTCTGACCATGTACCAACAATGCGATCGCCAAGTGTAGTTCTAAAAAATTCTTCAACTGATTTTTATTATTCTTTTAGAACAAGAGAGTTTAACATTTTGTCAAGGAGACCATTAAATGATGGATTAAACTTCAATCAAGGAGAAAAGTACACCATGAAAACAAGAGCACGGAAGGTTTGTCCACTGAGTGAAGTAAACAAGCGCCATTTTTTAAACTCTCTAAATGGCGCTTCAACGTTACCTTTGTTACAGCAGAGTGAAAACTCTCCATTTTTGGTAGCTGCTGAAAATTGTAGAGGTATGTAAATATATAGCAGATTTCTCTTATCAAATGCAAGTGTTTTAAACGCCAGTATAAAATCTTATCTACATTTGTAAAGAATATTTGCAGTATTCGAACAAACCGATTTTTATTAGAAACCTACCAAGTAATCGGACATTATAAATGTATAGAAGAAGCGATCGAAGTAAACAAGTTTACAGTCTTTATGGTCATTTATCAAAGACACAACAAAAACGCTACTTTATAAAAAGGACTGCCTGCCAAATGTGTAAACAAGGAAGCATGTTCGCGTACGTTCATGAACTACACCATTTTTTTTTTATACATGTATATCATATTCTGGTGACAAAGCATATTTCCAATTCCGGATGTTACACAACTATAATATAGAACCACGCAACAAGTAAGAGTCTGTTATAAACATATATTTATCATCCTAATTAGTTGTCAAAGGCTGGTTATTACAAATAGCGGTCAGATGTAGCCAGCAAAACGGATATGCATAGCTATCTGTAAACTAAAATTGTGATATAAGCATGGAAAAGCGTTACTCTGACTCGCGATGATAAAGCAAAATATTATTATACATACATACATACATACATACATACATACATACATACATACATACATACATACATACATACATACATACATACATACATACATACATACAATGTATCGATATGAATGATATTTGACCCAACACTGGTAATAACGATAAAAGATATATATCGTTTAGATACCTCAAGAGTATTGACATAATCTATTTATTCATTTTTTTTCTCCCTATTTCTATCAATTTTATATACCTGGAACATTTTATCACTTTGTCACACTGTGACTAAACTTTTTTTACTACTTTTGTTTTGTCAGAAGCATCCTTGCGGGGGGATTGTTTGTATTTACTTCGTGGACAGTCTGCATTTGCCCTTTCTCTTTGATCCTGTTGCCTAGTCATGATGCTTCTTATACTTGTCATATCTGAAGTATTATGAATTTTATGTTGCATTCTTGTTATGAGTATAAATCTTGTACAATGTGGTTTCTTTAAGAATATACAATTTTAACATTAGTGTATTTATTTAACTGATCACATTGTAGAAACATTTGTTCATCCACCTAGATTATTCCGTTCGCTCGTGTCTTAGGTTTTGCGATTTAGGCCCGGGACACCACGAAACAGCTGTATAATTTGGTTCAGATTCTATTCATAACTATTTATTTCTAAAACTTGTGTATGTATTACTCATTTACTACAGAACTAGCTTTATGTAACCTAAAGCGCCGTCAGACGTCATGTTATTCAGAATTATGCTTTGTATTCAATTTAATGTTGTTTGTTATGAGTGAGGTGCATACTGAATATAAACAACAGAACTTGTGCTATTAGAATTAATACGAAGCAATAATGAATGACAATGGCTGTTACACCGGAGCTTGAATAGTTCATTTATTTTGGCATTTGGGTTCCTATAATTCATACAGACTATTTTTCTCTACCCGATTTCACAATAATTGACACATTGCATTCGATCGGTGCTCTAGTATGCTCGTACATCTCAAAGGCAAACGTCATGAGTTATCACAAACGGCCACTCGGTATTTGCGAAATCGATTGTGACAGTACATTTTTTATACACATTCAATTCGCCCTTTTGGGATTGAAATCGATTAAGAAAAGAAAACATATTTTCATAATTAACGGTTCGATCTGTAACTCTGGCAGTTGTATCTCAGAAACTTCCTCTGGTTTTACTTCATGACAAAATGTCCCTAGCAATTCACTGGTGATGAGAACAATATAATACAAAACTTAATTAGCAAACAACCTTGTCAATGAAAACAGTTCTGTTTCATTAACCAATATGTGATGGTAGAAAATATTTGCAAGGCATCTTTGGCTTTGAGCTCGGTCGGCATGCTTCTCTTCTTATCTAATAAAAGTTCGAAAAAAGGAAAGAAAACTACCAAAAAAATAATGAGTCTATTTTATTTTATTCTTATATGGCATCACTTCTTTTAAATTCAAGTATAACAAAGTACAAACCATTAGTTATAAAATTTTGCATTATTCATTGTACAAACACTTAATTATACGTGTACTTACGTTGCAATACGATATAAGTATATCGATTACTTACAAAGATACTTTATAATCACTAACCCCCTTGTCACACCACACTTACATGTTCATACAAGTTCATACATTTTACAAAAGACATGAACATTCAAGGTACAGCCCAAATCAAATCCGAGATATTAACTGTATTACATTTTAGCCTTTAATACATTAAAATGTCATGCTTTAAAGTATTTTTATTACCGTACATATCAAGCAAGGCAAACAAATTATTTATTTCACTTCGTTCCAGACAGAAAATGAACATTTATCGAGAAAGATTATTATATTTGGTACAAAATACTAGCTGAAGAATAATGGTGGGTTTTTTCCAAAATTAGTAAACATTGTTTGCAAAAACAGCTGATATTAATTTTGTTAACGTCTAATTTAGTAACAAATAACTACGTTTTCAATTCTTTATACAAAAACTCTACGTTAAAACAAAATTACAAAAGGAAGAATCCGCACAAATTTATTCAATTTTAAGAAAACAATAATGACATCACAGTATATCAACTAAGGGAATATTTTAGTTGTAAACATATACTATGTTATATAGGATTTCAATAGAAACGGTAACAAAATATAAAACTATATAATATAATCAAGACTTAATGGCTATAATAATGATGGTAAGATTTCAATAATTTCAGAAATACATCAAATTTAACAATACCAACCTAATAAAGCACGCGAATAATTCCACAATATATATATATATAACAAAACAGAATACGGAAGGGTGAAGCAATGACGATGCTCTTATCTAGACAAAGAAGGTTCGATTCCCCGATTGGGCAGGAAAATATATCAAGTCAACCGTCATACCTCGTTGGTTTTCACCGAAGACTCCAGTTTTTACCTACAGACCCCTCGCATACACAATCAGACCAAACAAGATTGATAGATATAAGTGATAGCTCGTTTCACAATTCTTGAAAGATGAATACATATACGATACCGTTTATGAGAAGAGTACAGACCGTCCAACAGACCTAATGTGTGAAATCACGACGCCAAAACCAAGCTGAATTTAAAATCGCACCATGAAAAAATGACAGATATTCCTATAGCCTTTTAAGCTTCCAAGTGTACGCCCTGGACATCACTGAAGAGTTCTAGACGAACAAAACAGCTGTATGATGCAGAATAGTTTATTGTTTGTCTCTACTGTATCTAACTCATAGTAAGTTATAAAATGGTCTATTCACTTGTTTGTCTTCTGTACATTCATTAAGATACACCAATTAATATTTTATTGTGTTTTGACGTCAATGTTATTACAAAGAGAGAAATAAAAAACGGTATAACCTGTTACATTTTCGAAAACTATCGCAGAACAATAAAGTAATAGCGCAAATGTTCTATTGAAATCATTTTAAAATATACGACATTTATTAAACTACTTGCACTATGGAATACCATATCAACATTTTAAGAAACTATGATTCCATCCATTATTTGTAACATATTGTATCTAAAAATAATTTCGAATTGAAAGATGCTATTCACAGGTGTTTCTTTTACAATATCCTCTGTTTCATATACTATATGGCACATAGAAATATCATCCGCAATATCAACTGTAACTCGTATTACCGTCGTATCGCTATATTCACTAGCAGACGTTAAGAATATAAATTATCATATTTATGTTTCTATCGGGATATTTCAATCGATAAATGTTGTCTTTTTTTCATTCCAATTCTTGAAAATTCAGATTCGCAGTAATATATATTTTTACAGTATTACATAAATATGCGATAATGGAAGTCATGATTCATCAAAATGTTCGACTAATATAACCTGTTATATCATTTCTCTCCGTGAAACAAATAGAATATGGCACTTTTAATTTGATATCGTTAAATTGAATTAAACTTCAATTGTTTTAATCACTAAAAGACTTACATTGTATTTATAAATACATTTTACATCCCCATGTGGGATTAAACTTCATTACTGGGTTTTCATTACAGTTATTAATAGGTTGACTTGACATAATTAATTTTATACCTGCAAAAAGAAAGCATATGACTACATCGACAACTCACACTAATTTACAAAACGTACATTAACTAATAACATTCATTTGATACTGTTTTTCTTTGCTTCAATGCAATTTAAATACGTATGTTTGATTAGAGGTAAATCGAATTGGTTCCCAAAATCAAATATGTAAATTAGATTATATTTATCTATCGATTTCCTAACTATCAGTCATATGTAATTCTAGGCATGTAATTCTAGGCCAATTTATAATAACACAACACACTCACTGAACACATAAACATTGTAATGCCCTTGTCTCTTTGAACTGTAGATTGGTCATGGCTTTCGTATAATGCTTTTAAATAAGTTGATGAAGAATGAAATGATTAAATCATAGAATAATGAAGGATATGGATTGCATTTCACGGTATCTATCTCTAAACTACGGACCTTTGATAGGTGGTATGTGCTTAAACCTAGGAAAACCTTAATTAACACAGAAAGGAACATGCCAGTTTCAAATATATATGTATAACAATTATTCTGTTGAACAGAAGGAGTAGAGACAATGACATTTCAACAAATATTATTTAAAACATCAAAGGCACATGATAAAGAATTGAGCATTATTTTTCAAGCAAAAAGAAAGTAATAAATCCATTGCATTACACGAGCATATTATCTAATTCCTGCTGATAAATTGCTTAACTGCAGTACAATGGTGTTGTCATTTAAATTGACCACATTCCATGATAACGTCATTTAAACCTCTATGTACAGTTTTCCTTTTCATTCGTTGCTGCAGTTATAAATAGGATTTGTCTTGCTGATACAATACCTGTGACGCCATATGTTAGTATTGAAATTCACTCAAGGAAAGGGGGAAGGCAAAGGATGAAACACGCAAATTCATCAGTTATTGTTAATATTTAAATTACTAGTGTTTGAGAAGTGTATGAAAAATAAAATATTTTCTTGAGACATAAGTTTCGAAGTTTTTCACTTTTTCCCGTGGGCACTTTAATTCGTGGAATAATGTTACTCACACGAAAAATATTTATGAACGTTATAAAGTGATTTAAGCTCGTTGACAAATTATTTGAAGATTAAGAGAATCTATAAAAAAAAAAGAACGAATAAAACTGTGATTTGTTTTTACAATTAATCACCAAGGTAAATGCGTAAATCAAATGCGCTATTTCTTCGGTAAATGTCTACAATTACTAATGCTATTTTGCCTTGATATAATGTACAATAGGTTTACGAAATGTTTTACATATTGGTGACAATAAACACACAAGATTCTCAAGCAGATAATACACGTCTATACAGGGTCATATAGAAATACAAAATTATCAAATTCAGTCACAAGACCACATTTTGACCTCCATAGACAAAACGGGGAAAACATTCTTTCGTGCGCAAAAAGCATGTTTTACTTTTTTCACAATTTTGTTGATCGAGTCATTTGGTGTGAATTATTTATAAAGCAAATAGACGAACAGATGTATTTATGAAGACTTTGTAAGAGGATATTACAAACCTTGATGTCTTCAATACAATCACACAATAAACAGCAGGTTTGAGCCAATATAGTTTTACTATATATCAGAGATAATACTGTTTAAGTAATATCTATTACCGTTTGAAGTTTTCAATGATAGTTCTTGGCATAAAATTGTTCAGAAATTCGTTATCTGTCATGCTGATAAAACATTAACTAAATCTATACATGCATGTTTCTCTTAGTAACTGTTTTTGGTATATGTATAAGCAGACATAAGATTTTTTCAGACAATATACACTATGCACAGACGTAAAAATCTTTGCTAAAAAATACTTGGAAATGCACTGATCTGAACTTGTTAAAGGTAAGGAATTCTAAAGCAACATAGATATATGCACCCACAAGAAAAAGCTGCTGTTTGAAGATAAATGTAAAAGTTGGTTTCCTGCAGAGGGACCCCATCGCTTTATATATTGCTAGTTAAGGATGGCATCCAAAATACTTAATCAAATGTGTAATTGTTTTTAAATCAATTTGGTCGGCGTCTTTCAAAACATCTATGAGGATTTGCATTCGTGAGAATGTGAGACCCAGTGGTTCAGCTGCAACATACAAATGAATAAAATATCATCAACATATTACCAAAGCAAGATGATAAAACATTTAGACACTCTTTTTAAAACAATATTATACAATTGTTGAAGAAATAGTTCTTGTCGGAAAGTACATCATAGGAACGCTCGAAGATGATTTTTTTTTACTGAAACGGGCTTACATTTTTTCATGGTATCTAATTTTCGCGGTTTTATGCCATCGTTTATAACATAACTTCATTTACATTAAGTTTGATATAGATTGCCACTAGTGGCACATATGCTACTCAAAGCTACTGTAGTAAGCAAAGCTGTGAAAGTTAAGAACGATCTTAACATTATCTTGATTACATCGAAGATTTATAGAAATATATTTGCACTTGCGAAGCGTAATCACTATACAACATTACCATATCAAATCGTCTGCCATACTAGTCTGGAAACATGGACATTTGACCTCGCGCATGAAAATGTTACAGGAACTCCTTTTGTCAAACACGTGTATATATAATAATAACATTTCTTTTTTACATTAATAAATAATTTTATTTACGATCTGGTTTAATGAAATGATTCGTGAAAATGTTTCTGATATTTTTTTTCTATCACATTTAAGAACATTTTATGGACGCATGGCAAATGTTTCAATAAGCTGTGAGGAGTCACCAGTGACTGTTTTATTCATGAAACCCCCTCCCACTAATGACCGTCTTTTCCGGAGTTATTCTGTCACATACTAACAAGGATTGTTTTACAGCAAATTTTGATGAAAGAACATTGATGTAAATATACAATGTTAACCATGTTTATGGTCGGGTCGGTGGTCGGGTGGCGCACTCGCCTTTCACCTAGCCGACCGGGGTTCGATTCCCGGAACGGACGTGAAAAGGTAAGGGGTCACCTGCCCGACCACGTGGGTTTTCCCCGGGTACTCCGGTTTCCTCCCACAATAAGACCCCTCGCGCGCTTACATCCGGGCCAACAAGAGTGATTAGTATAAGTTGACATAACTTGTTTCGCAATTGTTGTAAAATAAATAAAGTTTATATATATGTTTTATGGAGCAGTTCCTTTAGGAATATATTCTAAATGGCGTGATAACGCATTCCATAGAATATATTCTTAAAGGAATTGCACCAGAAAAGCATGTTTTACATAACAGTAAAATCCAACCCCAATATAAAACATCATCAATGTAATTTCGTATTTTTTCGAATATCGATGGAACAAATGTTTTCATATCTACATAATTTTATCAATGAACTCTTGTTATCAATATATCACAGACAGAATAGAAATAATGATTTACGTCCTTCGTTAGTACAAATAATTAGTAGAAGTAGTGGACAGGTACTTTAACTCTATTGAAGTATGAATAGAATGTAAGATAAGATTAGTAAGTATTCTTTGTAATCAATGATCAGCCTACCTGACACGCCTGACTACAGTACCAAATAAGTTTGCAGTTAGAACACAGGAACATGGCTGTCTTCCCACAAACTTTACAGTTGCCGTTAATCTGTTGCAGCTGTGGGGGTGCTTCTTGCTGTACCACCGAAGACGAATACCCAGATGTTGTGGGTAGATCCTGTGTATATCTAGCGCTTGGCTGAATCGTTGAGGACGTGTGTACCTGGCCATAATTCTGAATTTCGAACAATTTTTTTTATTAATTTTATATCAAACAATATAGAAGCAATTCCACATTAACGTAATGTGACATTATATTGTCGTGGGACTCAAATTTCGTGGTTGAACAACAATGTGCAGTTTCCTTGGCACCTGATTCCATGAATAAATCTTAAAGATAGATCTAACGAAATTCACTATTACTAAACCCAATTTCATATTTTTTCTTTATCTTTAATCATTTCGTGGATACCTATATCCGTGAATTAAGAGTCGTCCTGAATTCAACAGAAATACAATTCCCACAAAAAATAATAATTTAACAGTAATCATTACTATCATTTGAATAGAATCATAGACAACACTGCTGCATTGTTTAAAATAATTGAATATTTATGTCGTACCGTTGATGTACCGTTGTTGTTGCTGAGGACATTTGTAGGTTTATTTGGTAAAGTCGCCTGTTGAACTGCTGTATGCGCTCTCACTGCACTTTCCGGTCTATTGTTCAAATGTTGGTGATGAGTCACACGAGGAACATTGTTACTTAAAAGTTCCCCAGGGACTGCGGTATTATGATGTTGTTGCGCTACAAATTGTATTGAAAGGTAAATTTTGAATTCAGTATTTACTCTCGGCTCAAATTTATTCAACATATTAAACAATTCTTTTAACGAATTAATTTAAAATATAGTATATAAATTTATCAATATCTGGAATTATGTCAGTGGCAAAAAGTAATATATTCACATACCCGTGACGACTGGATATCTGTTGTACGTTGTATTGACAGCAGAAGTCGACTGAATCACCGCAACTTGTCCGTGTGAATTAGTTTGGTTATAAGCAATAGGATAGCGAGTATCACTAGTCACATCATCAGATGTTTGGATACTTTTTTGTTGCTGCTGCTCTGATAAACTCGTCTCAGTCATGTTTGCAAAAATGCCGCTGGTACCAGTTCCAAAAGGTACTGTGCGAGCACCGACAAGAACCCGCTGCGATTGATGATTATGCGTTGTTTGTGGCATGGAGGGTGTTGTAGCGCGAGGTCGCTGCAACACCAACAATTGGTCTTGGTAGCCGGATTCGCGAGAAGGCCTGGCAGGAATTATATTGTTATTGGAACTTTGGCTTGTGATGTTGACAGGAACTCGAAGCCTATTCGCCAGTTGCGTTTGAATCATTGGGTTGACGTTTTGATTTCCATAAGGTGTCATCAAACGTGAATGTCCCGACGTATGAACTTGAAGATGTGTCTGACCTTGACCTGTGCTTCCAGAAGCAACTTGCATTTTATTTTGTTGGTGAAACTGCTGCATGTTACGTTCTTGTGGTTGTGAATGTTGGTTCTGGTGCTGTTGCTGATACTGTTGTTGCTTATGCTGCTGCTGCTGCTGTAACATTTGTTGTCGTATTTGCTGCTGCTGTTTTATGTGTTGTTTCACATGTTGTTCAAATGGTTGTTGCTGTTGGTGGTGTTGTCGATTTTGTTGTTGTATTTGATGTTGCTTTGATTGAAGTAAAATGTGTTTTTGGGTTTGCTCAAGCGTAATCAAGTCATTTTGCGCTTGCTGGGGATTATTTGGCTGCATTAACATATGCTGACGCGTTTGTTGTTGTTGTTGACTTATCCTCTGTGTATACTGCTGTTGTTTTCTCTCTGCTTCTTTTATCTTTTCCTGTGCACTTTCTTGAATACTTTTAAAAAGCTTTGGATCGATCTGAAAACTGTTTGGAATGTCTGGTTTACCTGATGAAATTTTTTCTTTTTGATTTAAATTTTCAGAATCATCGAATCGTTGGCGTTTAGCTAAAGCTTCATTCAGTTCACGCTGAACTACCAGTTCAGTATCACGATTCTTATCATTTACCTGTAATTGTTTAACAGGCTGTTGCTGAAAAGTGTTACCTGAGGAGGTTGTGCTTAAATTCTTAACTGTGTGGTCGATAAGCGAGCAATCCGCCGGAGAAGACGAAACATGTTTTATTTCTTGCTGGCTCTCATTTTGAACTTTAGTTTGAATACATTTCTCGGATCTGACAATCGTCTTATTTTGAGCTTCAGATAATACGGCTTCATGTACACATGGTGAAGAAACAGTAGTTTTTGCATTTGAAACGACTGACTCATCATTAATTGTGTTAGATGATGACTTTTTAGCTAATTTTGTCTTATGCTCCAAAAAAGAAGGCAAAGGGTAAATCAATTGCCCTGCGCTTTGGAATGGAGTTTGACTGTGGGCTTTAGGTGGTTCACTCTTTGTTGGTAGAGGGTTAGCAAACTCAAATGGGGGCCTTGTAAGTGGATCTTTTCTTTTCATATATGGGCCTGTGACATCGATATTCGCTGGTTTCGGTGCCTTGCACCTGTTAATTTCTTGACAAAGTTCCACGATGCTCTTGCGAATATTCATATGAGCAGGAGAGGGATTATCTGGTAAATCAGTGCGTTTTTTCTGAGGCTGGCGAGAAGTACCATGTCTTGGATGGTAACGCAAAGCATTTTTTATTTTTCCAAGTAATTCAGCTTGACATTTGTACTGTTTCTGATTAGACTTGGGTCCACGCATTGTGGTTGCAAGGTTGATGGCAGGCGATTGATTAGGATCTCCATTTATTGGCTGGATTCCCAAACTCCCACCATTTAGATTTCTAGGTTTCCTTTGCATGCCTAATTGTCTTAATAAATTTGCTTTTTCGTTCTTTAACTTAATAAGTTCTGCCCTTTCCCTTGCCATTCGAGCCTCGCGTTCTTGAATTTGCCGATACTCTATAAGATGTTTATACACTTCCTTGTCAAACTCTTTCGTTTTTTGAGATGCTCCTAAATTTTCCGCTGTGGATGTATTTGACAAGTTGGTATCGTTTGTTTGACCTTCTATGATATGACTCTTTGAGAGATGTCTTGCATCATCTTGCATATGATTCTGGTTAGTTTGAACACCACATTGCGGTGAAGCATGTGGCGCTGATGTTGAGGACACGGAACTTATGACTTGATACGAACTTCCTTGAACAACTGTCGAGCAAGTACTTGCATTGTTCGATACAGGGACAGAACTGAGAGTCGGAATGGTATGACCTGTACATTCCATACCTGGTGTTGAGGTCATCCTGCAGGAAGAGTCAGAAATTCCGATATTTGATTGTGATTGTTTAAAACTTCTTTCATTCTTTTGGACAATGTCTTTGGCTTTATTCGATAAATCTGAAGGATCATTCTCTGTTGTTTGTATGATGCATGGATTTGCTTGTATATTTCCGTCCAATGGCGTTTTAGGCTCGAGAACAATATCTGCAACCGACTGGGTTCTCTGCTCTGTTTTAAGTAAACAAAACGTACGTTAATTTTTTGGAAAATAGTAAAGAAGACACACAAAGCAATAACACAGTAATGCAAATGTACCAGACCCATAATTCAAGACATTTCTTAATTTTCATATATCTAACAATTTTAAACCAACGCCACTCTTCGAATTAATTAAAACGTGGCATGCAAGTTACGACAAACCTGGGTGACTAAAAGTTCACTAGCATGTCATCTACCTGCAATTTCGATGATGTACAAAAAAAACCCACAAGGAGGTAGCATCTTTGATATATATTTAGTTAGATACAGCAAAGTCACACAAAGAATAAACTACACAATACAGTTGTTTTGTCCTTCTAGGATTCATTAGTAATGCGAAGGGCCGATAGTTTGAAGTTAAGGAGGGTATAAAGATTTTGATATCTTGATCAATTTGTAACAAATAGCATATGGTTTATGATTTTTTTTCTGAATACTCGAACTTCATTAGTTTATCTTATCTCTAAATCGTTAATGTAAACAGAAATGCATTTGATAATTGATAAAAGAGTTTACAGTATCAACGCTTCTTCAAAAGTTTTAATGATGATATACAATAATATCAGGTTTTACTGGGCGGCGTCGTGAGACTGTTAATATACATTCAACAATAAGATGTATCGATACATGACAAAATTCAATATAAAGGGCCAAGTATCTGAAATATCTTCACCAAATCGAAAAGAGCAAATGTGACAAACAGAGTTTGTGGAAAAGGAAGACGTATCGAAATTAAACGTAGATAATATTATCTGATTCCACTGAATTGAGACAACTACAAGAATTTTTAAACATCACGTTTTTAATTACATTGAAGCATGGCTCGGTTAAACACAGGTATTTATGGAGTCTTTTTTAAAATCCAATATTTGAAAATTTTGAATTTTATTAAATTACGCGAGAAATGCAACCTCCAATCTTACGACTAATTGTGTTGTTCATTCCAACACTAGCACCTCTGATGAGTTTTGGCAGGGGAAAAAGTTGTGTGATACCGTTTTTTGCCTTATTTGGCTTTACAGAGTCTAATTTATAGATGCTTTTCTCTTGTGTGTCTTTTTATAATCGTATGACATACAAATGTATGACGCGAATTCGACATTACTTGGCAAAAGTCAGTCATATGTGATGGTACGTGCAACAAGTGAATATTGAATACATATCCTGATACATGCTACATGAATAAACTGCAATTACTGAGCATATACTCTGATACATACTGCGATGATTTTATAACGACTTATGTCACACAAAGTCATATATAAAAGAAGGATTACCAGGCGGTTATTAAACGTATACCCTGACACATATAACAAGGATATACCCTGACACATACAACAATGTTTACCTGGCGACGACTGTTAAACATATACCCTGACACACACAACAATGTTTACCTGGCGACGGTTAAACATATACCCTGACACATACAACAATGTTTACCTGGCGACGGTTAAACATATACCCTGACACATACAACAATGTTTATCTGGCGACCATGAAACGTTAACCCTGACACATACAACAATGTTTACCTGGCGACTATTTAACATACTCTGACACATATTACAAAGGTCAACCTGTCGAGTATTCAACATACTCGGACACATATTACAATGATTACCTTGTGACTATCAAAGATACACGGACACATAAAACAATGATTAACTTGTGACTATTGAACGTTTCCGTACATATGTAACAAGGATCATCGTGTAACAATTGAACATATACCCTCTATAAAAACAAATAATACCTGGCGCGTATCACCCTAACACGCCGACACAAAAAATAAGGTTTTACATGCGCCTTTACACATATTCCGGCACA
Organism: Ylistrum balloti; assembly: GCF_031769215.1. NCBI lineage: Eukaryota > Metazoa > Mollusca > Bivalvia > Pectinida > Pectinidae > Ylistrum > Ylistrum balloti. The sequence goes on along the minus strand of NW_026782060.1, from coordinate 129,234 downwards.
CGCTTTGCAGATGAACGTGAAACTGTACACTATACTGTAAAAATTTAACATATACCCTGACACAAACATCAAGGACTATACTGTAACTATTTGACATATACCCTGACACAAACACCAAGGACTATGCTGTGACTATTTAACATATACCCTGACACAAACACCAAGGACTATGCTGTAACTATTTGACATATACCCTGACACAAACACCAAGGACTATGCTGTGACTATTTAACATATACCCTGACACAAACACCAAGGACTATGCTGTGACTATTTAACATATATCCTGACACAAACACCAAGGACTATGCTGTGACTATCAAACATATAACTTGGCACGTGCTACATGACAACCGTAAACAGACATATCGACACATACTATAAAGATGACCTTGCCACAATTAAACAGATACCTTGAAACATAATACAAAGACCATGTTGTGACTATTAACCTTTTATGCTGCGACAAACAGCAATGGTCATTCTGTGACTATCTAACACATACCCTGATATATACAAAAAGGACTAACTTATTACATCTTCTCTGACACAACATGTCGTGTATTTAGCAAATACAAGGACTACCTGGCAACTAATTACATCTCCTTTGACACAACATGTCCTTTATTTAGCAAAAACAAGGACTACCTGGCGACCTATATACAACTTATTTGACAATACAAGACATGTATTTAGCGAATACAAGAAGGATTACCTGGCGACGTTTTCACACATAAATCGAGAGGTGCGTTTACAGGACACGGTTCGTCGTCTTTCGTAGTGTCAATAGTGCTGTAAATATACAGTGAAATGCATATATATATATATATTAGAAAATAGTGCTTCTAAGAAAAATTACACACACGTACTCTGTCATATAAATAAATAGATCACAGCAAAAAAAAATTAACGTCATTTTTGTCATCATTTTGATTTCTTGATTTGAAAGTCTGGAACACATTTTGGAAATATACAGATGTTGGGTCTTTTTATTTGTTAATTGTGTCTATAACAAGAAGGAACATACGTCGGATGGCGTTCTGTATGTCTGCCAAGAGGGAGAATGTATGACGTATTTGTTTGTATATATGTCACGTGAAAGTATACACATGATGTGTCAGTCATTATGGCATAGGGGTATCTGCCGGTACCTGATTCCTTCTGACGTCACTTCCACCGGATGTTGATTTTCAGTGCATTCGATATTTGGGTATTCATCTACGGCAGTTGTCGTAGATACCTCCATCTCTGTGGTATCTTCGGCCATGTTAGTCTTAGTGACATCATCCGGGCACTGTTTTGAAGTATTACATGGCTCTGACGTTGGACTTGTCTCTTTCTTGTCACTGACGTCCTTTTCTTCTTCCTTCTTGTACTTGTTTTCCAACCAATTGTGGCGTGGAAACTCCTGCACGAGCCTGTCCATATCAGCGACAACTGGTTTCGACTTCAAGGTACCCTGTATATTTACTCGTCGTCTCTTCGGGGGCAAAATGGTCGGTAACTCATCTTCATCTATTTAAAAATATATTGCTTGGATAAGTTTCGTGTAAATAACTCCAATATCATAATTCGGAGCTGGAATACTCCGTCATTTCAACACACCAAATTTTATCAAGAGATAAAGTAAAAGAATAAGTTCGAAGTGTAACAGTATTTGATTGATTTAAGTATGTTTTCCTCTATAAAGAGATTTTTACATGAGTTTCCGTTTATGTGAGATTCATGAAAAGAATCTAAAGATCGTTTCAACTTTACCGGGTCTCTGGCGAGCTTACAAACGTTCGTAAGAGTATAATAAATTGGATATCATATAAGACCGAATGTAAGATTATCAAATTACTCAGACACTTTTGCAATATTTGTAATAAACAGTGTTTTTACTATACTTATCATCACTCTTTTAAATCAATACTCTCGATCTATATCGCTTTCTTTGGTGACGTCACAGTAGTATTAACGCATTTGTGTTTGTCTATAAATGATTTATATCTAATAACATTTGTGTGAAGTCATTTCAATACCTTATATATGGTCTCCAATTATTACAATGTAATATATGACTAAAAACCGCCATGTTATTATTTAAACCTTCCTTCACATTAGATTGTGTTACGCATGTGTAATTCGCAAAATGCTACACTGGTATGTGTACTGATGAAAAGTCAGTCTTGTGAAATACGCAAAATACTACACTGGTATGTGTACTGAATAAAAAGGCAGTCGTAGAAAAAGGGCGTGTATGTAATGTCGTCATGTGTTCTTCTCGTATAGAAACGATGTTCACGTACAATTATAATTCAGATAGAATTTTAGAGGTGTTACTTTCTTTCTGTATATTCATATATAGATTCCTTATAAAAGGCATGAAGGGTATTGGGGGATTATCATAAAAAGAGGGACAAAGTATTATCGTGACAACCAACACAAAGGAAAGGTTACCCCGACAGTGGGAAACACGATTTGAGCTCAGCTGAGTTAACAAATTTGATCTGAATATCAATATCGCCTTCATTACATTTCTGTTATCTTAACATATATTTCCACATGTTTTGTACATTTGTCGGCATAAAATTAATTATTTGACATAATGTCCTATATGTTTGCCGGCACTACTTACTGTTCTTCCAATAACCTGAAAAATGTCATTCCAGGTCGTATGTAATCAGATTGCACAGGAATGCATCGCAATTTTAGTTTCCGAAAGACATGTTATAATCCTTATCAGTAGTTTTATCCGGAACAGGGTCAAACACACAAACATCAATCGATTTCCGAACAGGACAGAGATAAAATATAGGACGAGGTCATGTTGCCCATGACATCAGATCCTGTCTATATTAAGCGTGTGCACTGATAACCTTAGCAGCAGAGACAATTGTTTTGCATAGAGACGACATTATTATTTGAACTAGTCGTTTATTTAGGGTAATACGATATACAATGAATTAGTCTTATATTCTAAAAGCTGCATTAAATTGTAGTATGACCCAATAGAGATTTCAGATTAAATCGCCAATAAAAAAAAATTAAAAAAAAAATTAAAAAAATACGGAATCGACGACAATTGCATTTAATTTGCAAACCGTTAAACCATGTTTAACATAAGGTTGTCCGGTAATAACATGGAATTTGAATCCTAGACACTAGTACTAAACTATGTGTATATATACACTCGTGTACTGCAAAAGAGAGAGCTCTTTCGCTATTACAAATACAAGATTGACCTCTAAACTACAATCGTTGTCTCTATATTGCCATGTGTAATATTGCATATTCCATAAAGATAACCAAATATATGAATAGAAACTTTGAAGAAGAACTTACCTGAACTCGGCCATAGATACATAGTGTCTACAAACACCCTACGTGATAACATCTAGCAATCAAAACCGAACAAATTTTGTTTCTGAGGTCGGCATTGCGAGTTAATCCGGTAAATCTAGTATAGAGGGACATCATTCTAACGGATGTAGTATAAGTGGCGAGCCCGGTACAAATGAGGAACTTACCACTTACGCGTTTACTTCCTCGGCTCGCTATTGTTCTCACATGAAAGCACTTGTTAACGGATTACTCATACTCTTTTATCCAATTACTTAATTTTTTACCGAAACAAAATAGATAAATTATATAAGTTTGTTGGTTTTATAAATTAGTGGTTTGTACAGCATTTATAGATAAACTTACCATCATTAAATTGAAGTTACAAAATATTATTTTCGCATTTTTTATCAACGAAATATAATTGTTGCAGGTATTTGTAAAATATTTAGTTAGGAATAGATTCTTGTGTTATTACCATTAATCATTGATTGCAATACATGCTGCAATTAACAATTGGGTAACAAATATATGAATAGTGGCATTTTAACTATTTGCAAACAGCTATTGAATGGCATTGATATGACGCCAACTTGTATTCATTTCATATGACAGTTAAGATCAATGGGAGGCACCGAGGAAAGAAAGGTTACGCATTCTTATAAGTCGGACAGCAGGACGCGAATATTTATTTGAGTACGACACATAATCGTTGTTGCACAGTCAAAATGCTACAATACGAACAGACAGACAGACAGATAGAAAATAAATAAGGATCACGTTCCCAGACTATATACACTATTCAAGATAAATAACTTTTCTCCGTATATCTAAATAAACCTTACAAACACACCAGCAAAGAGCATGAACTCCATAAAAACAAAACAAAACACCGTTCATATGCCTAAACACAATAGTAAACCTTCACAGCAGCGGAGGGCAAGATTCAACGGTACAACAGACCAGGAACCTGTATATCGCGCCAAAAATATGTCTGAACATTCTAAAAAATTTCTAACAAAGAATGTCTCTACATGATAGCATATTCTACAATTAAGGACGGTTGTGTTTATTTTTTTACTTACAAAAGGATATGAAGCTCTTAAAGATGAAGTGAACTGTATCGTTCCCGCGAGGTTTATTTTCCTTCAAGTGTCTAAGTGAGCAACAGAAGAGATAATTAATGCTTATGTTTGCTTAGTCCATTTTAAAACTCTCGCGTAATGCACTTTAAGTTTATCCTGCAGTAAATTTGCATCACTTGGTAAGATTGTTACAGAACGGCTGCTGGGTCGCGTCCGTCAATAATCAACAAAAACATAGTTCAAAAGTGCGATTAAATTATTATAATAAAGATATGATGTGCTATTAAATAAGACATTTCAACATTTGAATGTCATTTTCACAAATGCCCACTTTCTACTTTTCGTAGAGGTGTTATCACAAGGCACAAAAAGCATTACGTGTTGTTGTTTTGGTTACATCACGCGAGGCCATTCATTTGCTGGAAGTCCCGATTTGAAATTGAAAAAAACAAAAGAAATAAGTTGACACATTCAAAGGCTTAAACAAGATGGTGAGAATGTTGACATAGTAGTCAGTAATGCAGGATTAGTATTGTTGAAGGGTCTAATTTAGTAACACGTGGTGCCGATCTGGTCCAAGCAGTCATGGCACTGTTTAGGCTACGTAGGGTCATGTATATTCTACGACAGACTCAGCACTCAATAATATCTTGCTAATGACTGGCGACCGAGTATTCAAATATTAAGGTACATGTATGTAACAGAGCTGTCAAATATATCTGACCACCTACGACCATTTTTTTTGTATAATAATTTCGCTTGAAATCCCTAATGCATTATAGATATCACGTAATAGATAAGTGTTCATGTACATTTTAATGATGCGTTGGGTGTTTGTTTTCAGATAATCTGTCAGTATCATATTGTTAGTGTTTCGTTGGCGTATAAAAACAACTGTTTTACCCGGGAACACATGTTGTACAGTAGACAAGACAACAATATTACTCATACGCCATTGTATTTTTTCGTCCCGAGCAACATCAAGTGTTTTATTTACTTCATCAGGAATTGAAGTGACTGGATTTTATTACTTAAATCGAGGCAACGCGAAACGGAAATGTTTATATGAACTCAAGGTTCAACAAGAAAACATATCAACACGAAAGCATGTATAAACAAGATAACATGTGTCAACACGAAAGCATGTATCAACACGATAACATGTGTCAACACGAAAGCATGTGTCAACACGATAACGTGTCAACACGAAAGCATGTGTCAGCACGATGACATGTCTCAACACGATGACATGTGTCAACAATATATAGCATGTCTCAACATGATTACATATGTCAACACGATAACATGTATCAACACGATGACATGTGTCAAAACTATAACATGTTTCATGTGTGACAACATGTATCAACACGACAACACGATAACATGTATCAACACGATGACATGTGTCAAAACTATAACATGTTTCATGTGTGATAAAATGTCTCAACACGATAGCATGTGTCAACATGATAACGTGTCAACACGATAACACGTGTCAACACGATAGCATGTATCAACAAGATAACATGTGTCAACACGATAACATGTGTCAACACGATAAATGTATCAACACGATAACATGTGTCAACACGATAACATGTATCAACAAGACAACATGTATCAACACGACAACACGATAACATGTATCAACACGATCGAATGTATCAACACAACATGTGTCAACACGATAAATGTCTCAACACGATAACGTGTGTCAACACGATGACATGTATCAACACGACAACATGTATCAACACGACAACACGATAACATGTATCAACACGATCGAATGTATCAACACAACATGTGTCAACACGATAAATGTCTCAACACGATAACATGTGTCAACACGATGACATGTATCAACACGATGACATGTGACTACGAGATAATATGAAAACTCACAAACACGACAAGAACGATATATACAAGTCACGACAAGAACGATATATACAAGTCACGACAAGAACGATATATACAAGTCACGACAAGACAGCATGTGTCGACAAAACTAAATGTCTCATAAAGAAAACGTGTTCCATCAAACGCGGTAAGACCTTGTAGCAAAACGATAACTTTATCTCCAACTCAAAAAATGTGTATGCATAATTCACGAAAAGCAATAACTTTAACAAGTTGCTTTAACCAGATAACTCCACCATGTCTCCTTTAGATTGATTGGTTAATAACATTCAGGCGGCGAAATATGGAATTGTGGAGCAAAAAGTAAATGTGTTGCAAGGATAATACAACTAGTTAACTGCAAATTACAGATTGTAAACTGACTGCTTGCTTGGTTGACGTCAAGCAAATCAAACTTTCGATATCACGTGGTCTGTGTTTTCACTTACCTAAAGGAGGTTGATCATCGCCCTCAATAAGTTTCTTTATGTCAGGAAAGTCTGGCGCTTCTGTCTTCCTTCCTCGTTTCCCCCTCTTTGCAACTGTAAGGCGTGACCGTTTGGTATATATTCGTCTTGATGTACTGCGACCATTTACTGAATTCTTAGACCGAGTGCGTTTACGTTTCTGTTTGTCATTAATTACGTTGCCTGCACTTGGATGATCAGTAATATCCACATTTGTTTTAACCTGAGTTTTTCTAGGAGATCTGGAAATGATAAGCGTTAGCTTCTCTTCTGTATTTTTATTTCTGGAGGGTTTCTTTTTTACAACTTCCTTCTTGCTAGCATATTTACGTTTTTGTCTACTAATAGGAGTGTTAATGCCATCTGGTTTGGTAGTGTTGTTTAACGTAACTGAAATGGGGGCGTTGGACGTTTTCTTCCCCCGAACCTTCCGCTTTCCAGCTATGTGCGTTACATCTACGACTTCTGGAACGTCCGTTGATTCTGGCAATGAACCCGATGTTAAATCCATATCCTCTCCATTGTTTTCGCAAACAGGTGTTTCCTTGTTATCCTCTGAAATTATTTCAGGCGTAGGGCTGGATACAGCAACGTTAGCGTCTTTATTTGTCTCGTTCGTATCTCCTGCAGAATCTTTCGCAATATCATGATCTTCCGGAGGAATGACTATTTTTAGAGATTGGTGATCTTCGTCATCGGAGTATCTGACGGTAGCGTCACTCGCATCACTATCATAACCTGTTTCAGTTGGAGCCTTTTCTTCGGAAGTGACATCTTTTCCCTTCACTTCAAGATTGTTTGTATAAAAGAGTGCTGTGACTGCACTCTCTGCTTCGGCCTTGTTGATGCGATCATCACTTGTTTCCACTGTAACGGTCACCAAAGAAATCATATTAGTCTCCTGATTCGGATCAATTGCAGTTTCTTCGACGGAATCAACATTCGATACAATATGTTCCTCTGCTCCGATAAAATCGACATTTGACATAACATATTCTACTGCATCGAGAGATTCCTTATTTGCTATAACTGATTCTTCTAATTCTGTAGTTGAAAAAACGGATTCCTTGGTATCGTTGGTCACATCACTGACTTCCTCTGTTACTTGCGTGAGACCGTGTACAAAAGTCGGTTCTGTTGAAACTATGTTTGAATCTACTGTCGACGATGTCATCGTTTGAGAATCAACATCTTTCAATTCTTCTACTGTGTTTTCATCACAAATTGATTTGTCGTTAGCATTAATCGACCCCTCGCCTACGGATTCGGAACACTCGGCATTTTGAAAAGAATCTGCTTCTTGCAATATACTAGAATAGTTATCGTCCTGAACACTGTTCGATTCTAATGCCACGTCCAAACTTTTAACCTGCTGTGTGCTGTCAGAGCTATTTTTATTATTAGGATCATTCATTTCAACATCGCCAATATCATTATCAACAACACAACCTTGACTCTCGTCCTTTGCTGGATCTGATGTTTCGATTGTGATAACGTTGTTCGTGCTTGACGAAGCTTCTAGTGCACCGTCCGAAATAGTCTCATTCGTTTGAACCATAATGACAGTCAGAGGAGTAACGTCATTCGAATGTTCTCTTGTTTTAGTATCAGTTTCGTCTTCAGCGTTACCAATTACAACGGAACTGTTCTCATCTAGTTCCCCGATGTCGTCATTGAAAGTCGCATCAGCTGTAACGGCTAAATCAATTGACTCCGGCATTGACAAAGGTACGGATCTGATAGTCGTACAGTCTATTGGTTCTAATATAGGTGGTGGAAGCTGAGACGAATCTCCTTCATTGGTAAATGTTTCAGAAACGCTTAGTAACGAAGGAGATTCATCTGATATCTCAAATTGAATTGGCAAAACTTCGTCAATTGGAGGTGAATCAAGTGCAAACGATTCAGTTTGCGTTTCGATAGATTGCTGCGTGGGAGGACCAGGTATTTTCACTGATTTCAATTTTGATTTTAACTTTGAAATGTTAAAGTGAGGAACATGTGTCATTTTTGGTTTATTTGTTAAGTCTTCTGGTGCATCCGGAGAGCGCACAGCGATATTTGGACATGTTAATGGTTCCTGCATTGGCGAGTCAGTTTTTACATTAGATGTATCTTGCTCAATAGAATTTATGGATGAATCACTACATGGTGTTGTTTCGGTAACTTTGAGTGACGATGAACATGTTGATAGAATTTCTGTGACGGATGATAATGGGGAAGCACATGATTTAGGGCTTTCACACTCTTGTGCATTAGATGATTGAAGTTTTTGCACTTTCACTTGTATGTGTTTAGAAAACATATCCGGGTACTTTTTCTGTAAGGCGAATTCGACTTTACCTGATGACAGTGGAAGATCGTTAAGACTTATTCTCGTTTGTCTTAACTTTGGATCATAATAGTTCGTTGCATCAAATTCACATTCTATTTCCTCAATGTTGTCCTTCCTTTTCGAACTGTTTGCCAGTAACACTGCTTCTGTTTCATGCTGAAGAGTGGCAGAGTTTTCCTTCATTGACATTGAGTCTTCTAACCCGTCCAATCCTGAAGGACAAACTATGTCTGTAGTTTTTGTTACACTGGAATTAGTTTTTATGTCATCATCTACATTGTGCGTTTCCTTCAGTGTCGGATTAGTTAGTTCTACATCGTTCAGTTGATTTTGAATAAGACACTTCGTTTTAAGAGCACTTATATCATCATTGCCACTGCTTCGATACATCCAAGAGCTATTACTCTTTTTTTCACTCACTGGACTAGGTCTTCCGCCCCGCAAACGACTCCCTCTAGGGCGCCCAACGGACCTTCCTCTGCCCCTAGGCGTAGGCCTGGGAGAAGGGAATGGCCTTGAATGATGTCCCCTTCTCGATAAAGGACCTCTGCCAAAAGAGAAAGGATAATGACTACTCGAACCACGCCTCCCTTGCATATCCGTTTCCTGACACTGTTTCACTGGTCGGATTGTTAACTTAGGAATTGGCGGTTTATCTGGATGATTCCATCCTGAAGTTTTTTCGCTATCATACGTTTGTGAAGAAATCCAGTATAAATTACTGTCAGAAGGAACACAAGATTTGTTTTCATGTTCATAAGGAAATTGTCTGGCATAATGCAAGTTTTGGGCAACATTGTAATCATTGGGATAATCCCATCGTAGGAACTGTTGTGGGGTCGAATCCATTCCGAGCATGGCGACACCTTGGCTCCGTTGATACTGGGTATCGTAGTATGGCAGCGGGCGTTCCTGGAAAACAAGCAAAGAAAACGATTCTAAGTTACAAAATAGTGGACAACTTGCAAAGAATCTGCTCATTATACAGAAATACATGGTCAGGATATTGATGATGACAAACCTTGAAAAATAAAAAGACAGAAAAATTGCAATTGAAATGTACGTAATGGGAATAAAGTAAGAACGCTGAGATTAAATGGCAGCCTCAATTGCATATTGGCTTTATTTTTCAGTTTAGTATTTTTTCTTCATCTTTCATCATCCTAAAATCCACAAAAAGCTAAATAATCAATAAAGAATCAATACGATTACATGAAACACTCAAGGTTAAAGGTCATCTACCATGGTAACGTTTATTGATATGAGATTATATATTACAGCATTCGGAGAATTGCTCACTGGACCATTTCGCTATCAACTTATGATGTAATAAATAATTAACTACTTAATGATATTGATCGTAGATACGGTTACTCTCAATTGTAATGCTACCAAACTGTTTATCGATCCAGGTTCAGGTTTAGATTGAAACTGAATGTCATTTGATTAATGTCGCAACCATGCCGGAATGGAATTATTGTGGAAATGCTACAACTTATTTACAAATAGTAACTCGTTCACGTCAATATGATGATATAAGCATTCGAAAAGAGGTGTGTCAGAAGTCGCAACTTTTCATTCCCCACATGTGGCAATAATGATACGTATTTGTATGTCTGTGTGTGTGTGTGTGTGTGTGTGTACTCGCATTTACCGGCTTTAGATGTCCAGTTTGAGTTTATACACCCTTTCTCCGAGGTCCGATCCTTACTCCGAGGTCCAGACCTGGGCCTCATTCTAGTTACTTAAAAAGGCAATTTATAACAATTTCAGTTATATATATATGTGAGGGTGTGTGTTTGTGTGTGTGTTGGTGTTTGTGTGTGTGTTTCATTAACACTTCTACAACAAGGTTCCAAAACGTCACGCAGTAGTGTATTTGATACACTGCTCCAATCAAAGTTAACATTTTACAATAGTTCAAAACAACAACTTTACCTGGATCGCTGATGTCCTAGAACGACGTTCAGAATTGATTTCAGTCATAAGTTTTTTTAACAATCCACCAAATATTGCTGACGTCATACGAAAGAATAATCCAAATATCGTGTCAGTATTGAAATGCAAAACGGACCCAGCAATGTTTGATATATAACCGAACGTAGGATCCAAAAAATGCTTACGTCATACACAAAATCAAGAACACGTCGGAAAGGTTTTGATTGAAAACAAATTAAAACATCCTATCAATCATCCCAGACCGTCAGTATGTATACAGATAGCGCTGAGCATTTGGTCACCGGCCTAGTGTTATGCCTTACTATACAGATAGTGTATACGCGTTTTACACAGCATTGCACTAGTAAATGTAGGCCAGATATGTACGGAGAGAGAGCTATGTCCACCACTACGTTGTCTGATAAGACGGAAATACTCAACAGTATTCAAACAAACAGCGATATGTTCCCTTCTCCATCCCTCCACTCATTGAAAAACGTGAGTCCGCATTTAACAGCTGTAAGAGTTAAGCACACATATAAAACTCTACGCCAATAGCAACACATTTACTATTAGAGGACTATAATGAAATGTCGTATTTATAACAAGTGCATATACGTACGTGGCAGTCGCGGACGAAGTGAAAGTACACTTTAATTGCTCTGTGCAGGGATAGACGCATGCTGATTGGCTCTAGTAAAGTCTGAGAGCGACACAGCACCGTTTTTTGTTGTATTTGTCTCAATTCGGGATCTTGTATGAATAGAACGATTATCCTAAGGATTTTTCATTTCCTTATCTTTATTGTTATCTCACGGATAATCCAACACTTTATGGTTACAGTAAATAGAACGCATTATATGAATGAACATTAGTATGTGGGAACACGTAACTTTTATCACATGATGGGAAGATTGTTTACACAAGTTACGTTTTAAAAAAAATCGATATCAATGGCATAATACATATATATATATAGATATATAGGAAAGCCAATCTTTGAAATATACAGGCACGACTGAGATCAGCAATAACTATGCGTGTTTTGTTGTGATGAATATGGTGGCCCACCGCTTTCAAATGTCACTTAATTTTACGGGGCTTCGGGTATTGTTTAACTGCACGAAGGCACGTGTAGGTTAATTGAATAAATCTATTTTGTTTATCTTACCAACATCTATTCTTCCTTTGACACGTGACAAGATAAGCAAGTCAAATAGCTGCAGACACAAATACTTTACAAATGCAATTAGTTTCGTTATCTTTATGGCTATCATAATCAATAAATCAGACATGGACGAGAACCTCTACATTATCATGAATTCGTATTACAGAAAACAATTTAATTAACGGAGTACACTTAATTTAAAAAAAAAAAACAAAACGTACCTTAGTCCTTCAGATTTGTTCCAACATCAGCGAACATTTTACATAAAATAAAAACCGGCACTCACATAAATAATTCCTGTTTCAAGCATCCACATCAACGCACCAGTGCGTGACAGTCGATAAACCCTACACTTAATCGTTTTTATTTGACGTTGTTTCCGGCTCCTAAACTTCCTGTTCGACAGTGAAGCTTATTTGTTTTGTAGCACATCGATTTCTAGGAAATACCTATGAAGAATTATTTTTCTAATGTTCATAAATCGACTTCATAAAGTCCAAATTTTACACTTTATTGTATACTGGCAAATGTTTGTCCTGGTTTAATTTTCACTGTTTTCATCCATGAATAGGGAGGACTAATTTAAAATGAGGGGCGAAATATGTTACATGTATCTGGCCCTTTTATGTAACCTTGGTAACCTTGTCAAATTATCATGACTAAAACAAGGACAAAAACTTTTATTAAATCAATTACAAATGTGTTCTTGCATACTAATTTAGATTTAAAAAAAAAACTTGGCAAAAGTATTAATGTATTTCCACAAAGAAACACAAAGAATATGCCTGAACAATTGATATCTGTTCAATGTACGGTGCGATTGACGTTGAGGAACATGCAATTCAATCGCCATCCGCGACAAAAATGGAAGTCTTTATCGAATAGAATATAAAAGGCTGTTCAATTTAAGTAATAACGGTTTATAGGATGATGAAATGACTCTAACTGATGAATAGATGGTGACCTTCAAATCTTGAAATCTATTAATATCAAGTCATAAAAACAACATCAACACGTGGTAAACATATCACAAGAAAACCCAGTTAACAATATATACAATGTTTGATGGCTGGCGACAGCTGTCATCATTTGGCAACATCTGATCAAGTTAATGTCAGCTAAAGCGGCACTCACAGCACATACGGGTAGTTAATCAGGCAATTAGACCAACTGCAAATAATATTATCGTAACGATGCCGAGAAAGCACGTGTACAATCGTATTTATATCTAAAACAGGCATATTACCTGCTACTGCTATTCACAATACACAATAGGAATTAGTGCATGCCTTTGAACAAGTGATACTCTTAATGAGGTAGTAACATACAAAGCGTTTCCGTATATCATCCGTTGTCATCAGCGCTTAGCTTGCCCCCTCCCCCTCCCTCCTATTCTTCCCCCTTCCCAATCCATGGCGACACACCCAATAAATGGAAAAAAATGTAAGGGTGCATTCGAATGGACATAATATAAAATTTCGTGAAAAAGTATTGGACTCTAGAAATTCCACCGAGTCCTGTGTGAGTAAGTCATTTGATCGATTTTGGTTAACCACCGTCAAATATAAAATGAGACTGACTGAAAAATAGAGCTGAAATCAGTATAACTGTTTACTCATATCTCTCAAAATTCAAGTTTTACGTACATTGTGCCATTATTTGTGACAAAAATCGAATCCGGTTATCGTCATTTACACTTCCGCATGTTATAACTTGTGACATTACAAAAAAAGGTTTTAAAATATCATTGTACAAACCTGAACACTCGTACGTCCTTCCTTCACGTCCTGTTCACAAGTCATATTTAATATGTATTTGTATGATTGTATGTTTACCGACACACTGATCGAGCCTGTGTATGTCGGTTAAACCTTACGCGCGTCGTAACCATTCTGTTTGTATGCATTAATGCGTTTTACGGTCTTGCCGTTGTCAAACAATAACATGTAAAAGCGTTGAAATCATTGTGTAGCGATGACCGAACACCACAAAAGAGAGCAAATTGTATTTGGTATTGTCGACAGGTTATCATTGGTCTACCTATCTTCAATAGGTTTTATTCGGAAGTCCCCAGTGTATTATAAGTTATTCATAAGTCCAAACCAGATGTGTTGAGAGGTGATTGGCTACGCTACGATATTGATATTTTCATGGCATATATTATTGTCTATCACGCTCTACTCAACACGTGTTAACGATGCACAGGGGTCCATCGTTCCATCGTTAACCACAGAATGATTCATGCATGATATATGCCGAATGAATCATTTAACAATATTTTTAAAATATTAATTTTTTTTTAAATAATAAAAGGGCAAAATTAAAAATACCAACATCATGAATTTCTGAGTGTTGTTCACTTAAACTGCTATATTCATCTTTTTTTTTATTAATCTATATTCGAGTCGTACCCAGTTCGGGAGAAAAAATATACACACAAATGTACTTTTAACAATAATGAAACCAAAACCTGCAAATATTTGTTGTCATGTTTGCGATACGAATGCGCCTTTTTCAGTTTGCAAAATAAATTCACTGTAAAACATTTATCTTATTTGCAATCAGCGTTTATCACACGATCTATCTCAAAATGTAATGTATGCAAAAGTTGGCGTGATAATCTGACATGAAAGGTAAATGACATTGTACCCGTTAAATATGTCTGGAGATTTAGTTAGAAAAGATTGTGATTGCGTCAAGAACCACAAGGACAAAATCCAAACTCAAAGTCAAATTCAAAGAAACCGGAAGTCACGATTCAGCATAAATTACAAGTGGTAAAATATTCAGAAAGGAAAAAAACGTTTGTTGCAAGCGTGATACCCACTACGGTGTATCGTATAGATAATAGAAAATTAACTTCATATGAACCATAGGGGTCACAGACATCGTCAGACATTGCAAGTAAAAATGTGTCTGATGTTGAGGTAGAGATGGTTATGGTCGATTACAAACGATACCCCATTTTATGTCACCTAGATGTACACATAAGGTGAAATATTTGTAACCAGATCAGGCGTTTCAGGAGAAACTGGTTTAAACAGACTAACAAGGACTGCTGGAGTACCACATCTCTGAACCGGACCACAGACTGCGATATAAAAACATTTAGTATGTATCATGTTTACATAATTAACAATACGTTGTATGCTTTATGTGCCACCTAAATGTCTCCAGATTTCGACGTCGGTATTGTTTTTGCACATCTTATTTCATCTTTTTGATTTTCCCGAAATGAAGATGCCCGAAAATCTGACATATGTATTTCTATATTTTGGTGTTTAGTACTTAAAGAAGTTTATCTATTGATGGACATTTAGCTATAAAAAAATATATGCCTGCATTTATGAATAAAGGCTGAAACATGTCTAACATCATTGTGTGGTTGTGTAGGACTTTTTTTAAAATTCATGTGTCTGCTTGTATATAAGGACTCGTTTTCCGTGTGCCTTTTGTAATTGGATATGTCGCTTCCGTGACGTGGTTACCTTTGTCATGTCATTGAATATTTTTATATTTACACAAACCAGTTTGTCATTGACCTGTCCACACAGTCCTATAAAATAGCCAACATTTAAATGCCAGATATATGTAAACAATTTCGTTTAAGCCTCATCGTCAGATTACATGCTAGAAGCTACGTATGGACGATTTAGTAAACATGTTCACATTTGCTTAATAACTCTTTAGTCTTCGCTAGTATAATATATAAAAGCTTCATTGTTTGTGATAAGATCAAACTCAATAAACAATAAACAAATGGTTTCTGAAATACCATTAGTTATTTCCGTCAACAAACGCTAGTATGAATACGTGTGGCATTTACACATATTAATTCACTCCACTTCGAAATTCGAAAGTTATGACGTGACGTCTTTGTCACACTGTGACAATACAGCAATACAATTGTCACACTGTGACAATACAGACGGAACACGTCTTTGACACTGTGACAGTACAGAAGGAACATATCTTTGACACTGTGACAGTACAGAAGGAACATGTCTTTGACACTGTGGCAATACAGAAGGAACATGTCTTTGACACTGTGACAGTACAGAAGGAACATGTGTTTGACACTCTGACAGTACAGAAGGAACATGTCTTTGACACTGTGACAGTACAGAAGGAACATGTCTTTGACACTGTGACAATACAGACGGAACACGTCTTTGACACTGTGACAGTACAGAAGGAACATGTCTTTGACACTGTGGCAATACAGAAGGAACATGTCTTTGACACTGTGACAGTACAGAAGGAACATATCTTTGACACTGTGACAGTACAGAAGGAACATGTTTTTGACACTCTGACAGTACAGAAGGAACATATCTTTGACACTGTGACAGTACAGAAGGAACATATCTTTGACACTGTGACAATACAGACGGAACACGTCTTTGACACTGTGACAGTACAGAAGGAACATGTCTTTGACACTGTGGCAATACAGAAGGAACATGTCTTTGTCACTGTGACAGTACAGAAGGAACATATCTTTGACACTGTGACAGTACAGAAGGAACATGTCTTTGACACTGTGACAGTACAGAAGGAACATGTCTTTGACACTGTGGCAATACAGAAGGAACATGTCTTTGACACTGTGACAGTACAGAAGGAACATGTCTTTGACACTGTGACAGTACAGAAGGAACATGTCTTTGACACTGTGACAGTACAGAAGGAACATATCTTTGACACTGTGACAGTACAGAAGGAACATGTTTTTGACACTGTGACAGTACAGAAGGAACATGTCTTTGACACTGTGACAGTACAGAAGGAACATGTCTTTGACACTGTGACAGTACAGAAGGAACATATCTTTGACACTGTGACAGTACAGAAGGAACATGTCTTTGACTCTTTGACAGTACAGAGGGAACATATCTTTGACACTGTGACAGTACAGAAGGAACATGTCTTTGACACTGTGGCAATACAGAAGGAACATGTCTTTGACACTGTGACAGTACATGTCTTTGACAGGAACATGTCTTTGACACTACAGAAGGACTTTGACTCTTTGACAGACAGAGGGAACATGTCTTTGACACTGTGACAGTACAGAAGGAACATGTTTTTGACACTGTGGCAATACAGAAGGAACATGTCTTTGACAGACAGGAACATGTCTTTGACACTGTGACAGTGTTTTTGACACTGTGACAGTACAGAAGGAACATGTCTTTGACACTGTGACAGTACAGAAGGAACATGTGTTTGACACTGTGACAGTACAGAAGGAACATGTTTTTGACACTCTGACAGTACAGAAGGAACATGTTTTTGACACTGTGACAGTACAGAAGGAACATGTGTTTGACACTGTGACAGTACAGAAGGAACATGTTTTTGACACTCTGACAGTACAGAAGGAACATCTGTTTGACACTCTGACAGTACAGAAGGAACATGTGTTTGACACTGTGACAGTACAGAAGGAACATGTTTTTGACACTCTGACAGTACAGAAGGAACATGTGTTTGACACTGTGACAGTACAGAAGGAACATGTGTTTGACACTGTGACAGTACAGAAGGAACATGTGTTTGACACTGTGACAGTACAGAAGGAACATGTCTTTGACACTGTGGCAATACAGGAGAAACACGTCTTGGACACTATGACAAAACATTAATACGTTTGTCACACAATACAGGAGCATGTTTTGAGCATTGCGACAACTTTTCTTGCCAACAATTCAAGTAAAACCGTGGCAAAGAATCCTACCCTAAGAAAGAGCATTTAGTTTATTTACTGTTCATTGTGCAAAAATGAAACTTTTCTACCTCAAGGAATAGGAATACCCATATATATGTCAGGAAACTCTTAATTAGAATATAGAAAAAAATAAGACGAGCGTGACTTATAACATTTTGGAGTTACAGGGAAACACTTTAAACAAAAGGAAAAGGAGAATAAGGTTACGACAATTATTTATGAAATCAAATCCAATTTTATCTAAATCAGCTTAACTCATAAGATTGCATAAAAGGAAAACCTGAAGACTGAAAACAATATCTTATTTAAAGTTTTTCCCAAAATCCCTTCAAGTAATTGGAAAAAGCAGTTCAGATACAAGATTTATCACCAAACCATTTGAAACTGATTAAAGAGTTTAAGCTTGAGCATGAAAAAGATATGGACCCAGGTGTTCCGGAAAGGTTAGTAATTTCTGCTCCATTTTCAAAACAACCAAAGAAAGTCTTAATCTATGTCACGTTAATGTCACTCTGCTACAACGAAATCGCTATACACATTATTGAGAATTTAACACATGTCGTTTATTATCACACAAAGAAATGTTTCAATTTTCCAATGAGACTATGGTGGACAAAAGAAAATTTCCCCATAGCTTTTTGTCAAACAAGATTCTCTCGAAATCCTTCAGTGTAATGTTTTTGACAGTCAGTTTTCTGTATTGGAAATCAACCTTCGATATGTAAGCACACAACGACGTTAAAGACCGTAACACATAAAAAGCAGTGTTCATAAATCGATATCATGTGTGTTTAGATGGAAAGAAAACTGACAGTTTTTTCATATTTCGCTAGCATTGAAACGGATATTGATCGTAGTCAGACACCATAAAAAACATAACTGTGATAATCGACTATGCCAAATATTGTCACTGACTCGACGTCAGCATTCATTTCGGGTGTGTTAAAGGTTGAACAAAATACATCTACAACTGATCAGTGTTTTCTACTTTTCCAATGCCACCGTGGCATTTTGCTATTTAACACCAAGAACCCAACAGCTGCTGTAAACACGACGACGACTATAGTTTCCATAGAAGCGTTTGGTAATCATTGTAAGTGGAATGATGTCATGTTACAGAAGCTCGATAGAAGAAACACGAGATAAGGTTTGTTATATAACACAGACATGAATACTGATATTCGAAATATAAAGCAAATCATTATTATGACGATTAAATTTTTAGAGTGAAAATATCACATCGAATGGCACAATATGTGATATTACAGCTCATGCAATCTTTTGATGGTAAAATTGGAAAGGAAAATTAGAAAGGATAATATTTGTAAATCTATTGTCTTTTAAATAGCTTTTTTTTTTTGTTTGGTGTTCGTTTTTGTAAGAAAATGACAATACAAGATTTGATTAGAAACAAAACAAAACGACATATAAAAAAACATGAACACATGCACATGGTATGTGAAATTTTTACATAATACAACTATGAAAACATTGTAGTCTATGAGAATGAAGTAACGTTGTGTAAAACGACTATGGATGTTATATGATAAAATTACATACCGTCCATTTTTAATTGTACAATCTTCATCATGATGTAGAATATGCTAGTGCTCACAATCGTCCGGCCAGGTTAGATATACATATATAACGACATAGAATATGAAGACGTACACATAAGCTGTTATCAAACGGTAAAATTTGGATACCGCACAGCCTAGTTGACCCGTATTGTGTATTGAGAGATTACTATCGACGTCTTGTGCGAGACGAGACACAATCACGGTATTATAATATCAACAGTATGAATGACATTAGTCTTCAGACAGACATCTCAAAACAAAATGATATCGCGACGGTTGAATGGTTCCCTTGAACAATGTATAGATCGCCAGAGACAAGAACAAAGAAGCTGTGCATTTGCATGTCACCTATTACAAAGAACATATATTAAGGTAAAACAGGATTTTCCTTCAAACAAAATTTGAAAAGACCGACTTCAATAGACGGAACCATCGGATTGTGACGCATCACAAAAGCTGAATAACTGATTCGCTGCTTGGTTCAGTAAGTGTACAGCTAATTATTTGCAATTACTATATGCTTTGTTTAAATAATATTTAATTTTCAATAATACATATAAATACATTTATCGTGTTTCATTGATAATTCATTCTTATGCTATTCGTTTCCGTCGTATATTGCCAATAATAATAGTGTTGGATGACTTTGTGGCATATGATTCAAGAGAATAAGAAAAATGTAATTAACACAAACGAAGATTTTATATGGGGTCGTCATTTGTACATTTATAATAATCATAACTTGACGTGTGTCTGTCTTCCTGTCAACAAACAATTAAGGCTACGACAAAAACGATCTAACTGGGACAGTTTAGACAAATGACGATCATGTTTTGTCGGTAATTGAACAATCATTAAAAATAGTGAAAGAGTAAACAAAAAGAAAATACCAACATGTCAACATAATCATAATCCAAACTCAAATTCAATGAAGCTGTGGCAAATGAATAAAAGAAAGATTTACGCACAGCTTCCTAAAACAGAACAAGGATAATAAGACCAGGTGTTCCGTAAGAGAAGGCGTCTTCTGTTTCATTACCAACACCCGCCAAGTAAAATATTGTCAATCCAATTAAATCATAAACTTTCATGTTTGAATTGTTCTAGTTTTATCAAAAGTTTTATCTTCCAATGTGTTCAGTTTTATTTTGATTTTCTCCCATTGGAAAATGCTTCTGTACATCCGGTTAGGAGTACGTCATAATTGTTCCGATTTTGTTTAAAATGACAGATGATATTGATGTCACGAGATAAGCCTGGAAATATAATCATCATGATTTTATCAAATTTCAAATGAATTATTTATAGCATTGATCCAAAATGAAATGCTCAAGTTACAATGTCCCAAAACCACCAGCCATATGGCAAAGCATTAGGTGGCACAAACAGATGATAAATATTCATAATCGATTCTTGGGTCTATGTGAATATTACAGAACAGAATAGAAGTTCAGTCATGCTCTGAATACGTGCAATGATGTCAAATTTGTCCATGCATGTCAATTCATATATCAATATCTTAAAAGAACTGCGTAAAATATCTTCACCAGCCTGACACAATATATAATGACGCCGGGTCTAGAACGGGTTCGGTCAGGATGTGGGACGTAAACACTTCATGGTTGGACAAATACAAGATGTTGTCTGTGTGACTACGAAAGCCTATTAGTGTCACTTTGAAAAACAAAAAAACCTTTTTTTCTCGTTAAAACGCGTTAATTATCTCGTTATAACGCGTTAGTTATCTCGTTAAAACGCGATAATTATCTCGTTAAAACGCGTTAGTTATCTCGTTATAACGCGTTAGTTATCTCGTTAAAACGAGATAAAATGCGTTATTTATACAGTTATCTATCTGAGAGATGTGACGTTTACGGTCAGGCTTCGGAATGAATTCGCTCTATTTCTTTCGTGAAGAAGCTATCGGATGAAGGGAGTCAGAAGATGGAGAAATTAACTTGTTAACTGATATGTTTGCTTCTCAAATGTAATAGCTAGTTTCTAGCCTAAAGACAGGACCAAAAAATAATTAACGCGTTTTAACGAGATAACTAATGCGTTTTAACGCGATAACTATCGCGTTTTAACGAGAAAACTAACGCGTTTTAACGAGATAATTAACGCGTTTTAACGAGATAACTATTGCGTTTTAACGAAATAACTAGCGCGTTTTAACGAGATAATTAACGCGTTTTAACGAGATAACTATCGCGTTTTAACGAGATAACTAACGCGTTATAACCAGATAATTAACGTTTTTTAATGAGAAAAAAAGTTTTTTTCGCTTTTCAAAGTGACACTAATAGGCCTTCGTAGTGTGACAGCTCTTACTATAAATAGAATCAAATTCGTTCGCCAACATATCGTCCTGGCTGTATCAGGTGCGTGCATATGGATGTATTCATTACAGGAAACTGTATATTGTTCATTCACATAAAGATACCGCTTCAAGCTTGTATATTTTTACGACACAAGAGACTGTCGTAAATGAAAGCGGAGAATTGCCGAGGAAAATATTTCATTAGCACATATATATGATTACAGGTGGTATGGAACAGTCATTTAGTCCTCAAAGCAAGCAAAGATTGTTGTCAACCTATAAATGTTTGATATTAATTTTCACGGCCTTTAACAACACCAACAAACCACATTAAACTTAATATTCTTAAACCAAGTCAAGTAAGGATCGAACTCAATATTCTAACCTATTCACACATGTTCACACAATGACAGTCTTAAGCAATAACGAGATCTGAAATTGTGGTTTTCTGAAGCACCTGGTCTGAACTTCAGAATACACACCAATATTTCAGAATTCCAGCGAAATGACTTATATTGAGAGTTTTGACGTCCAGTTTATTATCCGAAAGAGAAAGAGAGAAACTTTCGACCTAGCACTTTATTATGGTAGCGAAAGTTTCCTACCTTAAAATATACACTGCATGTACTTGTTACTTTTGCAACCTGAACTCTCCCCATGATACCTATGATAATACAAGTGTTTGCTGTATGCAAGGGCCCCGGCATTAATATTCATCAGATTGAATTATAAAGATATTGATATGTAGACGTGATTTCTTACTGTTTACCCTTCACAACACTCCCGTGACATTCCTGGTGAAGATATGCTTTGAAAGACTCTAGCACAACGTAATAACCCGCCGTGCGAAACATGACCCTACCGTAACGAAGGGCAACTCTGCCTCAAGTCTTCGGTCACAAACACTTCACTGAACAATGTAAGTAGCGACCCAGGAATATTTCTTATGACCTTTGGGAATAAGGTTTATACTTGAAAAAAATATGTTGTCAATAGCTATTAAGGGAAAAAAAAGGTCCCCATGACAATATGTTACCCAATATACAACTATAAAGGTGGAAACGCACCAAATGGTTATATGCATGGTTTATGAAGAATTTTAAAATCCTTTTTTTCAGAATTTTAAGCTTTAGTTGTTAACGTGTTTTGCTTTTTCGTCTCACAACGGAGAAGTAAGACCAGGAAGTTTATACACTGTTTTGATATAGGTTTATTTTTTAATTAAGGTGAACGAAACGACTGAAATTTGAATGGCGTTCTTTTTAAATATAAAAAATCTATAGTGTTCAGCTTTGAACAGGATTTAGAATGAGACGAACTTAACTATCATATTTCCAAACTTGTATGTAAATGTATTTAACTCGTCGTGTACCAATGACAACGGGATCATTCAGTAATCAACACAGGTAAATATTAGTCCATACTTATATATTCTAAAAAAATATATACTCTGTCAGTAGGGGTGAGGTGAAAGTATGCATTCGAGTTAAAAATATACTGCACATGACTTCTGGTGGATATTTTTTGTGATCATTAGTTAAAATTCAATAGAGAACAATAGTATTAAGCCCCTGCAATATTTACAGCAATATTCCTCAATTACAGATTTGAAGTAATTTTGTCGATCACAATCTTACACTAAATACCAGGCTTAAAATAACTGACACGTTAAATATGAACGTTGTAGTATCATATCATTCATTTTAATGTCCAAGTAAAATTTACGCTTTTGAATACGTAATGTTATACCTGACTAGAATAGTGGGTTTTGACAATGAAAGGAACAAGTTAATAGTATTGCAGTTAGGTCTCTAAATACATTGAATGATTGATTTTGTTAATTCATCTAAATCACGCACAGAAACTTAATCAGACATGATCAACGGACACAGCATTTGACTTGTTTTTTTAATGAAGGTTTGAATGTGAATTTGAAAAGTGGAACGTACTATGAAAACAGCTTCTCCGATGATCGAGTCAAGTTTTTATAGTGTTAGCAAACTGAAATGTCATAACTTGACACGATTTCGTCTTACTTCGACCATATTACAGTAAATTAACGTTCTTGTCCGTCAGCAGACTATCGAGATTTCTGATCTCAAGAAGTTTCCGGCGATTTATATTCATGAAACAAAGTATAGTGACGTCATTATCATGTGACTTTTCCTTGACAATGTGTCATACACGAATATAGTAGGTTTAAGTTGACTGGTATGAAGCTGTAACTCTACATCAGCTTGACAATAAGCCTTAAAACAATATAAATAGAAAAATCAAATGGGTTTCTCAGTCAGGGGACCCAACAACGGTCCTCGCTATGTGTGTGCTTAAAAATATGGTGTTACCGAACGAGGCATTTTGAACGAAATATAGTAAGAAAGAAAGGAGGTAAAAATACGAAATAGTCTCCCCTTACAGTTATGAGATGAGTAAAACAAGTACTAGTGTTCTGATACACCTGTAGGGTATGTAAATATCACTTTTGAATATACGTTCAGCAATACACAAATAAATACAACTGTGACTCGCCACTAACGCTAGCGGCTTTATACGGAGATGTTTAGGAAAACATATATCGTATGAAACAAAGATTATCAAACAAATGACAGAGGTGTACTTATACCATACATTACAATGAAAAAAACATCAAATACATGCGTACTTTTGAACCGTGCCACTTTTCCTCAGATGTGACGAGCAGTGTAAAGCAAACCTCCGGGACCTAATTCAAAGTCAGTTTGGAAAACTGCCCATCCAGCAACCTCCAAGGTAAAGAAAAAAAATCACAGAGAGAGGGGGAGAGAGAGAGAGGGGGGGGGCGAGGGAGAGAGAGAGGGGGTTGAGGGAGAGAGAGGGGGTTGAGGGAGAGAGAGGGGGCGAGGGAGAGAGAGGGGGGGCGAGGGAGAGAGAGGGGGCGAGAAAGAGAGAGAGAGGGGGGAGGGAGGGAGAGAGAGAGGGGGAGAGAGAGAGAGAGAGAGAGAGAGAGAGAGAGAGAGAGAGAGAGAGAGAGAGAGAGAGAGAGAGAGAGAGAGAGAGAGAGAGAGAGAGAGAGAGAGAGAGAGAAACACGTGAATAACATTGAAACGCATAACGGTCGCTCGTCTAGGAATCAAAGAATACAAACCATCTAAAGCATTTCATGACTCAAGTAACCCATGTTCTGTTCTATTATGTATGTTTAGGCACATCATCACCTTGTGACTTTATCAGGCAGGAGTGTGGTGATTAACTACTAACCTACTATCACCTGCCACGTGTATCGATTGGCGCATGTTTTAGCACGTGCATTACTCGCATGATTCCATGGTCGTAAGCCGTATCACCAATAGAATGGTTTCTAAAATCAATTTTTCAAACGGCGTGTTGGCTTAGCAAAGGGTTATTATAGTTCAGTGACATAGCAATCGTTCTGCATGGTATCAAAGTGTCACGTGATCAGCAAATAGGGTTCATTTATGTGACACTAATAAGTCGATTGTATAATCAACTCTCTTAAAATAACATGTTAATGATTTATCAAGGTGTCTCACGTGGCTGATGTAACGTCTATGTTGGCAAATCGTTTAATTTTCTGCTCAGCCAATGATACCCTATTTCACATGCTGCCGTGTTGTACATTAAAAAAACCTTCGTAAATTAGTGCCTTGTCGTAGAAGAGACAAAAATGACCTTATATCAAAATAACGAATGACATGCCGGAGCTGTTCTTGAAGCCTTCACGTTTAGGTAAAACATTAAATGGCCAATATACACAGAAGAATCAGTAAGAATATCTGATTCAATAGTTAAACAATATTACATATACATATAAGCCTATTCCTTTATCGCACGTAAAGGTTGATTCCAATGTATTTATAGACTTTCCTTAGATTAAACACGTCGAACTGGTTTATCACGGCCTTGTAGAAAACCCCATTACCACACACCTGGCAAAGGTAACATTATCACATAAGGCTTTTTTTTTTTATCTTTTTGTCAAATCGAAGGTTTCTTTTGTAAAGGCTAAACGACGCTGTCGTTGATAGTGTTAACATGAAATGGCGATAACATATCTTAAAGGCGTTTTATTGATACTGTTAGTGACGGGGGACGGTAAAATATAAGTGGTTGGTCAGAAATTCATTGGATACGCACTACTTAACAAATGATTAATCAAACATCTCTTCGATAACTACTGTGCCGACAAACGAATTGATGAATTTTCGAGAAAATACGCCCCTGGTCAGGAAAGCATTTTAAACGATTCCGTGACCTTGCTTAAAAAGACAAAATTGAGCCGTCAGCGTCTTTCGTGGGAATCGTGATGTCGAGGACAAGCCCTACAAAAGCCCTGCAAGGCCGTTACTGTAGAAAAATAGAATACAAGAATTAAGAAAATTGAAATTATCAAATTTGATATATTCTCAAAAACTCCAGAAAGCATATGGGCTATATACTGTGAATACACCTATCGAAACACTGCATGACCAGTGATGAATACGAGGCTACAACACCAGTATACCTATGTCCCAGGTAATCTAGCAATGTATTCGAGAGAGACTTGAAATCGGTCTTTCGAGATGGCTTGATAGCATAAAAAAGACGCCTGTATTTCAATGTTTGTTTTGCAAAATTAAAAGTGAATTGCATATTAAAATACAAATTTGAAATTTGACACAACTGAACCAAATAATACAAACTCCATTACAAAGCTGTTCTTCTAGGCCTTATCAGTAATGCTAAGAGCCTAATTTTGTAACCTTAGGAGGCGACTGAGTAAAGTCAAAACTGATCGAAAGCAATATATTAATTCTCGATATAAAACGAAGATGTGTGATGTTGTTTGTAATAAATTGAGAAAAACCATAGAAAATGGAATTAATTGTGATATGTATACAGTAAGAAAATGAAGGTTGTTAATATTCAGCAATAAGACACTCACTGTGTTAAAAGTATTACAAATAACATGCGTATTATCTATACAAAACCAATGTATTTCGGAACGTTTTCTTCGGGTTGGTAATGTCAAGAGAATGAAAGTTCTTATAACACAACCAGCAAAAGATTTGATGCTGACGTTTCGATGACTACAAGGCCACCTTCTTCAGACCAATAACCAATGTGGAGCGTACTATCACTGACCTACGTAGAGGACGAAATGGTGAGGCAGCAACTTTGCCATAATCGTACGTACAGGTCGAAAATAGTGTGACGAGATGGTAAACAGACAAAAGATAAGATATACACTAGATGGTTAGAATGCACTGTAGTCAATTCGGCTACTCTTTGTCATTTGTCTGTGACCGTATAGTCATCGAAATGTTACACTCTGATCTTCTAGTAGTTGGATTACATTATATATCAAATGAGGAAATAATCGCCGTTTTTACATGGTTTTGATATCTTTTTTTTCACGAACAAAATATTTATCCGCATTGCTATTACATGTTATCCAACACTGGCTATCGATTTTACTCCACACAAGCACGATCCTAACGTTGAACACAGAACCTTCTGAAATGGGCCTAAGCATACCAAGTGTGGTTTTCTTGTATCTTCTATAACATTAATGTCTGACTAAATGCAAATAGGCAATATGTAAACAAAATCACGACTGTGTAATATAAAATTATTACATTTTCGTGTGTGAAATATACAGAAATATCTTACCGATGAAAATGTTTTTTTGTAGACTTACAGCAAAGAAAAGAGAGATCACAAATCATCTTATAAAATTGACAAATTATAAAGCCCGGTACAAAAACACAAAACCAGAAGACTGAAGGTGTTGTTTACTAGTAACACGTACTTAAATTCTATGGTAGACTTTCATTGCCATGGAAGTCAGCAAACAATGCAACGCAAATTACCTTATCAGAGATTAAATCCAATCCCTAAAGCACTCGTGTGTCTTATTTATTTTGTATCTTTCACTCTTACTGCGCACTCGTGAAGGATAATAAAATATTAGACATACTTGTGAAATATATTTGTAATTAGTGAAGATGCTATTAAATATCCTCTATTTACCACATCGGTTGAAATCTTTATTAGGGCATCCTTCTAAGTGGGTAAATATAATAATAAACCGATATCCGAAGCCATACTTCGACTTTGATTTGACTTGAAAGTTAAAGAAACCGTATTCTTATAAAGACCCTTTCAATTTTATTTATAACGTTTTTACAACTACAGTTACTGTAATATTTTTTGCAAATTTCTACTCGCAAGACCCATTTCAATATTTCGTGTTCTAATTATTGATCTTTTGCGGTTTCTTTAAAACACACTTATATGGCTGTCTTTGTCTATACAAAGCACATTCACAATCACGTGAATCACTCACTCTACAATTGTAAGGCCTTCATATTTTAAATCCTCACATGTAATTGTCCCGTTGTACAGCGTAATGGCAGACTGCCCACAATAACTCGATCTCCGCGGCTAAAAACAGCATATGTACCCAATCGCAACCACAAGTATGTAGACAAGAATGATTTGAAATAAATATCCGCTGCAATAGTTGCCATAGGAATTGAAAAATCTTAAAATCGTTACCATTTCAGTTGTGATATAGGACAGCCATCAAAATAACAAGACTCGTTTCATAGATATCATATGATATTGAAACCTATGTAAGATAAACATGTTTTGGTCACTTAGGACTATACCACATTTTCAAGAAGACTTATCAACAATCTGGAAAGGAATACATTGCTAAAAACAAACACATTTACTCATGTAACACTAATTCCACAACATCTCAATGAAGTTACTAAAACAGTGAAGAGACGACCGAAATATCAACAATCAAATCCAAACTCGAAACATACTAAAACTAAGCCAAAATAAAACTAGAAGAAATATTTAAGCGGAGACACCTGTAAATGTACAAGGAGAATGAGACCAGATGTTCCGAAAGGTGTAAGCGTCCGCTCCGTTTTCAATAATACTCGACATTTAAATCTTGGTTAAGGGGTGTATGTATATATTTACAAGCGGGAAAGAAATACCTGCAGATTGTTGAGGTCCTGTGGCAGTTTTCACAATATTATCCAACAGCTGTTAAAATTCTCCCTAGGGTTTAAATGTTGACAATAGTGTTGTTACAAGTATTACGTAATAACTGTATTGGATTATCAGTAAAACATATTTATACATGTCACTGCTATTGCATTTTTTTCTATCATTCCGGAAATACAGGACTTCAATAGAAAACATTTAAGAGCACAGTAATAGATACTAGTCACGTGATGGGGCTACATCAAAGAAATCTTGCATCTGTATTTGTTTTTATTTATTTTTATGCTATTTTAACTTTATTCATTTTTTTTTATATTTTTAACTTCTATGGCTTAAATTACTCATGTCATGTGCACGTGTTTCGTTTGTGAATTGTCACGTAATCCTATCTCACATAGAATATCAACCTGATGCAACTTACTGTAGACAGTAGAATTTCGGTATCGGAGAACTAAGTTTGTGGGCAACAAAGCGTGTTGCAAACACGATCCTTGGGCTTCTACAAGGACTAGAAACAATGAAGATTGATTCGTCATAGTTTGAATGAAACAGGATACGGTGTATTACGACGAAGTATGTTTATAAGTGTCTTACATTTTTGTAATTTCAGCTGTTGATTCCTATGCCGATGTGTTATATTGAGAATTTAATATCTTAATATTCAAGTTCAGAGTCCAACATTAAGTGTAAAACAGTTGATAGATGCTGCATACTATAGAGGTTCTGTATAGGGTTACTTTTAAAGCTAGAAATTATGAATGCAAATTTAAAAAAAAAATCATAGGCGCTAATTTCACAATGCAATCTTACAGAGCAAGATTTAAACATCCGTCAAATATACAAATCTTCCGTGTTCCATGCAATACGTCGGTAAAAATTTTATCGTGTTTCAAACAATGGGTCTTTAAACTATCCACGCCATTCCCAACAACATACCCGTCAAACTATATTTATCAAACCCACTACTGTATTCATTTCTCACCAACTTTCTTCAACTCTGAGTCTCCTAAGTTCGATCAAGCTCTCCAGTGTATGTCTGATATGACATACACATATTTCATATTCGTCAATCTTTATCCTTGTGTCAACAATATATTTGCTATGGATAATCATTTACCTGATCTTAGACCGATATCTATATCGTTTTTGCTGTTAGTATAGATTTAAGTGAGTTGCAAGTTCCTGTTTTACTGTGTGATGCAGTTTAAACTGGGCTTTGTCACAAATGTCTCGCCGTAATAAATTGCATCAACCTTTTATCGCTTCAATTGTGCTGATGATATTAGATTTATGCTTACAGATTGATTGGTTTTCATCATATTTGTATGTAAAATATGTCTAGAATAAAAAATAAGTCAAGAAGAAGCGGATTACCAAGACTATGACTCCAGAACTGTGTTCATGAGATAGAGCTCAATGCCGATGAACTCCGTGCGCTACTCTCTGAAATTTCAAAAGAGTAACTATAGTTCACATTTCATAATGCATGGTTTTAATGAAATAAATAAATAAATCGCATACTACTTTGATGTACCTTATTAATTCACGTTTTTGGAGAAGGATGAAGATACACGATATGGTTTAGTATCAAATGTAAAAAGTAAACAAATTTGTTTCCATATATTAATGAATATGATCGATACACTAGCTTAGGAAGAATTGTTATCTATATTCAATCAACCGAAAGTCCATGTAGAAGTCGGATTTATAATCATAATATGATAATATATTAAACACATCATCGTCAAAATTATCAATGAACCATGAGCCCAATAGTACGATACACTCTGTTCTACATGTAAAGATGTATTCAATATACATTTCAGAAAAGCTAAACTACAATAACCTGTTAAAGAATATCTATTTGTGTAAACAAATTAATATCAGGCAATAAATGGAAATGAAAATAGGGGATATGTGAAACGTTTTTATAATAGTATGTAGACATATTAGCAAGCATGTCGTCAATATTATGATTAATTCTCATACGTCTATGTCGCAGGTTTATGTGTTACTTCAGAGGCGATACTTCAAACTACAACAGAAAAAGCGATACCGCTGTTTCATAGTTCTATTTTAGTAGGAAAGTTTTTTTTAATTTTACCTACGTCCCAGGAAAAAATGTTTCCATTCGTTATTACTGACTTTGTAATGAATACGGGAAAAGGTGAACTCATCACAAACAATTAAACATAACATACATCTATCATATGAGCTATGCATTTCAGTATTAATGGTGTCGAATTACGGTTCCCTCCACAATTAAATTGATTTCAGTCTTTGTTCGCACAATAAAATATATACACGATCTGTTAGGTGTATATTTGAATTTTAGTGTCGATCATGTTCCTAAACCATAAAAAAGCTTCATAAATGTTTACATTAAAATCATATAAAACCTTACTTGTATTGCCTACGTTTGTGTTCGCTACGAGTTGCATTCCAAGGTCACCGAAGAGGAATTAAAGGATAAACTTATATCTATATCATTAAGCCATGACACAAAACAATGTCAACTGAACAAACCACAAAATTTGTTGTTATGGTTCAATAACACAAAACATATGAAGGTTAACCTTTATTTAATCACAGAAAGCAATATTTGTGACTATTTTCCCTTTGATGATGAAATACACAGACATTTTGGCAAATCAGACGTGACATTACAAAATGACGTCGACATGTTTATGTTACGGGAGGATAGCACACCAAATGGCCCATGAAAATGTTCGTTTAATCATGGATCGCACTTTTCACAGAAAAAAGGAAATATGCAATCACGTATTATCATAACATTGTTCATTATCTGCATTTTTATTTAAAATCATATTTATGACACGTCTATGAGGAAAACAGCTTTGTCAAACAGTCTTTATACGTACCTGATGAAACCCTGCCAGATTCCAAAATGTTCATTTTGTACTGTGTTGATGGTCAGATGTATTGCGTGTCGATTTCGTGTTGTCTACCTAACGTTATTTACATGTGAACTGACATATTTTGTCCTACATACGATGTATATCTTATCTACAGCTTACCTCAAATAGTCATCTGCCAAAACACGCGATACGTGTTTTATAGGATAACTGCATCACGGATTTCATGCATGGAATACTACTTTTTTAGAAGAATCAATAATATGGCCTCGCTTTGCGATAGCCTTTGTACAGTTGGAGGTATATGTGACTCATCCACTGGATGTTAATTCATTTACATTTTGTTACCATGTAGAATTATATAAATAACTCGACGTTATCTCGTATAGCATAGATTTACCTTCCATCTTGTATTCGCGTTGCATGGTCAAATTCCCGTCAAACATTCAGTTATTCCCACCGATAAAAGAGATCCTGTTTCCTCCACGGCCGTCAGACAGCAGTAGACGCGGGTATATAATGGCCGGCTACCTTTAATGTAGTTGTTGTCTAATAAAATGACTACCTATGTATTGCTTTTTAACTCTCCAACTACGCATGCTCCTGAAAATGAAAGTAGTAGATGCACACCCGCCAGAAATATGACAGATTAATGCATGATTACAACTTATAGAAAGCCTGGTGTTTTCCCCTTATAGTCAGAGTAAAATAATGTTATGTTACTGATTTGATTGGTCGTGCACAATGCAGTCCTTGTATCCATTTTCAGGTGCAAACACAATCATGTATTTAAGTTACTATGAAGTCTCCAACACGGTAGTGAAGTATATATAGCTGACCTAGTTACAACTAGCAGGTGTACTATGTACACAATTCATGTGTGCGTCGTTTGACAAGCAGTCAATTGGAACATGGGCTTGGCTAACTGTATTGAAGTATCGGTCGTATATCTAGAATTCTCTATGCGTTGTATAGGTGAAGTATGACTCATATCTGAGTATCTACCCGGAGTAGTGTCTGTGTACACACGTTTTAATCTGATATCTTCGACACACCACTGAATACTAACAATGACAACGAATGGGTTGGATATATGGGCTGCCGTTTTTTAACTCAAGTAGATACACGTATGTATTCGGAAATTTCGTTATTTATTGGTGGTAAACGTTTTATCTGTAATTATTGCTATACAGATTATTCAAGATCATAAATTATTCATAAAAGATTATTGAAACTTACATGATAAAAAAATTGTTAATCACTTATCTCACAATTTTCAATCAATATCTCACGTGACAATCTAACCCTTCCAATCATATAGGTATATGACCAAAGTTGCTTGACAGGGTAAATTTGAATGTTGATTTCTCATCGAAATTTCTTGTAATTAGACTTTATAGCACATACTACATATGCCAATAAACATATAGTTCACACAGTGCTCACCAAAATACTATTGGTACAGTTATATATTGTCAGGTGTTCGAATAAAGTACATTATGGCGCATATGTAGCAAAAATCATGTGAAGAATACAATATTGTCATTGTTTCTGTCAGAATTACATTTCTACGTGTTTGCTTTGTTTGATGAGGGATACAACAGGGATAAAACTGTGGATACAACGAAGTAATCATAATAATAGAGGTCTAGGGATTTTTTTTCGTAATATCTGGAATACAACGGTTTATAATTTAATGACTAAGCAATGACAAATAATATATTTCATTGTATTTTCAGAAATGAAGTAAGCATTGAAGACAAATACCATTGTAATATTTGACTTACGGTGCTTCTACAAAGTCACGTCCTTAAGATTTTTACCGTACCATTGGCGTTAATGCAGTGAAGAATTACGTGATGGATTTTGTTTTGTTATATCATAATTCATTAACTACAGTATCACTTACATCGTATCTCATAAATTTACATAATTCCAAATTTCTTATACCCGTTCTTATAAATGATTCGGTGACTTATTTAAACAACAGAAGAAAACACCGTCAAAAAACGTTAAAACTGATAAAGCTAGGGCAAATTATGCGCAAATAAATTATTTCAAAGGAAAGAACAAAGAGGTTACGACCAGACATTCTAGTAAAGAAAGTGTAATCGTAACCTAAAGTTTAAACCTAGTCCAATTCATGTAATGACATGTATTAAAAATAAAAACCGGGTTACGTTGATCGAAACGGCTTCCCAATAAGGAAACAATTATGAAGGATGTTAATGCCTTTTCTGTTCATACAACGAGGTTAAGTAACAATGGTTTTGATATTTATGAAAAATCAAAGGGATATTCCAATCATTGGAAACCAGCATTATGAATTGTATAGACTAGGAAACTTCAAACCTGTGAGGAAGAGTCTTTCTATTTCAAAATAAATTGGCCAAAAACACGCTTACCAGAAATCGAAATCAGGTAAATCAGGCAAATATCGGCCGCTTGTCTTTTTTCCTGTCACCATTTCTTGATGGTAACAGTCTTGTTTTATCCCTTGCTGATTACAGTCAGATTAAAAAACCACCAAACCACCGTATGTATAAGTCATCCATCGAGAACCAAGAAATCACAAACCTGTTAATGCTTGAAAGATAAACACTATCGTAATACGTGGGTTATCTAATAGAATGTCAGTTATAGTTACTGATAGTCAAAATAGGTACATAGTCGAGTAATGATAACTCGTGATAACCGATACCTTGTGACAACTTTACCTTCCACAATCTTACACAGTATCTGTAGGAGATAACAGTGATTAATATTCATTAAGGCATCCCTTACAGCTGTTTTGACATATTTAAACACACTAAAATTTTTCATGATCTTTATTTTCTATGAACTGAAATCGACCAATTCAAGATGGTTTTCTACAAATCCATTTAACGCATGTTATATTGTCGCGTCATCGTGTAATTTGTCATTTTTTTATTACAAGGTCACATGTTCAATGTAGCGCGGAAAAATCAAATTAAGACGTTATTCTTTAATTGTTTCATTTTCGTTGACATATTCTTTTTCTTTCTTTGAGCTATTATAAGTGTGGAAGAGGAAATTGATTGGATACTTTAAAGGACAAAATACATGTATATCGTTTTTGTGTACATTAAAAACAAATAAGAAAGCGTTGCTTTAAGATTTTCAAATATTGACGGCAATATCTGGTCATAGCAACATCATTTAATCAGATAACTATTCAAGCATTGCCAGTTGTAAAATACATTAACATGATCACATTCAAAAACTTCCAATACAACTATGAAATATGAACAAAAGAAAGATTTACACGGAGATTTCAGGAAAAGTTCAAAGAGAACAAAGACCGATACTGTATTGTCTGTATTGCTCACATATATTGGGAACAGGTCCCTGAGTATCCAAATAACTACGACATGCAAACATTGGGATCAAGTATGGTGTAATGTTTCTTTAAGTTCGAATTGATCTATTTCAGTGTTTAATATGTATAACATGTCCTGGTTTACGGATATTGTTTTTGTGCTGTCTATATGTTGTCAACTTCAACATTGACTATAACTATTTCAACGTAATAGGTAGGACTTTCGTTTTCGGCATGATTGTTTCTCGTGACAAAACCTTTCCG
The DNA here is from genome assembly GCF_031769215.1 of Ylistrum balloti. Taxonomy (NCBI): domain Eukaryota; kingdom Metazoa; phylum Mollusca; class Bivalvia; order Pectinida; family Pectinidae; genus Ylistrum; species Ylistrum balloti. Next base: position 93,899 of record NW_026782060.1, on the reverse strand, counting down.
GTGATACCTTGTGACCTTTGCACTTCCTGTGAAAAACATTAATTTGATCCATAGATATTGCATCATAAGAGGTATGGCTTTCATACTTGGCTTGTGTGTTCCTTTTGACGAGACCTTAAGGTAATTTGTTGACCTTGTGACCTTGACCGTGACATTTCACCTACAATTGAAAGTAGAAAAAGAAAAAAAAAGTAGGGAATATTGTTTTATAAAGTATGCATGCAAATAGCATGTCTTACAAACTAGTTTTACTGTCCCACTTCAGAATCTTGTTACAACCATGGGCACAATGTTTCATGAACACATCTTGTTTCAAATTGTAACACTTTTTACGATGACGCAAGAGAATAACATCAACATAAAGTCATTGTCAGAAACTATCCACAGTACATATATCGCGTAAGTGGTACGGCAGACCAAACGCAATAGCTTCAGTGTTATATAAGAATATTTGATCGTATTCCCAAAACTATCATTGATGTTTTGAATTTCTCGGATAACCTGTAAATTTGAGAGTGTTTGGTGTGCTTAATTTGACAACGTTGCCGGGGTATCATTAATGATTTTACTTTTCAGCAAAGTAGAAAACAAATTCATTCACAAGTATTTTTAAGGTACGTGATTCACCGGAAGGATCTGTTCATTTTATTTTGCTGGGTTAATCGCGGCTGGATCATTTTGAGAGAGAGTCTTCTTCTAGTATCTGGTGGTTGCCATACTGAATACCATAGGAGTGGCCCATCGCATGAGATATAGGAAATAAGAGTCTAGTGTCTTGTCACTCGCTAGAACTGGATTATTCAGCATATTCTATTTGGTGGCAGTGTGATGTGTTCTGCTATGATATCCATTTTCAATTTCCCAAGATATTCAAAATATTTCGACTGATACACCGAATCTAGAGTGCAAAGATTACCAGATCTGTGTCAGATCTATAAGCTGAATTTTGAGATAACATAAATATATATCAGAATAAGGGCAAATGGTAAACGCATATCTACTTCACGCTAAAATTCACATTCTGTTATACTGCAATGAAAGATATTTTTAATACATTCATCCATGTCGAATTTAAGCGTGTTTCCATGTCTAGCCTTGTTCTATAACAAAAGTATTCGATGATACAATGACATAGCCGGTTTGTTCGGTTGCAAGTAAAAATAATTATCATATGATTCTTCGTTTTCAGTTCGTCGACAGCTCAGCTGATGTAATATATAAATAAATTTGGACAAAGCTTTGCATTGAGGCATATTGGCAATTTCATTATTTACTTAAACGTTGCCAATGGAACGAACAAAAGCTTATCTAAATGCTTTTAATGTAATGTTGACTTTCAATTGAATTATTTTGTTTGAGCTCATACATTATATAAGTATTGATTTAAAACCACATCGACACATTACAAAGTGTTACACTAATACAACTACCCAATCAGGCGGAATTGTTTAATCATTACCACTGATGCAGTTACCTAGCATTATAACAACTTTTTATCATATTGTCTCGTTATTCAGTGATTATTACAATGCAATACAATAACTTCAACTATGGTCGTGGTGCCAACGAAGATGGCTCTCTCTCAAGATAAGTTAGAGCCATTGACTTTGATCATTCCCTAGTATTTCTGCTGTAATATTGTGTAACAAATAGTGATATAAATATTCTCCTGTTGAATTCCGCCGGCAAATCGATTTCATTAAACATTTTTTCTTACATCATAAAAGAATGATCGTTTTCAATGCTAACATGGGAATGAGGCCGCATTGAATCTATATAGAATCACCTTGTTATCATTGAAACGACCTGAATATCGTCTATGTACTGTTAAACCTAACATTCTGTCAGTCTACGATCATCATCAATGAAATAAGCATTACAGTCTATCATCATGAATAACAAAGTCCAAAATTCCGAAATAAAAGCTAGGAAAATGAAACGAAAACATGTTCCATCCTAGACTCATAACGGCGTGTTAAATTATTATGAAAAGTGTATAGATTATCTTTAAACTGAAACAATGCATTGTAATTGTAGACATCAATAATGACTGTTTCAAACATGTTTGTCGACTACGCTAGTTAGGATTTGTCAGTGAGATGGCAAAGGTTGAAAAATAAACAGTGAGAGTTGACCATTGATGTGAAATAATTAAAAACATTTTGAATCCATAACACGTTTGGAGGTAAATCGTTTGATATAACACAAGGGACTAGGAGATTTGAACGACATTCGAAATATACATCGTTTTAAAGGTAACCTTAAGAGAAAAACAGAATAACCTAGAAGGCAATTTATAAATCTTTATCTTGTAAGTGGTAATTTTGAATATAGATACTTTCATATGGAACTGGTTCCAGTTCTTCATTAGCCGTTATTATTTTGTACTACAATAATCAGCTCTAGATTTTTAAAAATAAACACTATTTGATGATTTTCCCTTTTGAATCAGCAATGTAATAATTGATATGTTCACAATCATGAATGACCGTAGATCGAGCTATTCAAAATAGCAGAGTCCTCATGTTTCGATATTATGACTTCATAAGAAATACATTACTGTAGCTCAAACACTTCTACTATTGTAAATCACTTTTGATTCACGTTGGATTTATTTTCCCATTCATACACAAGGAGATTTAATCACGAATTCAAATCCCTTGCGTTTATTTTTCATATGATCACAACACTGAACTACTAAATACATGTAACCATTCTATTCAGGCATTTTCAGAAATAGTGAGATTATTCTGACAAACAATATGAGGACCAATACAAAGTCATCAGTTAACGATATTTGCGTCTTGCAGAGTCTACGACCCTAATAGTTTATCACTCGCGAGTTAGCAGTTATTTCTCGTTCATCACACGCGAAAGCATAACTTCGCAAAAAAGATGTCTATTTGACAGTACGTTTCGAGTTCAAAATGGTACTAAATGAGTCTATGATCTCCCTGTGAGCATATATATACTGAACTGCCATAGCAAAACATTTCACTTGTGCTTTGCACCCGTTCATTCGGTCATCCACCATGTAAACGTTGGTCAATCCACGTAAGAAATGTCACGTTCCCAAGTGAGAACAAGGTAAACAAAAAAAGGAATCATTAGACATATTAACAAACAGCTCATGAACTAAATATTACAAAAAAAGTCACTCAAGTGAATATGGCACCTTTTAATACAATGAATCCTAAGAATGGACGGAGGAAAATCCAAAGCAGTCGAAAGAAAAAGTCAAAATCAACATTGGGAGGGGTACGTATGTGCCTCAGATAATTTCAGATCAGCGTCAAGAGAAATCAGGTACATATGTAACTTACCTTCTTGAGTGACGTGAGGTGAAGCATTTAACAACTTTTTCTGAAAGCGAATAACAAAAGTGTACTTACGTGATAGCGATACCACGCATGATAAGGTGTATTTCGATCCATGGTTATACGACTGAGGTCACAGACTCCTACAAAACATTGATGAACAGACGTTGGACATTAATTCAAATAATTTTAAAATCATTATTGGACAGTGCTATTCATTTGTGTGTCCTTTTAATTCAATTTTAAAGATTGCATACTGTATAATGAACCATTAAATAAGAAGACAGTTTTTTTTATTAATCGCACAACGTATCATCTGTGATAAATATTTAGTGATATATTTAATCCACTATCACTTAATACCGTCCAAATTGCTGTTGTTCGCGCGTAAAACAACCAATAGAATGATCCCTATATACTTGATCATGTTAAGTCATTACTGAAACTATTATCGGCCTGCTCCAGGTGTTGGCAGCGTGCTTGTAGTCGTCTGCATGTTATTATCCAAATTCTTTTGACAGCTGAAATCACCTAGATTAAATAATTGAATGAGGAATTGATGCAGACAAATAACATTGGATTAGTATTATGGGAAAATGCTTCCTTTTTGAAACAGTACAGTGTATATAAGACTTAATAAAAAGGACAGCATTTCTTTGATGAAAAATATACATCTATATTGTTTTGGTATTCAATAATTAGAATTGTTAGACAATAATACTCGAAAAAGTTAATTTTCTTCTCAGCGTTGAAACACACGTTCATTCAGCTATGGTTGTGTTTGACTTTGCCTTGGTACTATCACAGTTGTATTTAATTAAAGATATAAAAATAGTAACCTAATAATGTTTTTTTTTAATTATTTTCTATTTGTACCAATAGTCGTACGAAACAAACATATCTGCACTAATGCTATCTCATTTCCAACTGCACAGAAACTTTATTCTCAAACCGTTGGAGATTTTCGGAAAGGTTTATGCTTTGATAACAAACGTTTGAATTTCTGAGTTAAGAAAATGTTGGGCTGTTGGTTACAATAACGCCCGATTGGAAGAAATGATAATTTTGTATGTATTATATACACTTCAGGGATTGATGCTAAATAACTCATTGTCTTTATATCTTTATATTTATCTACTAAAATGATTTAATGATATAATGGAAAACTAAAATTTATTTTATACGTGTCAACGTCGCTGACAGCAAGAAGAAGTAGAATCGGAATCTGGTAAGCGATTGATGCAAACTATCACAATGTACAATGTGAGTCTACTTTAATGCATTAATGTAACGTAGACCAACACGTTTTTAAATATCATGTCGTATTTCTGCCATATGACATCAACTATATCCATTTACAGTAATGTTAATTAGTATACAATTAATGAGAGTTCAGAGTACAATTATAAGGATACATATTCCTGTTGTGATATGACAAAAAAACTTTTGTATGTACTAACAAATTATCTTATATCTTTGAATATAATACCAACCTTTGTCGAACGACCCTTTTATCCGCTATTTTCCTATACAGACGTCAACAAGAGACGCCAACAGAAAATATTCGCCAAATAAACATGTTGACGTGGGCGGGAAAAAAAGCAGGTAATGTGACCCAGAATCTCATGCAGTTATCTCAGCGTTTAAACATACTTTGACAAAGCATTACTTCAGAATAATGAAGAGATAATAGTATGAATCTGTGCTTTACACACAGTGATATCGCGTCAAGGAATAGATAGTACAATGTTCAATGTTCACAACGCAGATATGATATATGAAATACAGATAAAGTCATTACCTCTCGTATTGTGCATGCTGGTGAAATATACACCTATCTATCATATGCATATTGACGTCTATCGTTTACCTATTATGAATCGAATTTTGTCTATCAAATCTTCATAACATCGAAGACAAGATATATCATATTCTGGAATTGTTTGTTAGATAAATGACACAACGGATCTAGAAATTAATTAATGTAGTTACCATAGCGGGATCGAGTTGCTCCAAACACCACTAGAGGTCCTTTTGCCAATCTATCATATTTTGAAAGAAAAATCAATGAATGAAGATAATTTCTCAATATTGAATTACGTAGCTTATCTTTTGATGTAATGGACGCTTTATATTAGTTCCTAAGGGCCGGCGTAATTTATCTTAAACATTTGAATTCTTAAACCCACGATGCAAACCATTTGAATACAAAGAACCAGACAACATGAAGCACGGTCGACGGGAAAATGTCCTATAATGACATAAAATTCTTAATATGCACTTTAAATTATAATTTGGCTGTGTCTATAACTAAATTTGTATTTGCATGTTCTAGTCACTTGTGTGTCACTCTCCAATACTTGAAATTCGGGTGGTTGGCACTGCTGGTGGACTTGAGTCTCTAAAACTTGCTGTAGCCTGCATGCCACGTTTTAATTTATCCGATTGTAACACAGTTAAGCATATACTCATAGACATGTTGTTCTATTGAAATCTTGCAATATTGAAAATTGTGAAATTTCTTTAAGTAAAAGTAACTCACTAATGGGTTTTTGCCATCTCAATCGATCACTTTTTAAAAATTATTTTCTCATTGCCGTTTTCTATGTTACCCGATTAAGGTCTTATGTATCGTCGGTAAGGTTTAAAAATGATGATACAAACATATCAAAACACATCAAGAGAATATCAATAAGGTAACATACTCATAATTCAAACTCAAATTTCATTTCATAAAACTAGGACAAAATATGAACAAAAGAAAAATTTACACGGAAACTCCTGAAAAAGAACAATAAGAATAAGATCATGTGTTCCGGTAGGCTAAGCGTTTTCTGCTTCATCTATGACATCCGCCATGTAAACCTTGTTCAATCGAATTTAAAGAGCAACAGTTTCATATCACACAAAGAAATAGAATATTTCTCAATGGGATCACCATGGTGGCCATAAAACTTCCCCATAATCTTCATCAACCTGCTCGTTTTGAACCCTCATGCTACGATTTTGTCAGTCAGTTCATGACAATGGGAACAGGCCATTTAATATCGAATTAATTGTGACATGTGCATACCAAAGTTTGGAAATACAGGGATATGTTGCTATCCAGAGATGGAAAATTCACAATAGGGAAATTGAAATCATCACGTTTATCTTACAGCTTGATGGAAAGCTGTCCATGCTGGCTTCGTTGTGGGAAAAGATCGAGATAAGAAGCCGATGTATATGAGTCTGTCACACCTTTGTTTTCAAGTCCTGGTGGAAATATACTATGGGCGTAGTCCAGATTTTTTTGTTATTTAGAAACAAGACGTCATCAATATTTCGGAAGGTGAAACTAAATTGCAAGGTCCTTGTGGCCTTTGATAAGCTCTTCAATAATAAAATAGCCTCGAAGAAAAATAAAACAAGAACAAGTCAGGAAACAGAGGGGAGCAGTTGGTTCCCATTTTAATGGGTATGCCAATAGTCTGCTGGAAAATCTTTCTAACAGACTTTACGAAGATGTAGTCAACTTTGTATTTGATTTGGACGTAACCTCTTGCTAAGTACGCTTCAGTATAGTTCACAACCATATATTCATAGGAGAAAACAACTTTAATAACAAAAGAACGAAGACGTTCTTTCAGCTTAGAATGGGGTATGATGGTGGACGGAAGAGGGTGTCGAAGATTGGTCAAAAGTTCTTTGGAGTTCTTGGAAATCCATATGCTATTAATTCCCCTTCTTGAGTAAACAGTATCAAAACACTGAACCCAGCTTTAATAATACAAAGAATGACGGTTAGTAGTTTAGACAAAGATTTGGTTGAAGAATTAGACGAGCAAGCTAGTTGTTAACATGAATTCCAGTGAAGTTTGGGATCCAGTATAAACGGGGGAGGTCCGTATCCTTATCATTAATAGGCAATCTAAATGATTGTATACTGAAGCATAATAAGCTGGTATTTCGCCTTCTGAAAAATTGCATTATAGGTGGGGTTTCCATCGTTATCAAACAAGCCGCCCAGTTCTTTTTGCACAGGGAAAATGTAATAATATCTACATACAAGGATTGTTTTTGCACACCTTATCTGCAGGAACAATAACAGACCTATCATGTATATCTTAAAGTGTGGATTTAACATTAGTATCAAGAAACGTTGACCTATGTTTTGTTTTCATTTTAGATTTCAAGCCGAAATAATGATGGACCGAATATAGTTAACTCATTCAGAAAGTGAATCAAACGAATCAGATGTATGATGCAGTTTAATTTATCATCCGACTATACTGTTTATAATTCTAAATTTGAATTAGAAGGTGCTGTTCTCAAGAGCGTCTTTATTTCAATCTTCCTCGTCATGTCGCGAATCTATTCATTTCATGTATCACTATTCCATGGAGCCTAAGGTATGTATATAACAAATCGTTGCTACCAACAAAATAAACAATATGTTCTAATATTCAAGAGGAAACATTCACCGACGCTTTTTTTTCGTCGCATTAAAGTGGTTACTTCCGCTTAGCGCTGAAGTTACCGCAGTGCAATATGTTAATATATGTAAACATCATTTTTTGCATTTTGCCCTATTTAAAGGATGAAAAGCGTTGAAATGCGGTAAAAATGTTCCCTATTAAGTATTCATGGACACGTCCCATTTAACTGATTATGCAAAAAAACCAACAAAAAAACCAACAAACAAATGAATAACACCTTTCAGTAAAAATCTAGAACTAGGCACAATAGAGCCAAATGATTAACTAAAATGGAGCATACAGCTGTTACCGTCATTATTGACTGATATATTTCCTGAAAGAAAATCGGTCAACTCAAACGTGACGAGGACGGAATTATCACATAATAAGACACCATCTGGAACATTTCCTATACATAATGAATAAAATAAGGTTACAGGTAATACATATTCTAATACCACAGTATGCTAATTAATATAAAAATGTATACTTACAAAAGTAATTGATTACAACCATATGAAATCCACAGTTTGCTGCTATGCTCATGTATTCAAGTTGTGTGAAACTTAATCTGTCCTCTTACAAGGTGTATGTGTATAGTTGCTTTCGTTTTACCTATGTGTATTAATTACGTAACCCTGGAAATACCGTGTAGTAGTAACATTATCAGCACTAATCTATATTTAGATATCATATGGTAATTTCAGTTCTCTACGATATACACACGGATAGAAACAGAAAAGAACAGATCGTGGTGCATATGAACCAGTTAGATTACGTCATAAGTTAGACGTACTGTTTTACTCATAAATTATGGAAAACAATTAGGTTCTATACATTAGTGTTATTTGCTTTTAAGAGTTTTTTTGTTTACTGCGATCATCATGTAAATGCAATAATAACAGCGGAGAAAAAACTTGAATATAAATAAATTACCACTCGAGAACATTGCGAGCACTGCTATAGCAGCAGAGAATTAATTAACTATACTTCTATAGCCACAGAAAACATCACGTACACTGCCTTAGCAGGAGAGAAAACATCAGCTTCACTGCCAGGGCAACATAGAAAATCTCTAACATTGCCATAGCAACAGAGAAATCATCAAGTACATTGTCGGCAGACAACATCGCAATGGCAGAAAACGTCACGTGCTACATCAAATATGCAAACAAGAAAACTTAATACATTGACTTGTCAACATATAGACACGACATGTACGAGAAGAAATGTTAATATCACAATCAAGGTAGTTCAATACCTTGTCCATGCATTATGTTATCAAGTCTACATTATTGATCATAAATAGCCTTGTTCAAAGTGCATTCATTTTGCAAGATATTAGTGGTTATGTGTAAATATCTATCGGTCGCTCTTTAATCTATTTTTATAGCATTTCCTTAATAAGCAATGGAAGATATTTCAATCTAATATAAATATTTCATAAAAAAGTAATGAAAAAACGTATTTGATAAGCTATGCAACATTAAGTATTCCCTTTGATGCAAGAAGTGTTTTCGTTTCGGTTGCTGATAACAGGCGACAGATGTTAAATATTTCAGCTGTGTCGCCGTGACAACATTCTACCATGTAACTAATACCAAGATAGTTTTCAAAAATGTCTATATATCTATACAGTCATTATATCGATAAAATCAGCATCAATATATGGCGTTCCAACGATGCATCGTTAGTCGGCTGTATAAGTTAATACATTCCAAATTGCACGTTTTACACATTCTTTGCACGCAAGTTATTTTTTTAATAACATCGGGACAGTTTGCTTCAAAACGTATCATATAAGCTTTGAGTTTATTTAGGCACCAAGTACGTCAGGAACGCAACAGGAAAATACCAAGTAAACAGAATCATAACCCATGCTCACATTCAATAAAACCAGTGCATAATATGAAAAAAAGGAATTACAAGGAGGTCTCTGTATAGGTAAAAGGATATTAAAGCGACTACAATGATAAAAACACTACGAGAAAACGATATAAAGCGTACTATTTTCCGATAGTATGTTACAAAACTAAGACTTTCTGTTAATTACTAAACCTAAAAGTCACTGCAACCATTTTTTATTGATATCTAAAAAATAAAGAATGTAAACAATGCGGTCTTGATCTAATTCATACATTACCGCTCGTAACCCTGATGCTGCGCATGCGTATAAGCCTAGAAAGAAGTAATATGGCGGACGCAAATACGAAAAGGAGACGAGGACCTAAAAGTTACCTTACAGAAAGTGCCAGAAAGCGTAAGAAAAAGGAGTCAGAACAGAAAAGAAGACATGCAAACATTTATATTAGACAGGAGATCGATAGATGGCGAAAGATAAAGGGGGATCTTGGACCGAATACGGATTCGGACTTCGCGAAGCTGCTGCTTGACTGGTTAGCTTAACGTCAGTCCTATTACTATAACGTATCCGCCTGTCATTGATTATAATCCAATATCCAGTGTTGACACGTAAATATGTTATGAACAACACTAATGAAAGAGCAATGTGACAAACGTTGAATGGAAATAATTATGTTATTAACTTGAATTTACTATCGACAACGTGTTTTTCATTGATTGCAAGGTGGGGTCCAATTGGGGGTATACGTTCTAAATGTGAAAATATGTCGTTAATGGTGTTACTGTGAGAATAACGACCGTGATGATAAACATAACCTTCATAATGAACACATAGACACATGTTGAATGGTAAATAATATATATTAATGTGTACAGACAAAGTATCAATTCCTGTGCATTTCTGCACAATGAGTTTTTTTCTTTTCTGATTATAATTACCCCCTTTGGGGACCCACTAGTATAGCGCCCGTGATTGACATAGACAATTCTCCCACGACAAGCCAAAACAAAACGAATTACTAAGATTGATTGTTAAAAATTACATATTATAACACTCTAAAATCATTTACTGCAAACGAGAATTAGCAGAAAGGCGTAAGCGTTTGTTTAAACTTTCCTCGTATTCCATTTTTTCTTTGTGGCGGAAGTAAATGACTTCGTCACATGACAAGACATGTGACCCGCTCGGCTTTCTTCGTAATAAACCGAGCGTGAACATGTTTATAAACAATAGTCAAAGATAAACAATGTTCCGACACCGAAAATATGTACAAAAACAACAAATTTGACGTTATAGGCGCGTGTGTCGCTTTATTACGGATATAATCTATTATTAATATGCCGAATTCTCCATTTTTCGATGTTGAAATCTAAGATAATAGCCGCTTTAAGACCAGGTGTCTCTAAAGTGTAGCCGGCTTAGGCTACATCGACGACATCTGCCGTGTAAGTATTTGTCAATAAGTAATGCCACGTTCTCTAATGAGGCATTCAACAACGGCACCAACACGCAAACTAACGAGCAGAAAGCAAGTTGAGCTTTGTATCGCAGAAAGAAATAAAATATTTCGCAATGAGATTACTATGACGACAGTAAACTTCTCCATACTTTTTATTAACATCCATTTCTTGAAATCCGGTGTTATGAGTTCGTCCCTCAGTTGTCGAAATCTTGCACGAAAATCGTGATAGTGGGAGCAGGCCCTTGAATATCAATTAGCGGCGATAGGTAAACTTAACAATATTTTACGATGGAAAATTTACAATACGGAAATTGCTATCATTACGCTTATCAACCATCTGGGAGGAAATCTGTCAATGTTAGTTTCGCTGTAGGAAAAGATTGAGATAAGCAGCTGATGTAGTAGAGGCTATCGTGTTCTAATACTAGTGGATATAAACGTTGGACTTGGTCATTAAATCTATATAAAGACAATACGTCATAAATATATCTGAAAGGGAAAATGGAAGGACTTTGCAAGGTCTTTATGACCTGTGTTGATAAGCCCTGCAATAAATTCAGCATCGTATGAAAACACAAGTCAGCCGGATGGGCATAGTTAGTTCTCATAGGTATGCCAATAGTCAGTTTGAAGATCTTACCGCCAGACGCGACAAAATTTCGTCAATTAGAAACTCGACCTTTTTTACGATTTCATCCTCCCCATAATTCCTCTTTGATTTGGACGTATTTTTAATGAAATATGCTTTAGTAAAAATCATAACCTATGTAATAGACACTTTCTATTTTTTTTAATGTCAAAAAATAACCATTCATATACTGTATCGTAAAATGTATCATGTTAACATCAATAATTTGTCATATCAATTTCAGGAACTACAACATAGTATAGAACATGATATATGTATCCAATTAAATAATCACTTCCGAGTATCAGTATACATATATATTTTTTAACTCTGTTTACTAACAGGTGCTTGTATGTTTATCTGTATATATTGTCCTTTAGAAATCAAGGTCATTAAAAATTACGTCAATAGCTCTTAAAATCCACAAATTGAAAATTTATTGACTTTTTCTTTAGTGAATCCATATTTGACATTTTAACCTAGTTTGATATTTCTTACACAGTCAAATTTAGGCTGTATGATTCAGATAATTATTTAAATTAGCTATACTGTAGCTAATTAGTGTTAATTTTGTTAGTGTTGGATTCTGTACTGTCCTTTGAAAAGGAAGTTAAAATTAGTATTGCTAGATATATTTCAATCAACTAATCGTCAACACCTCTTATGTAAATCACGGTCAGGTGATGTTAGTAAGCTCACGATCTCAAATGACAGCAAGAAAATCTATCAGACCAACAGGCACACGTCATAGTACCGAACGCATATATGATCATATTGTTTCCATTGTTGTATACCGTGTACTCATTTAGGAACATGAAATGGCGGCCACCGTCGATGACACAGAAGACAATTATTCTTATATTTTTTTCCCTGTTATTTTTGTTATCGTATTTGGGACTAAAAAAACCTGATAATGAGGTCAAGATAGCGACCATAACCCTTCCCTAAAGTCGTCATCAAAACATGTATATTCTGAGATCTTCAAAATCCACGTTCCATTAATTCCACATCTTGAGTACTGTTTACACTGGGAAAACGTTTGGTCACAGAACTAAACGAACAAACAAGAAAACGTTTATATGTACTTTTGTTGAGTTCATAAATCCAATAAAAACGAGTAAAGTCCGTATCCTGATTATGAACGACAGATCCTCAAAAGGTCTTTAGAAGTCTCTAAAACCCACATGCCATAAATTTCACTTCTAGAATAAACAGCTTCACATTAAGACTGTAACCATGGTGGCAGGTAAAAGCTTTCATCAATGTTTGGTAGAACAAAATAGACGATATATCAATAAAATTCTGTTTATATGGCTTCTTGTTAAGTTAGTAAACTTGTAAAGGTGAGGAATCCAGTATAAAAGAAGGTGATCCGTGTCATTAATTGTAATACTAAACAATTCCATTGTTTTCAATCAAGCATAGTTCTTTTTTACGCTGGACATGTAATAATGTCGGCAGACAAGAACCACGTTATTGGACGTCTTTTCTACATATTTGAAGGACTCGAGGATCCATCAGATATATATAAACTTTACCTATTTTACAACAATTGCGAAACAGGTTATGTCAACTTATAATTATCACTCTTGATTGCCCGGATGTAAGCTCGCGAGGAGTCTTATTGTGGGAGGAAACCGGAGTACACGGGGAAAACCAACACGGTCGGGCTGGTAACCCCTTACCTTTTCACGTCCGTTCTGGGAATCGAACCCCGGTCGGTTTGGTGAAAGGCGAGTGCATCCATTAGATAGAAATATTCAATTAAATTCTTCAAATGTAAAGACTACACATAGTCTTTACCTTATCAAGCGATTAAACGTAAATCATCACTTCATTTAAAACAAGACAGGAACATAATTGTATGTTCTTCTTGTGTTTACATTGCATAGCAAATCAACAATTATGTTTTGTGTACAACAGAAAGACTATTCAATAACCTCAATAGCACAAGCAGAAGAGAGATAACTCTGGTAGGTGTCTACTTCATCGCACAATGGTTTATATCTACTGTGTACTCCCAAGCACTATGCTATTAACAGTGTGTATGTCGTAGTACTATTGTTAAATCTAGTGTGTAATTCCTAACACTAAGATGTGTTACAGTTTATATCTCCTAGCATTATGGCATATTACTGTATTTAATTCCTAAAACAATTATTTATTTTAATATATTTTCCCTAGCCCTAGTGTATTTAATGTGTGACTCCTCGCACAATACTTTGTTACAACTTATAATTCCTAAAACTATGATTGATTCGATATTCAATGTCCTATTTCCATTGTCACGATTTTTGTGCAACATTTAGTCAACTGACGAGCACATGGTTTCAAGAGATGCAGGTTGATGACAATTCTGGGGAAGATTCATAGTCGTCAAAGTGATTTCATTGAGAAATATTCTATTCCTTGTTCGTTTGGAAGCTGGACATGTTTGGTGCTCGTTTGTTAGTCTGTTGGTTCCGAGGTAATATTACTTGTTCTCATTTGAGAGCGAGATATTACAGGTTACATGGCGGGTATCGTCGATGGAACAGAAGACGCTTACTTTTCCTTCCGGAACACCTTGTCTTATTCTTCTTGTCTCCGTATAAATCTTTCTTTTGTTCATTCCTCACCCTTGAATTTGAGTTTGGATTCGAATTATGTGAATATATTGGTATTTTCTTGCTGTTTTTACGTAGCTAATTTTTTCCTACAAAATGGTTTATTGTAGTGTGTAATTCATAGCGCCATGATTTAATACAATGTGTATGGCATAGCACTATGGGTTACATTCGTGTGCTACTCCTATCACTAATGTGTATTACAGTGTGCTACTCGAATAACTAATGTGTATTACAGTGTGCTACTCGAATAACTAATGTGTATTACAGTGTGCTACTCGAATAACTAAGGTGTATTACAGTGTGCGACTCCTACCACTAAGGTGTATTACAGTGTGCGACTCCTACCACTAAGGTCTATTACAGTGTGCAACCCCTCCGGCTAAGGTGTATTACAGTGTGCGACTCCTACCGCTATGGTGTATCACAGTGTGCTACTCCGATCACTAAGGTGTAATTCAGTGTGCTACTCCAATCACTAAGGTGTATAACAGTGTGCGACTCCAATCACTAAGGTGTATAACAGTGTGCTACTCCAATCACTAATGTGTATTACAGTGTGAGTCTACTTCAGATTTGTTGTATTACTTTGTGCTACTCCGATCACTAAGGTGTAATTCAGTGTGCTACTCCAATCACTAAGGTGTATTACAGTGTGCTACTCCAATCACTATGGTGTATTACAGTGTGCTAATCCAATCACTAATGTGTATTACAGTGTGCTAATCCAATCACTAATGTGTATTACAGTGTGCGACTCCAATCACTAAGGTGTATTACAGTGTGCGACTCCTACCACTAAGGTGTATTACAGTGTGCGTCTCCTACCACTAAGGTCTATTACAGTGTGCAACCCCTCCTGCTAAGGTGTATTACAGTGTGCGACTCCTACCGCTATGGTGTATCACAGTGTGTTACTCCGATCACTAAGGTGTAATTCAGTGTGCTACTCCAATCACTAAGGTGTATTACAGTGTGCTACTCCAATCACTAAGGTGTATTACAGTGTGCTACTCCAATCACTAATGTGTATTAAAGTGTGCGACTCCTAGCACTAAGGTGTATTACAGTGTGCTACTCCAATCACTATGGTGTATTACAGTGTGCTAATCCAATCACTAATGTGTATTACAGTGTGCTAATCCAATCACTAATGTGTATTACAGTGTGCGATAATCACTAGGTGTATTACAGTGTGCTACTCCAATCACTATGGTGTATTACAGTGTGCGACTCCTACCGCTATGGTGTATCACAGTGTGCTACTCCGATCACTAAGGTGTAATTCAGTGTGCTACTCCAATCACTAAGGTGTATTACAGTGTGCGACTCCAATCACTAAGGTGTATTACAGTGTGCTACTCCAATCACTAATGTGTATTACAGTGTGCGACTCCTAGCAATAAGGTGTATTACAGTGTGCTACTCCAATCACTATGGTGTATTACAGTATGCTAATCCAATCACTAATGTGTATTACAGTGTGCTAATCCAATCACTAATGTGTATTACAGTGTGCGACTCCAATCATTAATGTGTATTACAGTGTGCGACTCCTAGTATTAAGCTGTATTACAGTGTGCGACTTCTAGCACTAAGGTGAACTACAGTGTGCGACTTCTATCATTATGGTGCATTACAGTGTGCGACTCCTAGCACTATGGTGTATTACAGTGTGCGACTCCTAGCACTATGGTGTATTACAGTGTGCGACTTCTATCATTATGGTGCATTACAGTGTGCGACTTCTATCATTATGTTGCAATAGAGTGTGCGACTTCTATCATTATGGTGTATTACAGTGTGCGACGCCTAGCACTATGGTGTATTACAGTGTGCGACTCCTAGCACTATGGTGTATTACAGTGTGCGAATCCTAGCACTATGGTGCATTACCATGTACATTTCTTAGCATTTATATCTATATCAAGGAACTTTTACTTTCGAAATATTAGTTAATATGCATATTCACATTGCTTTTCTGTGGTTGTTTTTAAATAATAAACATTGATTGATATTTGATCCGAAGTACGTTTAGGTAGAGAAACAGTGAAGTCTGGGGATGAGGGCACAACGTATCGTCAAATATTGAAGTTCTGATCATTTCGTCCGGGATCGGCCGTCGATACGGAGATATCGCTCCTGAACAACTTTATGTATACTAAGTGTTATCAATAGAATATCTTATACGAGACTGTATTCATAATTTACGAAACAAGTCCAAGATTTGTTAACGATGATCTGGGGAAGCGAGTGTATGATTCTATTTATCACGTAACGTGCATCATATGAATACTGATATCACATTTTCTGTTTCTATATCTCTCTGTGACCTCACAATGTGTATGACGTCGTGAAGTTATGACGTCCAAAGGGATTCAGCCAATCAAAGTTCAGTAAGGTCAGACTACACATGTATCATCATACCAATTATGAAATGGGTGTTATTAGACCGATTACAGAAAAGAAAGGGGACAAACGGAAGTGTGTGTGTGTGTGTGTGTGGTGGTGGTTGGGGTGTGGTGTGATGACGTTCCAACAGTGAGACTGTTGCACTGTTGCATGATTTGTGCGATAAATATTATCAAAGATAGGATTTCCATGTTTACGAGATAATTATTTTAGGTCAGTTTAAACTGTATATTTTATCAAATATTCAAAAGTACTATATATATACATATCACTTATGGGATGGGAAAAACAAGTATATTCATATTTTTCCAAGAGAATAAAAAGCTGAATATGTATTTAAAATAATTTTTCATAAGATTGGTCATTTACCATCACTATGGTATTCACTGAATTATTCTATGTGTCTGTGACACACATGATAGCTGAAAAGTAGAGATGTAACGTCAGTCCTAATGTTATGCTATACATATACATCCACATTTCAGTGCAAACTACATCTTGAACAATCCACATTACATATACAAGATAACGTTATGTCACAAATGGTGGTGTATCTTATACTGAAACCCCAAAAAAGTATGACAATATGAATATTATATCTAATATTTACTGGAAAAAACATATTTTCCTAATATCAATAGTTTTGCACGTGCTGTTAATATATATATATAGAAACAATTAAGAAGGTACTGATGTTGCCATTATTCTGCGGGTGTATGTAATTATTTAGTAGGATTTTCCCTGAAAAGAGCAAGCAGAACATTATATCTACATAATATATACAAACAAAGTCTCACAAATGACTAGCACCTTTACAATTCGATACACTAGAACTAAATACTAAATTTGACTAAATCGTGAAACTGGTTTTCACTTCGTGGAGTCCTAAGTAATGTGAAAAGCCTGAATCACGAAAAGTTAGAAAGCGACTTGAGTTAATTAAAACTGCCTAAAATAAATATCAAAACCAAATAAGGGTGTTCACTAACCCAAACTTTTAATATTGAATAATATCAAAATATCATGTACATATATATCAATTTTAATCATATGTTCATTACTAGATTTTACAACAGAGATAAGTCTAATGGTTTAACATGGCGTAGATTTATAAACACAGCCAGACTTCCTGGAGATATTATTTGGGATACTGCACACGAGTTAAGAATCCGTGCGCCCTTGACTGGTTAGTTTTATTAAGAGTTTAGTCAGCTGTTAACACAAAGAAGCCAAGATCAGGAAAAACTCGCCTGTTAGGGTATTGATGTTGGTTACAACGTATTAAGTCTCATAGAGGAGGAAATTGAAAACTTTAATTTCCTTGATTCTTTGTTAACATGATATAGATTATAGTGCTTTGTACATGTTTGTGTATATCACTACATTCCGGTTTCAGTTTTACGACCATTAACATTTTACACTACATGTATATATATGTATATAAATGGGGTGCTCCTTTTATGCATATTTTATCTTTTCATCAGCTGTTATTTTTTTGGCTACGCGAGCAGAATTATCCAGCATTACATTAATAACTGCTATGGTATTGATGCCTTTGAAAACGACACCGCGATTGAAATAGTGAATGCACATTTCTTTGTTCAAGGATTTATAAAAAATATTTTTTTATTTAGTTGTTTTGAAGTGTTGCAAATTGCGTTTGTGTAGACGCTTTTATTTATTAGCATAGAATTATTAATGGTGTCTTCGGTTAACAATGTTGATAACAATGGTATGGTGTGTTGCATTGACAAGGTGTTGGATACTGTTTTATGTTTCTGGGTGTTTACGAAAAGGAAGATATTGTTTCCGAGTGTTGACAAAATGTGACATATTGTTTGTGTGTATTGGCATCAATAAATATGTACTTATTGGTCCTCTGTGATAAATTGACAACGTGTTGTTCTGTCTGTTGACAAGGTGATATATATATATTACATATGTATGTCAGAAATTAAAAGTTTAAAATCATGGTATATACTGTTTCTGTATGTTTACACCATGGTATTTATTTCTGTGTGTTGTCAACAACAATACCCGCTATCTTAACCCTGCTATATCAACGTAAGTAATGTCACGTTTCAAATGAAACTTTCTGTTGGCGTTCGCCACTCCAGTTAAAAAATTAAATATGAAGTCTCTAACAAGCAAACAGACACAATTGTATGACAACTACTCAATTGGGGGAGGTAGAACAGAGGCTTTTTTCTAACACACTTTGTAGTTCTAACGTAGGATAAGCTTTGTTCCTATAACGATATTCACTAAATTTATAAATAGATAATGATAACAAATACAATACACATTACGATAATTGTCCAACAAATTATTGATATAAACTAACCTACGTGTCTTGTCCTTTAGTGATGTAAACAGGCACGACAGGAAGGTGATCTTATCCTATATCATACCATTTGGGGAATCGAACCAGGACCTCCTTGGTGAAGCCGGGTGCACTTATCCATTGCGCCACACAGCGACTCATAATAAGAAAATAGTGTCTAATTTATAGGACACTGAATTACGTAATTCGGGCATTATGTTAACACACGTGAACCTGTATACGTAAACGATGTTGTTTGTTACCTGTAAATACCAGGTAGCTGCGATATGCAAATCCCGGCTTATATCTGCTCCCATTAGCGGGCGTTGACGGGGGTGATTTAATCATATAAATATATGTATATAACAAAACATGTCCCGACCCGATACCTTTAATATCAACACTTCACTATAGCATTGAACACAGGTCACCTTACAAAAAAACATACTGACAAATAACTCAGTAAATATATACAGATTAATATTTTCTGTCCTATATATGTTTCGGACACATGAACAACACAAGTGATTGTTACTCCCACAGCACGGGACGAGATTTACACCTGGATTGAATATAACGGAGGATTGATCTGAACGGCTCCTCGCTTGTGAATATTTTACCTGTGGCCATCACACCTGTGTATTAGGTTACCAATATCTCAACAGTGTGTTCGTAGGTATATGCAATAAAGGATGTGATTCTCAATCCACACAGACGGTGCTAGTTCGGAAGTGAAAAAAATTGGAGTTCAATTACAGAGTAATTCTGTAATAGTGTACAAATATCTTGGTGACAGATGACTGTTTATTTCGATATGTTAAAGTCGGTGAATTTTGGCAACATCTTTTTATCAACAGTGGCTTAATACTGTTTACCTGAGGTTTACCAGTTTACCTGTGCTGACAGGAGTAAGATACGCGAAAGACTCAGTATGTCAAATATGCCGGACGAACAAACTTTCATTGTGGTGAGATACGGTGGTAGGTATATCGTTTTTTATAAAAAAAAAAAATATATATATATATATATTAATCACGTAATAAATTTATATATCAATAAATTTGAACATATCATACTTACCAAAAACTCAATTTCAACTTATTTAAGGACTTCGTTAAGCCTTTCATGTTGTTTTTGCACGATGAATTTCTTTCTTGTGTCTTTTAGGTTTCTCCTATTGTTTTTACAATAGTTTAACGCTCATAAGACGTAATCAAGATGTATACTTATGTCAAAGCCCAGTTATAACGTAAAATTCACAGTGTCTTCTTCTCAATACTATATGTTTGTAAAATGAGGATGTTTCAGTACATATATGATATAGAAACGAGTCTAAGTCTATCACGTATATAATATAGAAGACAGGTGTCTATGTCTATCACTTATGATAAAGAAGACAGGTGTCTATGTCTATCACTTATATGATGCAGAAGACAGGTGTCTATGTCTATCACTTATATGATGCAGAAGACAGGTGTCTATGTCTATCACTTATATGATGCAGAAGACAGGTGTCTATGTCTATCACTTATATGATACAAAAGACAGTGTCTATGTCTATCACTTATATGATACAGAAGACAGGTGTCTATGTCTATCACTTATATGATACAGAAGACAGGTGTCTATGTCTATCACTTATATGATACAGATGACAGGTGTCTATGTCTATCACTTATATGATGCAGAAGACAGGTGTCTATGTCTATCACTTATATGATACAGAAGACAGGTGTCTATGTCTATCACTTATATGATACAGAAGACAGGTGTCTATGTCTATCACTTATATGATACAGAAGACAGGTGTCTATGTCTATCACTTATATGATACAGAAGACAGGTGTCTATGTCTATCACTTATATGATACAGAAGACAGGTGTCTATGTCTATCACTTATATGATACAGAAGACAGTGTCTATGTCTACCACTTATGATAGAGAAGACAGGTGTCTATGTCTATCACTTATATGATAGAGAAGACAGGTGTCTATGTCTATCACTTATATGATGCAGAAGACAGGTGTCTATGTCTATCACTTATATGATACAGAAGACAGGTGTCTATGTCTATCACTTATATGATACAGAAGACAGGTGTCTATGTCTATCACTTATATGATACAGAAGACAGTGTCTATGTCTACCACTTATGATAGAGAAGACAGGTGTCTATGTCTATCACTTATATGATACAGAAGACAGGTGTCTATGTCTATCACTTATATGATACAGAAGACAGGTGTCTATGTCTATCACTTATATGATACAGAAGACAGGTGTCTATGTCTATCACTTATATGATACAGAAGACAGGTGTCTATGTCTATCACTTATATGATACAGAAGACAGGTGTCTATGTCTATCACTTATATGATACAGAAGACAGTATCCATGTCTATCACTTATATGATACAGAAGACAGGTGTCTATGTCTATCACTTATATTTATCATGACATTGGTATTTATTGTAATTCTGTGCTTATCTCTCCTAGAAAAATGAGTTATAAGAAATAAATGTATACATCTTGATTTCATATAATGTTCCTTTAAAATTAATTTTAGATGAAAATAACATTATATGGCGGTAGGCCATAGTTTATTACCCTGATGAAACAGGACAAATCTACTTCGTTACGTTTCAGTTATCGAATGTTTAAGTGACTATTGTTAGAAAGTGAGTACATACTTCATTTGTCTATTTCCTATGCAATGTTACGTTTGATCATTATTTTATGTCTTAAAAACGCGTTTGGAAAATGTGAGTGTTTGAATAATAGATGCGTGTGAAAGGAAAATGACAAGAGATGTTGACCCGAAACGATCTTTAACTTGGCATGAAGTATAGGTGCCAACATATCTGACACCTCAGTTCTAGAGGTATTCATGTGGTACACATTCAATATCTCTCTTTGTATCGATCGACAAAGATCAGTACACTAAAAATGGAATCTTACAACAATGAGTTGCCGACTTGGTCGAGGGATCAATACTGCCCCTGAACGGTGACTTTACACGAGACTTCATATAGAAAATCGAACCACACTGATACGAGAGACCTTCATAAATATAAAAACACTTCAACTCAATGTTTAATTCATTCTTTGATTATAACGAGAACACTGCACTCTTATACATGGCACAGATAAAGTACTGGTTAAAGCCGAATCGCCTAACATCTGTTGTGTGAGTCAGTAACTGTTTTGTAGGAAGGATTATGTCTCTCAATTCTTGATCTGCTATATTCTTTAATTTATGTTCCTCCGGGACTTAGACATGTCTACGGTAGATATACCTAGGGCTTATATTTGGTAAATTGTAACTGATACATAGGGTGGATTATGTCTCAATTCCTGACCTGCTCTAGAGCTTTTTCCTATGTATTTCTCACAGACATTCAAGGTTTTATATTGTAAATGTGCCTAGGATTTACAACAGGTAAATTTCAGTTTTTCATTCTATATATCTGATGCATTTGTAATGTATAGTGCAATGTTTTTACCCTGTATGCTTTAAGATAAACAACATTATGCTATTTCCACAAGAAAACGGGTTATACTACACAGTCACATAACACCATTGTATTTAATATAACTTTTTCTCAGTAGAATTTTCAGGACAAAGAAATCACATGTAAAAGTCATGTAATGTTGTATTAACAAGCTACATCTCCACATCCACATTTGTCGTCAATATATATACATGTATGAAAGAAATTGAACTACCTATCTAACATTACCTCCATTTGTATGAACACTGTTTTAATCAATCACAGCGTGTTTATTGTTAATATTCGGCCAGATCAAAAGAATTTTAGATAATGATTTTTCATTTTAAGGTCTTATATGTTGACTCTTGAGTGTTGAACAACCTAGGAGAGTTTGTTTTGTCGTGAACAACCTGATTCCAATTATTTCTTTAAAAGAACAAAAAAGTTGACAGTCAATATAAGAAACCTTACAATATCAATAATTATTATCCACTCTCGACACCCGTAAAGCATTGCCCTAGTGTATTATGCTAGTTTCATTTTAAGATATTCAAGCGTGAATGATGTATATATACCAAATTGAAAGCAAACATCGCCTTTCAGTAGAATACGTCTTAAGGATGTGTGTGTGTCCTAGTATAAAGCCATAATAATAATAAGTGTTTACACCGATCTACTGTAAAGTTGTCGAAAGGCTGGCTGTTTATAGACTTGCATTGTGTTCTATCGACCTTCTGTGTGTGTCGTCAATAGATGAATATATATATATATATATATACGAACCACGTTACATATAAATAGAAAAACTATGTGAAAGAAAAAAAAATATTTGGCAATATTTCGGATTTTAAATTTGACATTTATTGTAAGGTTTTGGCAGCCGCTTGTGTTTTCATTGGAAGGATTGAATACCGACAACAACAACCATTGAAATGTTGACCGGTTATTCCAGTTTATTTTTCATGAAATGGAAATGAAAAAGAAAACCTGAATAGTTTATTACTTAATTCTAAACAGAATCATAGTAGTGTAAAATATAAGTTTATTGAACATGATATGGAAAATGTTTTACATTTATTGCCCAATAAAGTTGTTGTATAAACTTATGTTGTATCTAAAACATCTCTTATGTATCAACTGCATTGAAAACTAAATATTTTAACTGTAGCAATCGTGAATTACAAGTATTGAAAGTCTAAAGTCTAAAAGATGTCACTTTTCATTTACTGGTAGTGACACTTCAAATGTTACATTTTCCATTTATTTCTATTTCAAATTCTTTTTCGTTTGTATGATATTGTATAGGTGTTATTGTATCTTACTTTCAATACTTTCTTTGTACAAGAAATGGTATTCAAAATTTTAATTGAAGACACCTGGCGACATGCTAATGAAAAACATTAAAACAAGTTCCTTCCCCTTTCTAACGAATACAATACGCTTATTGTTATTTCGTAATAACCACGTAATGACCCCCTTTTAACGTTTATTTTTCAAATGAGAAGTGGAGCAGAAAGAATTGAGGCATTGATCACAAGGACGTCACTCTCGCAAAATATGGTCTTTGTTCATAATATATCCACACCAATATGTTTGAGCATGTAGTTATGGGACAGGTGCACATCCCCATTCAGATTTTGACATTTTTATCAATTTTGTTTTTCATCCGTGGCTTCCGGTTTTCACAATGTAGGCCCTTAGCATCGCTGACGGCTCCTAGAAGGATGAAACAGCGGTATATGGAGTTAAATTAACAATTTGGCTGTACCGTATCTAATTCTAAATGTGTATTAAAAAATGCTATTCATTTGTGTGTCTTTTGTAAAATCTTACAAATCAACACAATATTTACACTGATATCATTCATAGAAATAAAAATGTAACGTTACCCTTCATCAGCGAATAGAATTTAGGGGCTTAAAAATCAACAAGAAAATACCTACACGTCAACATAATCAAAATCCAAACCAAAATTCAATAAATCTAGGTCAACAACAAGAAAATACCTACACGTCAACATAATCATGATTCAAAGCGAAATTCAATAAAACTAGGTCAACAACAAGAAAATACCTACACGTCAACATAATCATGATTCAAAGCGAAATTCAATAAAACTAGGTCAATAACAAAAAAATACCAACACGCCAACATAATCATAATCCAAACCAAAATTCAACAAATCTAGGTCACCAACAAGAAAATACCAACACGTCAACATAATCATTATCCAAAGCGAAATTAAAGAAAACTAGGTCACCAACAAGAAAATACCAACACGTCAACATAATCATTATCCAAAGCGAAATTAAAGAAAACTAGGTCACCAACAAGAAAATACCAACACGCCAACATAATCAAAATCCAAACCAAAATTCAAAAAATCTAGGTCAACAACAAGAAAATACCAACACGTCAACATAATCATGATTCAAAGCGAAATTCAATAAAACTAGGTCAACAACAAGAAAATACCTACACGTCAACATAATCATGATTCAAAGCGAAATTCAATAAAACTAGGTCAATAACAAAGCAATACCAACACGCCAACATAATCATAATCCAAACCAAAATTCAATAAATCTAGGTCACCAACAAGAAAATACCAACACGTCAACATAATCATGATTCAAAGCGAAATTCAATAAAACTAGGTCAACAACAAGAAAATACCTACACGTCAACATAATCATGATTCAAAGCGAAATTCAATAAAACTAGGTCACCAACAAGAAAATACCAACACGACAACATAATCATAAGCCAATCTCTAAATAACAACCTAGGTTAAATACAGTATAACTGTAACTTAATTTACCGTTCGATATGGCAATTCAATACCAAAATGAAATGTAATTATTCAGTCGTATGTGCTTCAAGCTTGTTTCATAGACTTAAATCGTGAACGTTTTAACAGAAATTAACTTAAAATGATTCAGTATGTTATTTGACAGTGTAATTGCAGATATTCCAAATAAAAAAGCGCAATATTTTAACAATTTGGGCGATTCAGAATTGTTCTCGTTGTTAACACATTGTCGCAAATATACTCAGGTTTCTTGAATAAATCGATAACAGTTGTCATTTACAACCAATTCGTCAACAATTTTGGATACATGAAAATATAATATCAACAATTGCTAAAGTCTACAGACAAATATCAATTTAACATATGATATACTGAAGGTGTATGAGTTTACATCGATCTTGTATATACCGATAACTTTGATGACTCTTCTACTGAGAACTGAAGGCAATCAGTGCATATATATTAAACGTCGATACTCGCACACTTAAGCTATATACTTAATCTTCTGACGTTTGTGTTATCACAAAGGAACAGTATTTAAGTATGCTTTACGACTCACAAGTTTGATTGTATCCTCTAATCCCATGAACAGTCATGGTATCGCATGCTTGCCTATTGAAAGATGTGTATGACACATTGTGTATGTTTATTGCTAGATCTCAATGTTTTGTATAGAAACTAACAGTTTCGTCGTATTAAAGTTGATCCTTTTGAAATAATATACAGGTAATGAAGTTAAGTGTTGTCAGGTGATAACAGTCTGTTGATATTGTTTGACTATTGAATAACCTTAGTGATACTTAATCGGCAACATAAATGAAAATAGATACCAACTGTCTTTGTAGACCTGCTGAACCGAACAGATTGTCTAGTGAGATTAAAAATTAAAAGATTCAAACAAAATATTCTATTTATGGTTAAAACGACACGTATTGTACCTTGTTTTCGGTTGATAGCGGATGCAGCCATCCGTGTGGTGATTATGTGTTTAATATGTTACATGGTTAGAGTGATTCCATCAAACACTTAATAAAAACACAACAATACACCCAACAGCGTATTTGTATATAACAATTAACAGGTGTGAATCAAGATGATTTTGTGATATTTGTACGATGAAGGTATGTTATTTTAGTAGATCACATGTCGGTGTTGTTACGTATACAGATAATCACGTGAACTAAACTGTAAACACAAAACATAGTACATCTATACATAGCATACCATCTTAAAATCAGAAATCTGTCTACATAAATCACCATTAGATTAAACAAAACCATACAGGTCACAGTCTTAAGCTTTTAAATATATAATTTAACGGAGAGAATTCAATAATTAATAACACGGATTATAGTTTTTTTTAAATTTAGACGTTTTGGCACCAATGTTTTAGGGTGTAATTGTATATTATGTTGATATAGAACACAGAGGCCATGTAAGTTATTGTTCTATAAGCATATTTTATCCAAAATATGTTAAAAGTGCCATCTGCACAAGACCTAAACTGTCAGCTAGTGCAAGTCCCCAGGATTAACTAATGAGATATTGTTTTTTATTGTTTAATCTTATTCAATGATAAATTATAATAAATATGACTTCTTTTATCATTGATATCAGATGACGAGTCAGCACTCTTCAACCCCTATTGTGCAAGTCATACATTAACGGAATGGATAAGAAAAAAATGCCGATGTGAAGATGACAGTGAGTATATCTTATATTTGAGTGGTTTATCTACAACACATTAAATTGAAAACATGGATACAAAAAGTAGTATTGTATCGATGTCAGCTCTAAATTGTATAATGTATTTTGATTTTTTGAATATCTAGGTTCCCCATTCCACGACGAAAGTCGTAAAACAAATTTGTCAACTGACAGGTCTTCTTCAACAAATTGATATGATTCATGCTACTCTAATTGTAATAGAATTCTAATCAGTTCTTATTCAGTTAGAAATAGCAATGATAGTATAACTTCTGTATATTGATATTTTCTGCATTTGCATTCAAAGCATTTATAGTTTAAATAGCCTTCACACGTATTGTACATATGTATCTGTGTATAAATACCTTGATAAATGAGCACTTCAGTTAAATATGATTACAAAAAAATACCCCATGTGAAGATGATTAGGGAGGATCTTACAATAGACTGTGTCATGGCGGTTATCTAGTACCTCTTATAACTAAATCACTACTTTGAGAAGTTGTGGACTAGGCTGTCTTATTTAGGTCACTATCCTACAATAGTTAAAGGGTACAAACGGGTTTCGTTTTAATTGGTGATTAAATATTAACCTAGAAGCAAATTAAACACAAAACTGAAATATCATTTTACAGCTTCTTCATGACACTATACTCATGGTAGTTAAAGTGGACAATCAGTTTTCATTAAATTGGTAATTTAATAATACACAGAACGGACTGTGCATATTGAAATATTATTTTACGTGTATAATATGACAGGTCTTGGAGTTAAAGTTATTAAATACATAAGCGGACTTTCATTCGGAGACTTAAATATTAAATGTTACACAGACTTTCTTTTTTATTGAGTTTTTTTTAACACATTCTTTTCTCGTTATTGGCTGAAACCGACATCAATGTATGTTCCAAAATGACAACAAAAAAAAAATGTATTTTTTCAAAAGTCACAAATATAACATATTTACATATACGTACATGTATTTTATGTGTTTTACCTCCACAGTTACGATAGACTTGGTCGACCTTGATGGTCAAGTAAAGAATCTCCCTACCAGACCTAAAGACTACGCGAGTGAGATGGTGACAGGGCGGGAAACATACGTTCTTATACGGGTAGAACGTAAGTAAAGACATCACTGTTATGATCACGTGATCACAATATTATTGTGATTGTCTAATGGATATTGATGTAAGATTCATTCAATTTTGTTTGGAGGTTAGAAGAGTAAAATTTATAACACAGTAACACTTCTTTGATCTTGAACAAAACGTCAAATGATCAAGTACACACGGTGTAATGATCAACGCAAGTTGACGTTATACGTGGTAATGAAGTCTTAAAACAGATTTAAGCATCACCGACACAGACAGGACAACTAATCACAAATTACAAGAACTAGAAAATGATTACGAAAGGTATCCACCAGACATTTAATACCGATATAATCTTAATAACTCAAATCACAACTTATGTCATCACATGAAAAAACTATAAAACGTCTGAACATCTCAAAGACAATACTTAAAACAAATCAATTAATAATCGCATGAATAAAAGTACTAAAGATGCTCACGATAATCGTCGATTGAAGTTAACATACCGGTTCTACATCGAAGGTCTTAAATGTTAATTCACTATGATAACATATGATTGTGTTACGTCATCAGGTTACCTACATCTGACGTCACACAATGAGTAGTAATTACTATTCCGAAATACTATATAGATATATTCATTACATACCGAGGAAGTCATGTGATAAATGAGGTTCTTGTGATATCACCTTTGATTAATATACATATCACGTTACTTATCATTAATACACTGTAACGGTGATATCTACAACATTTATGCCATTACGGGACGTTAGGTCATCGATATATGTTTGTTCACAATTTGCAAATTGTATGCCCTTAGCATCAGTAACGAGTCCTAGAAGGAAGAAATAGTTGGGTGATGCAGTAAAATTCATTGTTGATTCCATTGTATATAATTCTTAATTTGTAATGCAAAGTGCTATTCGCTGATGTGTCTTTTGTACAAACTACCAACAACTGATAAACATCTCAACATATTGAACACATCGAATTTTTAGTTACATACCAACTCGTTTGATTATAATGACGAAACAGGGGGAAACACTGGTGTTCATTGCGTTATGAAAGTCCACACCAGCCATTCAATTTTATAGTCATCCAGTATCACATTTACTAATAATTGGTGACACACATGGTAATACCCGCCTAACAACTCATTTGGGCCTTGTAGTAAATCAATACCAGCTATCATTACCACACGGTTATACTAATATTGACTATCAATCCAGGTGTAATTATCCCACTCATTGCCCCGTAGTTATATCTTACACACAAAGATTAATTTAATTATTTCCATTGACATTTGTAACGTCATGAAAAAGAATTGATTTTCTCTCTGTTAAAATTGTTGACATGGACAATAAAATCAATATGACTGTGTTTGATAGCGCCACTGTAGAAAGAACATAGGAATCACATTACACATCAGCTTTCTGTACATGCATATATTGTTAACCAATATTAACAAACCTGTTTTATAAAACATCGATTATCCGGAAAGCAAATTTTATTATATCCTAATTAATCCATAGGTGGGCTTAATTGCACCAATGTATACCCTTCAAGTTTCTAATTTCCTTTTTGATAACAGGTAATTACTAAATCAATTTAGAAAAATGAATTAATGAAGGTTTTAGGTCATGGTCCCGGTTGAGTCTTTGTTTCAAATTTGAAAAGATATATATACAGACCGGATATTTCACCTACTTTATACACTTACATGTGTACATGAACATTAAGAATATTGAAGTTGTATAATTTAATTTTTTAAAATCAAAAGTGTCCTTACTTTTCGAAATAAAGGTACAAACGTTGTTCGTTCACGACGCATCACCATGACGTTCCACATATATAAAATGCCATTGACCTACATTCTAAGAATCAAAATTATGCAATGGATAAGAGAATTGTCATTAGACTTACGCAGCCTTAGCATATCATTTTCGGTTTAACATCAACTAAGAAACATTCCTTGCATTTGAGTTTTTATCTCAATGTGACCTTATGTGGCGGTGTTGTTGATGAAGCAGAAGACGCTTACTCTTCCAAAATGTCTGGTCTTATTCTCCATGTACGCTTTCAGGACTCTCCGTGTAATTCTTTCTTTTGATCATAGTTTAACCTAGTGTCGTTGAATTTGGTTTTGAATTGAGATTCTGTTTGAACACGTTACACCAACTAATTAGCCTACATATAAAGTATTGGACAAAGTGGTGACAGTATGTCCAATTGTCAGGGCCGTTTAGCAAATTTATCGCAACCATGAATACGGATATTCTTAGCGATATTGTAATTTTGTTTTTCTCAATATATTTCGTTCTGAGTGTTTAGTGAAATAAATGCTCCGGGTACTTAAAGTATAATTAAGTAGGACACGGAAACGTTCCTGCGACAAACACACCTTTATCTTCCTAATTTAAATATCTTTCCTACAGCCATGTCCATAATTGTCTATAACTGATAGGACATTAAGCTAGTCACTGTCCTATTTCTCATACATACATATATTAACTGTGTGTATATATATATATCTAAATAAACATTATCTGAGTATAATCTATATCAGCTCTATATCTCAGAGTGTAAAGATAATGATACTGATTTACATTCCACATTTTAAACTGTTAAACATTACAAACTTCATTTTAAAAAAAAAACGCGAAATTTGACCGTGATGTCGACCACGATATCGTCTATGTCTAATTCTTTAGCCTTAAACCCGGTCCACTTAAGTTGATCTTTCTAACATACCTATTATCTGTATTAAATTATCTCTCCACAAGCCACTTCGGTAATCTTAACGTACTTTTCATATCCTATTCAAGTAGTATATCTTATTTACTTAAGTCATAAACTTCACGGTGTCCACCTGAAGGACAAAATTTACCGTCAATAACAAGGCTTGTTGGTAGTATGTTTTATATATTATACTGGGATCCCTTCCCAGTATTGACACTTCCTTGCAATTAAATAAAAAATTGTTAAATATGTACAAATGATAAATAAAATTTATTATGATCAGTTTGTATTGGAATCAGCATAGATCTGCAATTTACAGAGTGAAAAGTGGGTGAGTTGATCGATGTGTAAGGTTTAGAGTTAAATCGGTAATTGGAAATCATTGTGTAAC
Organism: Ylistrum balloti; assembly: GCF_031769215.1. Classification (NCBI taxonomy): domain Eukaryota; kingdom Metazoa; phylum Mollusca; class Bivalvia; order Pectinida; family Pectinidae; genus Ylistrum; species Ylistrum balloti. The sequence continues at coordinate 62,587 of NW_026782060.1, read as the reverse complement.
GAAGTGGCTTAAAATCAAAAGCAGAAATCATGAAAGTAGCTAAAAACAGTACTCCTTAACGCAAATATCCTGTATGGTATAGTTATTTAACTATTGGCTGAAATAGTAGTTAACACATAAGCGGATATAAATTATTATTACACCAAACGGCAATGTTATCTTGTGATATATCCCAGGTGCCTTACAAGTATGTGCACATGTTGGGCTGTAGTATGAATTACTTTACTTATGCGTTGAGTATTTTCACGACAATTCAAATTTACGTGCAAGTCATGATTAAAATGTTCTGAAAAAACAACGTTTTATGTAGTGATCGTATCTTTGCTAGACTAAATAAATAGCTTACATTTTTTGTTACAGGTTGTAACGATGGGAAATTTAGCTACACATCACTACTCAACAACCTTGCCGAAGTAAATCCCGAACTGAGTGGTAAGGATACATATGTACTCTACAACAGAAATTAAATAAATTTAAACATTCATGAATATGTATGGACAGACATATAATGAATTTCGGAGCAATATACCTGTGAATTGCCAATGCAACTCATATCTTCTAACAGGTGCTGTAGTAGCTTTAATCATATATTAATTTCAGAAAGATAATGGGGGCGTATAATTGAAAGAACATGTTTAACACCTAAAGGACTTCATTATACTTTGTATACGTATTGTCACTTCTCTGACAACAGAATTCAGTCTACTTTTTTTGTTTGAGTTGAGTTATTAATTATATGGCGTCTCCCCTTTAATACCATTCAACCCTGGTCCCGTAGGTATTCGGAGTCAGTCTAATAAGCAGATATGACGTTGGGACAGGTAATCCCAGTCTACGTCTGGTTACCGCAGAGCGTTTCCCCAATGAATCTAAAAACACTGTAGTTCACAACCAAGGCATTGATTCCCTCTTAATATACATTATACCTATTAGTTGAATTTTCAATATGTAATTACATTTATTCCTATGTAAGGGCCACTTTTTTATTCCCTGTGTTTTGCAATTCCAGGTTATTGAACCTCTATATAAAGGCTACCTGTGTATAAAGGTCAATTTTGAGCGACGTCTATAGACAGTTTTAACCTTATTGCTATACTATTAACCGAACATGTTTTTGTTTTGTGTTTCAGTTAAACTGTCAAGTATGTCCAGACCCACAACAAGAACTAGTAAAAATAAGAAACAGAAACCACAGGTGAAGCAGGTCAAGGCGGCGCGGCAAGAGTCCTCTCAAGGAAAGAGGCCAGGAAGTAGTGAGAAACCAAAGAAATCAGCAAAATAAAAGTGCCTCGCTCTATGACCATTTTGGTGAAGCTTTCAATTAATGGCAAGCATCATCAATATGAAATGCCCAGTACACAAACTTTCTTTAAACTGGCATTTGAATATTTTTATATGGAAATACATCGATATCGTTAGGGACGTTCTTGTATTTGAGTACCATGACATTCATACATATATACGTGCTGTGTAAATTGTAATTGTTTTTCTTCTCTGATATAGAAGTAGTAGTTGGCTGCATGTGTTCTTCAATCTAACCATATTAACGTTTCGAGACATATATGGTATTGCATTCAGTAGATGAAATCATTATCAAACGTTACTTGTAGTAATTGGTGATAGCAATAAAGGCATACTAAATTGTACCTTTATTTCTCGGCAACTTAATTCACCGTGAAAAAAAACTCATGCCAGATGCGTCTCGTCAACGGCTGATACAATTTACAAATAAATGACCAACCACTCAACAGACCTCAATATTAGTTGTATGCTTCCATTACCATGATACCCAAAATACTCAATCTGAATAATGTGTCTATTCTTAGTAATATCAAAAACAATAATGACTGTGACAATTTCTGCCTTCTCTGTCGTTTAACGGAAAGTGGTCCTTTTTGTAAAATTGATCTATTCAGATTTATTATTCACTTGAATGTGTTTACATAAGAAATATGATTATATTTGGCAATGACCTTTCAGTGATCATTTCCAGCAGGTTTCATTAACATCGTCTAGGACAACCAAAGTACAAACTCATATCTGCGGCTAGGATGATCACTATGGAAACGTCAAAGGCCAATATTGTTAGTAACATAAAATATCCTTAACACATCAGATATGATAATATACCACCTAGTTTCATCACAAACGTGTACTGGCCATTTCGTTATTTTAGACTTTACACATTATTTTTGTAAAACAGCTTGACTTTGATATTCAGTTAAGGTCTTTCCTTCTTCATTTTATTTTTATCAATCAAAATTAAATATACATGTGACTACACAACAGAAAATATCAAGCAAAAGCATACTGAAATGAATTCACTTTTAAATGTGTGCAATCTGTCAGAAATCTTAACTGACAAATGTACTGCAAAATGCAAAAACAACCTTCAAACCTATGACTTGCTATTGACTAAATATCAGAACTTTCAAACATACAGATGACGTAATATGCAATCATTACTCATAGTACACCAAACGGTTTCTTAAACTTTGAATAAAGGTCATCAAATGTGCCTGCTTTACCTCGATATTTACCATAAAAATCTATGTGAAAGCTTGCTACTTACATGTTGGAAATTCTTGACGGCTTCGATTTCCCAATCGTGAGCTTTTGCTTTCTTAATAGTAACCACCGTGCTTTCCTATCTACCATATTTAAATGATCTCACTTGGTTTGTGGATCAAGATTTCCACGAAAGATGTGGAAGGATGACCGGCCATTCGGACGTATATATCTGCATAATCGGACTTATATCATCTGAAAACATAGCAAGAACTGTTTTTCCCCCAAAGATTACCGACAAGACCTGGTTATCCTCCAAATGTTATCTTCAAATACACGTTAGATTAAATAACATCAACATTCAACACATATCATGTCAAAAATACTATGTTTATTCAAAATATACAAATACATCTATCTCATACTGTTAACCAATTTTCTTTCACGACAACTAACTTTCACGAGTTTTGTTTCATAACAAGTTTGCGATGGTTAATTCAATGTTACTATTTGTCATCATTATATTATCTTTTATTACATCCTGAAAATAACAATGAAGAAAAAGATGGTTTACAGAATAACATGCGCTTATAATTCAAAACAAGATGTTGGAAATCGCATTTTTTCCAATAACGATTGGTTATTAATGCACAAAGTCTTAGAACCATGTAACATTTAAACATAAATATGAACACAATATCAAACAATGTAACAACGAAATCTCACATGTACAATTTCCGTGGATATTTAAGTACAAACAAGTTTTAAAAAATTGTGTTCACTTCTGATAGTCAAAACATAAGTTAATACATGGTTTTTCCCAATAAAATCTTGCATTGAATTTATGGAACGTTCAGGTTCCTTTAAAGATTCCACAAACGTACATGACCATGGGAAATGTTTGTTTGAATGCAATATTCAAATATATCAAACTATAAATCCATGGTCACCCTTTATTTAGATAAGTACACGGGAAAGGATATGGGTGAACGGATATCAAATTAATTTGAAAGAAAGAAGATAAATGAACAATCGACTTGCAACATACATCCATACATACATATACAAATATAAACATTGAACATACTAATTCTTGAACTCAAAATATATAGATAACATGTGATATGAGTAGCATTTCAATCAAATCAAAATCCAGTTACATTGAGGAAAGCTGGAACAGTTGCTATGGAAACATACATGCATACAAAATGAAAATTGAGTCAGCCAATGATATGATATCGACAACATTGCACCAAAACGTCAATTCAGCCTTGTCAGGATGTACTCCTCTGATGTTTGACCGGAAGTAGGACACAGTTTAATATCAAATGAATTCTAACCATATTTATTTGACTTAAGTGTTTTAACTGATAAACCGTAGGGTTTAAAGTAATAGATTAATTGAACTAATATACTTAGAATTCTCAAGGGAGCACATCCTTAAATCAATTTCCGTAAGCATGCATCTTTCCTTTTCAAAGATATAACATGAAAAACTTGTAAACATTAGTGTAGTCTATGATAATGAAATGTATCACTGAAGGTTTGTTCTGACTTAGAAAAACTTATCTTAAGACAAAACCATATGGCTATACGGTGCCCATGGACTTTTGTCAATGGACAAACGTCATTTTTCTATGGACAGATAAAGTTTGGGATCAATCATAATTCCGTTTTCGTGTCTTGTAGTATCATCACTCAAGCTCATTAATATATATCTAGCTGAAAGTCAGTGTCAATACCGGTCATCAGTTTAAAATCAACCAACGGCAAAATCAGGACGAATATCCAAAGATATGTATTCTTTAAAACATCATCGTAAGATTTCAGCAAAATTACATGTAGGATATAAATACAAATATTTCTGTCTACTGAATACATCATTGTAAATTCAAAATAAGGCAGGCTACTTTGTTGAAGCAATTTAAATACTGACTACTGTATCATTTATCTCCCGAATTGTTGTAACCGCCTTAAAATTTAGAATCTGCTGAAGGAAGTCAGAACTAAATAAGGATCTATAATGTTTTCACTAGTAAATCCATTACAAGTCATCGTTGATGTGTAACAGAATTTTTAAAAGACACAAGTAAATGATAGCTTTCAATACAATTTTACTTTTAGATAAAAGTACATGTCAAACAATGAATTAAGTTGCATCATACAAGTTTTGTTCAGTGACTCAAAGTGTAAAATTCTAAAGACATGCAAGAAAAATAAAAATCAATTGGGAGATGAATGGAGGTGCATCTACCCAAAATTCAATAATTTCGAAATTTTGTAATATTGGATCATATTAAAACAACGTTGTATACATACAAATAATACTACAATACAGACACAAACCTGAGGACATCTATTGAAAAATAGTGTACTTAAACGTAACATTACACAGTTGAGGACACAATGTGTTCGGACATGAACAGAACACAACCTTATCAAAATAAACCTGTTATTCATTATCATCAAAGGGTTGATGTAAGTGGCGAACTTTGATCCCAATAAAACATTTACATTGGATGGATTAGCATAATAATTTCAAATATCATTTTATTATCTTATAATTATCAACTCTGGGTCTGTTGAGTCATGATGTCGTTACTCATGGTCTTTTGAGTCACGGTGTCATTGATGCACAGTCAGAAAATATACTATGACATTAAATTTGGTCAAAAAACAAATTATCACAGACAAAAAAAATTCTCCATCATTTGATATTTTTTTCTGATGTCATTGTTCATAATCTCGTCTAACATAACTGCAGGATATTGGTTATTGAGATGAATAATTAACAATTTGTCATTAACAGCGAGTGTTGCTACAAACACCTGCTAGGTAGTTATCACTGTAAATATAACAACACACACACTAATATTGTATAATGTATACTTGTAGTGTACTCATAAATAATGAAAATATATAAATAAACATTGTCAGTAAAACATGTAAAAATTATGAAATAAAAAAAATAAAGATATTTTATGTAAGTTAGGTGGAATATTTCGCAAGACGTTCGAATTATTCAAACTATGATTAACGTTGTTTATATATTCAGTTTTTGTTTATTATATACGACTATCGTTGAACGACAGTAAATAATCAGCCGAACATTTTAATCAAGTAATGATGAATTATGATGTCACAACAACAAATCGTAAGATTACACCTACTTCCTACATCGACTTGTAACCAGTACAGCCTCTGAGTTTTACTTATTTAGATAGAGCATTCTTCTCTAGACTTAATGAATACACAATATCTGAGGTTAAGGGTTAATTGAGTAAAATGAAATAAACGATTCTACTTCGCAGAGAATTAATCTGTAATTTTTTTTTCCTGACTTTTTATCCCATTTTTACTAAAGTTCAAATTAAAAATAACGAAAATATCGAAAAATAGAACTGTCCGAAAATACCATTCAAAATAAAGTAATTTTAACAAACATTCATACTTGCATCACAACATTTGATCACACTTAATCTAGAACAAAAGGTTGTAGTAGCAAATTAGACTTGTCCAAAATTCGTCATCCCTTACAGGAGAAAAATTATATCTTCACATCAATAACATTTGTCTCGGCTAAAATGGCCACAACCAGAAATACTATGTACAGTACTATAAGTATCAAACCGTACATACGAGACATTTTAAATTTAGACAGTGGAACAACTAGAAGAGACACGATTAAGCTCAACATAAGGAATGCTGCCAGCACAACCTCTTCGAATGTTATCTCGAGCTGAAAAGAATAAGAATCTTGCATATATTTCCATTAACATGAACTGCTTAGCACAAAATCACATGTTAATTTTATAAGTTGATGGAACCTAAGTCAATGATAAAGCATTTCTTCTTTTTTTTACATTTGCCATATCTTACTACCAGTGGTCTGGACGTACGTGTATATGTCACATTACACCTTCGATTGTCCTTGCTCAAGAGTCATAATCATTGTCAGAACTATCTGGAAGCAAAGCTGACATTTAGTCTTACCTGATAGTCACTTCCATTTTTGATTGTAGCCACTGTGAAAGGTATACCTATACCAAGAAGTAAATCTAAACAAAGATAAGGAATCAAAGACTGATATAACGTATTTGGAAAGCATTACACATCAAGGTAAAGAATAATGGTTAAAGCATGTATCTTGTTTCTGTGAACGTCTGAAGTAATTCTATATCCTCAAGCAATCACAATAGTCCCTGCAGAACATATAAATGACTCTTTCACCAATCCATTGATTTGATAACACTCTTCCCACATTATCTACAAGTCTACGTGGCAACTGCATCTTTACCCTCTTGTCTGAAGCACCTGTGGTAATGTCATCTGGATTTGAAAGTCTACTGAGGATGATTTTCTCAACAGTATTGAGATACATGCCACCAAGAGTACACCTTTCATTAAAATCGTGATGTGAACTGGTTATCGAAGACCACCAGAAAATTAACAGAATTCATTTCATACATCAGACAAATCAGGTTTCCTCGTATGTCATCTATCTTATTACATGTGGGAGTAGAACCTTTCTACATCTTGTCCCAGTCTCTTCATCTCAGTAAACATACAAAGTTCTCATCCTATTACTGAAGTGGAGAGTACATACTACATGCTAGTGGAATTTTCCTTTAGTCAAGTGTTGAATGTCTTGCTAGAGACCTAAGGTTGCTAATTACTACAGATTACAGATTTGGTGTTGATGACCATTCCAAGGTTAGGAGCTCTACAAGATTGAGATACTTCCTTGGAGATACCAAACCTGGGCTACTGTTGTCGGAGACTTTGTAAAGGAGGGAGTAAAAGAGAAGTTGTGAGTATGGATGTCCTTATAAGCCCTGGAAAATAGGAATTTCCCTCTAGTCGAGTGATAGAGTGTCTGTCTAGACACTGTCTGGTCACTAGATTCAACCTTACCTTGGACATTTTTTCTGTTACTACTTCCTATTACACAGCCATCTGTGGTGCTGGGGTGATTTAATATTCTTCTGCAGATGAAAACTGTTCACTGACAAATCAATGTTTTGGTAAATGAGAATCAGTTCCTGCCCCATTATGAATACTTTTTTAAAAAGGGTCGAAGATTTAAGCTTGGACCAAATGAATTGCCCAACATAGTTATATCTGAAGTGAAATGGAAACAAATGGTGACAATAGATATTGGAATACATAAAAAAACAATTTTCAGAAGAAAGTCATATCTGTTTTAGGCACTCAAAAGATAGAATGCTCCACCCCAATAATGTGTCGGAGAAAAGAATGTGATGAGTTTTGAATAAGCTTCAACTCATATTCCAAAAATAAGTCAATGTCATGTAAACTGAAGAGATTTTGCTGTTCTTCTGCTTCCTGATCTTGTTTCTTCTCCTCTTGTTTGTGTAATATTTTCCTTTAAAGACACCAGCAATTCATTTATGATCTTCAGCATTTCGTTACGATTTTAAACAAATATGTATCCCTGAATATGGTTTACTCTTTTATTTCCACAGATATGCAGGTTGAAAAAGACCACAGCAAAGTATGGTTGCCACAATGACCTCATATATTTAGGAATTGTGTGATATGAAATGTGTAAAATATGCCAGACAGTTTCTTTGTTATTAAGTCAGTTCTCTTTTTTTGAGAACTTGACCCACTGACTCCGTGTAGTCTTTCCCGAGTTTGTTCATAATATTGTCTAGCTGTTTTTCTATGTCTGATTCCATCTTGCACACCACATAATTGTACAAAAATTTCCTCAGTGATGTTTGTCATCTTACAACCAAATTTTAATATAAATACCATAATTTTCAGGGAAAATTTAGTGTACAGATTATTTCTGGAACCAAAGAGTATATTTCTGGATTGTCGAGTCACAGTCAAAATAAAATTGAGGAAAATTGTTCCCTAGGATTCCCGACCTGAAATGCAATATTTCGAGACTACTGAAACACAGATGACTGGGATAGGATGGTATATGGTTTATTGTTTTGAATTTGTGAAAGGATACTAAATAATGGTCCACCAAAGCAGGCTGATATGCCCATCCTAGGATAGCCTTGTCTAGCCATTACTGTATCAGCAATCAAATCTGTTGGTAAACAAGTTAGCATTACTTCAAGTACAAATACATACACTTTTGTATAAACATAAAAATGATTTTATATCATAAAGAACATTGCAAAACATTAATCCTTTAGAAGATGAAGCAATACATCAGCATTAGGAGTTCGGCACCAGAAATGTATATTTACATTTTGAGACTAAAATCTTAATGTAAATGAAACTTATCACAGGAAATATATAACTTAAGGATACTAGGACTTACCACCAATACTATTTCCCCAAGCAAGCAGGGTGAGACCCAAAATAGCATTACTGATATTGAGCACGATCCCAAAAGTCTGAAATGTAAAGAAGTTTCCAATTTCAATATTTTTATTTTTAATTATCTTTTCTTATAAATACTTTAACTTATAGGGAACAAATATTATGAGAGAAAAAAATGCAACTTCAACTTTACGGTTAGATAAAGTAATACCTATAAGAAATATGCCAAAATATGAAAAGGCAATAGTCACCTTGGGATATTGGACCATCAGTCTTAAAATTTTTTTGAGATTTTTGACAAATGAGGCATTCAGTAGGCTGCCTTGAATTAGGGTACCCTAATATACACTTAGTTGAAATAATGACAGTTGACAGACTAATCCTTAATATTGTGTGTACCCTTCCCGAACAGGTAAAGCCTCTCTGATTCAGAGTTGCAAGTAGTTCATAAGAAAATTGACTGTCTGTTGAGGAATATATTTCCATTCCTCTGTAAATGTATTGAAATATCTGTCTAATTTGTCCCACAAGTGTTCGATTTGGGACAAATCAGGGCTTTATAGAGATCAATCAATAAGGATGATGTTCTGGGCTGCAAAATTTTCCCATCACATATATTGTGTACAAAATATGCCTCTCTCCATCTATTTCTACATTGCCTCTCAGCTTTTGGTTTCCCTTACCAATAGTATTTCATGCAGTTTCAGCTGCCATTAATCTCCTGTCATACAGATTGGCAAGCCTACTGAATCAATCTCAACATCATAACATTACATACTGATGCTCGAATCTCAGTCTGTAATTAATTCTTCCTACTGAAAATGTATTGGCAATCATGTGTCTTGATGATAGTCAAAAATCGACACTAGTTTGAACGGAAAAGGATGCATGAATTTGCAACATCACAGTATATTAGTAATTTATATGCACCAGTATAGATAAATTTTTTGTCACGGATGACTGATTTTTAACATATAATGGGTGATTGGTAAGGTGCCCTTATATTCCTCTTACTTTTTAATAAGGCATAGTATATTCAAGAAATTTTTTTTACAATTTAAGAAGCGTTTCTTTATCCTTTCAGTATATATAATTTCCATTCTGTATTTCCTAAAATTATGATATAATATTGCTTATGTTCTCTTCACAACTTTTCTGGAGTTCCTGCATTAACCTTGTCAAAAGTTAACATACAAATTTATATACCCGAGATTTTGATCTGTAAATACAAAGTTTAATTTCAATTGCAATTTGATGATTCTTGTGCTCGTTTTACCTGAAGGATGTTGACAATTTCATTGGCCACAGAGTAAATCCAGATACAAGCTACAAGAAAACCAAGATAGGCAAAGACCTGAAATAAATGGAAATCATAAATTTAACTGAAACGTTGTGATATTCCATTGATACTCAACGATCTCATGTGCTTACTTCAAAGATCATTTCTAGTCAGTTAACTTTAATTACTTTTTAGATACAATGAATTAACAATGAAGTGATGCAGAGAATTAATACTCTTAGCATGCACTATGTCCAGTTTTCAAGACAATCTACCATCTATCCTTACTCAGGACGTACAACCAAGAAATCATGTTTTGTACAATAATATTAACTATCCCCGACTGAAGGACAACAGTGTTAGTGGGTAGTTTTCTTGTGGTTCAAAGAAAATCAATCAATGGGTAAAAACTTCCAAAGAAAAGACATAGCTTTCCTTGATAGAACATAACACATGACAACATTATCCGAAGTTTTACTATTTGTAAGTTTTATTTTGTGGTTCAACGCTAACAACGAAAGTTTCTTAACAACAAACATTTCACATTAAATATGTACAGTATGCAAGGTGTCAAGTTGGCGCCAAGCTTATTTTAAACCAAAAATAAAATTAATCTTCTCATTCATATGTGCCTACCTTCAAGAAGATGAAGATAATGGAAAAATTAAGGTGGTTAACAAAGACAAATACATAGGTCTTATCTTCAACCGTTAGGTAAATGATTCTGAATGCCTATAAATCACCCTACGAAAGACTGTTAAGGTAAGCAAGTCAGGCCACAAAACTTACTGGATGATATTTTGGTTGTACCTCATCTTTTGAGGTAAAGAACACAAGAAGGGACAGACCAGCTCCTATGATGAGACTTAGTGCCCACAGTGGAAACGTGCCGCCAATGGTATCAAATCCAACTGTTGGAAGTTTAAATAATAAACATACAAATTATCATAGTAACCAACGACAACAAAAAGGTTACTACAACAAAAAACAAAACAGGAAACAACCCATAAACAAAATAATGTTATCATATCATCAAACAATTATTTCAGTACTTTTTCATTACATAAATTAAATACATTTTGTTATATGCCAATTACACTTAATATTTTGAAAAAAGTTTTAAAACTAATCGTACTTCTTATAAATTATGGTCTCCGTCATATTCTTTGTTTCCACCTGTATTTCCATAATTAACTTCCCTTGACCCAATAATACCTCAGACATTATACATAATTATATTCAGTTAAAATTAAGTCAGCTGATGTGACTTTATACATGTAGTGTTTTGAAAAAGAATGACAATGCCATGTTGTAGGACACCTGCTTTTAGCCTTTTCTTCACACAATCTACAGCATAGCAACTTGCTCTCTAAAGCAGAATTTTTTTAATCATACTTCAGATTACAATTGTTTGTAATAGCTTGTTGATTTAGAAATTTGAGTACTTAAGGAATACTTAACTTGCCTTTTGTAGCCAGAGAACTAAAAAACAGTCCTGTGAAACATTGTAGTGAGTTGAGGTAGCGATTCCACTTATGTTTGTCTTCATCATAGTCAACTACAGGCACGGTGATGACAAGCAGAAACATAATCGGGGCCTGTAACCATCAAAATGTACAATATAAATGATCAGGTGACTGCCCCGCATGTGGAGGTCTAGTGATAAAAGCAGTTAGACGGATACATGCAGATAAAGTTTCAAATGTAGTACATGTACTGTAGTGCAAGAAATTTTGAAGACAAATGTTGGGTATCTATGATAATACATGTAGTAGTATGTGAAAATTGGGAACAGAAAATTGACAATGTCATTGAATGACTGACAAAATTAGTACTGATATTAACATTTTACATCTTTTTTATTGAAATGTTGGTAAATAAAAACTGTCTACATCATGGAAAGTATCTGTTTCATGTTTCAAAGTTATTTTTAATACTTTTTGTCATTTTCCTAATGTTTTCCATATTTTTATGCTAAGAGCATAGCAAACACGTTTGGCAGGAACAAGCACAAATATTGACAAAGATTTAGATAATGTTTATGATATGTATACTTTTACAATCTTATAATATTTTGTATTTTTTCCATAATACATGTACACAAAACAATTTTACGTATATAGATATCACTTATATCTATATAGTCTTAGTGCCACAGAAAAATAACATAATAGTGGTACTACAAGGTTGTGTAATGAAACCTTCCCTTTTCATTATTACTTAATTAGTTATTAATAAACTTAATTGTTACAGTAATGCTGATGATTATATCCAGGTGAGCTAAAAACGTATCATAGCATTATAAAATCAAATCAATTTACAAATTAATCTAAAATATAAGTATAAAATACCATGATGACATAGATACAATGTACAACACAATGATTACACAGATACCTTAAACACTTCGTAGATTTTTGTATATATTTTCATTTCAGGCCACTTTTCCGTGTCTATGGGGTTAATGGCTGACAGGAAGTCTTTAAAGGCACCTCTGGTCTCTACATCATCACTCTCTTCCACAGACCGGTTTATTCTGTCATCAAGAAGAGGGTCTCTCTCTGATGCTGTGAGATAAATGTGATATATATGGTTCATATAATGTAGCTGTATCCTCTCGCTCTGATGCTGTGAGATAAATGTGATATATATGGCTCATATAATGTAGCTGTATCCTCTCGCTCTGATGCTGTGAGATAAATGTGATATATATGGTTCATATAATGTAGCTGTATCCTCTCGCTCTGATGCTGTGAATGAATGTGATATATATGGCTCATATAATGTAGCTGTATCCTCTCGCTCTGATGCTGTGAGATAAATGTGATATATATGGTTCATATAATGTAGCTGTATCCTCTCGCTCTGATGCTGTGAATGAATGTGATATATATGGTTCATATAATGTAGCTGTATCCTCTCGCTCTGATGCTGTGAGATAAATGTGATATATATGGCTCATATAATGTAGCTGTATCCTCTCGCTCTGATGCTGTGAGATAAATGTGATATATATGGTTCATATAATGTAGCTGTATCCTCTCGCTCTGATGCTGTGAGATAAATGTGATATATATGGTTCATATAATGTAGCTGTATCCTCTTGCTCTGATGCTGTGAGATAAATGTGATATATATGGCTCATATGATGTAGCTGTATCCTCTCGCTCTGATGCTGTGAGATAAATGTGATATATATGGTTCATATAATGTAGCTGTATCCTCTCGCTCTGATGATGTGAGATAAATGTGATATATATGGCTCATATGATGTAGCTGTAACTGCAAGGTCTTTACTTTTCTACCAATTGTGAATAATCTGAGAACAACATAGAGTGAAGGATAGCTTAGACTGGAGGACACATAAACCATAGGATAGTGTAGACTGGAGGACAACATAAACTATAGGATAGTGTAGACTAGAGGACACATAAACCATAGGATAGCATAGACGGGAGGACACATAAACCATACGATAGTGTAGACTGGAGGACAACATAGACTATAGGATAGTGTAGACTATAGGACAGCATAGACTAGAGGACACATAGACTATGGGATAGCGTAGACTTGAGGACACATAGACTATAGGATAGCGTAGACTGGAGGACACACATAGACTACAGGATAGCATAGACTGGAGGACACATAGACTATAGGATAGTGTAGACTGGAGGACACATAGACTATAGGATAGCGTAGACTGGAGGACACATAAACCATAGGATAGTGTAGACTGGAGGACAACATAGACTATAGGATAGTGTAGACTGGAGGACACATAGACTATAGGATAGTGTAGACTGGAGGACACATAGACTATAGGATAGTGTAGACTGGAGGACAACATAGACTATAGGATAGTGTAGACTGGAGGACACATAGACTATAGGATAGTGTAGACTGGAGGACAACATAGACTATAGGATAGTGTAGACAGGAGGACACATAGACTGTAGGATAGTGTAGACTGCAGCACAACATAGACTATAGGATAGCATAGACAAGAGGACAACACAGACTTTATGAGAGCATAGACTGGAGGACACATAGACAAAGGATCAAATAGGTGCTGTCCTTCAGAAATTGTCTGCAAACCTTACCTATATCGTTTTCTTTCAGCCTATGTATAAGAATGTATATAGGCTGAAGAAGAACATAGGTTTTAGGTTTGTTGACAAAGGCTGGAGGACAAAATACATGTAGGGTGGAAGCCACATTAATGTCAGAAATTGATACAGAGGGGTGGACAACCATAGGCTTGATGACAACATGTAGGCTGTACCTGAGCTGCTATGTTTGCCTGGAATGGTCTCATATGGTTCATCCTCTTCATCATTCCTGACCTCACCGTTCTGTACTAAGACACAAAAGTCAAATAGGAATAGCTATATAGTAAAAGAAAGCAAAACTACAAACTCTTGCATGGCATTGTGAAGTTTTTCATTCCTTCCATTGAACAATTGTCTCAATTTTACATAATTTATAAGAGGCCCTTGTATTGTATTCCAATACACAGTCATAATACTGAAGGAATCATTTTTCTTAGAATGTAACAATTCTCTTTAATATTAGATGTGTTTTCAGTTGCCATTTCACCTGAAAGATATAACTATGTAATCTAACACTACAACAAAAACTGGATACATCTTTATCTTCCAGTAGTGGAAATCAGCCAGAGTATTGTTAATGAAAAAACTTTAAATCCATACGCTTCATGTATGAATGATTCAGCTTGACAGATGATATTTTCTTACAAAATTAATCAGTATTTTTTGAAAAAGTAATCCCTTTTTCCTATTACGATAGGCATATTAAAACATTCCTATACTATCTAGAATTGTACAACACCATTTTATTATCAGATTACGAAGACCCAAGACAGACATAGGTCATATAACACAAGCCAAACAACACATCTGACAAAACTTAGATTCAATAACTACATTTAATTCCAATGACATTAAAATATTGACAGCTAATATTTGTTTAAGGATCCAGTTATGGCTTCAAAACTGATCAAATGTATGTAAATTGCTTCTACAATAGGAAAATCATACATAACTAAATAGATGTACTTACATGGAATGGAACTCTTGTACTTCTGATAAATATAGCGCCCAATCACAACCACGAGTACATAAGCAACATACATCAGAATGAAACCTTCAAAAGAAACATCCTTTTTACTTATATTGAATAATACACAATGTCATCATGATTACAAAACAAAGAAGGCGGGCATCAAAATACATTGTAAATGTAAACTGTTTAAACAATGTAAAACAAAGTAGGCGGGCATCAAAATACATTGTCAATGTGAACTGTTTACACAATGTAAAACAAAGTAGGCGGGCATCAAAATACATTGTAAATGTAAACTGTTTACACAATGTAAAACAAAGTAGGCGGGCATCAAAATACATTGTAAATGTAAACTGTTTACACAATGTAAAACAAAGTAGGCGGGCATCAAAATACATTGTAAATGTGAATTGTTTACACAATGTAAAACAAAGTAGGCGGGCATCAAAATACATTGTCAATGTGAACTGTTTACACAATGTAACACAAAGTAGGCGGGCATCAAAATACATTGTAAATGTAAACTGTTTACACAATGTATAACAAAGTAGGCGGGCATCAAAATACATTGTAAATGTGAACTGTTTACACAATGTAAAACAAAGTAGGCGGGCATCAAAATACATTGTAAATGTGAACTGTTTACACAATGTAAGACAAAGTAGGCGGGCATCAAAATACATTGTAAATGTGAACTGTTTAAACAATGTATAACATAATGCAGTCTTATATAAGAGATGTAGCCACACTCCCTTGTCAGAAAATGGTGTATTTGACACATTAGACTAACCACTGATTATAAATGGCACGACGACCCAATAACCAGCTTGATCACCCTAGATCCCTACAACTGGTTTAGGGACTAAAACACTGTTCCCTATATATATCACTGACCAAATAACCAGCTTGATCTGCGTAGATCCCTACAACTGGTTTAGGGACTAAAACACCGCTCCTCATATATATCACTGACCAAATAACTGGTTTGAACTGCTTAGATCCCTACAACTGGTTTAGGGCTTAATACAGTGCTAGGTGCTAGAGCTCTGACATTCTAATACATTGCTTTAAGTTTGAAAAAAACAACAAGCTTAATTTCTAAAAACAAAGTGCAAAATTTAAAAAATCACATTTTGACATTTAGTCAGTTCCATGTTATACAAAATATAGCATAAAGAAGGTAGGAATCAGGCAGATAAAGGATTGTTTTTGTTTACAAATCCTTAGATTTTTATTTACTACCAAAACAAAAGTAAAATTCCCTACTCAAATACCTATAGCCTCTATTTTCCTTATCTCCTTCTTCCAAAGAATGGTGAAGCTCCAGAAGGCAGCAGCTAAATAAAAAATCACATCCCTGAGAAATGGACGCTGCATAGCTTGGAATGGACAGATCACAGCGATGGACCCTGCTACAATTGTAGTCACAAACACACCAGCTCCTGTAATAAAGATAGTTGTCTTAACATAAACACAAGCAGCAGAAAGCATGTACAGTATATAACATGCTTTTCTTTCAGTATTGCTACATCCAGACATAACATTAAGCTTTTAATCATGGAAAAACAGCAGTTTCATTAATAAGGAGCATGCACAATAACTATCACTAAAAAGTATATGATTGTGATACATTGTTAAACATCAGAAATCCAAATTAAGAGTAACTCCATGTTGTGAAGAAACTTTCTTTGTTTTCATGGCAATTAACAAAACACATAAAAAGTGACAAATATGACTTCATATGAAGTAATTGTTTGTAAATTAAGAACAAACGAAAAATCATTTATCCTTGAAAACAATGTCTTTGGTTTAAATAATGAAATAAAATAGTCACTAAAAATTTTGGTTCATTGTACAATCATGCATTTAAACCTGAACAATAATAATGTATATATACAAACATCAATTTCTTTTTCACCTTTGAGTTGATTATTTCATTGTAAACTTTTTTTTTAATTTTTTTTTTTATTTATATTTTATTCATTTTCACATTTTCAAAACAAAACACATTTACATAAGACATGGAACAAATGGAGAAAAACATATTGTACAACATAAAGATAGCACACTAATTACACCAACAGGTACAATAGACAAGATGAGTCGAGGTTCTGATAATGTAAAGTGTAAACTTAACAAAGCATTCTATCACATGGATTTTCTAATATCTCATACCAAACAGGGCTCCGATAGCTAATCCAGCATCACCATTCTTCGCATTGCCGATGGCAGCAATAGCAGAGAAAATATCTGGAGCACCGTTACCAAAAGCCAGGAATGTAACACCCTAAATATTAGTTAAGGAGTATATAGACTACCATGTGATCAGTGCATTTCATATTCTTGACATACACGTAAATCTTACAACATGAAAAAAAATCATGCTCAGACAATGTAAGCTTGATTGTCACAAATTCCAAACTTCATATTCCATATACTTATTCAGATGCTATTGGTTCTGAATCCATGTCAAGTCTCTGTGGTGTTCACTATAAAGGATACAGCTACATTGTGACTGAGGTGCATGGTTTCCGATATCACAGATAAGGCTGGGCAGAAGCTGGAATTAACCAAATACATTGATGTGAAATCCCTGAAGTCACAAATCAACACACAGCAACAGTAAAAAAATGTTTATCATTTCTCATTCTAAAATGAAATGCTAATGAAACAAATCTCCAGCAAAGATTTCAGGTGTGTGTATTATATATCTCACATCAAGGAAACATCTAAGCTGCGTTACTATGGTCACCATCTATATATATATATATATATATCATAAAAAATTGACCTGTGAAAATTATAAACTACATAGTAATTCTATGTATTTCATGATTTTCAAAAAATAATTTTTCAACATTTTTCTCGAAAAATTCGTTGTCATTGTAAATTGATCTATAACTGATAATATCAATATTCAACTGTTACAAAAGTCAACAAAGCTGTATCATCAAATCTGTGATTGGACTAGAAGGACATAAGGACAAGAAAGGAATTTGTTCCTTCAATCTCCATCAGTATCTAATTTGCTGAAGTTACTTACAAATCATCAGCTGTAACAGCGAGGCCTATGAACAGGAAAATCCACCATATAAACTGAAAGTCAGAACTCGTTGTAGGAATAACACAGGCAAAATATATTTTTTCTTAGATTATCTACAGAACATTCATATTTTTCTTCAGCATGGTTTACAATACACTGTACAGATGCTACTTCTGATATCACGAATTTCAGCAAAATCTCCTCACACATATCATCAAATAAATATTCATAGCATACACTGCAAATTAAAGCTATCTGGTTTCATCCCAGTTAAATTGTTGATACATGTGTCACGGGTCACAGAAAACAAATTTTTTATGTTAAGATAAAATGTGAGATTAAACAAAATCTTATTTACAATGAGCTGTTTACTGCAGGATATTAGAAAACAAAAAATTACAAAATGACTTTACAAAATATTTTGTTTTAATCATTTCAATCGTTCCATACTAACCAGAAGAATCATTCCCAACGCAACTAAATGTCCTCCAGAACCGAAGTCACAGTATACAAACTGGGTGTAATCCAAGAAGCCTTCGTCAATCTGACAGTCATCAGTCTGTTTCACAAAATCACACCTGTCATCCTTTTTCTGGTTCAGCACTTCCCGACACTGAAACATCACACATACATCTCTATTAGAGAGTTTTGTATAAGTGTACAAAATACCTTTCCTCCAGATCAAATAAGAACACTTTTAAACAATTTAATTACAGGTATGTATTTTGAATAATTAACATATGTAACAAGAGGCCCAATGGGCTTAAATTGCTCATCTATTCTGCAGTTTATGAGGAAGATTTCATTAATTACATCAAACTTCAAAGCCCAGTTCTCAAACAAGTTATCAAGACCCTGTGCTTATAGGCTATTGAAAACAAGTCTTCCAAACATTATAAGATGTTAGATCCCTGTGTCATTGAAAGTAGATCAAGGTCAATCATTTGAACAAACATGACAACCCTTCATGCAAAGTCTGTTGGTTTTGGTACTGAAAAACCTTTGTTGATAAAAACCAAACACATGAAATATCCTGATCTAAATTAAATAATTTGAAGGGAATTTTATTGGTAGGTCTTAACGATTTAAAAATGGTTTTATCTTTTTTCCAGAAAACTCAGTATGGTACAACACATAAAGAGTGATACATATATATCTAGGTAAGCATTGTTAATTACATAAAATGTCAATATTTGTCTTGTTACTAATATCAATGACATAATTACTTACCCCGGTATACAGCCTCCTATCTTAATCCTAATGTTCTGATTAAGGGAGTGAACTCAAATTTTATGTGAGTGTCTTTGAATACCATATATGTCCAATTGTTGTGGTCTTACATATCAATTTGGGTCAAAATCATTTGTTTGAAGATAGGAACAGCTTTCCAACTCAGTGTACAACTGTGATAACATTTCTTAGTCATTCAGTAACATTCATCAACAAAATTATCAACATGCTTGAATTCCAGTTGACCTAGAATGGATGTCAAAGTCATTCTTATTTGAAAAACTTTTAATGATTTCATATATGATAATTATATATGTATAAGACCCTTTTTTACTCAGATACATTATGTAGTGCCAATAGTTAAGTATTAAAGGAGCAGGTCGAGAATTATGGCTAGAATAGAGAATCAATATTGCAAAACAATGGATTAATATCATGGCTGAGAATTTGGCTTATTTGTGTCTGTTCCTTTCAAGAACGTTATTTACTATTTTAATCACAACACACATATAACACAGATAGTTTTGTAAACATTGTTTCGTAAAGTGGGTCAAGTAATCTATCTTAAGAAATATGAATGATTGTATGAAAAAGAGAAGTGATATTATCATATGTAAGTTACTGCAATAATTCCAAAGACTTTGTCCAATGCTGAACCCGTTTCTTTTATGAACTAAACACATTTACATCAACGCCGGTGAAAATGAAAGCGGGTCAAGGCCATTTATGTCAACAACCTGAAAGGTCTCCCAATATAAGCAACGCCAAGTCAGACCATGACTATTGAACTATTTTTAATCACTATGTTTAAAAGTGACATTGTACAACTTACCTCCACATCGTCATCATCGTCTCCAAGTACTTGGGATGTGGTGTTCGGTGTTTGATGACCTGTCAATCCACGATGAATATCTCCATCATCAAACGATTTCAGCTCCCGTAAGACAACGGAAGGCGTTCGCCTGGGTACATGGCGGATTACTTGAGGGGTAGAAAATGTCTCTTGGTAAAAATAATAGACCAAGAAGACAGCTGATATAAGAAGAAGTCCGAGAAATTTCCTTCCTCCTCTGTCGGTGTCAAATTTGTATGACCTGAAGACCATTTTATTGTAGTATGTTTCCAGCCCATGGGTGTTGTGACAATTCGATGTATCTCGTTATGTTCGGTATCAATATAGGTCATCTTATCATAGAGATCTATATTGTGTATACAAACCACAAATGATTATCACCACATAACTGCTCTCTGGACCCCACCAGCAGTGAGCAGTCAGCTGCCTAATTTACATGACTGCCTTGTTTGGGTTTTTTTTTCATTTTAGAGTTATTCCCCTTATCTCACAAAAAAGAAATCAGTATGCAACGTCGGATTGTGTATTCCATTCTCAGTAGGGACAACAAAGAAATATCTATTTATCTATTTACCTTTTTTAAATAAAATATAAATTTACTCTATGCCTCAAATCAGAAACAACCAGCATTCCATATAATTACAGTCATACTACCCTTAGTTTTTAATACATTATTAAAAAAAAAAAAAAATTAACAGAACCTCTGTATTTGTTATCTTGTTTCATTTAGGACTTTCATTTATTTCCTTCTATAACACTAAAAAAGAGTGTGTGAATTATTTAGTGTGTGTTTTTGTTTTCTCATACCATAGGCACTGAATCTGGAATAATTTGTGTCCCTAGACATATATTGTCATTCGATTCAGAAGAATGCATTGAATGCTTTTAACAATATACTTGATTAGTATTTAGAAACTGCAAACAACGTCAGTATGATTGCTTCTGAAGATGGTATTAGTACAGTGAAGAAGAACAGTTATCTGTTTAATAGAAAGAAGTTAACTGCAACACCCTGTTTAAGTATTCGGCTCGTGTTTTGTTTTAAAGACGATAACAGGGTTCACTTCCCAAACTAAGCTTTATCTTCTGTGTAATCAAAGGCCCAGAAGACCTAAGTACAACAGTTTGAGTTATGTCATCAATGTGTATATTATGGACTGCAAGGGATGTCATTTTTTTGTTAGAATTTGTCACAAAAAACTTTACATGTACAATGAACACAAATTTTGTTAATGGCAGAAAATTCTGAACAGAAAATTCAAGTTCTGACCCTCTCTCCTGAAGGCACACCTTCCTTACTTACTATATCCTCTATATCTCAAGTTCTGACCCTCTCTCCTGATGGCACACCTTCCTTACTTACTATATCCTCTCTATCTCAAGTTCTGACCCTCTCTCCTGATGGCACACCTTCCTTACTTACTATATCCTCTATATCTCAAGTTCTGACCCTCTCTCCTGATGGCACACCTTCCTTACAATATCCTCTCTATCTCAAGTTCTGACCCTCTCTCCTGATGGCACACCTTCCTTACTTACTATATCCTCTATATCTCAAGTTCTGACCCTCTCTCCTGATGGCACACCTTCCTTACTTACTATATCCTCTCTATCTCAAGTTCTGACCCTCTCTACTGATGGCACACCTTCCTTACTTACTATATCCTCTATATCAAGTTCTGACCCTCTCTCCTGATGGCACACCTCCCTTAGTTACTGTATCCTCTATCTCTCAAATCCTGACCCTTTCTATTGACTTACACACATCTGTACTAATCATATCCACTACCTCTTAACTTGACCCTCTCTCCTTACCAGCACACCTCCCATACCAACCATACATCCACTACCCATTACCTCTCATTTGTTTACACTCACTCCTGGCCCTTACTCCTGAACTTGACTCCTAGCCCTGACTCCTGACCCTTACTCCTGACCCTGACTCCTAACCCTTACTCCTAACCCTTACTCCTGACCCTGACTCCTGATCCTCACTCCTGACCTTGACTTCTGACCCAGACTCCTGACCCCGACTCCTGATCCCGACTCCTGACCCTCACTCCTGACCCCCGACTCCTGACCCTCACTCCTGACCCCCACATCTCCCATATTGACTATATCCATCACCCTCCATCTCGAGTTCTGACCTCTCCTAACCAACACACCTCCCATCCTGACTGTATTCACTACCCTTTACTTCTCAAATTCTGGTCCTTTCTTCAAAACAGTACCTGTTATATCCTGACCATCTCTTTAAATCATTTGCAACTTTAACCTCTACTTGTCACCATTTTGCTTTTTAACCCTCATTCTTAAATGGCACATCTTCCATCCTGTCTCTGTCAGCAACCACCCCTCAAGTTCAAGTTCTCTTTTCTGACTAGTATCCCTTACTTTATTCTGAACCTCATTTCTATTCATCACTCTCTCTCCTTAATGACAACCCTTTATTCTTGAACCTCCCTGGTAACCTTCAATTAGGTGCATTTTTTAGCTATCAATTATCAAATCCAGACCTTATCTCCTAGTAACCATCAATCCAAACACAACTGGCAACACAACATCCTTATTCTTTCCAATCCACTAGCCAACACCACCTCATTACATTTCTTCTATTCTAACCAGTAAACCTGACATCCTGGCTCTGTTTCCTTATCAGCTCTTCTTTATTCCTGGCCCTCCTTTCTTAACCCCGTCATGCTTCACACCCTGGTCATCTCTTAAAGGCACCCCTCCAATTATATGCAAGACCTCACAAAAATCCCTCAAATTTGACCTTTTTCCTAACCATCTCTTTTATTTTGGCCCTCTTCAATAGCCACCATCCCTGTGTTCTGGCCTTCTCTCCTTCAACATTTTTTGTCCTAACCAATACTGCCTCCAGTCCTAGCTACCATTGCTGAAGTTCTTTCCCTGTTTCCTGCCTGACACCGCTACTCCCACACACACACACACATCATTCATCAATCCAGGCCCTCTCTCCTAACTGGAATCCTGTCTCCAATCTTAGCCCTCTTCAGTCTCCACCATTTTCATTAGCCTTCATCCTACAATTATCCAGTTCTTGTCATCTCTCCTTACCTGCCCCTCTCCAATCCTGCTGACACTCCTTACCAGAACACCTCTAATCATGGAACACTGTCGTAACCTGCCCCTCTCCACTCCAGGCCCTCTCTCTTAATCAACACCCTTCCTTTATTTCTGTTTCTCTCTCCTACCTAACATACTCTTCAGTCCTGATCATCTTCACCAGCCTCTAACCCTCAATCTTTGGGCCGGATATGAATTTACTTCTGAAAACATGCTAGAAGGAATCAAAAGTTTACAAATAATTTAATTGGATTGAAATACTACATTTGAATCACTCAAACAATATTGGATTATTGAAAACAACACTCGAGTCAGGTTTTTGTTGCATCATAAAATACTACTGATGTGGAGCCTACAACTGCAGCATTGTGGACTTGGTTCTTGGGAACATCAATCATATCTCCTGGCTCCAAGGTTACAGTCTGGCCATACATACAGAACTGAAATCTTCCAGTCACTATGGAGTCCTTCTTAGTCCAGTTGTGAGTATGATCAGGGAACACCATCCCAGGGGGAAATTCGTAGCGCGTAAAGCTGTACCCCTGAGTCTTCAATTTTTTCTCCATAGCTTGCTCACATAATTTACCATCAACTTCCTCGTCCCATTTTTCAATTTTCAGTTCTTTTGATGTGCTCATAGTCTAGAAATATTATAAAAGAATGGAATGAAATCATAATTATGATGCATGTAACATAGTGTCTTAATCTGTGGATTTACAAAAGTGTGTGAGAGAAGTATTAATTATCAAAAGTTTTCGATAATTCACCAAATTTTAACTATTGTCCCCTTTTCCTTAAAAACTGTATATGATCTTGTTTCAGGATATCATCAATACACGTATATTTGTTGAACATTATATTTTATCAATTGAAATGGAAATGCGAGTGATTGTCATGACATCAGATTTAAAGATAGTCAGTAATAGTTATTTAAATCTGGGTTATCTTTATAATAGATATATCTACTGATGTAAGTATATACGTCACTGATTGATAGGACAACACAATAATACCTGCTCACAAGCCAAGTTTGTGTATAGCGAAATCGAAAGTAGAGCATGTGCAAGTGTCATATAATTAAAAAAACGGAGTGTCATCGGCGTGGACGACATTCACAATCATTTATAAAATAATTCATATTAAAGACACAGTGACATTACCATATATGCTTTTAATAATAAAAAGTAATAACTTTTCTTGCACTTTCGGCTTACATCGTTATTCACAAAAGAAAAATAAACCTTGCCATCGCTGATTGGAAATAAACCCCGTTTCATTTATTAGACAATTTGTTAGAAACCAATCGGAACGCCTATATACTTTATGTAGTGCTTGATGGAAAATGAAGGAATTCCGAATGATGTAGAAACAATATGGCTGCGTCCATATCAGGACACGAGGATGTTAGTGATCAAGATTGACACATTTCTCACTTAAAACTACATCAAAATAATTTGTATTTGGCATTTCAAGTATATTCATAATCAAAGTATGTATATTATCAACAGTGACGATGTAATACACAGCCATTCGACCGAGGGCATGACATCACGTAAGTCAGTTTGAAGATAGTAGAAAAGCTCAAGCAATGTTTTCTTCTTCTTTATAATTTATCAGACTGGACAACCGGTGTACCTAATCTGTGTCCTGGGATGAATGAGTTTCCTGCGACATATTTATGTATTCAGCAGTTCATTCCTCAAGATTTTTAAATATTTCTTTTTGTATTATGTACTTTCCATCAGTGTCTAGCAACATACAACAACTATTCTGATTGACCAACTGAAAAGTATTGAAATTTACCGTTTAAGTTGATGCAGGGCATGCACAACTAACACTATACTTAACTACCAGGTAGGAGTTATTGTCCTGCGAGGTTGTCGCACACCCTGCATTTCATTAATTGAGATTAACTGGTATACATGGGGACACTGTCACTGATTGATAAGTACAGTTTATTCATAATATAGACCTTAACCTACTTTCAAGGTCAAAGGTCAACTATGTTTAAATCTTTAAATGACTACTCAATAATTAAAGGGCCCAAAGTGCTGATATTTAGTTTGTAACATGCTGGAATGAAAGGCAACCAATTGTTTCCATATTATTGATTTTAATAATTAGTAATGGCATTTGTGTTTATCAAGAATATGATTGTAAGTTTGCAGAAAATATTTTTTATTTTTGTAAGCTGTGGAGTAATTTGGATATGGTTGTTTTAATGCTTTAATATATGATGTCATGGTGGACATATTGGATTGATGATCTATTGAAAATGTTACATGTATATCTTCACATCTGTACCTACAAATGACTAAATAGACTATAAACATATCTCTTACTGACCAAATGATTTGGATTCCACAAATGTAGGAAGAAGAAGAAAAAGAAAGAACAATAACAACAGGACTTTTTAACAAGATGGTGAAAAACCCTAATATGAAAGAGAACAATGATAATAGGTCTTTTCATTAATTGGTGAAAAGCCTTAATAAACAAGTTGTATTCATATAAACCAAAACTATATTTCATGAAAGTTTCTCCACTAGAGTACTGCTTCTGACAATTAACTCATATGAAAATGAAGGTAAATCTGTCCAGTCTTTGAATCTACCAGGTAATTCCAAAGATCTAGAATAAGAAAAAGTCCACTTGAGAGCTAGGCTCTTGTTATACATGTATATGTAGTTTTCCTTTCATTTGGACCTTACCTGTTCATTCTCTCTTGTTAAAAATTCCCAATTCACCTGTCAGAGCCATGTATTAGTGTATTTCTCTGTATTTTATTCATTCATAAAACCAGATACATGTCTATGTTTAAATCTTACTTCTTGTAGATCCAACAACTGTTGTGAAGGTCAGGGGAAGAATCGTTTTGCACCAGACGGAGAAAAATATCGGTGTATCAGCAGGAACTTTTCTTTATTCAAACTTTATCTGTGTCAGGATTTAGTAAAGCAATTATGCAGATCCTGCATTACCTGAAGTTGCCATGGAATACTTACATTTGGTACAAAACCAGTGTACTTCCTTTCAGAAATTTTCCTTTTTGTCAAACAAGAACTACCAGCATTCTTATAAAATTCACAGGATGCACTTATTCCCAACCATTGTGCAAATTGGACATTTCGCAGAAGGATGTCTCAAGACATTTACATATTCCTTTGAAGACAGTTCCCAGTAGGTCACACACATGTCCTACTATGTCACTCCAACACACAAAATTCAACAGTTTGCATAAACATCATTGTGAATCATCTGTGGCCAAGTCAGTGAATGAGTGGAAGATAAGTCAATTAAAACTAGCCAACCATGCAGAATCAATGTACCAGACATTGGTTAAGAATCATCCTTGGTTGTATCCATATTCTAGAACAGTTGCATTCTCGAAAAAGAAAAACATCAGAAAATTGCAAGATGTAGAACCGGAAATGAAATCGACTGAGATGGAAAATTTAATTATGACTATCATGAATTCATTGGATAACATGGATGCAGCTAGTATTTCTTCTGTGTATCTTGATTTTAACCATGCAGGCCTAGAAAAGACACACACCCTGATGACAAACCTTTTTACGCAGTTGCATGTAAAATGGGAAAGTGTTGATTTTCTTTCACTTGGACGATATTTATCAGCTGTAGAGCACTACAACGGCAGTCACATCTTGATTGAAATGGAAATTCTTCCTAAATTTCAATGTCTACTTCAGAATGATCAGGTCAGATACGAAGACAATCCAAAAGAGTTTCTTCAAGTGCTGTGCCAACTTTCCTCCCATGGTATACTGCAGCGGACAGAAAATGATTTAGTATCAGATTTGTTACTTCAAATACTATCATTGTGCTTGGATGATAAAGTCATTGGTAATGACCTTGACCTTGTTGTTCCAGTATTTGAATTAGTGTCCTTGTTTTTGTTGGGTGATGATCGACTGACCTTCATCGAGTCCAATATTCATGATATATGTGAAAAGATTTTGAAACAAGTAACAGCTATAATGTTGAAAAATGTTCAACAACTGAATCTCCGTCAACTCTGTGCAGTCTTGGCAATGTCAGGAGAGGAACAAATGGAGTTCTTGTCGAAACCATTTTTGGAAAATATTCAGGCTCGTATGGAGTTTATTTTATTTGAAACACAACACTTTTCATCATACAATATCTTAGAGCTCCAACAACTTGCAAATCTTTCCTGGATGAAGATTTCAGCAGATGGAAGAGACAGACTTGTGAATTTGACATGGGAATGTTTGCAAAGTTCTGTAGAAGAAGATCATTTACCTCTAGAAATGATAATGTTCTTGAAACGTTCTGGTCTGGTATCTGACATGTTACTTGACATAAAGATTCCTTTAAGTGTAAAACAATCATTGAAACAAGCAATTCTTGATGTTGATATATTGAAACGTCTGGAACCCACAGATTTTATTGATTTGTATGACATAGTATCAATGTTTTTCTCAACAAAAAATGAAGATGACATAATCACCCAGCAATTACTATCAGAAGTACGCACTAACCCCACATTAAAAATGACAGGCAAATTACCACATATTCTCTATACTTTGCTTATCAATAGAGAGAGGCATCCAGCAGTTCAAAATCTTATCTTAAATAAGAAAGTTGTAAATAGTTATAACCTGTATGACTTTAAAAAGCTTATCAATTTCACAGCCAGGTGCTTTGGTGATATTTATTACCATAACCTTCATCAGAGACTTAACAAGATATTTTGTAGAGAAGGGAGAGAAAGGTCATTGGCCCAAAATAACATTCATCAGCTTTTCCTCTTGGGATGGGACAGAAGCTACACAAGCAACTATGTAAAACTGTGTGGAATTCCTAGCTGGCGACTACAACAACGATTTCGAGACCTTACATACCCTGCTGAGAGTTTAGACCAGGATGTGCTGGAAGCTCTAACCTACCTGTGTTACAAAGGGATAGACCATCATCAGATTGAAGTTGCCTGCTTGATGGTTCTGTGTTTGCCCACTAATCGGGGGTCTCTCTTGTACAACATTCTGGTGGACTACGCACTCAAAAACCAGGCAGCTATGAAAGCAAGTAATCACAGGGACCTTCTGCAAATCATAGTGAGAGCAGGACCAACCTTCACTGAGGCAAAAGTAGTTATTCAGATGGCCAATGACTTCATTGAACAATCAGAAACGGATGACATGGATCCACGTGTCCTGCTACAGATGCTTCGTAGTATGTCAGAGTTTAAGGTTTTTCCACAGCATTGCATCAAAAAAGTCTTCCAGAAACCCTATTTCAACAAACTGTTGGAGTTACTGCAAAGTACAGGTATACAATTTATGTTTGTTTTCAACCATAATATACTTATTAATAGACTTAATGCTTATTACAAACATTACTATGTTATTGTCAAAACTGTTGTTCTACACACAATAGATAGTTTGCTCTCCACGTATATATTCTTTATACTGAGCTTCTGGTTTTTGTAACTTTCAGTGTGTACGGTATGTTAAAGCTCAGAATTAGTGATAATTGGCTCTGGCAAAAATTCACATTGAATAAAAGACAAGAAAAGAAAAATAATTAAAACAGGCCAGTGTTTCTATTTGGCATGCAGTTTTATATTCACAATGATAGTAATATGTTCAGAGTTTGGACGAAACTAAATATGATGTCATTTCTACTTTGGCAATAGTTAATAGATTCAATTGATAGTGCTGCAGTGGCAAGTATTTATCTAATTTTATTTTTCTCTTTGTAGATTTGTCTTATAATCAATCAACTTTACTATTGGACAACATTATTAGGGTGAACAGAGCTGTGTGCCTTCTGTATCCAGAATATGGTGTGCCTTATCTACAGGAATTGATAGAATCCCCATCAGAACCAGGTAAATATGATGTGTTCTTATCGACAGGAACTGATAGAATCTCAGAACCCGGTAACTATGATGTGTTCTTATTGACAGGAACTGATAGAATCTCAGAACCAGGAAACTGTAGTGTGTTCTTATATACAGGAACTGATAAAATCTCAGAACCAGGTAACTATGATGTGTTCTTATCTACAGGAACTGATAGAATCTCAGATCCTGGTAACTGTAGTGTGTTCTTATCTACAGGAACTGATAAAATCTCAGATCCTGGTAACTGTAGTGTGTTCTTATCTACAGGAACTGATAAAATCTCAGATCCTGGTAACTGTAGTGTGTTCTTATCTACAGGAACTGATAAAATCTCAGATCCTGGTAACTGTAGTGTGTTCTTATCTACAGGAATTGATAAAATCTCAGATCCTGGTAACTGTAGTGTGTTCTTATCTACAGGAACTGATAAAATCTCAGATCCTGGTAACTGTAGTGTGTTCTTATCTACAGGAACTGATAAAATCTCAGATCCTGGTAACTGTAGTGTGTTCTTATCTACAGGAACTGATAAAATCTCAGATCCTGGTAACTGTAGTGTGTTCTTATCTACAGGAACTGATAAAATCTCAGAACCAGGTAACTATGATGTGTTCTTATCTACAGGAACTGATAAAATCTCAGATCCTGGTAACTGTAGTGTGTTCTTATCTACAGGAACTGATAAAATCTCAGATCCTGGTAACTGTAGTGTGTTCTTATCTACAGGAACTGATAAAATCTCAGAACCAGGTAACTATGATGTGTTCTTATCTACAGGAACTGATGATAAAATCTCAGATCCTGGTAACTGTAGTGTGTTCTTATCTACAGGAACTGATAAAATCTCAGATCCTGGTAACTGTAGTGTGTTCTTATCTACAGGAACTGATAAAATCTCAGATCCTGGTAACTGTAGTGTGTTTCTTATCTACTAAAATCTGCTGAAAGTGTGTTCTTATCTACAGGAACTGATAAAATCTCAGATCCTGGTGACTGTAGTGTGTTCTTATCTACAGGAATTGATAAAATCTCAGATCCTGGTAACTGTAGTGTGTTCTTATCTACAGAAACTGATAAAATCTCAGATCCTGGTAACTGTAGTGTGTTCTTATCTACAGGAACTGATAAAATCTCAGATCCTGGTAACTGTAGTGTGTTCTTATCTACAGGATTTGACAGAATCTCATACACAAACCAGACAGAAACTTCACAAGTAGATAATCACTTTAACTACACATACATGTATTATCACATTGCCCATGTGAAATGAATGTACATGTAAATGGTTCACAAACATTTTTTTTTTTTCATGTTTTTATTGATTGAAGAGACTGGAGGGATGGAACCCAATAGGAAAAATGGTGCACATTATTTCAAATGCTTCTTTTGTAGGAATGCCAGGATTTTGTCCCAATTTATTTGGTAGCATCCATTGGTGAAAGGAAATCAATTTTGTATAAGTCTTCAGTCTTGGCCACCGAGGTTGGGAGAGATGGGGGCCCAAAATAGGAAATCACACAAATTCTTTAAGATCCTCCTTCTTCTGTTATGCTATGATTGTATACCAATTTGGTAGGAAGCATCCTTAGATAAAGAGAAATTTTACATAAATGTATAAAACTGGTTGCTGGGATGGGGCCCAACAGGGGATATAAAGCAAATTATTATAATTCTTTATACTGTAGAAATGTATGTTGTCCACATTTGTTCGGGACAAAGCTCAAAGGTAGAACACTTGTAAATCTTTAGAATCGTTTCCCAATAGTATGGATAAAGCAAAACCATATGATATAGCTATACATGCCCTATGTGCCGGTGCTTGAGGTCATCAGTCAAGTTTAAAGGTCAAACATCACCGTTGACCTCTTTTTAATTGAAAAGATCATGTGTAATTAAAGATACCTGGTGAATTCATTAATAGATTAATCTTTCTGTATAATTAGATCAGAAGAAAGAGATGAGGTAGTGGAGGATATCAGTGCTCACATTGTTTTTATTTGGGAATGGTTGTGACATTATGCCCTTTAACATCCTTGTCTACTATTACACTTACATGTAACTGACTAAAATATTGTTGACCTTGTGTACCTATGATTTCTCATCAGACTAAGACTTCAGACAAGATTGTTCTGTTAAAATTTTTAGTTATTCTCTCATTTATTTATACATATTTATACATTCAGCAAACAAAGGCATGATTTTTAGGGTTCCTTGTTAAGAAGTTTTGTGAACATACTTTTTACTATAAAATATTATTATTTATTTATATGCAGATATTAACACAGCAGTGAAATCGGATGATGTCCATGCCAAGCTTATCTATCTCTTACATAAGCAATGCATGGTGGATGTTCTGTCAGCTGAATTTGGCCCGGAGTTTGTTCATACCAACCACAAAACTGCAGGCCTTAATATAGGTAAACAATGCTTATTATATAGCGAGCTTAAAATATCATTGATTTTGCAATAGTAATAATTTTGTTACAAACGTATCACAAAATGTGAAACATGTATATATATATATATATATATATAGTCATATCTATAAACAGTTAGAGAAAACTCTATTTCATTCAAATATGGACAAACAGCATCTTCCTTTTTTGTATTGGAACAGATATTGCAGTATATTTTGATGAAAACCTTGACGTAGTGAAACATTCTCAACTAGACGAAATGGAAAAGGCAGGCAAACATTACAAAAAGTAAGTCCCTTAGAGTTATATATGTATCATCTTAGTATATTAACACATGTTTAAGTCCTTCCTTTTTGATCAGTGAAAGATGACATGGCAGAAGCGGAAATAATTTTCACTTTTCATCACTGTTTACATCATTTTTAAATGTCTTTCTTTGGACTATTATCATCAGAAGGTGAGCTATGAAAATTGCCGTATGTCTGTCATCCGTCCATACAATTCTTGTTATTGCTATTTCTAGAGAAGGTTTTCATATCATAGTTGTGCCCTTTTGATTTTGGAATTAATCAGAAAAATACAATAGCTGAAAAGCAGCCAACTCCAATTTCGACCATGAAAGATTGTTATATCCATTTCTTGAGAAATACTGGATGGATGTTTCTCAAATATCAATTGCAGTTGTCTCTCACTCATAGTTGTGCCCAGGCAATTTCTGGATTGATCAGGAGAGCAAAATGGCTGGCAGACAATCGTTACGGATTTTACAGCTAAAATTTTTAGGTCATCTGACCAGAAGGGTCTGATGACCTATTGTGATCGCCTTTTTTTTGTGGGTTGTCCGTTGTAAACATTTTCAACTTCTTCTCAAGTTCTACATGTCTCATTGAGCTGAAACTTACCTGAAATGATGGCGACATGACCCTGACCAAAGTTTGTTAATTTCGGGTTTGTCCAAAATCCAAGATGGCCGCCATCTTGAAAACACATTTTCGACTTTTTCTCAAGTTCCACCAGTGTGATTGAGCCAAAACATGCATGAAATGATCATGACATGTGTTACTTCAAACATCCTCTGAATAACCAGAACACCTAGGGCGATGATATTTGGCCTGTAGCATGCTGGGATGAAGGTTTACAAAGTTTGTTGAAATAAATAACCATAACCCACTTTCAAGGTGGTGGCTGAGTGCCCTTGATTCTTAAATCCAGGTGAAATAAGTTCAAAATTTGAAATCTTGTATTTTATGTCAGATGACCGCTAAGGCCCATGGACCTCTTGTTTATCACTCTTTCTGGAAGGGATTTTCAAATTTCTGTTAATTAAAAGGAAAGAATAGGGAGGAGGAAAGAAGAAAGGAAAGGATCCAAATTTTTAAAAACGCCAATAATTATAAAAAAATGATCCTCTGGTATCTATAACAACAAGTGGCCCACAGCCTTAACAGTCATATTACTTACATAGAAGCTTACATAGAAGACATTCTTTGTACATGCTACTACACAAATGCCACTACTCTAAATCTTTTGCTTGTTGAAAAAGAAATTTTAAGAACTCAACTTCTTTAACCCAAGAGACCTTCAATATAGGTCAAGGTCAATTATTTGAATAAATTGGTAGCCCTTCATCTCTGCATGCTACAGGCCAAATATCAGCACTCTTTGCCTTTTGATTATTGAGAAGAAAGAGTTTAAAGATTTTTAAACATTTGTCCCCTGTAACTTGAAAATTGGTGAAGGTTATTCATATTAACAAACTTGGTGACTCTTCATCCCAGGATGCTACAGATTTACATCAACACCCTGGGCATTTTAGTTACTTAGAAGAGGTTGTTTGGGGATTTTTACATATTTGACACCTTTGACCTTGAAAATGGGTTAGATAACCTGAAAATAGAAAAGAAGAATGGGAAGGATCCATGTTTTAAAGAATAATGATGTGGATTCCTCTGGTATCTCTTGTTCTTTACCATATCTATCCTGCAATAAGCCTAGGGGGCCAAGCAATAAATCTTGTATTCAAATCAGGGAGGTAAAGATTATGATCGATGTGCCCTGTAGTAGTGGTTTCTGTTTCTACTGTAAAAATTATAAAATAAAAAATTACTGATGAGCTTATTTCTAGGCATTGCCTTTTGTATACGGTTTATAGTTGGAATGATTTCATTCCTGTCTCCCAGAGACTCTGCCCTTCATTTCACTCTATCAGGATAACAGATCTTGTAGAGCAATAAGCTTCACAGCTGATCGCGGACAAAAATGGCATGGTATGGGAGCTTTTCAAGTTTTGAAACAGGATCAGAACTCATTTTATCGTAAATTAATGTAGATGTTAATGCTGAAGTAATTACGTGTATATGTCTCTTGTTGTGATGATTATTGATCGGTACATTAGTACTTTGTTAGTTTGTTTATATTGTTTGGTTAATATTTATATTGTATTTGTGCATATATACATTTATGTAAATGAACTCCTTTGCAGACTTGCGGTTCTTTGTCTGGAAAAGAAGGATTATAATTTGATCACTAAAGGAAAAACAATGGAAGTTGAACAGAAGAGGGATCTTCTCATAGCTCAAGGATACACTGTTATTGCTGTAAGTATAAAGTACAGATTGTGTAACAAACCAGTGATATTTGTTTTCATACTGCTGTCAGATTTTGAGCTTCTCTTGCCAAAGACTGTCATTGGGCAGCATCCAATATGTATTTGGAATAAAAATATTTTGATCGTCTGTTTAAAAATGAGATATGATATCTAATTTGTCCATCAATTTTCATCAACCAAAGTCTATATGATTAATGGCAAAGGAACATGAGCTGTTATAGGAGTCCTTTAAGTTTTGTTTGGGGGTTAATGTTCAGCTTACAATACATTGCACAATGATAACTGGATACCAGATTGAGGGGCCATTTCTTGAGAAAGTTGGGAAGAATATTGATGTGTATGTTTCGCACGGTCCCAAGTTGTGCATCTTTGGTTTTGAGAATCGGTGTAGCAAAAGAGCAGCCAGGCAGCCATTTTCCATTATGTTATCACTTTTTCTTGGAGTCTTGGAAGAATAGTCCTCAATCTGTATGTTCCACAAGTTCAATAGTTCAGTGAAACAAAATGATGCTCAGCTGCAGTCCATTTTGTATTCTTACAGTTGAAATTTGCTACTGCTATTTCTGGGGAAGTAGTGGAGGGATACTTCTCAAACTTCATATGTTGATTCCCCTCTGCTCCTAGTTTTTAAGATGGCCACTAGGTGGCCATATTGGATTCACACAGTTGAACTTTGTTACTGCTATTTCTGGAAAAGTACTGGTGGGATATTTCTCAGATTGAATGTGTATGGCCCCAATCAGTCCCTGGTTATACCTTTTCAATTTTGCATCTATTCAAGAAAACAAAATAGTCGAGAGGAAACCATCTTGGATTTTGACAGTTGAAGTTTGTTATCACTATTTCCCAGAAAGTTATTGTTGGGTCTTTCTTAAATTTCGTATTGGCATTCTATTTTTATCAAAGAATTGAGTGGAAAAATGAGAAGAGGAAAGTGAAATGAAAAGATCAATCTTGTATATAACCAATAAAGATTATTCCATGCTGGGTACTAAGATCTCTGTGATCTCTTGTTCTTATAACCCTGAAATCTTATTGTAATGCTTTTCATTGTAAATATACTAGAGGAAAAAAGAAGGGTATATAATATGTTATAACTAAGAGGTATATCGAGGAGGAAATTGCCAAAATATTTTCAACAGGGTTTCATCTTTATTTAACATCATCTCAATTGATATGGTTATTGCATCAGCAGCGTCTTGGATAGAGATCAGTTTTCACAGACATTCTCTAAACAAAGTTCAGCTCATTAATATTCCTGTATATCCACTATTGGAATCAATGTATGCTTGACTACGATGCCTCATTGATGCAACAAGTATGCAAGCACATGTGACAGGTCAGATTACATTAACGGTTAATTTTTGAGGAAATATAAGCGATACTTCATCTCATCCAACACGTGTTATATAGGCAATATATCCGGTGACATTGCAGACCAGGGCAGCATATTTACATTGATCTTGATCAAGAATTTGGTGATGGTGTGTGCAAGCATTGTCCTGTTGCAGTGTGGCGTTACATTGCTGCACAGATTGAAGGGCGTGAGGCTGGTTGATTTCATCATGGTACCTGATGTCTGTAAGTTTGCTGTCCACATTCTCAAGAGCTGTTCTGCCACAGAATGAGATGCCACTACCTCAGAATGGACATCGTTGAATCATACAACTATCATGGAAATGTTCACCAACACAACAACTATCAAGATTAACCCTGGACTCATCCAAGAAAAGAACATGTGCCCAGTCCTGCCGTGTGAAATGTATATGTCGTCTACACCAGACTAAATGTGCTACACAATGACGTTGCTGAAGAACAGGATCTCTTACTGGAAGTCATGGATGTATGCCTTGTTGAAGCAATCGATTACATACCGTTTGGGGACTAATTCTTCTAAGGCCAGGAATACTTCTAACCGTCAAAGAAGCAGTTCTGAGTCGTTCATGGAGATGAAAGACAGGGGATATACATATCCTGGCAATTAGACATTACACGTTCTCTGGTGGTCCGAAACTGTTGGTACTGTCTCTACAAAGCTTTTTCAGTATTTCATTGCACATCAAATTGTCTGGTAGTGTCAGTATGACGTACAGCAGATTCATCATGCCTGCGACATGCACCTGTCAGTTTCATTCAACCTTAGAATGGCGAATCACAGATGTTTTTCAAAGTTATACTGGTTTTGTGTGTTACAGGGTTTTACACTATTCTTTTACACAGGTTTAGGCAACAAATGTGTTTGCAATTGACTGCTGGCTGAAGAACGTGAAACGCACACATGGTCCAGACAGACAAACTTCATGTGCAACTCATGTACTGACCAGTGTAAATGACAGAGAGGCTTTCTTGTCTAAAGTTTCAAGCTTTAATGAAATTGAGCAATACATGAACCTTTAATTAATGAAATTGAGCAATACATGAACCTTTAATTAATGAAATTGAGCAATACATGAACATTTTACACATGCATGGTTTCTTTTTTCCACTAATATATAAAAAAGACTGTTACATCATAATCAAGATCCACCACTTTTGTCATTGGGAAGTTTACCAACATTTTAAGTGGAGAATAACATTTAAAATGATAATGCTATTAGCTCCAGGTGCAAACTTTGAAAGGTTCATAAAATGTATTTGGGGAAAAATTGAATCATTTTCTTCATACTCTGACTGCCCAAATCATGTTTATTTTCTCCAACTTCCTTTTTCCATTTGAAGAGATATAATTTATAGCTTGCGGTTGTTTTTATTAACAATTCAACAATTTCAGGTCAATATTCAATATTTTAGCTGAAAATAATTCAAACAGAAACTTGTTTGAAATATTATTACTGTATTCAAACATTTGATAGTGTTGAATATTAATCTACATGTAATTACAGGTATGAAATATGTTGATTGAATAGGATCAGTCTTTAAATCATTCAGTCACATTTAATAACTTTTTCTTTTCAGACTCCCTGCTGGAAAAATGAAAAATACAAAATACTGATGGAAAGGGCACAGCATCTCCTGTTTGAAATCTATGGCTCAGTTGGCAACAGAGTCATGTGAAGGAACAATTTCTGTCTTGGTGGACTGCTTAGAATTCAACTGTGCATGAAGCAAGATCAATTACCACATAAGATAAAATCATTTTAGTAAAGCATTTGATAAAAGTACCTTTGTGTTTATAATGCAGGGTAAAACAACCACAGCAGCTTCTGAGTTTGAGTCCTTCAATTTATCACACTTGTCAATTCATCACAACTGATGAAACCCAAACAGAGCGAAACATGTTGATAGGTGTAATAAATTGAAAAATTCAAACTTGGATCCTTTGTGGATGTTTTACCTAGGATTGATTATCGCTACGACCTAACCACCACGCATCCTTTCAGGTGTCCAGCAGAAGAGTATAGGATACTTGGATCGACCTTATGATAAATTACAGCGTGGCTCTATCCCTTTTATTTTTACGTTTACAAGATTAAATGTTTTGTCCACCAGGTGTATGTCACATGTTCACCTCAAAAGTAAAGTTCAACCAAATATAGGATTTGATTAGTAAATGTATATGATACTAAATGTGTATAATACTAAAAACATATCTATGGTGGGTATTCCTTGAAGATAATCTAATTTATCATGATATGGCAATAAGCATTAGACAAATTTTTTTAAAAGCACTTTTTCAAACCTGTATGTAATAGCAGCTGTTGAAATGCACGTGTTCAGATGTTTGGTAGTTGGTACACATTTCTATGCATTTCTATGAATGTCATGTTTTCTTTGACATGTACAGGCCTAGCCCTCTCCATGACAGTCAATTTAATCAGATTGATTTAATATTATGAAATAAAATAACTTTTGCCAGACTATCTTCCTGTCTATAAAGAATTGTAAAGAAGTTTGAAAGAAAGTATGATTTATAAATGTATAATTATTAAAGAAGAGGTCCAATGGGCCTGAAGTGCTCACCTATCTGTAGCTTACACAGAAGACTTTATCAGTTCATGAAGCAAATTTCTGCAAAATTGAAAGCATATTCCCCAAGCACACTACTCAAATACCCAGTACCTCAACCAAGGAAATATTACTTGTTGGAAAGTAAAAAGTCCTTAATACATTTGACCCTGTCACCTTGAAAGTAGGTCAGGGTCAATCATTAGAACAGATTTAGTTGAAGTTGTTGAAGATTTCAATATATTTTACCCCTGTGATCTTGAAATGGTTGGTCTTTGATGGTAGATTAATCTATGTTCATATTAGAGGTTTACCATGTGCATTGAAATTTAAGTAGTCTTTGGAATTGGCTGGTAGAAGTTTTCCTAGATTAAAGTTTATAATAAACAGTGAGGTAGGTTTACCATATATAAGTTTTAACATACCTTAGAAATTATCTATTTTCAGCTGAGTAAATAGACCAGAGATAATGGATAAATATTTGTTGTTTGGCAGCATAACACTATTACATATATTAAACTATAATACTTACTGCATTAAAATTGATTAAAACCAATACAGAGTCTGTCTTTATTTTACCATAACAGACCTTTGATGATGCATCTCCAGCTACACGATGTATTCTTTTTATCATTACCCTTTGTACCTTAATTCATTGTTGAAATACACTTTGTGGTTTTCATATAATGATCTTTCTCATATATTACACCACTCAGTTTACTTTTTAAGAAATCTATGATGTAATAATCCAAAATCAAAGGTTTTTTATTTTTAAATATGATTCAAATTAAAAATTCAGTTACATATTTTCAATAATATTACTGTACTTCTATGTATACAGATAACTGTAGAGTCTCAAACATGCTTGCCTAATTGGTGTGCATAACTTAGTGAAGTGTCTTTGTCCAGACAGAAATATACACTGAAACATTATTATGTTTCGATCAAAAAACAAACAAGGACATAGTTATCAAGGTCTCCCACCAACGTTCATTTGTAAAATATGTACATTTAAAGTGAGCAACCTGGAAAACTGGAAAAGATATCAGCCAATCAGGTCACAGTAGCCTCATTAAATATGTGCGGAAATTGTAGGATTAAGGTAATACGTGTACCAACCAAGTTGAATATTCCCTGCCAACTTTATTGGGCAAGAGATAACTAAATTGGACATTACTAGCAAGAGGAACAATATAGTTTGACCTTAATTTTGTTCTTTAAAAGTTGAATCTTTTCCTTCCTGCTGTTTTTTTTTTTCTCTCTTTCTGTCCTTTGAAGGCAGTGATAATGATCCTTTACTGTCCAAAAATCAAAATTATAAAGGGCACACAGGCTAAAGACCAGGCAGAACCAACATATATTTGGGAAAGGTGCAGGAACTTCTCTAGAAATAGTGATAAACTGTGATAGTCAATACCAAGATGGCGCCTAACCACCATCTTGTTTTTGCGATCAGTCCCCAAATATTCATAAACAGGGACAACTGTGAACCCAGAAATAGCAATGACAAACTGTCGAATGCCAAGATATTTGTCTAATCGGTCCAAAAATGGAAAAATGTACATGTTTTACTATGAACTGATTTAAGGTAAACCGATATGTTTAAAATGTGATAATGATCCAAAGGAAAACACTTTTCCAGAAATAGCCATAACAAACTTCGAAATCCAAAATCAAGATGGCTGTCTATTGACTATTTTTCCCACTCAGTTTAGAAATAGTCTACACGCCAAGGGACCAAGGCAAACCTACATACCAAATCAGAGAATGATACGTCAAACGCTTCTCCAGGAATACCAATAACCACGGTTCTTTTAGGATAGATGACGGACAATTTGAATAGCCTATCTACAAATATTTTCTAATTCGTCACTCAACATTATTTGTTATTCAAATAAATGACAAAAGATGTTTTGTCAAGCTGAGCATAAAACCAAACGGAGAAGAAAACATAAAGACTGATATTAAGTCAACCCCCATGAGGAGCAATCCTACCAGTGGGTTTGTGGGATTCCTTTGATTCATTGTTGATGTTAGAATAAGTCCTTACGGTAAAGAAGTAACACAAGAACACTCATCCAGTTGGTTGTATTTTAATGTTGAAAGAGCATTTAAGACATTTAGAGAGACATATGCATTGTACATATTATAATCAGTCTACAAATCGATATTTTGTAATTATTACTCTTAACATATATACCTGAACCTTGACACTAATTAGGCTTAAGTGCAGGTTATCTGTGTTATACAGATAGAAAGCCATTCTCAAATTTCAGTATTTATTTTCAAGCTGTAATATCAACATAAATCTGATGATTGGGAGGCCTTCACTCCATTAAGGTGTATAAACAAAAATTACGGAACAAAAGAAAGTTTGACTGTCAGAAGAATTAAATATGATGCCAAGATAATTTTTTTGTAGGTTTTGTGAATGTAAATCTAAAAGCAAAATTTCACAACAAAATTCAGGTATTTTCACTGAGAGAGAAAGCTTCGAAGACGGTCAAATCTTCAGAGAAAATCACGCTAAATATGTTAATAGTGCAGCAGTTTATTTATGCAGAGTTTTCCACCTGGATTTTTTTTTCTTGAAGCTTAAAAATCTTAACAACATGTACATATTTCAGTAGTATTGGACTATTTTTTCTCAACACTTTACATTATTTTGATCAGCATTTTAACAAAATCGTTATTTACATATAGGTTAATTGCTTAGGTGCGATGGAAGTGCATGTTTTTGTCAACAGATATATACGCACTTTAGTATAAGATCATGTCACCTGAAAAATTTATATAAAAAAAATCAACTTCAATAACAACTATAACAAATTGTATCCATTCATCACTAATTAAATCCATTAATTTCATTCGCATGCTCAGAAATTCATAGCAATACTGATATTACTATAGAAATGACTGAAATTCTTATAATTTAAGCATAAAGTAGCCAAACACAGAAACATTGCTGTAGGTTCCAGGTGCTTAACAGTGCCGCTAAAATATTGTGAAAAAATCAAAACAAAAGTCACATGGGAATATGAATAATTATTAGAATAATTTTAATTCTGCTCCTTCCGTGAAGACAAGTCTTTGATTTTTCTAAGATGATGACTTCAGCTTGGTTTTGTTTCTAATGTGAAGTTTCAATGATACCCATACTACTACATGTGTCCAGCCAGATCCTCTAACAAAACAAACAAATCACACATCTCTCAATAATAAAGACTCCAGCCTTATAATAAACACAAAAAAACATGCCTGGTAGATATTTAAGGGCACTTAACTCACATTTCCTCTCAGCACCAAGTTTAATCGTTCTTACGTGGAATGCTCTCTATCAACAAACACTGCTTTAAGCCTTTTATGTACAGTCGAGAAGCTACAAGTACATCTCATTTTTAACTTATTCCAGAATTTATGTTACTAAAATGTGGAATGATATCCTCTTTCGTATTCAAATTTTAAAAGACAGGATTAAACAATGATGCCAATTTTTTTCCTCAATTTTGTTTTTTTTTTTTTAAAACATAAATATCAAAAGTTTTTTTTTTCAGATAAACTGAAAGTACTTTTCACTAATGAGCAACATATAACACTACAAAATTTAGGGACATATGCAAAACTGTACTACAAGAATAAGTTAAATACATATAACTTTATAAAATTTCTGGAAACAATTTTGAAATTAGACAAGTACTTGTGTGATATTTTCACTACGTAGCAGCTACAAATGTATAATGATAAAAATATAACATTAAACAAATTTAGGTAGATAAATATACAAGCTATCAATATACAAATATACATATTAGCTCATGGAAAGAAATGTACACATAGCAAAAGTGTCAACATCATCAGCATATTTTATAACTAAATATTCTTATAAGATTACACGACATAGGTATACCCTTGTAGATGATTTGAGTGTTATGTGATTTAGCAGCCAAGAATGGGTCAAGTGTAACTTCTGCACAGGTCAAATACAAATATGTACAGGCCAAGTACTTGTGTGCAAAGGTAGGATATTACCAGAACATTACAGAAACTGCCAGGGCCGGTTCAGATTGTGTTCAAGGGAGCGAAAAATTTGTCTTTACAATACAATGCATTTATAGAACTGAAAATTTTCTTTGCACATTTGGCTAAATTCTCAAATTTCTTAAATTTATAGATCTTATCTAATTCTGAACCGAACATCAAATACTGAAAACCTTGCTTGGCATAAGTTCATGTTGAGGAAATATCATCACTGTTCTCTACTGAACCCATAGTATTGTATGATAAGCTGTTCTAGTAATAATGTATAATAAACAGACCTTTCTAGTATCCATGTATAATAGACAGCTTATTCTTGTATCAATGTATCATAGACTTGCTATTCTAGTATTAGTGAATAATAGACAGGTTATTTTAGTATCCATGTATCATAAACAGGCTTCCATTATCCATGTATAACAGACCACCTATTCAAGGAAACAATGTAAAATAGATTACCTGTTCTAGTATCCATGTATCACTAACTAGCTATTCTAGTATCCATGTATCATTGACTAGCTAGTATTCAGGAATAATAGACAAGATTATTCTAGTATCCACATACAATAGAAAGGTTATTATATTATTTATGTATAATAGAATCACTATCTTAGTAATCATTCATTTTGTAACAGATTTTCGCGTTGGTATGTGACAGAATAGTAATTCAGTACGTGTAATAAACTGACCATTTGCTATGTAGTGCCTACATTTGATTGAAGGACAGTGCATGTTACCATCAGCTACATGTTTTTGTTTATATATCCCTGAACTTCTCCACTTATAAGCACGTTAAAAATATAACAGCCAACAAAAAAAAAGCGGCAATATTCCAAAACAAACTCGGAAAGTTACTGCATAAAAAATACAATTCAGCAAAATTGTTTCATATACAAAACATCAAGCAAATGAAATTGTATAATGAAATACATATGCATTATAAAAGTCAAAAGGGAGGGGAGGGGATAGCGTTATTATTAAGGAAGTCAATAGTTTGATAACATGTAACCTCTCCTATAATACCAGAGGTTTTAATCCCTATATACACATAAACTATTGATTTTTTTATCAGTCTTTATTTATAAGATCAGTTAAATGTATAAACTCTCTTTGTCCCAATATATTCATATCATGTCCATTATTGAATACAATAGTTTTGTTGTATACATGAGTTCTTAATGCTATTTCTGTAAAAAAATTACTAACAAATATTTGACACCTAAGGCTGCACAAATTGTACCTAACATTCAGAGAACATCTCATCAAGGTATGGTAACACTAATATAAAGGCAAAATGCTGATCTCTAGGAATATAAGACAATCTACCATGTTATAATCTGGATTTCAGCAGCAAAATTTCACGACTTTTTTTTCTCCTCAGAAAATGAAAACAAAATTATTTCGCTCCTAACAACTATACTAATGTGTGGGCACGTTAAACCCTTCGGATTGGATGTGAAATTGTTCAATATTTCCTTGGTCTTCAATTGTTGCCATTTCTAGGATAACTGGACAGAATTTACCTTGTTGGGTCAGGATAAAGGTTATAAAGGTTAAAACACAATAGGCTAAACTCTGCTGGAGTGTTTAATGTGTTTAACTTACTGGGAGGAGGAAAATCACACTTTAAACTTTCCCTTCTTCAAGAAATCATTAAAATTTCTTTCCTCAATCTTGACATATATATTGAAATGGTCCCTCCTGTTTTAACATCCAGCATATCACAACTTGCTTCAATTCAAACACTTTAGCTTTAAAATACAATGTGCTTTAATTATATTTTCTAGCAATATGTACTAGATTTTGTAATAACATTTGACATAAAAATGAAAAATTCTTTCTTAAGACCAACATTCCTGAAACGACAATTTGATGCTCAGCTGGTTAAGGAAATCATTTTCAAAATCAACAATAGTAAAAGCTAGATATCTGCTGCACATGATAAGCATACTGTGAACATTAGCCTTTAAGCCACCAGAACATTTACAAAGGAGTATCATTATACATAAATTTTACATTACCAACACACCAATAACCAATAGTTAGTGCTATCCAATTAATGTCAATATCTCCATTCATATTAACATCATTTTGTATTACTTAAGATTTAGGCTGACAACTATGATGTGTGATGCCATGCATCTACTGTTTCTCATATTTATCCAATCTATAATGTCATTACCTAATTGAAACTTTGTGAAAACAGGAGCACAGTACAAAAATTAATTTATACACTATGTTACAATGATGTGATAGACCTTGTTGAATATTTTTTCTCTACACTTACAAATACTGTACATATTTCCTCAGTGAAAACAAT
The DNA here is from genome assembly GCF_031769215.1 of Ylistrum balloti. Classification (NCBI taxonomy): domain Eukaryota; kingdom Metazoa; phylum Mollusca; class Bivalvia; order Pectinida; family Pectinidae; genus Ylistrum; species Ylistrum balloti. Next base: position 17,981 of record NW_026782060.1, on the reverse strand, counting down.
ACAAATGAAGAAAACTTGGTAAGTTACAGCTGTATTATAGAATAACACTTTGATCGACATGCTACCTTTAACAGTGATGTGTTATTTATCCTTGCATATTTTTGTCCTTTTCATTGCCGTACATTTGTGCAGTAGGCATTACCTGGAGAGGTGGTGATAATTGTACCTAGCACTCCAACCACTTATAACACTGATAGGTCTTTATTGCAAAATAACACCAGATATATATGTTGTAACCAGTACCACTGGGTGTCTGTATGTACAGTAACCACGTTAATTTTCCTTCTCTTGTGAAGCTGCCTCTAGGGCTGCCACCCTCTTCAGTAATTCACTAATTAGACCCTCTTGTGCCTCCACTTTATCCTGGAGAGTTGTCACCAGTCCCAGTAGTTTTGAATTGTCCTGCAAAAAAAAAATCATACAGGTTTCTTAGCAAAACCGATTATACCTCATTTTCCAACACACATTACTTCATATTTCCTGTGTCATATTTGGCACTTTGTATTATTTATAATTTTTTTATATAAGTTTGATGCAGAACACAATTTAAAATTTAAAATCATATGATTGGATGAAAAATATCTTCTCATCATTTTGTTGCTGATGAAATACAGTAAGTTCTTTTACAAAATCATTACCTTCCTTTTTGCTGTCATTTAAAAATTGCATAATTAAATAACTTTCTTACAAAAAAAAAAAAAAAATATTGTTTTAATTTTTAGAAAGTGTAATAATGCTAATTCATTGCTTGTGTTTCTATATATTAGTAACTACACATCATTCCCCAACATGTCCCATAACCTTTGTGCTTTATCTACGTGTCTACAACACTGGCAGCTTGGCTGTACACAATGGCAAAGTAGGAAATTTCAACAATAGCAAATATCACAAAGCACTGTAAAATACAATCACAGATAGAACTTAATCACGCTCTTGTCAATCAATTAGTTCTTGGCCCTGAATAACTGTTTTCAGTATTAGTCTGTTAAAAAACAACATGATAAATAAAAACAACCAAAATATATGCAGGTACTAAGCACATATCATAGGCACATATCTTCTTACAACCTGCTGTACTGTCATCAATTCAGCTTGAGAATGAAATACATTCTTTTAAGTAAAAATAATAGATTTCATACTAAAAAAATCTCTAGTTGAGAACCACAATTTTGAACTGGAGCTTGCCCTATTTACTGAAATAAATTTGAGACTCCTGTTCAAAACTGGAGAACGAACAGGTAAGCCATACCACATTTTATCTGACCTTTGAATATATCATTTGGACAATAACTGTTGTGTTCTTACACTTTATATATAATACTTACTTTTAGACACTTACACAAAGTTACTGACAACTTAAAATGAAATTATCTTAGGCAGGGAAATTACTACATGAAATTATCACAAGATCTTCATTCCAATCTTTCTTTTCTCTTTTCTTCATGAATGATAAACAGAACATGGCTCCTGTGATAAGGTATAATTTACAACACACATAAAGAGACCTGGGATATAACCGTCAACAACAGCAACTACAGGGTCCACAAGAACATCTACATTTATCAACAGAATCGCTTTCAACATTTCTTCTGATCTATGGGCACTGCTTACCTAAAATTAAACATCTTAATATAATGTCCTGTATTTTACTTGCAGTAAGCCTTTGCCTGGTAACAAGCCCATTCACACATATAGCTATACAGAAGAAAAAACAATAAATTCCATTTCATTGTCATGCCATACAAGTTAATATTCAGGCTCACTCGCCTATTTGTCTTGTAATAAATCCAACTCTGATTTAAGGCAGAATTAATATGCTAGTACCGTGGGATTTCTATAATATGTCAAATCCTGACTTTAAATCAAACTTATGATTTGGCCCCCTGGGATTATTATCCTGTATTTAGTCCATCTCCGCATTCATCAGCTGGTTATCTGGGCTTATTGTCCTGTAATAAGTCCAGCATTGATGTGTTGGCCATCTGAACTTATTGCCTTGGAATAAATTTGATCAAGACAATTAGTCAGAATCAATGTATTGGTACTATGAGCTTATTGCACTGTAATCAGTTCACCTCTGACTTGGTCAGCATTGGTATGTTGCCCCTGGGCTTATTGTCCTCTAATAAGTCCACCCCTGAATTTGGATCAGAGTTAATGTGCTGGCTGCCTAGGCTTATTGCAGATAGATAATAAAGCCATTAAACACAAATTTTATTAATGCATTAGTAACTAAAACTAGTTTCTAGACCAATCCATCTAGACTACCAATCACAGATACAGTCCACCAATTTTCTGTAAAAAAAAATTTAATCCATTCCAGTCTTAAACAGTTACCAAGAATGATACATGTGTAAAACATGCTACTACCATACAGAGTTTTTCAAAAATCAAAATTTTAAACATGAACTCAGTAGTTTCCGAACTTTCAAACAAAATAACACAGCATAATGCATGAATTTTTCATGGGATAATTCTAAAATGCTTGAATGTATACTAACGTGAGGATGACTATCTCAGGAAATAGATTCATTGACAACTGTACTGCATTTCATGTTTATCTTTACAGTAACCTTCAGGTATTATGATTTTAAGAATAATTTTTTAACTTTAAATTACAAATGAAGAGAAAAGTAAAGTGATGAAAAAAAACCCTGCCTCATTCTTCTACATTCATGGCTAATGAACTGTCCGACACATGTGTTCAGTGTATATGTAACAACCTAAGTAGCAAATCTATCTAGCTGTGTCTTCACTTTGACATACAAAGATAAGAAGACTGTTGTGAGATCATTTAATTATGGCCTGCAGAATGATAAACACAAAATTACTATTCAATAATGTTGTATTGTGTAAACTTTCATAGGTTTATTTATAAATTGTAATTGCCATTTTTTTAAACATAAATGTTTATGTAATTTAGATACAAAGCGTTGGAATCAATTATAAATAAATGAGGTCTAAAGAACTCAATATTCCTCTTACTTTTCTACTGTTTTAAAAATTTTATTGATCCAAGAGAGCTCAAGATCTACTATAGAACATGGAGACAAAGACTTAATTATCCTTAATTGAATTTTAACAGGTTAACATAAATGTAGTATATGAATGATTAAAATCTTTTTGATAAAGAATGAAAAAAAATTTAATGTACTGAAACACAACACTATCAATAAATAAGATTCCTGATGTTACATATTGCAGAAATTTGTGGGATTACTGTTTTAATCGATATGGCGTTGAACTCTTCTAATATCAGAAAAACAAAAATTCAATATCAATGCATTATTTTGATTGGCACTATCACTTTATATCACACAAACAAATTACATATAATTACACCTTTGCAGTTTAACAAAAATGAAAAAAATTGTACACCAAATGTTGGAGAAATGAAGACGCCGACCTTGTTCTATTCACCACAGTAATCTCTAAGCCACTAATGAAGTTTCGGTATGAGTTATCGATTTTGAGGAAACATTTTGGCATCCTTGCTAACATGCCTAAAATCAGTGTATCAAAAATTGGGGGGAAAAAAGGAAATGCTGTAAATAGAAATTCAAATTTGTGTACATTTAAGAAAAATGGTGCAAGATCTACCCAGCAAACGAACAAAGGGCAGATTTAGTAACAACTTCCAAAACTGAAACGAAGGTTCTGTCTGAAGCTCGAGCAACAAAAGTAAACTATGAAACAGAGTTAATCCAGTCACCAAAAAGTTTCACCAAGCTAAGAACAAAGTTGTGGATTAGTGGAGCGTGCAAAAACACCAACCTACATATTAGGAATATATTGCACTAAACAAACAGAACACAGGAAGATACATATACATATATATACGTTTTAGCATTTTTCTCCATTTTCTTCATCCGATGACAAAGCCTCGTATTGTGATACTCTTTCCTCTAAGGTTTTAATTCGCCTTTCATGTGCTTTTACAATAAGTTTGAGTTTCCTGATATCGTCGATCATGGCCTGTGGATCAAAACCCTGGATCACAAGAAAAATGAGGAACAAATATAAGGTGAAATGATAAGGTGAGGTCTGAAATCACAATAGTCAAATTTAACGTGAGCTGGAAAATCAGACTGTCCTTTTGTACTAGAGTGGAAAACTTAGTTGAACAAACCCAATACAACATCAATGTAGTTCAATCATGCAGTCTGTGAGTTATCTCCCCTTAAATATTACATCAGGAAAGGTGTCAAATATTTTCAGGGAAGTTGATGTTAGTTATATATATATTGTACACAATCATGTATAAATATCTAAAAAAAAATTGCCAGTACAATCAATATTTCACATCATTTACTACAACTACAATAGTTTCTTGGGTAAAATATTTCAAACTCTTGCTAATCTCTTTCACTGATGTAAATTAAAACTGCATAAAAATTATATTATATGTCCATTTCAATTACCCAACATTATAAATACAAATGTATTTTGTTTCGGGATTTCCGTTGAGATGACTCAGCAATTGAGAAACTATGTAAAAATTACTTCATTATGCTTTTTAATCTATTATGTATTGTAATTTAGTTCAATAAAAACTGATAGATTTGAAATATTTCATTAAACATGAAAGCAAAGATTATTCAGTATGAAATTTTCTGCATGTGATGAATGAAAACCTTCTAATTAGGAGCTTGATATCAGGTAGGCTTGGTGTTCAATAATTAATTGAAGCCTTTTGAGAGATTCATGGCTTTCTGTAACAGCAGCTGTGTTTAGGTGCCATCAGTAAAACAACAATGATATAGCTAGAACAAAAATGTGAAAGTGTCGCTAGTTGTCTGGGTGATAAATGTAGCTAGTTGTCTGGGTGATAAATTAGCTAGTTGTCTGGGTGATAAATTAGCTAGTTGTCTGGGTGATAAATGTAGCTAGTTGTCTGGGTGATAACTGTAGCTAGTTGTCTGTACAATAACTGTAGCTAGTTATCTGGGTGATAAATGTAGCTAGATGTCTGTACAATAACTGTAGCTAGTTGTCTGGGTGATAAATTTAGCTAGTTGTCTGGACAATAACTGTAGCTAGTTGTCTGGGTGATAACTGTAGCTAGTTGTCTGGGTGATAAATTAGCTAGTTATCTGGGTGATAACTGTAGCTAGTTGTATAGGCGATAAATGAAGCTAGTTGTCTGGGTGATAAATTTAGCTAGTTGTCTGGACAATAACTGTAGCTAGTTGTCTGGGCGATAAAAGTAGCTTATTGTCTGGGTGATAAATGTAGCTAGTTGTCTGTCTGATAACTGTAGATAGTTGTCTGGGTGTTAAATGCAGTTAGATGTCTTGATCCTAACTGTAGCTAGTTGCCTGGGCGATTCTTGGCTGTAGAAAGTGTTTTGTGCAGTATTAAGCAGAAGTAATGGGCATACAACGGCATCACAAGCAAATTACTGTTAGTTGTTTGGTATTCTGGGTTATAAATATTGTTTTTATTTGGTAGGTTAACACTGTTGACATGCAATATACATTATAGACTACTATAACTGATTATTTCGGACATGAAGGACTTGGTTTCTTGAACATATGCACCAATATCATAATAACTTATTGTGTGATATCTGTTATTCTGTTGTGTAATTATAGTCAGGTCATGTTTGCATAATGTTATCAACAGTATAGTGTTGAGTATCACGATATGTATCATGATACATGAGAAACAGACAATGTTATTTAGGCATGTCTTCCATTGGTCCTGGGAAGAAACTGTGTTCATACATCAAAGTAAAGTATGACATTGCATTGATATGACTGCTAGAAATTCAATAATTAAATTGTTACACCACTAGTGACAAAGTCTTTTATTGAATGACAGCAGTTTTGTCCTTGTCATGAATGATTGGCTGATTCAAGAGATTCTCATCCTGCTCAAACATTTCAGAAATCCAAAATTAGATTTACAGGATAATACAACAATCCAATAACACTATTACTAGTTCTTACGCAAATATAGTAAAAAGGGACTTCTCTCTGAATTTCTTTGTTGAATGACAGACTACAGACATCCTCTAAAATTTATCATTTAATGGAATGGTCTAGTGCACCATCAGCTTTTGAAATATATATAAAGAAAAAAAATATGAGACTGTCCAGACAGTTTAAATTCATACTGTATTTGTTTTATGAAATACTTTTCAACCTTTTCTTTTTTTTCTGACTATCGTTAAGTCTTCTTTCTATCTACTCTAACCAACAACAGGAAATCAGCATTTTGTTAAGATGAAACATTTCGGGATTTTTTCGAAAAATAAAAATTATTGGGCTGTTCTCCATCATATACAATGATTTAACAACCCTTGAAAACAATGTTTCTCACTGGTCTTTTCCCTTTGGGATATGTCACATTCTCAGGATGAAAAATCATTGTATTAACCTGAAAATGGGTCAATAATTGCATTATAACCATGATTTTCACCATCAAATGTGTAAAAAGTATTTTGTTCTCATTATAAGTGATAAGACTGGAGCTACTGTATGTCATAAAAGGAAGGAGTCTGCCATCCTTTTTTTCCTGTTGAAAGTAGTTGCATATAAAATCTTATTTAAGAACCTTTTCAGAGAAAACTGAGTTGAATGTAGGGATGACTGGACAACTTTTGTTGGAAGATATCAGCAAACTTAAATACAAAATATGCTGCCTTCAGAACAGTTGCTTGTATCTTTCAATGGATGTTGCCCAGTGATCTCTACCTTCAACCTTGTTGACTTTTTGAACTGGACTACTTTAACCATGGAAACATTCGACCAGATGTTGGACCTCTTTTTCCTTGTATTTTTATTAAAGAAAAGTCAATATCAGGAATGTGACTTGAAGCAAGATAGAATCTAAGTACAAGGTAATGTTTAAAGAATATGAGAGTTGTTCCTTGTTGATGGAACAGTCACAGATCACATGAATGTGTCAAATGTTGGGTGTAGCAGTGTCACTTTTTATTCTGACACCAGTCTTGTCACACTATAAAAAAGACAGATTAGATAGGGATATTAATGGACCAAGATCCTCAATGTTTCAGGATAGCAAAACTGCCATTTACATGTCACAGAGTTCATGAACTTATTTGATATACTTACATCTGGAAGAGAAACTGCAGGTGCTGCATTTTCAGAGACTGCAGGTTTGGTTTCTGGTTTTGGTTTTGGAGCAGTATAGGCTGGTTCAGCTTTCACAGGTGCTGGGGTTGGTTCTGGAGTCTTGGTAACAACTGGAGCCTTGGTAGCAACTGGAGCTGGGGCTGGAGCTGGAGCTGGAGCCGGAGTTGGAGCTGGGGCAGGAGCAGGTGCTGACTCTGCCTTCTGAGGCGTTGCCGAATTCAGGTTGTCCAAGATGTTAGCCTTTCGTATAGGCTTGGCACTACTCTGCTTGGTGCCTTCCATAGCCATAAACTTATCTCTCAAACTGAGCTGTAAATAAAATTCTGGAAATTGATTACCTAGTAAAACATTCACATGTCAGACATCTAAAAATTTACAATTTTGATTTTTTTCTTGGTTTTCTTGGTTTCTAAAATGCTTTGGCAAATCACTTATTGCATTCATTACAATGTACATATCAGTAATACTCTCAAGGTTAGGGCATAACAGTATTTTGAAACAGTTGAAAATATATTCTGCTATATTTGTGTTTCACTGAAACTTCAATAACCACTTAAAATATTTTTATAGCAAATAAAATTCTCTGTGGTTATACTTCATGAGGTCTGCAAAATACAGAGCCCACTGTGTGCTAGGCAATGTTAGAGAATGTAACCACCAGGGGCTATGCAATATGACCTATGTTACCCTTCAGGGCAGGAGAGTTACCATCCAAGAAAAGGCAATATAACAGAATGTTACCATCAGGGACAAGGCAATACAACAGGAAGTTTCCATTATTTGGCAATATAACAAATAAAACAGCATTTTACCATCAGGGGATCGGCATCCTTGCCATCGATCCATTCATCTGCTGTGAGACCTGCCTGGTCCTTGGCTGTGTCCGGGTAAATGTCATCTTGGAATAGGTCAGACTACAACAAAAAATTATCCAGCATTTCTCAAATGTGTAAAATAACTTTATAACAATGACCTTTCTATTCCTGACACTGGCTTTGACTTTGAACTGACAGTATGATATTCTGGAAATGGTATCTGCTGGGTTGGCCTCATGCTATACGTTTGTTATTTTCCAGGGGTTCTTTAGTACTTTTTTGATTTATACAATAAAAAAAATTCCTTGTTCCATAACTTCTTTGCAGAAAAAAACAATAATGAAAGATTATAGCCATCTCCTATCCTTTTTTAATATATAGGGATCTGAACTCAGTTTCTCACACACAAAACATGAATAAATCACAAATTTTAAAGTAAGCTTTTCCCATGAAACAATTTGTCACCACAGTAGTCAAAGGTTACAAGAGATCTAAGAGGGATCTTGGTGCCCACCAATGTTTTATCTTTATTTACTCTTTCAAAGCTGGATCTTTTCCCTTCTTTTCTTTTCTCTTCTCTGTTTTTGCTCTGAGTGATAAGAAATTTGAACATTCCCTTGACAGAAATAGCAATGATAATCTTTACCTGCCAAAGCCAAAATGGTCGCCTGGAAGCCATATTGTTTCTTCTGATCAGTCCAAAAAACAAACAGGCAAAATAAAGACCAATGGGAACATACGAATCAGATCTGAGAGATCAATTCAGTACTTCTTAAGAAATAGGGATAAATATCCTTATCAGGCGAAATCCTACATGACTGCTTTTAGACCATTTCTGATCAGTTTCAAACTAAGTCAGCCACAACAAGGGACCAAGAGGAACATGTACATGAACTTTGAGAAAAATCTATGCAGTAGCTCTCAAGAAATAGCGATAACAAACTTTCAATGTCAAAATCCAAGATGGTGGCTTGTAGACCCAAAATCAAATGGGCACAACTAAGGATCAAGAGTAATCTACATAGGAAATTTAAGAACAATCCATCAAGCAATTATTAAGAAATAGCAATAACAAACTTCCAAAGTCAAAATCCAAGATGGGTGCCTGTCAGCCATTTTATTTTTCAGACCAGATCAAATATCAAACTGACACAACAAGGGTCAAAGAGGAATCTACATATGAAATTAAAGAAAGATCCATCAAGTGCTTCTCAAGAAAAAGTGATAACAAACTTTCACAATCAATTTTTTTTCTGATCAGACCCAAAATGAATTATGCAAAACTAGGGACAAGGGGAACTAACATATGAAATTTGAGAGTGATCCAAGTAGTAGTGATAACAAACTTGCAAAGTCAAAATCAAAGATGGCTATCTGTCAGCCATTTTTGTTTTTCTGATCAATCCCAAAATGAAACAGGCACAACTAGAGACCAAGGGGAACTCATATGTGAAATTTGAGAGAGATGCATCAGGTACTTTTCAAGAAATAGCGATAACAAACTTGCAATGTCAAAATCCAAGATGGCCACCTGTCAGCCTTTTGGTTTTTTTCATCAGTCCCAAAATCTAACAATCACAACTAAGGACCAAAGAGATTTTACATATGAAATTTGAGAAAAGAGTCATCTCGTACTTTTTCAAAAAATAGCGATAACAAAAATTGTTTACAGACGGACAGATGATGGACGGATGACCATGGATGTAAGGCAATTTGAATAGCCCATCATCTGATAATAGCGGGCTCAAAATAGAGGTCATAGTGACGTATTTATGGTTAAAGACATGCAGAATTTCGTTCAAATGTTGTGTAATAACATGTCATGTATACTGCAATAATTGATTGCCAAGAAACTGAGATTTTAATAAAACGTTATTATGCTTTATGTACTTCTGGTTAGACAGATCCAGAGAGACATTTTCTTACCTTTCGGGGCACTGTGAATGGAATCACTTCACACAGGCCATTGTTGAGGATTTTGTAAATTCTGTAAAGTAAAATGACCATGTATATAAGGCCCATGATGTATGATGTAGAAGTCAGTGTATGTTGGGAAGTTGTCCATTTCACCACTCCAACAATTAATTAATTTTACAAACGCAATGATATCCCAACAAAAACAGCTATACAATTTCACTATTATATCACCTATGAATGACACCAATTGATTTTTATATTTTTTCCTATAAATCACTTATAATACTTCAGACATCTATCTATAAATAAAATTCACAAGAAAACAAGAGGCCCATGGGCCTTAACTGTCATCTGACCATAAAGATACATGAAAAAGGAAAAATAGGCTTAAAATAAATTGCTCAACTACTTTACAGCTTACATAGAAGACATTGTTGCTTCATCAAGATATTTTCGTCAAACTTGAAATGTTCTTTATACATGCACTACACAATTGCCATTACTGCGGATGTATTGCTTGTTAAAAAAACAGCTACAGGCCCAATTTCAAGACCCTTGGGCTTTCGGTTATTGAAAATGAATTTCTTCAGCATTTTAATACATTTGATACCTATGACCTAGACAGTGGGTCAATGTCATTCATATTAACAAAGTTGGTAGCCCTAGCATGTTACAGGCATAAAATCATCATCAGGACCATCTCAGAACCATTTCATTGAAGTTTGAGCTAAATCCCACTGATAGAACTTGAGAAGAAGTTTGGAATGTCAAAAGTTTACACGTGGTGGAAGGCAGACGGTGGATGGCGGAAGGCGCCCACTGACATCTGACGGCGCACGGTGGACAAAGACGGAAGAAGCACAAAGTATGGACCACTGTACCTAACTAATATAGACATCACACACATTCTCTGAGACTAATGGTTTGTTCTGTCTGATCTTTTCTGTCTGATATATTCCTTACCATCGACTATTACCCAAACATCACATATTTACTTACTTGGTTATTTCGCAGGCTTTCATGTCAACACCTCGCTTGTTCTGATATGCAAATCCTCTCTGAGCATCTTTAGACTGATACAGATTCAAGTAATGTGCATATGGGGTCTCATCTGTGATCTCATAGTACCTAATGATACTGTCTCCCTGTAATGTAAACCATTTACATTGCATTACATTGCTTATCAGTTGATTATCAGGCTATACCCAGGGCTCTCGATCTGCCAGATTTGGGGACAATATTCCCCAAGTTTTCCCAATTATATGGACACACCCCTATTTTCCCTAAATCTACGGGCCCTGGGCCCCTGGCCCTAGTCCCAAAATGGGGTGTGAGAGCCCTGATACCGGCCCATATTTTTTCCAACCAAGTTACAATTGATGGCATTGGTGTAAACAGAAGATGAAGAAAAACCAAGAGGCCCACAGGCCTGACTGGTCATCTGACCTACATAAAGACCTTTATCTGACAGAGGCCAAATAAGCCTAAAATAAATTGCTCAAGTTACATAGAAGACATTGTTGGTTCATAAAGACATTTTTTACCATTACTACAGACTTATTCCTGAAATTTTAAAACCTCTACTCATTTGACCCTAGAGATCTTGAACAGAGATCAAGGTCAATTATTTGAATAAATTTGCTTGTTTATGATAAGAATGGCTTTGTGTAACTTATAACAAATGATATTGGACTATGAGAGTTTGTCAGCATGCACAGGGCCTTTGCTTATATTTAATAGTACTGCCACCAATGGAAATATTGTTCAGTAAACCGTACGTAATGTCAGAATCTATATCTGTACTTAGACAATCCTTGAAGGCTCCCACATCAAACAATTCTATAAATGCTATTTTACATTTTACAAACACATCAATAATATCATAAAGGACTATCAGTTTATAGTTTATTTGCAAACTTATGTTAAATGTTTCAATGAAGATCTTAAAGTGCCTTCCATTGTCTGTTATATCAACAAACTTGGTTGACATAACAGTTACCATATTGTAAGAAACAGTGCAGTTTAACTTCAGGTGCAGTCTATATGTGTATCAATAAAAAAATTCTCTAAAAACCAATCCTGCGGCTTATAATCAGGTGCGGTTTATAGCCAGAATACACATTACTTGCAAGAAAGTTGACAGATTTACAAGGGCTCCAGTATCACTTACCTTTGCTGCCAGAAACAAGATGCTTAGATCCGAGTCATAATACGGGAAAAGGACTCCGTTGTTATTGTCAATCACTTCCGCAGCAAGATTTTTCAAGTTCTGAAATTTTTAATTTTTTTTTTAAAAACTGCATGTGATATTTTTGGTAACACAGTCTTATTTAGAACAAAAATGTACTTGAAACATATTAAATTTGTCATATGGACTACCTAGCAACATTTTCTCCCCAATCTACTGTATTTCAGTCAAGAACATTTGCCAACAATGTCACCAAGTTCCCTTGTATAAGGAGAATTGACAGCAGCCGCACAAGGTTGAAGTTAAGTCCTAATTTCACAACATTGTGGTCACCTATGTTTGGATATATAAACAAGAGGCCTAGCAGCCTTGACAGTCACCTGAGATCAGCAATATTGAATATGAAGGTTAAAGAGGAGTTGTTAAGGGTCATGAAACAGAAATTGTGACACTGAATATAGTAAGCCTTCATCAATACATGCATACCATCAAAACTTTCGTCCTATACTTATAACACATATAAAATCCTATACTGATAATTCTTATTAAGTTATTTCCAGTAAAAAATAACCAACATTATGCTCAAAACTGCTATTTTTCTATGAAAATTACTGTAATTTTTTAAAACACTTCCTCCCCTAGAAGAAATGAGATGGACTTGACAGTATGTGATACACATTGGTAAACATACCTTATCCCACACACAATACTGCCGCTCGCTCATGCGGGAAAATCCAGTTGTAAAGATTCTGCCATCTTTAAGGTACACTGCTTGTGCCGGTTTGCTGCTTTCATGAGTTTTCTCTTGCTGCAAAAATTAACGACAAGCATTAAAACAAAGAGATCTAGCGGCTTTGCCCATCACCTGAGATAATATCGAACATAAAAGTTAATTATAATTATCAAGTATCATGAAACAGATATTGTGACACTGAACAGAGTAAGCCAGTGTCAATACATGAATTCCATCTAATGAAATCTGAATCAATTTGACCCCTTTTGGCCAATCGTCAGCCCCTTTAGGGTCAGCCAGGATAAATATGGTATATCATCAAGCCATGATCCTTCATTGGAAATTGAACAAATTATTCTCAACAAGAGGCCCAAGGGCCTTATCAGTCACCTGAGTCACAATGGTTCTTGTAACATGTAATAAAAATGATTTTGATAAAAAAAGTAATATAATTTTAACTATATTTTACACATAATGCAAATGTAAATTGTGTATACATTAACCGCTGTCCCGAGGTAAGGCTTCTTACCAAGTTTGAATTAAATGAAATTTCACTCAAGATTTAAATTTTCATATATAAAATTTTCCATCCATAGAACAGCAGAACATTTCAGTCATTTTGACAAAATTTCAACACCCACCCATCAGCACAAGTCAAGAACAATATGTGGATCTCATCAAACAGTCAGCTTAAACTAAAAAAAATAAATTCTTACAAAGTTGGAGCTATTTCTGAAAAAGAATCAACAATTTATGCCCAAAAATATAATTTTCCTATACAAAATTTAGTCAATTTTACCCCTTTCCCAGGAGAAAATTTACAATTTGGTAAAGCATCTGAAGGCCTTTCCATCCAAGAACAGTTCTTTATTCCACCATCCTGGGACCTGAGTAAAAAGATTTTGAAGTTTCAATCAATTTGACCCTTTTTGGCCCTGCCCCTCAGGCCCTTGGGGCCTGGGGATCATATAACTTTGGTGCTCCTTAAGTCATGGAAGATTTTTATAAAATTTCATCAAATTCAGTGTTCCAGAAAAAGTTGAAAATGATAAAAGTTAATGACGCACGATGACGGACAAAACAGGATCACAATTGGTCACTCTGAGACTTTGCCTCAGATGAGCTAAAAATCTAGTTTTCCTATATAAACTATAGTAAACTTTACCCCCTCTCCATGGCGAAATGTCAGACCCTGGGGACCATGAAATACAAAATTTTGGTAAAGCACCTTAAGATGCTTCCATTCATGAGGAGTATTTGATTCTACTATGTCTTGGGTGTTCAGACACACGATGCCAGATGAAGGTGATGGCAATGGGTCATAATGAGACTTTGTCTCGGCTGATTTAATAAAGTAAGGCATACGTAAGTAGAGCATGAAGTAATCTAACTATTGAATGATAGATCTGAATATATATGCCAACATGAGTAACCAGCTGAAAACCAAACCAAAGATAATATAAATACTGTAAGTCCAGATTTTGTTACGATATGATAGACTTATATTTGAAAAATTCATCATCAAGATTAAAATCACCTTTTGCTACAAATGCAAAGAGTCAAACTTTAATCATTAAGACTCTTTTTCAACAATCTGGAGTAATCCATGAGGCCAAAACTGTAGTTTCAATGATACACAGTATATTAAGAGTATTCTAGGAATTATCATTTTAGATGTTCAGAACGAGTTATTAATAACTAGATGCGACCGTTTACTTACAGCGATAACTTTTCCTGTTCTAGCGTCAATTATCCTCGTCATCTTATCTTTACAAGTGGTCACAAATCTGCTTCCATTAAAGTTAAATGATGCTGAAAAGATGAGGTCAGGCACATCTATCTCTAAGAAGGCTTCTCCTTGTCCAGCGTTCCATAAGATAATTTTATTATCCGAACCTAAAACACAAAACATCTCAAATCACCTACTTTTTGGTCTAGAACGACTAATACTCTGCAGCTAAACATTTATAAAGAAAAGACCTGGATAGTGAGTGAAGAGTTGTGTGTCGCTAAAAATAAAATTTTCTGATATTATATATCAACTTTTGAAAAATAGGAAAAATAGATAACAAAGAGTCATGTTCAACATATGTATGACAATGTGACATTGCAGAGTGACAACACTATGAAAGTGCCCTGGAATAGCCACATCAAGCTTTGTACAGTATTCTAGGCTGTAAAACCTTTATAAACAAACGTACCTGCAGACAGTAGAACATTGGCAGCCACAGGATGCCACATGACAAGGCCCACTCGCCTCTGGTGATGCTTCAGGTCTACAACAGGCGTAGTCATATTTGTAGTCAGCCCACAATCAGGAATGTTCCAGATCATCACAGAGCAGTCATCACTTGCGCTGGCAATGAGGTTGTCATTATGTGGACACCAAGCAATGTCTAGCACAGCAAGCTGATGTCCAGTAACCTGCGGGGTGTCACGCTCCACACGACCAACCTGTTATCAAATTTCACATGTAAATTTACTTAATAACACATCGATTGACATGCTCTTTTATCACATAAATAAATATTATTGGTTTAAGACTATTGCCCGTTTCATAAATTTTGATTTCACACATGTGTAATATGACCAAGCAGATAAGTGATTGACTGAAAGTTCACATGGTCTCCATTGTGATGTCATAACTTCATACCATAACATATGCATTTTGAAATCATTAAAGAAAAGAATTACAAAATATGACTACAATTAATTTTGATTTTGCATCAGTCTAATAAAATTTTATTTACAAAAATAATTGCACAAGTATAAAGTTTTCTGTCATAAACTTGAGGTTTTTTAATGTAAAACCAATTTTCATGATGTAATACTTACCATAACTTTAGTATGCAAATACAGTACCTACACCCATCTTTGTATCCCAACAACAAAAGATTCAAAAGAAAAACAATCCCGCCCTCCCTACGATCCATGAGCCATCACGACAGGAACGCAGAGTGATCTCCCTTCCTCTAATAACCTTTATGGCGTAAACCCCACAGAGGGGCAGCCAGGCAGATAAGGAAGAGGGGAGGATAGGGTGGGACTCCATAAAGTTATGGTAAGTATTACATCATGAAAATTGGTTTTACATTAAAAAACCTCAATTTCATTTCAGTAATAATTACCATAACTTTAGTATGCGAATTCGTCTTACCGTAGTGGTGACTAGAAGCCAGGCAGCCCCTTCAGCACAACCAAAGTAGTAGGGAGGGAGAACAGAGTGCTAAAGTGAAGGAAGGGACCTCTCTGTGAAAGAGCAGGTGTACCCACATGCCGCCGTACGGAAAGACATGGCCCGGGGCTAACGAGGAGGCCCAGCCACTGACTATGCCACCACCAAAGGTCCCAATGATACAGGCCTTCTGAGTGGGAAGCTAGGGATCACAGATAAAAATCTGTTAAGGTATCCCTGCCCTGCCAGAATACTGCAGACATGACCTCCTGAAAGGAGGACTCATTGAGAGAAGGGCCCAGGATGAAGCAAGGGCCCTGACCTCGTGAGACCGCGCTTTCACTCTCGCCCGAGCCAGATCATCAAAATGCTCGTAAGCATACTAAATCACCTGGCAAACCCACCTGGAAACCGACTGGGAGGAGATATCTCGTTGCCCCTGTTTAATGGGCAAAACAGACGGGATCGAGAGCCCCGCCCCCCCCTGGTTTTATCAAGATAAAACCTAAGAGCCCGACAAGGACAAAGCAACCTATCTCGCTCCTCCGAGCTAGTCACAGCCAGGATCCTGATGGGATCGTGCGAGAACCCCGGAACCTGATTCTTCGCTAAAAACAACTCTATTCATAGCAAAGCCTCTGATTAGGGCAGAAAGAGAGGAGGACTAACCGATCTCCTTCCTGCCATAACAAGCAAGAACTCTGGCAATAGCTGTACGATAGCCAGCAATAGTGCCAGGTGGCAGATAGCGGTACCTAAACAGAGAGATTAGGAATTCCGCAATCAAATGCAGAGGCTTCGAATGAATAAGCTTCCTTGCCGACACACCAATCACAGAAGATCATCCAACGTGACTGGTAGACGGCAGAAGAGGAAGCCCTGATTGATTGCTCAATGCAATCGGACACCTCTTGAGAAAAGCCTGCCTTGGCGTGGCTTCCAGAGATAGCCTCAGCGCGTGAAGGTGGAGGATCTCTGGTCAAGAGTGTGTCGTTCTGGGCCAAGGCTGGCGAAGGAGATTCGGTCTGGTGGGGAGAGCCAAGGGCTCCTCCACCAGAAACGACAAGAGCTCCTGAAACCAAGCTTGCCTCGGCCACAGAGGGGCTCTCAGAAGTAAGGAGCAGTGATGCTCCCAGAACTTCTGTAGAACCCTGCCCACCAGGTTGAAGGGAGGGAATGCATATGCATACGTCCCTTCCTATTCCAGAGAAAGGGCGTCCACAGCCCACGCCTTACGGTCTGGGACCGGGGAGACGAAGGTTAGCAGCTGGTTGTTCAGGGAAGTGGCAAACAGGTCTATAATAGGTCTGTCCCACGCCTGACAATTCCCCTTGAAAATCAAGGGACACAGCTGCCATTCCGTCAACACCGGCTGGTGGCGCCTGGAGAGTGGCCACCAACACACTCAGCCTGCCAGAAAGATGCTTGACCGCTATGGTCAACTGCATGTCCTGGCAGAGAAGATGGATGTGGATGGAGAGGGCACACAGGACATGAGACCTGGTGGCCCCTGTCTCTCCAGATACGCGACAACTGTTGTCGGTAGCCACACTTTGGACTGCAGGATACCCCTAAAGGACTGCAGAGCCAAATGAACAGTGTCATCTCGAGTACACTGATGTGCTCCGAGAGTTATTCGCCAGACCACTCCCCCATCGAGGTAAGCTCACATTCCTGTCATGAACGCGTCCATGAACAGGATCATAGAGGGGATAGGCTTGGTCAGAGGTACCCCGTGGAAAACGTTCTCCTGAATGGTCCACCAGCAAGAGAACTCCCTGACCGACTGGGTAAGCGGGATCCAGGCCTCCTGGATGACGGAACCCAGTCAGACAGGAGGAACATCTGGAGAGGTCCGATGTGAATCCTCCCTAGGGGGACCACATATGCCAAGGAGTTGAGATACCCCAGAAAACTGAGGAACCAATGTACCTGGACAAGTGACCAAGTGATGAAAGTCAGAGCCAGAGCCCTGACCTTCTCAAACTTCTCCAGAGGTGGAAGGGCTAAGCCCCGAACCATGTCAAAATGGTTCCCCAGGAAGAAGAAGTCC